>NW_026889750.1:26990000-27667500 GCF_033153115.1 Saccostrea echinata
CATTGCTATGACTACTACCACTTAAAGCACCACTGCGATAGGCACCTAAACCGTACCTAGTGGCAGTGGTACTGGAGGAAGGAATATAATTAGACGAAAGACCGGAAGTGGGCATTCTCCATTCTCCAATGGGGTAATTTTTAGACTGCAAGTAGTCCACTCTCATAGTCTTACTAAGCACTAAAGTAAGGATCCTCTATCACTTGCTATTTAGTTGTCACTTCAAAAATGTTCAGCTTGAAATTCTTTCACTATCACTTAATTGCTTGTACTAGATTGTTCAAAATATAACTGCTACTTCAAATTGTACATGAAGGTTAAAATTTTTTAGATATTCTTGAAAGCAAAATTAAATAAATAACTATGTACAATCTGTCTCTAATGAAAGAAAAAGTTATCTTTTTAATACAATAAAACTACTAAAATCCTTAACTGAATATATACAAAATAACTGTTTTTATGTAGGTAATTTTCCACTACATGACTGATGGATTCCCCTCCATAATTAGTAAAGTAACTCCACAGGCACTTGTCTAAAAGTCACTTGAGATTGTTCTTTAACTTTCACCATGTAATTATTCACAACAATCTCACAATCCTCAGAAAATATTCCTCGAAATATGAAAAGAGGTCTTTATACAAGATGGCGCCCTCTTCTCCAATGTTCTGGCTTCTTACTCAGAATATAAGCCAGTATCACATTTCCTACACAAGAGCACCTTCTAGCTTCTCCAAAAATCATAGGCTATTAATAGTTTCACATACACTCAGACTTACTAACTGCTGGGGCTCACCAAGGGGGGAAGGCTGCTGGGGCAACCAAAGAATACAAGGCACCAGATGGTCAACAAATCAGACACCTACACAGACAACAACTAATTTCTCCCCAGGGGGTGGTCAGTTCTTATATACACCAGAGGTTAAGGGGATAAGGCAATCCCTCTGCTACCCCCACAGAAGATAAGATGCTGCAACACTTCTGATCCTCAGAGATAAACAGTCAATCTTACTGCAGATTAACCCATTGTTGTTTTTAGTCAGTTTGCCTTCTAGAAAAGATCCAATGACCAGTCTGTTAGTATTACAAGGCAATGATGCAGTGTTGTTATGACACAGAGTTCATGCCACAGAATTTCCTCTGAACTTGAAGTAGCCATTCTGGACTGTTTCCTATAGTCAATGACAGGCCTATTCATTTCCCTGCCATCTGTACACCAATACCATATTGAATCCACATCAAGACAGATAGTAATCCAATATTCTGAGATCACTGTCATTGACAGCAGAGTCCACACTTTTCAGGCCTACATTTCCATCCAAGACAAAGGAACTTCTTGGACTTCAATTATTTTGATAAACATACCAGTATTCTATCACCTCATCTTTCCCCCGACAAATGGAAATCAATGGTTTTCCAAGCTACATAACCTGTTCACAGACTATCAGGAAACTGTAGTTAAAAATTCACCATCAAACCCTGCTCCCAAACTAATTTTTATTCAGTGTGATTATTGATTAAATCTCAGGACTTAATGCACTATATTGGGTGTAATTTCACAGTAACTACACACTTGCTACAAATCTTGTAGCCTACACAATGA
This sequence comes from Saccostrea echinata, assembly GCF_033153115.1. Classification (NCBI taxonomy): domain Eukaryota; kingdom Metazoa; phylum Mollusca; class Bivalvia; order Ostreida; family Ostreidae; genus Saccostrea; species Saccostrea echinata. Next base: position 26,991,602 of record NW_026889750.1, read on the forward strand.
GGAAAACCAGTCCTAACCTTTTATGGAACAATTAAACTTCTAAAATCAATTTCAACAGCCTTAGCCCTTGAAAAGACAGTGCTGTTTCTCATTTGCTACTACGACCATAAGAACACCTGCCTGTAACATACAGCTGTTCTGAAAGAAAACTTTAAGTGACAATTGGACAAGTGCATGTGTTCTTAATAAAATAGACTCTTGGTTCATAATGAACCAACATACATCAAACTTCCTATTTTCCTTGTTTTTTATTTTTATCATCTACTCATTCATTTTTTTTTACCTCCCCCACCCTTGTCTGAGCTGTTCTCCCTCTCTTAATCCCATTAATACATCACTATAATTATGTATCTACGCACTTCCTCAAAGGAATGGGACAAAAGCCAACATCCTTCTTGCACCCACCCCAAAAACAAGTGACAGCCATGGAATAAGCTTCCAATGATGTGACATAAGATAATGTAAAAGTTCAAGTAACATTTCCCCCTCAAATTGTTATATTCTTTTTGAATCATTCTTCCTTTCAAGAGTATCAACTTTTTTGTTCTATTTCACAAGAAATATCATAATAAAATTAATGTACAGGTTTATGGAATCCGAAGAAAAATAAGAAAATCATAAAAAATGTATATTTTTTACACTGTGATGTTTTAGTTCAGTGGCAATTCTTACAAGCTCCTGATATGGCTAATAGCATATTTTTGCACACACACTACACAACAGCCTTAAAACTGTTTCTGCATTCATGATTTGAGGTTATCTGTGCCTCATGCTTGATCTTAAAATATTCATCTCATTCAGTTTTGCTGCTTGAATTATAAACTTAACATATTAGGACCCCCTTGATTTTTTTTTTTGGTCGACTTACCTCTGATCACCTACAAAAGATTTCCTAGTCATTTTACATCACTCACACATTTTCATTCGCATCCACTTTCTCTTCATAGAAAAGTGACCAAGTTTACTTTGGACCAAGCACAAGGTTGTAAAAATCAAACAAAGATCTATATATGTCTCTCTCTTAAATTCTGACCCATGTTCTTTGTTTAAAATTTTCAAGGTATATCAAGTCTTAAGATCCTGTAACCTTGATCGTCTTTTCTATCTTACATGACATCTCTCAGATATGACAGCCCTGAGAAGTACATGCACCCCAGGTGAAGCGACACCTACCCGACTAGAAGTTGAGCTGTATGTGGATTTGTGGTGGTGACGATAGCTGCGCCGATGCCGCCTGCGTTTGTGGTGTCTGTGACGACTGTGGTAGCTGTCACGATGGGATGAGTAGCTGTCAGAATCACAGTGGTGGTGGCGACGAGTGTGGCGTTCTGGTGTGGGAGATCTCTCTCTGGAATAGTTTCTTCTTCTTTTCTCGTAACCATAGTCACAGCTGAAAAAAAAATTACCAAATAAGTAAATCGTACAGTTTAAAGAAATCTTTAAATTCAAACACATAGCATGGAAGGTGATATGTTGACATGCTAGCTATGTTCACTATAAAATAAGAAAGATTTTCCTTGTCATAAATCTGAGTTTTTTAATTACCGGTAACTCTCATTTAGCACTCGAATCATGCTTATCACATGTATTAAAAAAAAAAAAAACAGGCTCTATAAAACTTGTATACCCCCATTATATCTATAGAGAATCTCTACTTATAACAAAGTCATACTTCATTTTTATAATATAATAATATAAAGTTATGAATATAAAACAAACTATAGACATAATGAAAGGGTGTTCATGACAGTTCACTGTAGGCATATTTTGCCAAATTTATTGATTTTTACATTGACAAAGTTTGATCCAAGAATATTTGATAGAGGACAAGCTTGTTCTAACCTCTGTGATTTAGAACATAAGGTCCCCATAACAAAAACCCATGTCACTAGTCCTATACACATTGTACATCAGTATCAAGAATATAACAGTCCCAAACAAGATAAACACAAATATAAAAAATGTCACAAGTTTGATACACGGAACAAGAGATTTCAATGATACTTATGTATCACATGACCCCTCTTGACAATCTGTTTCCTGTATTTTATTCATGATTCCATAGGCTGCCTACTAAATTTTGAAACAGCTAGTTTATCACTGTAATTTCAGAATGCTCAAGAGGACTGTCAATTATATTTAAATTTTGTTTAAATTGTCTTACAACTTGTCCTCTGTTTTTCCTTGAAATTTTTTGTAGAAATTACACATAATGCATTTTGCCCTGCATTATTTAATACACCTACATGTAAGTGGTTAAAATTGTACCAGCACTTTGTGTACAATAGCAGTTTTTAATATTTAACTCAATCTAATAGGAGGGGGGTGAGGATTATGGAGAAAACAAAGTCTTAATTTCATCCAGCATCTTAAAGGATGTACAATTAACCAATGCAGTATTTATTATTACACCTCATTATTTGCTTAGATTAGTGTTACTTAAAAGAAGACAAAATGAATTATTCTAGGCCTACATTGTGTCTTGGCAGGTCATAATAACTACATTTTGTATTGTAGATTCAATCATTTCCCCATTCCATTTGCCCAGTGTTGATTTAGAATGTGGTACCAGTATAATGCTGGCAGGATGACTCATTCCTGGAGAGATCTCAGAAAAATAGTAACGTGTGCAGCTGTGTGCATATCCTACGATTTGGAGCTTCAGTAAACACACAAGTGGGCAACATCTACAGGAAACATGCTCATTTATTGTCTGGGCCATGCAGAAAAAAGAGCATAATACTTGGGAGTTTAGAAGTATGTCCTGTATTCACAATTAAATGTAATCAACTCCATTAGGTGTCTGAAATCAATAAACTGAGCAGACAAACAGCTCTGAGACATGCAGACTCTGTACTCTGCATACAGAACTAAATCCTGAAAGTTGCAAAAAACTACTAAGGCTTGTTTGAATAAAGAGCAGAACATAGACCTCGATCTACGTTAGTCTCGGCGATGAGTCACAAGAATATAGAGACAATGATTATCATAGACAAAAACTTCTTTCAGAGAATGTACATATTTAAATTTTGAACAAAAACATTTCATACAAACTTAAGCTCCTTCTTGGGCTTGAAATAAATTATCTGTGAATATTTGTCTATTTGTATAAATTGATCAGTTCCTCTCCTTTTCCTTTGCCTCTATTCATTGAGACATCCACAGAAATCTGCCTCTACATCAAAAAAATAGTTTAAATGCATATTTATTAATATAATAAATATTTTTTTTAAAGTTCTTTTTAAAAAAACAAGTTTCAAGTTTTCATTAAAGAACATAAAAAGTAAAAACAAAAACTAAACCATACAATGTTCCATAAATCTTGAACATATGAATCTTGTTTACATCAAAATCGACTAAGCAAAGCTGATCTCCCTTAGAAGCAGTTATAAACTGTTCTTTACTCGCTAGCTATAATAAGTGAATTTAACAGAAAGCAAGCGAAGAATAACTAAGCAAGCTAAATTGTGCAAGCAGGGAAAAAACAAATTATCTTTTTTTTTGAATTAAAATCAATCTTAATTATGAAAAAAAAAATTTCAACACATGAAAAAGAATAGGAGTGAAACGATTCACCGCAGTATCGATTCACAGCGGTATTTTTTCTCAGTTTGATACATGGTGCAAAATCTCTAATTTTCGGTTCGGTTCATTTTTCAGTCGGGATCGTTATTCAGTCAGGTCTACATAAGGTAAAACACGTTACTCAGTGTAAGTAAGTATAGAAAACGTAAATTTTTGAGGACTGATAGTTTATAACATAATTTTGACAGTCAAATCAATCTAATCCATTTCTTCTAGTCAATTTGCAAATAAAAATTCGTAAATTAAGTGACTAGATTTAGTAAAAGAAAGCATAAAACAACGCGTTGAATTTGTTTCCTTCTATCAAAATGTATCGTATCGAAAATAACCGTACTGAGACAAAATTATACAATACGTATCGAACCGTGAAGGAGGTGTATCGTTTCACCCCTAAAAAAGAAAGTAGGAACAATAGTAAGTTGACAGCACTGTTAGCACAAAACCATTATTCAGTAGTGACAAATTACAGCATGCTTAACAGTGTAAACTTTTATTACCCAATTTAGCTTGTGAAAATTGAATTTAGCTTGCAAACAAAATTTTGCTTGTGGTGACAAAAGTTGAAGTCTAATCCTGTATTACAGTTAGTCAAGAATGAATCTATTGTAACAGCAGGCTGTAAAAGGCATCTAATAATAAAGAGTTAAACTGTGGAAAACATTAGTTTGAAGTCTTGTGTACTATAAACAAATTATTACTAATTAATCACGTGTAAGGCACAACAATTCTCCACAAGGCAGCTCACTTGAGCATGTTTTACACAAAACTTGACTCTATACTTCATTAAGATGCTTGCTTATCAAATAACTATGATCCTGCTGTTCGTGAGAAGAATATTTTTCCCATACATTTTCTTGTAACAGAGACCCCACATTGAGACCCTACCCTAGCCCCAGGGACAGTGATTTATTTACACTACACAGAAATCCAAAGTGGGGGGTTGAATAAATTTTTCATTTTACAAAAACCTGGTTCCCAGAACTTGACCTGTATTTTCTGGTAAAACACCTGCACATGCAATTTTAACCTTAAACATATATCCCTACAAAAGTTAGAGAGCGGAAACTGAAATTTTCTTATTTTTTACAAGTTCAAGAGGGATAACTCTGTCAAAAATCATCGGACCACGACCAAATTCGAACTTGACCTGCATTTTCTGGTAAAATACCTGCATATGCAACTTCAACCTTAAATATACATCCCTACAAAAGTTAGAGAGCGGAAACTGAAAATTTTTTATTTCTAATGTAACGTGACCCGATGTTGGGTGTTACAAATATTTTGTGGGTCCTCTTATTCCTGAGATTTACCTTAATTAATTAAAGAGATTTGTTCAACTTTAAAAATAAAGTTATTAAAACAATAAAATAATAATTTATGATTAATAAATACAATAAAGAAATAATTGTGGATAAATGGGTCAGGACATATAAATAACAATAATCAGTTAATTGGGTCACCCATAGATCAATTTACCCAATGGAAACATAGGGGTAGCATCAGATTCCTACTATAATGAGTTGCAAATATTTACCATGCATTGAAGCAGTTCAGTCAAGGGGTTAAAAGAACTGACCAAGGTCTCAAACTGAAGAGGACATTCAAAACCAGTCTATGCGAAAGTTTTTTTGACCACACAGGACATTCGGTCCTGTGTAATCAATGAACCCACAGGACCGAACCAAATTTTGTCAGACCGAAAAACCTAATGTAAAAAAGTGAAACACATGAAAATACAGAGTAGTACACTAGCTTAACAGCTTTTCTTTAGCAAGGGATCACTCCTGCATAATACTGTAAATGGACCATGCGGTTTTAATCACATTCATTTACATATTTTGATTTCTGCGATATTTTTTTTACTTGTAACAAACATTTAAATGATACTGCATCAAAATAATAATGTTCAAAACTGGACACTGACACATTGGACATTCTTGTCCGGTGTAATAAAAGATGCATCGGACCAGAGGCACTGCACATCGGTCAGGTCCGACATTTTTCGCATAGACTGCAAAACCACGCCTTTATATACCTTTCGTACAACGGTGTGAATTACTTCACACGCGAACAACAAGCGGTACTGCTAGTATTCATGCGATGTTTGTATAGTTACAACTTTTGCACCAAGTAAAGGCTTTAACATCATAAAGGCAGGAAATGGGATGAGTTGTTGTTTGGAAATCGTTTTGGAGATGATGCCAAGTTGATTTTGGGTATGTCTGTTGAATAACTTAACCAGGTGGCCATTCATTATTATGAGACGGCTGATCTATGGAGGAATTTCGGGTTTGTACAATACAATCAGATGATATTCATGAAATACACATATAAGATGAAACATAAAGCATACATTAATAACATACAGTAGTTGGTGATATTCTCATGATATCTATATATAAAATTATGACATACAGATGTAATATTTGGGCATAAATCGGGGTGATCCAATTTGGGGGTTGTTTTGGTTGGGGGAAATTCTGTAATGTTCACCAAGTTCAAGAGGGATAACTCTGTCAAAAATCATCGGACCATGACCAAATTCGAAGTTGACCTGTGTATTCATACGACATATTCATATGTCAAATCGGAAAGTGCTAAGTAACATTCGCTTGTCCATAATTTTTGTTCACTGGTACCTGATAAGTGGACAAGCATTGTTGAGCCTTAAAGTTTTCTTGTTGCCATTTTAACTTCACAGGTTAAAGTGTTAGACCTTTTGTATTCAAGTTATTATACACAAGAGTTTAAAGTTGTTTGCCATCAAATAATAGAAAATATTAATTTATAGTACAACATGCTTATGATGAACAGATTTATAATGAATTTACAGCAAAATGATTTACATTCCCCATGGTTTTAAAATAGTAAACTTAACGCTTAACAGAGTCAGATATAACAAATTATGTTTATAAAGACGCATATATGTACTCTGAGACCAACTTTAAAATAATGTTTGTTTACCCCATCCCGACTCAGAATGAAAAAATTGGATAGGTAGGTAGATAAGAAATTTCTTTTCCCAGAAAATTTCAAAATCAATGCTGAATTTTGAAATCTATTTCCCGGAAAGCATTAAAAAAATTATTGCTTCCTAGAGGTTAGAAAAGTTTTGAATGCATTCTATTTCCACTATTGAAGAGTTATACTTCTTAGTGTGCTCTTTTGTGAAAAAGTCGGAAATGCACAAATCTTGCGGGATTTCTGGGAAAAACATAACATAAACATGTAAACAAATATTGAATGTCGATGAACAAATCCTAACAAAATGCAGATGAAATATTTTATTGTTGTGGACTTTATATACATTAAGAGTAGAAATGACAACAATATCAATTTTTATCTATTGTTGATCGTATGTATCTACTTATTGTATGGTACATTTAAATACAATACATGCCTCGTAAATCTCGTATTTTTTATTAATGGATGATAAATTTAGGGTTCTCGCTCTCATACATATGTCTTTTAATTTGTATATTCTTTAATTGGAATGACAAATACATTCAACATTTAAAATTGGATTGAGGGCATGTTTTGTATTATCCGCAACACCATGCTGTCCCAGTCAGACGACCAAACACGCCTCTAATTTTGAAGAGTTCACTAATGGAAATCAAACGTATTGGGCCCTTTTTAGCCAGATGGTCAGGAGAGGGTAACCAAACAATTTTTTGAAGTTACATTTATAGCTATACACGTAAAGTAAGGTAACAAAAATTGGTTCCGTTTTTACCTCCTTGAATCATGCCTTCTTTTTCTGTAATGGTCTGAATAACCTGGACTCCCACTCCGTCTTCGAGGCATCTAAAGCACAAAAATGAAATTGTATGAATTAAATGCTTGTTAAATTTAAAACAATAACCGATTTATTTACCGACTCCGCATTTAAATATCAGACACAGTTTTAAAGTCAATTTAACTATAGATATGTGGGGTTATTCAAGTTCAAAATCTGTGAAAATTTTAATTTGCACAGAAATAACAATTATCATGTTCATCTACACTCAATCTTGTATTTTTATTTTTGACCTCAGATACGCCATATATAGCTTTAATGTTTAAAATCAATCTAATTAAAACCAAATGAATGTTAATTAAATAGTAAGCCATTCAAATTTGCATGTTTCTACAAAAATTGAAAAGAAATTCATGGCCATAAATTCAGGGGGTTTTTTAATCAAAAGTATGCAGTGTGCAAAATTAAGAAAGAAAACGAAAAAATCATTGGGATATTTCATTCAAAATAGCCAATAGCCACAGAACTTGGGCAAATGGGATTATTCACGAGTATGAAACAAAAAAAATGTGCATTTTTTTTAATTTCTTATTCATATAAACTCATATTCCAGGATCTGACAAATTATCTCATTGCCTGACACCCGGGGCTAGTGAATTTTTAATAGGCACTTGCCCGTGGGCAAGTGACTTAAAAAAAAAAATCAATCAATAAATATTTTCAAGAAATGTCATAGTTAAACATGAAATTAAAATTATTTTTAAGAGTTATCTTCCTTTGCTTGACACACTTTGTATGCGAATTAGTTTGTGTCATTGTGTTGTATCTTTAATCAATTCTTACCAAAAGTTTTAAGTATTTAATTAAGTGACAAATTGGCATTGGAGAAATGGAGAGTTTTTTCACCATTATAATGCAAAAAACGATCAGAAGCTAATGTCAAGTACATTGTCAACAGTGGTCAATAGCAATGTTAGCGAAAGAACCACAAAACTTACGAGTCTAAGCATACCAAGAATGAGAAAGAAACACAATGGAAACAATTATTCTGAAAAAATTTTACAGCAAGAATCATGACTATGGCTGAAATATACTACTGACATGAATGGTGTGGTACTTAGTACTTACTGGCGGGTGTTTTGAACCGTCACTAATATCCAAAACACATTCGAGGTTGCAAAATTTTTTTGATTTGGTGACCAATTTACTCATTATGATCAATATGAAGTGCCGGACAGTAGAAAACAATGAAGGAATTCAAAGAAGTACATTTTGTTGTTTCAGATGAAATTGATACTATTTCCTCACAAAAGTTATCTTTAATTTATAGATTATGTTGGGACAAGTAAAAATTGAAGTAGGATAAGTGAAATGGATTAACAATATGTAAAGGTTGGTTTTCTTGTGACAGTTGTGTTTATTTTATGTTAAAATTGTTAATATCAGGTCTGGTACAATCACTAGATTTAGCTACGTAGCTTAAATAACATACATAGCTTTATTTACCTACCTGAAGTAGCTTTATTTAGCTACTAAATCAAACTTATTTCTTAAATTAGCATTTTCCCCAGAAAGTGCAGAAAATTGCACTTTGATGCAGTGATAATTTTCAACTTTGAACTCATCTGAAAACAGTTCATGAAAAAATCACTCTTGGAGATGTCTTTTTCTGCGCAATTGCAATCAAAGTTCTAAAAGTTTGGGGCTATATACAACAGTTAATTTGTGAGCAAACAGTTACTTGTTGAATGAAATAACAAAAAAAACCAGTTTTGGTTAACAAGCACAATGTGAAGCAATCACACTTATCCATGTCTCATCGCACAAGGTGGTCACACAAGGTGGTGTACAATTACTCAAACAATGGAAATACATCTTTTCCTTAAAAGTGTTCAAACGCAGCAATGTTAAAACTATCTCTGCTTTGGATTGCTTTTTAAATAATACACTGAATAAATATTAGTAGACATTTACTTGTGATTTTTTGTCTTTTTAAAATAAATTTAAGGAAAAACTGTGAAAAGTTGCCTTGAAATTGCTAAATAAAGCTACCTGAGATATAGTCCGAAATATCTGACGTTTTCCAGGCTTTTTTCGTGACTTTGATATTTTATGTGCCAGGAAAACGTCAGAACTGGCGCCATTACGAAAACTGGAAATTTCACCGTCTCCAACCGGAGCTGATTTTCGATACTTGCGAACTGAATTAAATGCCGAACTTACAATTAATCAATAGCACAATGCTTCTAATACTCACTAATATCGATGAAAAGAAAATATCACTCTACATTTAAATACAGGTCTTGCAAGATTTTAAAATGCACGAATTGAAAACAAAACTCGAGGGTCTAATAAAATGTTTTCACCGGACTGTATATTTTATAAACAAACCATAAAAACGATGTTGATGAGTACTAATGGCATTGTTCTCTTGATAAATTGTGAATTCAGCATTTAATTCAGTTCGCAAGTATCGAAAAATCAACCCGAGAATGCCGCCTCCAGTTGGAGGCGGCGAATTTCCAGTTTTCGTAATGGCGCCGGTTCTGACGTTTTCCTGGCACGTAAAATATTAAAATCGTAAAAAAGCCAGGAAAATGTCAGATATTTCGAACTACCTGAGGTAGGTAAATAAAGCTACGGTAGGTAATTTTAGCTACGTAGCTAAATGTACTGATTGTACTGGACCTGAATATAACACATCTGTTACGTACATTCAGACGTATTTTAGACGAAATGTCAGTTGAAGTGTAGGCCATCCCCGGTTTGAAATTTACACGTTTTCCAGAATCAAAACAAGAAGGCTTGCAAAGAGAAGTGGATGTAGGCGAAAGCCTGTCCACTTCTCCAAAGAGAATATGTATCATCTGTGCAAAACGTGACAAAGGTACAGAAAAAAATGAAAACAAGGATCCCGCTTCAAGAAAATACTACACTCAATCAATGAAGTTTTAATTATAATATTACTACCATATTTTCTTTTCTTTTTTTTTTAAAAAGAGTACTTTGTGTAAAAAATATTCAGTTGTTTCGCGACCAGACGCATGCCAAAATGGCGGCTAGTGTATTTATATCCTGAAAATGCTTATTTACCTGGAATTATTACTGACATAAATGTAAATAGGCTGACCAACATGTAAAATAATATGTATTTTAAGAATCTCACATTAGAGTTCGTCGTTTTGGCGGCTCTATCCCACAAAAAGTCAAATTTTAATGTACTGGCGCACCTCGACACAAACGTCGTAATAGCATCCATCAAGGAATGAGATAATTCGCGATTGGGTGAAAGGGGACCAATCAAAATTCTTCATACATTAAGATTTAATGATCTGATAAAATTGGAAATTTTTATGAAGAATATGCATACATTCTCATCAGAGAGAAGTTCATTTTTTCTTTCTTTGGTATGATTAAATGATATTTCGATTTAATAATTTATTTTATTATAGCATAAGTATTTTTCTTTTTTTAAATAATTTGCCGAACTATCCTGGACAAATATAAAAAAAATTTAACCAAATGAACGGTTATTATAAGTCTTTATGTGCTCTTCGGAAATATAAATAGGATTTTTCTTCAGAAAATTATATTTAGACAAATATTGAGTCCAAGAATTTTTTTTTTGGGGGGGGGGGGGGGTGTTGTACCTCTGAAGCATTGCATCCTTTCATTATGCATATATTGATTTATTATAGAGTTTGAAGTAGTCTCACTTTAGAAAACAAAAGGCTCTTTCCTCCGTGAAACCAAAACTTTCTTTTCATATTTTTTTTTTTCAGCCAATCGTGCCAAAGCTTTAATTGTTTCATGGGGGATATGATTACAGTACAAAATACAGCGCGAAGATGTTTGTATTATAATCATTAATCAGTTAATATGAAATGAGATTGCAGCTACAAAATTTTCCTGTGTGAATTTGATACTATTTAACTTTACATGGATTTAACATATTGAAAGATTAAGTAATCATTTATCCATATCCTTTATTTATTTATCTATCTATTTATTATTATTTGTTTTTTTTTAATTTTGTGACATTATAGTCTGATTTTAACAGACAAAAGAATGTGGGCGCATTTGAAATGGATTCGGCAGGAATATTGCGCACTTTAAAAGTGAAGATTTTATTGGGCTTTCGCATCAGCATTCTAATCATACATCGGAAATATAGCTAGATGTTATATGATACAAAATGTTATATGTTCCAATCAGTTTTTCTATAACATGTAATTTGCTATCTCTGGGTCGCCTATCTACGAAATTTGTGTAATGTGTATTTTGTGCGAACTTTAATAACAACAGAACTTGCAAACATTTGTAATTTAAAAAAGTATATAAATAACAAATAATTAAAAAAAAGAAATAATGAAATAAAAAATAAGGAGAGCGAACACTTAAAAAAAACCCCATAAGATATTATCCCACCCCCACCCCTCACATCCTGTAAATGCGATGCTTCATTAGTGGTTTTAATCCGGTAATAAGTGCCCCGATATAGCGAACATGCAGGTATTTTTATTTGAAGTTTGATACGCTCATATAGCATTCATATTTTGTTTTAACAATTTAAGACGATCGTTTGTCACTTTGATAACATATTTAATTTATTGATTTATTAGAGTTTAAAATAAAGTAAAATTCTGATTTCCTCCTACATTTACATTTATTTAGTATGCCCTATAGCTGCTGACTAATTTTATAAAATTATACTATTATGTCGTATCCAGAAAAAAATCACCTAGGCTCTTTAATATTACAATTCGTTGACAAGGTATTTCATTGAAGTGTAACATTTTTTTGGCATGACTTTCTTATAGGTATGTCCTGATGTGGTCAGCCGACCAAACCTTTGACAGGACATTTAAACAACGAATGAATCGTACTCACGATTCCTGCAGACTAGAAACTAGATACACCCATCTTTCTTCCAACCCTTTTATCAAGAAGAATTGTAAATAAAAGCAGTTGCTATGTAGACATTGGTATTAGAATTATTAATCAATTATAATTTTGAAAATGTACGTTGCTGTAAAAATTTTAATGGCAGAATTGCCAAACATGTTGAATAATGCGTGTGCGTGTAAAATATAAGCGGGAATCAAGAGTTCGTGCGCGTATAGTTCTTTTGAATTTACTGGGATATTCATTTATCATACAAACTTTTAAAGAAAAAATTACAGAGTGAAGGTCTATACAAAATTTAGAAAATCATATCTTTGTATGTGTTTTGTTTGAATGTGTGAGTGTGTGTGTGTGTGGTGGTGGGGGGGGGGGGGTACTAGTAGTCCAACTTTCCAAAAGAGAAAACTTTAGATTGTATTACATTAATGTGGGAGGATTTTGGTCATGCTGCACTGAAAAGCGCGGCCTTTCAATGACGATTTCCTTAACTTCTGACAAAATATGTGTATGTATGTGTGTGTGTGTGTGGGGGGGGGGGGGGAGGTTGGTCATGACCTAGATATATTCCAAAGAATTTGACGGGACTTTTATTCTAAGATAAATAAATATACATGTATCTTAAATTCATGACATTGTTCTGAGATAAATATAAATGTTTTTTTCAACACAAACAGAAAAAAGATATTGTATGAATACTTTTTGAGCATATTGAATGAAATATCAAGAGATAACGAACAGTGACCATTCTCAAAAGTCCATTTAAGCAACACAGATTATCAGCAGAGCCAACACGAACCTCTGAAAACAGAGGTGGATCAGGTGCCATGGAGGAGTAAGCATCCCCTGCTGATCGGTCACACCCACCGTGTGCATGATCTTTGTCATGATCGGGTAAACGGAAAAATCGGTAGACAATTCAGTGTGAAAATAATGGCCTAACAATTTGTATGAAAAAAGTAACTCAACATTCGACTATCGACAGACTGTATTCGCAAACAAGGTCATTGTATCAACCATAGAATTGGCGAAATGTTGATTTTAAACGAGATTATTTATATCCTTGCACCATCAACTTATTTGTCAATAGTCTGCCTCATTTTAGAAATTGTTCGTACGTAGAACATACTCTTGTGTATCCAATTAATCAATTGGGAGACATCAAATCTATGTGCAGATGATAGACTATTAGTGTTATATTGCTACAGAACTAAGGGTAGGTGTCGATAAAAAAAAAAAGGTCATCACGTTTATCATAAAGTTCAATAGAAAACAGTTTGCTATCAATGTCTTTTTCTAGTAAACCCTCCAATTAAAAATGAAACTGTAACAGATGTGTCAGACTCTGTGGTGTCTTATATTTCTTGGTCAATGGGATATATCGAATCATTGTAAGAATGGAAATAAGTGGTGTGATAAAACGCCATCGATATTCATTATAAATGTTCGAGATGAAGGCCACAGCAAGAGACTTCTTCTTTTCATGTAGAAGTTTTCGAATAAAACCTGCTTCATATAATACAAAAAAACCCAACATATTCTTCTAATAACGGGATATGATTATTACCGATGGAAATTCCAACAGATTATTGGAAGACCTGGTCTCCGAAAACGGTTTTAAATGGGGAGGGGGGGGGGCTCCCCCCAAAAATCTGACAAGCACAAAAAAGTCCAACCTCAACAAACTTATTTCGTTGGGGGGGGGGGGGGGGGAGAAGGTACTGGACCTTTTGCTAACATTTTGCTAACTTTTTGGTATTTTTTTTTTTTTCAAATGCTGGTATTTGCCAGTGCTCAACCTTACAGCAACAAAAATTAAGTGTGTGTGTGTGTGTGTGGGGGGGGGGGGGGCAGCAGCTACATGCAAATTTACCACAGCAAAAATACCTTGCCCGAAAAAGTCCCCCCCCCCCTTCCCCCGCTTTCTACGAGTCTGAGTCATAGATATTGGTAATGATAAATTCAGTCATCTTTTTAATATCAGCCTCGGAGTACTTGTGTGTAGAATCAGATTGTTTTTTAACAGAAATTAAAACAAAATTTTAATTTTATTCATTTTTGTTAATTGTCATTTTATTTTTATAGCTGTTATTTTATTTTTCTCATTTTTAATTGAAAACTAACAGCTGTTAGGAGAATTTGAAGAAATAATGTGATCAGTGTACAGCAAATATTATAGGCTCGAGATCGAAAATCCATTTCCGGAAAATCCGGTTTATAAATTATATTCTATTTTAGGCCGATAATGTTTACAGATGGCGCTGAGGAGGAAAATCTTATGACAGACGAGACAACATGACATGTGAACATTAATAAAGAATGAATAGTAAGTGATACAGCTTAAAGGTCAAGAATGTAAAGATCGCCATTTGTTTTTAAGGTAAAGGTTTGACCAACAGTTGAGTTTGTAAACTATTTTGATATCTTTATGTAACAGTGTACGGTTGAAAGGTTGAACCTGTTGAAGAAATACAGTGTTCTTGCACAGGCACTTGGGGTATGGACCCCCCCCCCCCCCCAACTTTCCCATTTTTTTTCTTTTTAAATCTGGAGTCGAGTCACCTTTTTCCTATTTTTGTATTCTAATATGCACTGTATGTTATCAATAATATAACTCTTTTGTCTCTATAAGCTGTTTTTAAATATATCGTTTTCGACTGATACATAAAAAGAGAGAAGGCTTGCAACTCTTTTCTCATCGTCTGCATCACCTCGCTTAAACTTTGCCTGATTATTTATCGAAAGAATAAGAAAACATGAAATATGCATACATCAATAAATTTGTTATACATTCTTCTTTCTTTTCATATTTCAATTTAATTTTTATGTGCCCCCGATTTGTAAATATTTCGATTAAATCATCCGCATCTAGGGTAAATTTTGTTGATGTGCACCAGCTGATGTGCTTGTTATATATAAGTGTCTGGTGCAAACAGATTATCAAACTGTTGAGGTTTGTTTTGATTTCATGCATTTTGAAATCTTGTGAGACTTGTATTGAAATGTGAAGTGATATTTTCTTTTCAGCGATATTGGAGAAAACTCGATAGAAGCATTGTGCTAATGATAAGTTGTGAGTTTTGACATTTAGTTCGATTTGCAAGTATCAAAATTGAGTTC
Source organism: Saccostrea echinata (assembly GCF_033153115.1). NCBI lineage: Eukaryota > Metazoa > Mollusca > Bivalvia > Ostreida > Ostreidae > Saccostrea > Saccostrea echinata. The sequence continues at coordinate 27,006,948 of NW_026889750.1, forward strand.
AATTTAGGACCGCAAAATTTCCACTTTTCATAATGGTGCCGGTTCTGACGTTTCCTGGCATGTAAAATATCAAAATTGTGAAAAACGCCTAGAAAACCTCAGATATTTCGGACCACTTTAACAGTTGAATGGGGAAAGGTCATCTATAAGATACTTGCAAACCTTGAAGGATTTCTTAGCCTTAAAAGTTTTTGCGGGGGTAATACCTTTAGGGCAAGTGCAGTTTGTTAATTCATTAATCTTGCACCTTTCATATGAAAGACAATGATGCCTCAATTTTACATAAACTTCTATTTAGCCTGCAATTATTGCATCTCGAAATGTCCCTTTTTTTAAAAAGATTTTTCTGACCTCACAAAATGTGTTTTCTTTGACATCTCCTCATTACACAGGACATACTTAACTTCTTGGATATTTACATGGAAATTCTGCCAAACTTAGAAAGATGAAGTAATGATACCTACAAATGCACCTTTAACATGTTTAATGAGGATGCATTTTCCAGTTTTTGGGCAGAGAGATGCAACAAAATTTTTATTTGTAAATCTTTTAAGTATAATTCATTGCTATGTTCCAGCCACCCTGTTGGCAGTTGCTGTGCACTCAACAAGTTGTAGAATTCTTTCATCTGGACTCAGAAAAAATTTCCCTGAGCACTATGTAATTTTCAACTTGAATTTCTTGCATTCATATAAGTCAAACCTCATTATTTCAAACTCGATGGGATGAGAAAAAACTTTGAGATATCCAAGGGTTCAAGGTATCGAAGGTAAAGTACTTAAAAAATACATGGTTAGGACTTCCCAGTCACTTAGACATATCCATGTTATTCGAGATTTCCATGTTCGAGATACCGAAGTTCAACTGTATGTTGTCAATTGAGATTGCTACACAAGGTGTGCACCTGCACCTTTTTGCTGCGCTCACTAATTAACTTTTTCATTTCAAAACACATTGAATTTCATTGAAAATCTGAGGAAATATTTTTTTAATAAGATTTATAGCTTTTTTTTTTTTTTTTTTTTAATTGATTTGTTATTTCTAAGAAACCAAAGTTATTGTAATGTGTTTTCATTTTTACTGTATATAGGAAGGATTGTTCAGGTGACTGGGGCCAGTGGGATGGCATAATTTAGTGAACTGCTGAATGCTCATGGGCAGAAGTTCATGAGAGTATGAATTTTTAATTTGTTACAAAGGGATCTTAAAGAAAAAGCATTGCTGAATGAAAATGCTTGTATGTGGAAATGAATAGCTAAAATAGCAGGTTACCTGAACACAGCTGTATTTTATTCAGTTGAAGATAAAGGATATTCACAAGAAGATTAGAGTATAGTTGTCAGGCAGCATGTCTGTCAAAAGAAAAAAATTACTATTTTGACTTTTTATAGTTCAACTCTTTCTCTAGGAAGCTCCCAGGAAATTATTTCTAGATTTCTCTATTCTCTCTGCACTGAGCACCACTAAGGAGGTCTCAAAATAATGGAAGCTGTTTCTGTTTTAATAGTTATACCATTTTACATATAAACCTAATAATACCAATTTACATGTAATAACTTTGAATTTCAATTTAGTGAGACTTGAACAAATAATATTTACTAAAATTTAAATTCAAATCTATTAATGTTACATTTTGTCTGATTTATACAACAGAATTTTTTTTTCTCTACTTCTTGCTATCACCAAATCTTTCATGAGCAGATCATGCAGTAATCTCATTTTTCATAAGTACATCCAGTTTACTCCAATAAAAGTGATTTTGAGTTATCCTTCTTGGTTAAAATAAAAAAAAAAATGAAAATTCACAAAACTGTAAAAAAAAAAAAAAAAAAAAAAAAAAAAAAAATTTAGGGAATTACTTTTTACTGTGTAAGGGCACAAAAGAAGGGAGTGATACAATCATGCAGAGTTATCACTGAGGACAGTCTTGAAGGGGGGGAGGGGGGTCTATGGATCTATGATTGCTGATATCAATGGTGCAGTTTGTCATTCTGTCATTTTCAAATAATTCCCTAGCTGACAATGTTTAATGAAACAAAACATTTGTTGACACAGTAGGCATTGGAGTTGGAAATGTTGGCAGACAGACCTATGTTGCTTTCTGTGGAAAACATCATTAGTTTCAAAGAATGGTGATATGAATAAAAAAAACATTATGGTGATCTGGAAAGTTGGATCACACTATGAAAACAGCATTACATCCCTCCCACCCACCCCCACCCCCCAAAAAAGGTATATGATAAAATTATATTATTAATCCTCATTTTCTCCTTTCAGGAAATGGCTGTAGTTTTTCATCAATCCTAGCATCATGACACAGTGGGATCCACTACCCACCACTCTAACAACATTTGGGCCTCTGAGTTCTGAGGAACAGCAGTCCTCAGGTTTCCTGTATAAGCTTCTGAAAAGGACACAAAGAGGTAACTATCATGTGTAGTCAATTCTTTTTAGCTCACCTGAGCCAAAGGCTATAGTAAGCTTTTCTGATCAAAAGGTGTCCATCATCTGTCTGTCTAGCTGTTGTCTGTAGTCTGTAAACTTTTCACATTTTCAACTTCTTCTCCAGAACCATTGTGCCAATTTCAACCAAACTTACCACAAAGCATCATTGGATAAAGGGGATTCAATTTGTTCAAACAAAGAGTCACAAGCTTTTTCAAGGGGAGGTAATTAAGAATTGGAGAAAATTCTTCTCAAGAACAACTGGGCCAGAAAGGTGAAACTTTTATGAAAGCTTTCTGACATTGTATAGATTTAAGTTTATTTAAATCATGTCTTCTAGGGGTAGGCAGGGCCGCAATAGGAAATCAAATGTTTACAGTGGAATATAATGTCATTGCCCCTAGGGGTAGGGTAGGGCCACAGTAGGAGATCAAAGTTTTAAATGGGAAGATATAGAGGAAATAATTCTCAAAAATAGCAGGGCCATGATTGTGTTTTTAATATTCAAGCATTCTCAGGTAGTGTAGATTCAATTTGTTTGAATCATAGCCCCGAGGGGTAGGGTGGAGCGAATAGTAGATAAAAGTTTTACATGGGAATATATAGGAAAAAATGTTTAGAAATATTCTTATCAAGAAAAACAAGGCCATGATTAGTTATATTAATATGCAAGCATCCTCAGGTAGTCCAGATTCAAGATTGTTCAAATTATAGCCCCTGGGGGTAGGGTGGGGCTACAGTAGGGGATACTGGTACATATTTAACATTGAAATGTAAAGGAAATAACTTTTTCTGAAGAACAGCAGGGCCATGATTAATGTTTTTAAAATTTAAACATCCTAAGTAGTGCAAATTTTAGTTTGTTAACCCCCCCCCCCCCCCCCCCCCCCAAGGATAGGGCGGGATCACAATATATGATCCAAGTTTTACACAGGGCTGTAAAGGTAATTGTATTTAAAACCTTCCTTTCAAAAACATTCTGGCCATGATTAGTGATAAACATGTAAGCATCCTCAGGTAGTGCAGATTCAAGATTGTTCAAATTATAGCCCCCGGGGGTAGGATGGGGCCACATTAGGGGATACTTATTTTGTTCAAAGCATGACCCCCCAGGGGTAGGGTTACAAAAAATGACTAAAGTTTTACAAAGGAATGTAGAGTTAAAAGTATTTAAAAATCTTCCTTTCAAGAACATTCCAATCATGATTATCAATATGTCTCAGGTAGTGTAGATTCAAATTTGTTCAGATATGGCCCCCTGGGGGTGGGACCCTGATATGGGGTCAAACATTTTTATAGGAATAAAAGGGGAAAAATTGTAAAAAAAAAATTTCTCATTAACAGCAGGACCAGTATCACTCAAGTGAACATTGTGGCCCAGGGGCCTCTAGTTTAATATACTGAAATTAAGGACCTGTTGAATTACTCAGATTCATTGACATTTTGTTGTCCACTGCAATACATATTTTAGATATTTTTTGTAATACCATGTTGAAGTTTTCATCCTGGATTTTTCTAATTTCTTTTATCTTCTTCAGATGATAGTAAGGAAAGTTCTAAGTCATCCAGCAGCTCCCGTGAAGTGTCCATAGAAAGAGAGAAGGCTCTTCCAACTGTAATCCCAGAATCACAACCGAAACAAACAGATAATGGTAATTATAGCAAGTTATTTGTTATAGACCTATGTCATTTAAACATTGGTTGTTTTATTTATTTACCACCCTCCCCCTTCTTCCCCCCAACTATGAAAAATCTATAAAACTTTGCACTAATCAAAGTTTTTTAAATTCCAAACTGCACTACACTATTGTGTAACTTCCTTGTTAAAAAAAAAGTATATGTAGCACCCTAGGATGGAAAACTGCTATTCTTCCTCAAAATATTTTTAAAATTTCATTAAATTGCCCATTTTTGAATTATTTGTATTATTTGTTCCTTGTTAGAAAGAATTTTAAAAACTGAAAAAAAAAATCCATACATTTATGCAGCCTGTTAAGTGATTTGCCTTAGAGTAACTAGAGTAAGTATGTATTTCTCAAATACATTAAGGGTGTTGTCATTTTAGTAAGTGTTGAATATTTTTGTACAGAGGGAGGGAGTGATGAGGATAGTGGGAGGAGTCGAGCATCCTCAGGCAGTGAGTATACTCGACAGACATCCATCACCATGCAGCAGATGGCCAACAGAACTCGATCCAGTGTTCTCACTCGTCTCAGTAAAATTCTGGAGGGAAGGAATGTGGTCAGTGAAAAGTTAAAATTTATTTTTTTGTGCTCTGAGTTAATTATTTAAAAAAAAGAAAGAATGGTATATATACTAATTGGAGGTGCAGTAATTAAACAAAAATTGTGATCTTTTATAGTCAGTTTTAGTATAAACAAAATTACCCAACAGTATCATTTCTGTAAAATTTAAAAATATTTACAGACCCCTCAGGCATATAAAGACAGTGACTTTAAGCAGTACTGGATGCCCGACAGCAGTTCCAGAGAGTGTTACGATTGTGGTGATCGATTCACCACGTTTAGACGGCGGCATCACTGTCGAGTGTGTGGACAGATCTTCTGTAGTAGATGTTGTAATCAGGAATTACCAGGACGCATCATAGGCTATAAAGGTAGTATGCATAATTATTTTTTTGTATGCATTCATCCCTACTGTTTTAAAGATTTGTCAGTGATAACCTAAATGTATATTGAATTTTGTGTTTGGGTAGTCACATGTAGGTTAATCTGTAGTCAAAGTAAAATAAAAATTTCCTGTGTAATTCAGGGCACGTTTATAAGGAATGTTTTCCATGTTTTGATAAAGAAAATTTTTATTTGCATAGATATACATGTATGTTTATAAGGATTTTAATAGATATACATGTAGATACAAACTTGTTAGATAGAACATTCAATATATTGACTCATTACATTTGTAGATGATATGATTCTTCTCTTTCTCTCAACATATATATTTGGTATGTGTGCATTTTGTGGGACACTATACCTTATAAAGTGATGTTGTAGATGGTATCCAAGGATGAAACTACTATAGTACTGTTATTATAGCTCTGACATAATAGTTGTTACGTACTTATTGTACTTGTATTAGGTGGTATCCGTGTATGTACATACTGTGGTAAGGTGGCTCTCAGTGCCCTGCAGACTGAGCCCACAGGAAACATGCATGTAGAGAATGATGAACTGGGGAACTCCACAGAGTTAGAGCAGTCTTCACACCAGATCTGGGGCACCAAAGGGAGATTATCCTCAGATCTAGGCTCTTTAAGGTAAGTACAGATGTCCTCATGACAAAGTTAAATCATAAAGGGGAGGTTCTCTACCTGTATCAGTTCCTCAGTTCTCATAGCTTCTGTAAGTCAGTAAATACATTCTAGATAAAGGCTGTTAAAGTTTAGTAGAATAACTATTTGTGAAATCAATTGTGATAGGGGTACAACAAATCCAAACTTCACCAGCCAAGAATCTGTGACAGATTTCTGCCCAGAGCATATTGATGCCATCGATCCAAAAATCCTTGAGGTAATACAAAATGATTCATGAAATAAATCGGACTTTAATTAATTTCTGCTATGAAAAATGTGTTTTGATAATAAGCTTTCTTAAGAAATATATTAGTTATAAGATTTTGTTAATCAGTGCTGTAAATCAGTTGTTGAAACAATCATGTGTTTAACCTGTTACATTGTATATACAGGTATTTTAATTTCTTTCCCTTGATTTAGGACTCTGCACAGCTAAGAGAGTTATGGAGGAAGCTTTTAGATCCCCTTTCTGGTGTAGAAATGCAGAGCCACCGTGTCAAACTCAGCACATACAGAAACTGTGTCAGCGGAAATCGTGTGGTGGACTGGCTTCTAAGGAATGATAAGGTTGCTCAAAGGTAAGTATACATATAAAAGAGTATATTATTTTCATATTAACTGATTGTCCTTCCTCTTCTATTAAATGTTTTAAAAATAATCAACTTGAACATGATGTATAATATGACATAGGAAATCTGTTAGTATAGATATTTGAATGACCACTGTTACTTTTACAGATTGCAGGCTGTAGCTATAGGACAGGCTTTGTTAGATGCTGGGTTTCTAGAAACCATTGCTGGACAACCTAAAGTGTTCCATGATGATTTTAATCTGTACAAGCCTTCAGAGGTATCAACTTTCTGTTCTTTCACTGTATTTAAAATTTTATTACCAGTAATCAAGGCAAAATCATACCAAAACCAAACTTTGGCTGTAGAAAAGAGAATGGTCATGTGTTGAAATTAAAAGAATAATGAACTTGTTTCAATTAATTTGGCTTGCAAGATAAGCAATTTGATGATGAAGACTAAGTATGTGAATTTCCAGGTTACTGTAAATTTGTTTTTATTCATGAGAACTTTATTTTCCAATAATTACGCGAGACACTCTGCTCTAAAAAAAATTATTCTCACGTATATTTTCTTATAAAAGATATGCAAAAGTAACCAGAATTCATGAAAAATTTGTTTTGCTTATAAATACCAAATAACGATCATGTGAAAAAGAGATGTTGCAAAAATTAAATGATTTACAGTAATTGAATTGAATGTAAATCTTTGATAGACCTCCCCAGTAGATCCACCCCAAATTGAAGTGACAGATGTTGAATCTTCAGAACAGAGCATGGAGCCAGAATGGTTCAAATCCATCCAGTCAGATATGTCTATTGAAGAATGTGAGTCATTTATTAACATAAAACAATGGTATATCTGTAGAGGAATGTAAATGATATTATAATATTAATAATGTAATCTTCCATTATTGTAATTTACAGATTACCCTTTAAGTTTCATTCAACAGTTATATACATTATGTATGCTTTGAAATGTGTTCAATTAGTCCGTGACAATGAAAGAAGGTTGCCAATGAAATTTTTGTACATTTCTTGTACAGTTTCAGCTTCAGAAGATTACACTGAATCTAAGGATGCAAGGAGCATGAAGAAAAAAAGTTCTTTCACAGTTAGTCAGGATTATAGAACAAATGGATCTAAACAAGGTATAGGGTGGAAGAGAAGTTTAGATTTCTCTAGGCTTGTATGATTATTAATAAAGAGATACCTGAATATTATTATGACAGTATGCTTTTCTTATTTCAGACAATGATGGTGTGGAGTTTGAGCCTCTACCTAGGACTGACTTAGAGGGACTAGGTGGACAGGATGATTTGATATCAGGTCATTTTTGCAGTACATGTAGACATAATTTATTTTTTCCATTGCTCTGCATCCTATGTAAACTGTCATGTTTTGTCCTTTATAGAAGATTTGACAATGTTAGACTGACATTAATATGGTCCTATTTGTGGAACAAACAGTATGTTTGAAAAAAAAATTCTGTTGCGTGATTAAAGGCAGGACTTTATAGATGGATATTTTCGTGTGTTATATAATTGCATCCTAGTAAAAAGTAAATCCTGTAATTTTTTTTCCTGTAATTTTAATTCTACTTCTGTAGATTCCATGTTTACCAGTTCTCAGACTGTCACAGCAGATCAGCTGTCCAGTATGAACAGGGGGTGGAGACATATTGAGGCACTGAGAGAGGAAAATGGAGAGAAAGCAGCTTTCATAAAACTCAGGTCTGCTTTGACTTCACTGTAAATCTGTCAGACATATTTTAAAAAGAAATGACTGTAGGTAAGATCTATGAAACTGAGAAACAATCTAGACAACTTGAAAATATGAAGTCATTTGGAAGTCCCAACCACTTTTCTTTGATCTATTTTACCCTCATTATCTAAAACCCTTGGATATCTCAAAGTTGATTCTTGGTCCCTTTGAATTTGAGATAGCGAAGTTTGACTGTACTGTGTTAAAAATGCTGACAAGGAAAATAATTACTGGTATATGGATTGACATTTACAATGTACATTGTATATTAGGCCAATTTTATTGCAATGTAGTTTCTCTATAAAGTAAATATAAAATAAAATCAGGGATGCCCACAAAGACCACTTGCGAGATTTGGCCAGTCAGATGTTGACACAGGAGGGACTGTCCAAGTCCTGGCTGGACATCATATTAGGCACAGCTGACCGTATTAGTCGTTATGTTTGCCCAGATGTGAGGGTAGAGAATGACCACATGGACATTAGGAAATACATCAAGTTCAAAAAGGTACCATAAATTTATATAATTGTTTGTGTACAATGCATCTAAGTTTACTCATGGCTTGTTTTACTTGTGGGAATTTTAAATTGAATAAAGTGGCAAAATCTAATGAAATACAATGTACTTATGACTTAAAATATGTTCTACTGTAAAAAATATTAATATGATAAAGACAGTTATAGGATTTTCCTTTATTTACATCTTCATGAACTTTATGATCTCAAAATTCATGATTTCTTTCATAAAAAGTACTGAAATTTTCCATCTGCTTGTAATTTGAGAATTTTACCTCAATTTTGGGAAAAAAGAGGCAGTTTTCAATTGGGACCTGTATGCAAAGGATGTTAAACCCAGGATAATGTTCATGCTTTCATCTAAATTTCATTATTTTATTTTAATTTCTGGATATTAAAGATCCTGATTACTTGTTATGTTTATCAATAATTGATTGGCTGAATCTTGTTTAAGTTTTATTCAATGATAAAAGAGATGTCTTTTTTGCCACAGATTCCTGGAGGCAATAAGGAACAAACATGTATGATTCATGGGATGGTGTTCACCAAAAATATTGCCCATAAAAAAATGGCAAGTCAAATTACCAACCCCCAAATCCTACTGATGAAGGGTTCTATTGAATACCAGAGGAGGATCAACAAATTCTCATCACTGGAGCCTCAAATATTACAGGTAAATCACAGTTCAGTTACTGATCACAACTTGAATTTATATCAGTATATGTGTATTCATCAAAATACGGTGAGATGAACCACTTCTGAATCAATAAAAAAGTTAAAGACAATAACTATCTTTTATACTGTATACTTCATTTGGTCTTCCTCATATTACCTTGAGTATATTTATTTTGAATTTTATAGATATTCAGGGATTTTAAGAGTAAACATGATCTTATTTAGTACTAGAAAGTTCATGTAGTATTTTTAACATTTTCTAGAACTATCTTGTGGAAAAGCCATTAATTGGATTGTTTGAATATTTTAAAAATCATATTTTTAAATATTTTATAATCACTTCAAAGGAGGAGGAGTTTTTGAGGAACAACATATCTAAGATTGCCTCCCTGAAGCCTCGCCCAGACATACTTGTAGTGGAGAACACAGTGTCTCGTTTGGCTCAGGAATTCCTGTTACAGGAGGGCATCACACTTATCTTCAATGTTAAAATGGTATTTACTCTGATTAATCATTTTTTGTCATGATTCAGATGAAAAAGGTTCTACCTCTGCTGGTTGAACCCTCCCCCACAACCCCCCAGAAAAGAAAGCACATGCATTGGCAAAATGCTGGTGGCCTCTTTTTTCTCTAAAAAAAAAAATGGTATAATAGTAGACTTTTTTTAAATATACATGTATAATTTATTAATGATTTTTAATGTCATTAATTAATAATATTAGTATGCAAACATCCTCAGGTAGTGCAGATTTTTAAGTTTGTTCAAATCATGGCTCCAGTGGGTAGGGTGGGACCACAAGGTGGGTCAAAATATTTTTATAGGAATATGGAGAACAAAAATATCTTTTATACGGTAAATATTTTTATCAAGGTAAGCAGTGCCAATGTGACTCATGGGCTTCTTGTTTTTGAAAGATACATGTATATCTGCTGTTATTAGAAACAGAATATATTAGACTAGACTGAAATGCAGCAAAGTTATGCTTCTCTTGTCTGATTGATTTAAAAAAATATATTTTGATTAATATTCAAACAAGATTAAAAAAAATATGAGCATAAGAAGGCTTTCAGACAATTTCAACAACAGTTTCATCAGAGACCTCTAGTTTAAATCACAAAATTTAGCTCATATGAATTTACAAGTACTTTATAAATTACTTAAATGTAAACAATAATGGTTGTACCTTAATTAACTGATATTGATGGATTTTTAAAAAAGGAAAATGCATATGTGTCATTCATAGAGTGTGTTAGAGAGACTAGCCAGATTTACCCAGGCCTGCATAGTGCCTTCAATTGATAGCATCGTGAGTGGACCAATCATCCTAGGCTTCTGTCACAACTTTAAGGTGTGCAACTTCACACTCCCTCATGGTAAGTCCTACTAGAACAATATTGTTACTATCATAAATATACAGAAAGAAATATATGGATGCATGAAATTCATAGCTTAATCTCTAAATGTAATATGATGTTGGGTTATTATTTGTGAGGAAATTTGTAGGTGAGACAAAGACTATGCCATGTTTTGATGGTTGTGCTACACATCTTGGATGTACAGTCACTCTTAGAGGGGGAACTGTTAGTGAACTTAAAAGGGTAAATATTGAATCTAAGTATAAATATAGAGGGAAAAGAGAATGCATTTTGTTGACACATTTATAAATAATGCAATGATAAAAGTGCTCTACAGATATTGTGTACTTGTACACTGATATTGACAAAAAAGATTATACTTCCACAGCTGAAGAAGATAATGAAGTGGATGGTGTTTGTCTCCTATCACTCTAAACTGGAAATCTCTTTCTGTATGGATGAGTTTGCTCTACCCGTGAACAAGTCCCAGGCCAACTCTGTATCACCTGGTATGGATGACCTGTCTGGCTCAATGGAGGTCCACCAGCCACAATCCTCCAGAACATCACAGCAGACAACACCTGATGAGGTGGCTCCCATTTGTGAGGAGCATGAGGAAGTGGAGGGTCTACCTGGAGTTCCCAGTGGGATTGACATGTGTGATGTGGGGAAAGGGAAGGACATTACTGAAGAAGGATTGAAGTCATTGGGAAGTTTTAGTGAAATAAAAGAAAGTGAGGTGGTTGTAGATATTCAGGATTTTGAAAATCAAGAGAACACAGCTAAAGCTACAGGTTCAGAGAGCAAAAAGCAAATGAAGCCAGAAGAGGTGGTTATCATTCAAGAGGAAAAGCCTACTGTTCTCATTCAATCAGACAGCATTATCATTCAGCCTGACAGCAGTGTTGGAATACCTGTAGATCAAGTGAATGACAACACCTCAGAGAATCATGGAGGTTATAAAATGTTTACTAGAGGAAGTCGGCCATCATCTACCAAACACCCTGTCGGACTGGAAATTTCTGATCAGTCAGATCCACTTTATAATTACCAGAAAAACAAGGATGAGACAATCTTCTACAGCTCCCACACACTCCAAGAGAAATCTCTAAAACACTGTCAGAAATTCAACAAACTTTTAAAGGAAGTTATTCTCTCCAGCTCACCATTCATCAATTATGAATTGCCTTATCTGGAGACAGAGGAAGGGTCTATGTGCAGTAACAGGAAATTCTTTCCTGAGGAGATTTACTGGTCCAATTATTTTGAGTCAGAGAATCAGCAGGAGAAGAAAAAGAGTAAGAACATTGATTACCAGCCACCAGTTAAGAAGCCAGTGTTGGAGTGGTCCAGAGTGGAGGTGGTAGAGGCCCACCCATTAGTGGTCAGTCAGCTTTGTCTGCCTATCAATGACAAGACAATGCAGGTTTGTATGTGTGTGTACCATATTCTTGTCAGCATGCTTAGAAAATTATCACCCTATAAAATATTCATTGTAAGGATATACATGTACATATCTATGTATGCTGAGATCAAATCATTGTATGGCTTTATCATTCTTGGAAAAGGAAATAAATCATCATGGATATGATTTGCAATTTTTATTTGTCAATGATTTTTAAAACTGAGAAAGAGAAGAAGCAGACTTTGAAAATTACTATTTTAAGAATAGTTAGAGCTGAAATGTAAAGTAAATACTGTGTATTAATTTCATAAACATTTATTTATCCAGGACATGCTGGCTGATTTTAGAGCAAGAGGAGGGAGATTAAAACTGAACTATGACAAGCTACCCAAGGGACCTGTGATATCATATGACACAAAAATCACTGCATCTTCTAGTGATAAACCTGTTGTTCAGAATGGTACACTTAAACCTGCAGAAGTAGACAGTCCCAAAAAGACACCTGCCAAGGTAGATTATGTTGACGGACAGAGCTCCAACTGGAGCGAAAATATTTTTCGCCACTTTTCGCGATGAAAGGAATAACATTTTTACACAAGTGTACAGTGTTAAACACTCCACTAATAGCACTATTTCAATTTGTTTATATCACAGGCATTGTTTTAAAATTGTAAAATTTAAAGTTGTATCCACTTACAAAACTGATATAGGAAGTATTTATACAATTAATTTGATACTGATATTAGCCAACTCTTGACAGTAGATGTCCTCTTGTTCATAACTTTTTAGCCTGGGGAGGGGAGTTACAGACTTAGTAAAGATATATGACATTTTTTTTAAAAATGAAAAAATAATATAATAGGCGAAAATTTTAATCATATCAACAATTTATTGTGAAAATTTAAGAAGTAATTAAAATCAGGTTTAAAACTTGGCTTAATTCAACAACTTGGACACTGGGTGTATATGCATGTAAATTCATATAACTAAAAATAATTCAGCGTAATTGACAAAAGTATTGTTTTGTTTCCAAGCCAGTATCTCTTTCACTCTTTGTCAGTTTATGGTATAATGAACACACTATTTTGACTTTAATCAGGTAAAATTAGCAGCCATGCTCTGCAATTTTCGTCATGTTTTCCTACTTTCGGTTTAAAAAAAAACAATCTATATAGATCCAGATTTTATTGATTAAAATCTTTTATTAACTAACTTCATCTCCCAAAAACACTTCGTCTTTCCTTGTTTAATCCATCTTATATTATTTCAAGTAATTTTGTATCCCCTTACTGCTCCAGGCTAAAGTTACCTACTAAATCAGCTGTGTGCGTTCAAGTGAGACGTGATTTCCTACATGTACATTGTTTGTACGTTTCGTGGAGTTTTCACACCCTGAATTCACATGTCTGCTTGCATTAAATAAACAAAGGGGCTAATCTGTATACATTGAATAAACAAAGGAGATAGCCAGGAGTACACACACTTTTGTATGCTATATCTAAAAAAAAAGTTCATTTTCGCCACTTTTGAATTTCTTTTCGCCACTTTTGGAAAAAATTCGCAATTGGCGCAAATGGCGAATCACAGCTCGAGCCCTGTTGACGGATCATCATTAATATTTGAAAATTTGCTTAAAATGGGAATTTCTTGGTCAGTAAAACATGGTTATATATACAAGAACATTAAGGGATAGTCATTTCAACCAAAGCTAGCTACAGTATATCCAGTTACTAGAATTTTGTCATACATTTGAAGTGCTGGTATATTATATAATGACTAAATTTGGTGTTGGTGTAAGCATGAATTTATAAGAAACATGTAATGAATGTGTTTAACAAATTAATTTAAACATGTTCTCTTAAACCAAACCCCACCACCACCACCAAAAACAAAAAAAGAAAACAAAACCAAGAACTAAAAAAATATATTGATTAAGTTTTTTGATCATAACAGACCTTGGGAAGATTCAGTGGAAGGTAATCTTTATTTTGATTTGTCAGATTGACTGTCTAGACTTTGCACAGCATCAGAGATTGGTTGTTCTACTCAGCAGTTATTCTGAGAAGTCAGAAAACCACCCACTGCCTTGTCTTCCTCCTCAGTAAGTACACTGTATTCAAAGAGTGGTAATGAAGAAGCTAACTTTAATAAAATTATTTATTCATAGCGTTATTTATTTATTTGTCTTTTGATCCCCTAGCCAAGAAAAGATTCCATACACTGGTACATGTATAGCGCAAATTCACCACATTGATATTGACAAGACTGAAATTTCATCATTAACATCCATTCCAGTCTATTCACAATTGGTAGTCCAAAAAGTATTTAACCTATTGGTGCATTTATAATGTTTTGTCAGCTGCATACATCAGATACTGTATCTGCCTGCATTATTTGCATGAACCACTCTTAGGACAGTATTGAGGCCTTTTTTTTAACTTATCACACAAAATTTTCAAACCAAACCTACACATACAAACATTTAATGTTCTGTGTGATAAAACATTAGATGATGCAGTTTCTGAATCCTTTTTGCATCCTCATGATATAACAATCATGTGAGTCTTTGCTAGGCAAGGGTTTTTGGTCTGCTCTGCTCTCCATAAATGCTCTGCTCCACATAAATGGGGAGCTGAGCCAGCCCAAAAACCCTTGGCTAGCAAAGATGAATTGTATCTAAAAAGAATATTTTTTGTACCACACATGCCCTTTAAACACTCAACCTTGAAAAACCTTATTGCATCCAAATGATTATTGTACATTGTAGGAAAAGTTTCTATGACATGAAAATATGACGGACATATGGACGGCCAATGTGACAACAATATTGCCTGGACTTTATTTAAATTTGTGGGTACAAATGTACCTCATGCTGATGATTATTAAATTGTAATTATATTGCCAAATTATTATGTGACAGAGTCACAACATTAAAACAGTTGTTTAATGCAGCATACAAGTTCCTATTAACAAAAGCTATTTGCTATCTGGTAGTGTAATCGTAAAGATGTAAAGTTTCAATGGAATATAAATACCGGTAAAGCAATGAGTACATCCATATGCTGTATAATGTCCTCTGTTTGCATTTTGATATGTTTGAGCAAATTGAATATTTTTACTGCAGACTGGTTACAATGGAGTTTTATGGAAGTCAGGACATAACACTTGGTGGATTCCTTGAGAAGTTCTGTTTCAGGTAAAAGTATTGACAAGTGAAATAATTTCATGCACAGTTTTAATTGGCATACTTGTATAAATTTAGAAAAATGTTAAATGATATTTATTTGGTATTATGAAATAGAACTATGGGTTTTTTTTATTCCAGTAAAATAACCGTTATTGTATTGTGATTTATAGATTGTAGGGGATCTGTCTACATAAATAATATTGCTCATGTATTTTATTGAACACTCCCCCCTGTTTCAGGGAGTCATACTCCTGTCAGCCCAACACATGCACTTCAGCAACCTGTGACATCCCTATGTTGGACCATGTCAGAAGGATCATCAACAGCAATGGTGCCATTTATATTTCCTTGAGAAAACTCCCCAACTGTGTCCCTGGGGGTGAGAAAGCACTGATGATGTGGAACTGGTGTAGGAAATGTAGACAGGTTAGCAATTACGAAATAATGTTGTATGTACAAAACAAGAATTGATCCCCAGTAATTCTTTAGAGTAACCTTTTTGTCATCAAATCCCAATTTCAATTTTTGTAAATGGATGTAATGTAAATCTCATTAAAAACTTAGTTCTTTAAATTTGTTCATATTTATAAAAAGAAAGTTTTATTTTTTTTTTTACACATGTAATATGCATTTAATGTAGGCCACACCTCTTGTTCCCATGAGTATGGACAGCTGGAACATGTCCTTTGCCAAGTACCTGGAGCTTCGTTTCCATGCTGCCTCATTTGTCAGAAGGGTGGGCTCAGAACCTTGTAGTCACTCCCTACATCATTTCTTCAGTCAGTACTTTGGACATCGGAACATTGTAGCTACCTTCAAGTATGTATCAGAGTTGGAATTCATTATGTTAATGTAGAATGTATTTTATTTTGATGATATAACCTTATTTTTCAAATTAATTAAATAATTGTATTAAACATGTAATATTGTGTTTATTTAGTATGAATTCAACATGTAATGAGAATTCTGGGAGATAGTTTAACTTTGAAAGAGATGAATTTGTTCAAGAAAGTACCAGGTACATAATTTTTTTCTTAAAAAAAAATTATAGATACTACCCAATTAGCAGAAAAGAGATTGTTCTTCCCCCACCAATCATAAGCATTGAAGATGGAATGCAGAAATCTCATTGGACAAGACTCAAAGATGAAGTCAGATCCCTAACTTCTAAGTATGTAGTATAATTATGTATAATTATTAATCCTGAGAGTCAAGTTATAGAACTCCTTGTTAAATTTGAAATGATTTTGGATTATGCAGAATCATGTCCTCATATCTATTTCTTGATGCAGATGCACAGATATGTTTGCTTCCATTCACACCACCATTGTGAACACTAATTGTGATACGCATAATGAGACTCTGAGTAAACTCATCACAGACTACAAGGCCATCATTCCAGTAAGACTTGTTCTCAAGCACTGACATTTTCTGTTCTGTGTATAATTTCTGCATGATTTAATGATGAGCAGGTTATCTGTGCATGTATAACATATTTAGTCATGATTATGGTCTTCAGAGTTTTATTTCTAATTTATTATAGACAGAGAAAGGCAGAATAAAAGATTTGGCAGATAACACAAGACAATTACTAGCAGATATCTGGGTAGATATTGACAGTGGCACTGATTCTAAAGGTACAGTAGATAAAATTAAATATGTTCAACACCAGTAAAAGATAAACCACGTGTACATGTATCTGTATGAGCTTTTCCATGAAGACTTCAATAGAAGTTCACCTGTTTGTGTTGGAGAGTGATAAATTGTTTTTATTGCAGATGTAACAGAAAAACTTTATGTAATGCAGGATAATGTTGTTAGAATAAAACGACTAATAGCAGATGCCATACAGAACTGGAACCTCAAGTACATCCATATTTTTTCATGCCTGTATTCGTTCACCTGAGCTGAAGGCTCAAGTGAGCTTTTCTGATCAAAATTTGTGCATTGTCTTTGCATTGTCATAAACTTTTCACATTTTCATTTTCTTCTGAAGAACCACTATGCCAATTTCAACCAAACTTGCCGTAAAGCATTTGTGGATGAAGGGAATTCAGATTTGTTCAAAGGAAGAGCCATGCCATCTTTCAATGGGAGATAATTAAGAATAAGCAAAAATTTAATGGCATCATTTAAAAATTTTCTCAAGAACCACCAGGCCAAAAAAGATGAAACTTATGTCAAAGCTTCATTACATAGTATAAATTCAATTTTTTTTTTTACAAATCATAACCCCCAGGGGTAGAGTGGGGTCACAACAGGCAATCAAAGTTTTACATAGATAAATATATAGGGAAAAAATTTTTAACAATCTTTTTCTCAAGAACAGCAAAGCCATGGTTAGTCATATTAAAGTGCAAGCATTGCAAGGAAGTATTAATTCAAATTTGTTCAAATCATGACCCCCTGGGGTTGGATGGGGTCACAGTAGGGGATCAAAGTTTTACGTAGGAATATACAGGAAAAAATCTATATAAATCTTCTCAAAAATGGCAAAGCAATGATAAATTATATTGATATGGAAGCATCATCAGGTAGTGTAGATTCAAATTTATTCAAATCATGATGCCCCAAGGGTAGGATGGGGCACATTAGGTGATCCAAGATTTGCATAGGAATATATAGGGAAAAAAACTTTACAATAGCCATTGTTAGTGTTTAAAATCTACATCTGCTGTAGTGCCAGGCCTGTATATATGAGTGTATTAATGCTTATTTTGCTGTTGTTTTTAAAGTTAATTTAAATGTTAAAATAATTTAGTTAAAAAGAAATAGTTTTGTGTTTCAAAATTCTATGAGTGTAAATGGTCATTGTGTTTCACCAGTTTAATAATAAGTGAATTGCACTGTATTCCCATGTTGCATGCAATCAGCAGTGCAGTTTAACACAGTAATTTTGTTAGAGTTTGTTACTTTTAAGTCTTGAGCCTTCTAATGCAGTTTTTTTTGTGGTAGGTTACAAGAGCTGATAACCCAACAAAAGAAATTCAACAAACAGGCCAGAAAGGAGGCAACACCACCCCCACAAGAAGATGACAGCAAACTGGTATTTGATGTATAAGAATTGACACACTAGTAAACTAACAAGATTCATGATTCTTATATTGGTTTTGTGATTTTAATGAATGATGTTGCAATGGTTAAGGAAAACAGAACATTCTGTGTATTCAAAATGCTACTCTTTTAGCCCCATTAGAGTTAATTTACAGTAATTACACATACATGTATATACTAATTCAAGATACATAATTTTTATGCCCCCGGATCCAAAGATCCCGGGGGTATATTGTTTTTGTCCTGTCTGTCTGTTTGTCTGTTTATCTGTTTGTCTGTTTATCTGTTTGTCTGTCTGTCTGTTGTCAACTTTAACCTTGCCTATAACTTTTGATTGGTCGGAGCTATGACTTTCATATTTCACATGTGTATTCTTGTGACAACACCTTTCTTTGGGTACCATCATATTTGACCTTTTGACCTTGACCTTGGAGTTTGACCCACTTTTGCAAAATAACCTTGGCCATAACTTCTGAACAGTTAGTGCTTTGGGTTTCAAACTTCACATGTGTATTCTTTGTGACAACACCTTTCTTTGGGTACCATCATATTTGACCTTTTGACCTTGACCTTGGAGTTTGACCCACTTTTGCAAAATAACCTTGGCCATAACTTCTGAACAGTTAGTGCTTTGGGTTTCAAACTTCACATGTGTATTCTTTGTGACAAGGCCTTCCTTTGGATACCAATCACTTTGACCTTTTGACCTTGACCTTGGAGTTTGACCTACTTTTGAAAAACTTTAACCTTGGCCATAACTTTTGAACAGTTGGTGCTTGGGGTTTCAAATTTCACATGTGTATTCCTTGTGACAAGACCTTCCTGTGGATATCAACCTCTTTGACCCTTTGACCTTGTCCTTGGAGTTTGACCTACTTTTGAAAAACTTTAACCTTGGCCATAACTTTTGAATGGTTGATGCTAGGGCTTTCATACTTCACACATGTAATCCTTGTGACATCACCTTCCTTTGAATACCAACCACTTTGACCCTTTGACCTTGACCTAGGAGTTTGACCTACTTTTGAAAAACTTTAACCTTGGCCATTACTTCTGAATGGTTGGTGGTAGAGCTTTCATACTTCACAGATGTAATCCTTGTGACATCACCTTCCTTTGAATACCAACCACTTTGACCCCTTGACCTTGACAAAGGAGTTTGACCTACTTTCGAAAAACTTTAACCTTGGCCATAACTTTTGAATGGTTGGTGCAAGGGCTTTCCTACTTTACATATGTAATCCTTGTGACAAGACCTTCCTTTAGATACCAACAACTTTGACCTTGACCTCGATGTTTTACTTACTTTTAAAAAACTTTAACCTTCACCATAACTTTTGAACAGTTGCAGCTAGGGCTTTCAAATTTAACATTTTTTATCTTTTGGCCTGGATTTTGACTTGCATTTGAGAAACTTTAACCTTCGCCATAAGCTGCGATATGGGGGCATCAGTGTTTCACAAACACATCTTGTTGTTATTGTGAAGAACTGTGCTGCCTAAGTAAATATTTGAGAAATGCTTTCAAAATACTGCTCCTTCTTTAGTTTTGGTTGATTTCAGCAAAACTTTGCAAAGCTTTAGAAACATTAAGTTACATAATAAGTCAAGATGCAACTTCTCTATTCCACTGGTATAAGTACAGTCTCATGGGAGACTTTTTGTTTTATATACAGAGTACATCATCTTCCTCTCGGCAGTTTGGGATTGAGGATTCACAGTCTACTGCAGAATTTACAGAGATAGATGCTTCCCAGGAAGTGGATCCAGATTCCAGAGGTGTGTGCTTTGTTATCCTATAAAATGAGAATTTAAATACTGAAAATAACAATAATGGTAAAGGAATGTGTCATTTCAACTCTTTTCATTCCTTTAATTTCCTCAACTGTTTGGTATGAACATTTGGAGACAAAAAATATTATGTTTATCTTTTAGCTTCCTCTATGCCAGTGAAAATTAATGATCCAGTAGAATCCAACTTCAAAGAGACATGTAAGTACAGGTGCTTTGGTACATTTTCATTCTTTTTCTTTTTTGCCCTCCGCTTTCATTGAAAGTGGAGATATTAATTATACTCCCTGCATACGTAGTTTGGGGGGTGTATATAGGAATTACCTTGTCAGTCTGTCCCTCTGTCTGTCTGTCCAATCTTGTCCAGGCTATAACTTTGTTTTTCATTGGAAGCTCATACTTGGTACAAAGATTGTTTATGACCTGAGGGTGTGTCTTGACCTTAACCTAAGGTCATTCCACCAAGTTCAAGGTCACTGGCAAAAAAGTATAAAATTTGTGTCTGGTCTATAATTTCCTAATGGAGAAGCATATGAGGTCCATAACTCAACTCAAAGATTACTTATAACCATAGGATGTGTCATTGCCACTGGCACAAAAAAATATTGAATTCAGTTTATAGCTTTCTAATGAAAAGCAATGGAAATTCATACTTCACAAAAATATTATTTATGTCATGAACTTGAACGAAGGTTAAACCAGCAAGCTCTAGGTTACCAGAAGTAAAGGTAAAAAAAAAGGGTCCTGTACATTATTCTTTAATAGATAAATATTGAAGGTTGAAACTTCAAAGATTATTTGTGAACTGAAGGTATGTCATAACTTTGACCCAAGGTCATTGTGGCAAGTTCAAGGTCACTAGGAGGAAAAGTGTAAAATTCATGTCAGATCCATAATTTTCTGATGGAGAAGCATATGAGGTCCATAACTCAACTCAAAGATTACTTATAACCATAGGATGTGTCATTTTTTAACCAAGTTCATTTTGGCAAGGTGAGGGTGACATTTGAAAATTGTTTATGGGCACTTAGAAAAATTCAGTGGTGGTATAATTTTGTGAGCTTGCTCACAGTACCTCTAGTTTGGGCAGACTATGGTTTCCAGATGATAACTTAAGTTCGTTTTGAGGCTTTTCAATGAAATTATACATAACCATTTGATTTGGAGGTCAAAAGGTCAAGGTCAGTGCCCCTTTTTTGTTACAGTTTATTTTTTACTATATTAAAAAAATAACTTGCTATGTTATTCTCTAGTATGTTTTAATGAGTGTTTGAAAATATATTTACTACCTTTTTAGTCATCAGTGATTTTATCTTCGTAGATGAAGGTTTGATTTCCAGTATATTAGTTTCTGCATTATATTCTTGAATTAAATATTCATTTATGACTAATATGCTTTTTCATGTGTGTGGATTTCATTGGTGTCCAGAAAACATTCTTCATTTCAATTTTTAAAAAGAAAATTTGATGAGTGTATTTGATGATTGGATATCATTATTTTTATGCATTGTTCAGCATTTCAAGGGTAGAAAATCTTTCTCATGCAATGCATTTATGTCATGCTTTTAATTACTTCTCTGGAAAAGCTTATAACATTTTGAAACTATAATTTATGCAAAGTAGATTCAAAAGCTGAATAATAATTTGCCTTTAAATTCATAAAATCATTCTTATTAAATTCTGCTGTTTACTAAACATGGTGATGAAGGATTCCTTCATTTAACTAAATAGTACACAGTTACATTGTTGTGTATTTTATTCATGGCATCATTGTGGGACTTTGCATTTAACCCACTCCTTGAATGTTTTGAAGGATTCAGTCATTCATATGCAAATACATCTTTAGTTGGTGAGAGCATTTTTAATTATTTCAAAATTTTGTAGCCTTAATATTGCACTTCAAATGTATTGGGTAATCCAGAGAAGGGCTTTTATGACATTTTAACAGTGTTTAAAAATCTGCACTTTAAAATAAGAAATCAAGTAAATGCAAGCATGCATAGTTTATTACTTAATGTCTACAAATAAAAAATAAAGTATACAATAATGTAGAATAAATGACAATATGTACCTTTACAATGTATTGTATTGAGTAGATACTGGAGGAGAATTTGATATGATTTAACTTTGTATGTTACAGACTATGCCCTGTCTACGGAGAGCAACCAATACAGTGTGACCCCAGGAATTGATGCAGGTATATTAGAGGATGCATGTGAAATGAAACCCCTGTCAGGGGACACTACTCAGTATGTGGTGGTACATTATGCAGAAGGTGAAGGGATCTAGTTTGTTTTTTCCCCAGTACTACATGTAACTCACTGTTGACTTGTGCCACTGCTCATTCCACTGAATCAGATACAGCATAAATTGGATTTGACATTAAAATCCATTAATGCCACAGACCTTTGCTTCAGCAGTTGATGTATATTTTTCCAGTATTTCCTGTGATATATTCTCATCCATTTCCTGACAAAATATTCAAACACAATTACACATTCTCTTTCCATGCACTCTTAATTAGCAGTAATCAGTTTTGCAGTTCACTTTAAAAATGATTGTAATTAATAATACAGAAATCACAATTTCCTTTAGATGCCAAGGATTTAGAGAAATCCAGTGATCAAGTATTGACATCACAGGAAGTGGAGGGAACCAATGATGAGGACCAGCTTAAGGTCAACAAGTCAAAAAGTAGTGTAAAGAAAGTTGGTAAGACCTTTACAGAATGTACAGACTGCATAACAATTTTCCATTTTCTAAATAGAGGTATTGCCATCTGTATATTTTTAGTTGTACGCAGAGCATTCTTAACAGTAGTACATGTAGTTCATAAGACATTGTTGATTGGCTATTGGATTCTGTTTTAGGTTCATCAGATGATATACTTGATGGACAAAGGATTGATAAAATAACAAACATCAAAAGTCGGGTCACAAACTTTCTGGCAGGATCTAGCATTCCAAATACTCTGAAGGTGTAAGTGTATGAATCCACATATACACTGTACATGATAAAAAAATGATGAGAATCAAACACTAGACAGTTCAATCATTACAAATCTCTTTCTTAATTACATATACATGTACATGTATGTAGTTGTTACTGATGTCACATTAAAAAAAGATGGATAAAGATAAATTGAAATGTAATTTAGACATTTTCAAAATGAGAAATAAAATGAAAGATTAGGGGGAGGGATTCTTAGCCGCTGATTTTTCTAGAGTAGAAAGCTATATATTAATGCTATATTTTAATGAAATGCAGTCATTGTGCTGCAATGTTTATTTTTATGATATTAATATATTAATATATTAATATTTATGAGTAATTATTAAAACAGTACCTTTGAGAAAACATTAAATTTTGGTTTTCAATTTAAAGAAATTATGGAGAACATCATCAGCTGCCTGTTGGGAAAGTGCCAGTGTTGGTCTATGATGAGGAACCCAGTTCAATCATTGCATATGCACTAGGGTAAAAATGAAATGGACTTTAGCTCACTGGAGCTGAAGGCTCAAGTGAGCTTTTCTGATAGAAATTTGTCTGTTGGCGTCTTTGTTGTAAATTGTTCTCAATTTCATCTTCTCCAGAACCACTTGGCCAATTTCAACCAAACTTGGCATTAAGCGTCCTTGGGTGAAGGGGGGTTCAAGTTTGTAAAAATGAAGGGCAACGCCCTTGTTCAAGAGGAGATAATTGATAATTAGTGAAAATTTAATGGCGTCTTTTAAAAATTTTCTTCTCAAGAACCACTGGGTCAGAAAAGATGAAACTTATTTGAAAGCTTCATTACATAGTGTAGATTCAGTTTTCTTCAGATCATTACCCCCAGAGGAAGGATGGGGCCACAACTGGGGATCAAAAGTATACATCGGAATATATAGGAAAATCATTAAAAATCTTTTCTGAAGAACAGCAAAGCCATGATTAGTTGTATAAATATAGAAGCATCCTGATGTAGTGCAGATTCAAGTTTGTTCAAATCATGACCCCCTGGGGTAGGGTGGGGCCACTGTGGGCAATCAGAGTTTTACATGGGTATATATAGGAAAAATCTTCCTCTAATGAACAAGAAAAGCAATTATTACTCATAATTAGATTCAAATTTGTTCAGATCTAGGCCACTGGGAATAGGTTGAGGCTACTACATGTACAATAGGGGGTCAGAGTTTTACAAGAGATTATATAGAAAGAAATGGCAAGGCCACACTAAATCACACTGATAAGCAAACCATTCCTAAGTTGTATGGTTTATTTTTTTTTAATTAAATTATGAACCCTGGGGCTAGAGTTTGGCTATCAGAGATCCAAATTCTATGTAATGCCTATGTATAGAATAAAGAAATCTTTTCCAGAACAGCAGGGCCACCATTCATATTGATATATCCCAATTTTGTGTGGATTCAACTTTGGATGAATCCGTAGCCCCCTTAGGACTGGGTTTTGGTCCACAATATAGACTCAAAATTTATATAAAAAAAAAAAAAAAAAAAAAAAAAAAAAAAATAAGTAAAGAGGTGATTTTTTTTTTATAAATCTGATGATGATGAACAGTAGGACCATAGTGACTCAGGTGAGCATTGTGGCCCATGGGCTTTTCGTTTCATTATTAATGCTGCATATTCCATTCATCAAAAATATAATACACTGAGAAGCATTTAAGTGAGGCTACATGATATAATTTTCAGAGCATTTTTTTTGTAGATCACATGAATATTTTGCAAAACTACAGGAAATTCAAGCTTCCTTTACACAGAGAGAGACTACTCATAACAGGTAATTTTATTTTATTCTGTTATAGAGCCAAGTAATTTTTTGAGTAGTGATGACAATTTTTTTGTAATTAAGAAATAGATATACCTGAAATTTTTAATCAAAGAGAGGATATTTGAAAATTGTCTCAAGAATAAATGCATTGCTGTTGTCTCTCAAAAAAAAATTTTTTCTTCTTAAATATACAATTGATAATATCTAAAGTATCTGAATAATGACTGAGCTACAAATGTACATGTATGTTAGAAATTATGTGCCTTGAAAATACATTATACTACACTTTGATTTTCAACAGGGATTCCAAATTGCCCAAATCTGGTGATCAGGACACTGCCTCTATTGACAGTTCTGAGCCAGGTAAGATAAGTATTTTATGAAACAGTTACTGCTTATTTCTGCTTAATAGACTGAACTGACAGATTGCAGTGATTAGATTTTGTCACTGGTATGATAACATGCACTGCTTCTTGCAGTAAATATATAAATACATGTATCTCTTCTGGCAAATTATATAATCACACTATACATGTATGTAGAACAAATGTGAACAGAATTTGTCTTACGCAGTTATGCTGAGCATATATAAGAAGCTTTCATTGTTTTGTACACTTGAACCTTTGCTTTGTGTACTTACCTGGAACTGACTCGCAGGAAGAAAACCAGGATCTGGAGTCTTATCTTTTCTAAGAGGGTCAAGTTCACGAGATCCCAGTCCCAGACCCCCGAGAAAGCCTGAGTATGTGGACACAGTGAAATACACACCCAAAATAGATCAGGATAGTGTAGAAATAGGTAAAGCACTCAAAACATATATAGTACTAAAAATAGAAATGGACATTATGAAAATGTAGGTATTTAGCCCACTAAATGACAGGTAGAACTTATGCTATACCCCTTAGACAGTTTAAAAGACATTCACTCCAGCATTAAAGCTTTTATTGTTTTGTATACTTGAACCTTGAACCTTGCCTCTTTAGGTCACCTGAGTCACTCTTGTGACCTATTTCTATCTGTTTTCGTCCATCAATGTGCGCAATGTGTCTTCCATTAACATTTTAACATTTTCAGTTTCTTCTCTGAAAGGGCTCAACCAATTTCAACCAAATTTAGTATATAGCAATTATTGGCAAAGGAAGACAAACAAAAATTGTGAATTTCACCCCCCCCCCCCTTTGCCATATATGGGGTTTGGGCCAAACCATCAAAATTAGTGCATCTTGAAAACCCTCTTTTCTCCTGGACATCAAGCATTGCTGGCATTATTATAATCAGTATTGAGTCCTCTATCAAAATTGTGAAATTCATGGCCATAAGAGTCAGGGGTTTGGGTGTTAGGGTGGGGCTCTATAGATCATATATTGAAAATGCATAAATTCTTTTAAAATCTTCTTATCTCCCCTGTATATTCAGCAGAGAAATTGATGAGCAAGGATGCCTCGAGGTCAATTGAATAAAAGAATTATACAAGGATTTTTAATAAATAAAACAGAAGTACTTTTATTGTTTTTAATGGTCAAGTAGACTTGTAAATAATGGATAAATAAAAAGGAAACAAAAATACCTTATTTCATACATTAAAACCAAGACCTAGAGAGGTCATTGTCAGAGGGATATTGATTGTGCTGGGCTTATGATGTGTATACTGTTAAACGTAATGCATATTTGGATCCTTTACAGGGTTGTATTATTCTCAGCTGACTGTTATAGCCCTTGGACCTTGTTTTGTACTTTAAAATTTATATTCTTTGCTTTCAAAGATCAAAATAAAAAAGCATTATCAAAAAGTTATAAGAGGCCAAATAAAGAAAATTCAGAATTGAACATTGAGTGTGGCCAAGAAATTCAATTATTACTAGACAAATTAATATATGTATATGCCAATAAATCATTATGATGTATAACTGTTCATTTGAAAAGAAGAGTTGATTAATGTTATTATCAAATGTCAACAGAAGCAATAAAACAGAATTGCTCGGCCTGAAATTTTAATGTGGTTTACAGTAGAGTTTATTCTCTCTCTCAAAGTTTGATATACATGTATATGATTTTTTTTTAATTTTCACATAATAAACTGGAGTGTTTAATATCAAGTGTCAAGTATGATTTTTAGCACTAAATTAATATTTTAATCTGTTTTGAGATTGTGACAAAATTCTAATAAATATGATTTTGATACTAATATGAGTGTTTTAATTTCAAGATTTTATACCAATTAAGTTTAGGTTAAATATATTTTAATATTCTTGATTAACTTTTTACTCATTAAATTCTACCATGTTTTCTCTTTGTGATTTTTAATAAATAAAATAAGATAATGTTCATAAAAAATGAAAAGCCTGGTCTATCAAAGTACACTGTAATTCATGATGTTTCAGATGATCAGGATGGATTTTCCATTTACACAACTAGTATGTCATCTGATACAGAAAAAGGTCGCACCAACAGACAGACAGCCCTAGTTCACATCCAGCTACGTATGTTATGTCATTTTTCTCTGTACATGTATGTACAAATGAGATAGATACAAAAGTATGTGTTGTTTCAGTGTTTTATTACCTTAAAAGTTCACTGTCTTTTTCTTATAGAATTCGCTGATAACACAGCCAAGTTCTACTGTAAATTCTACTTTGCTGAGCAGTTTCGACTGTTAAGAAAAAAGATTTTTCCTGAAGGAGAGGAAATGTAGGAAATGATTGTTTATTGTTTTGTTTAGAAAAAGAAATTAATAAAAAACAATGATTTACTGAGAGACAAAAATGTTCATTGGAATAAAATATTTTGGATTTGTGATCAGAGATTATATCTTGGTTACTTAATTTTGTTGTTTCAAAAATAATATCAACGATACATAACACAAACAAAAATTTGATGCATGGATTGATCTATATTTTTTGACTGAATTTGATTAGAAATGACATAAATAATAATTCCCTAAAATATAAGAAAATCGTAAGTTTCCTTTGGTACTTAGATATGCGACTGTGTCGTTTTCTGTGCAATTCTATACAAAATTTTGCACATATTTTTAACATTGTGACAAAGTCGTACAGAATTCTCCCACTTTACATGGCATGATACAGGTTACCTATTATATAATAATAATATATATATAAATCGCTGAGAAATATTGCTGATTTGTGAAAAAAGTTTGTTTGTGTTATTTATCCTTAAAATATATTTCTGAGTAAAAAATTTATTTTCAGTCTTAATGGCATAATGCAGATGTTGTAGATGCACATTTTTACCTCTCATCAAGTTGTTTCTAGTGATGAATGATATGTAGGAATTTGTGTTCAGGTTAAATCACCTTACTGCAGAGATTAGAGAAATGATGGACAGAATATCATTTTCAAACAAAAATCAGATTTTTATAATTTTAAAGGCTGTAATAAGACAGTTTGTTCCTGTAGGGTATTTTCTATGTTGTTGAGAATTTTTTTGGTATTTTAGGTTTATTCGCTCTCTCAGTAGATGTAAAGTATGGGAAGCCAAGGGAGGTAAATCAGGCTCTGCTTTCTGCAAAACGCATGGTAAGCTAAAATGTCCATTATAAGTTGTTGTTTAGGTCATACAAATCTTTCTGCTTAATTATACATAATTATTCTTCCTTATAATCCAGACAACAGATTTATCCTCAAGCAAATGTCTGGTACAGAGGTGGAGATTTTTGAGAAGTTTGGATTCGAATATTTCCTGTACATTCACAAGTGCCATATGGAACAAGTAAGTAGACATTAAATTGAAAAAGAAAATGTAAAAATACACCAAAAATTCTATTAAAGTGTTTTAGAATCGGATTGAAATGCAATTTTTGTGTTGTTGGTAGAGACCGACAGCTCTTGCCAAGATAGTTGGTGCCTTCAGGATTGGTTTTCGCAACAGCCAGACCAATAGTGACTTGAAGCAGGACTTGTTAGTGATGGAGAACCTGTTCTACAACCGTAATATTTCACAGGTAAGATATTTTACACCTGCAAGATTGGATATTTGATCTGTAATGTGGATATTTCTTTTTGTCGATCTGTAACATTGATATTTCTTTTTGTTTGAATATCTTTGGTTATGATGATCTCACAAAGGAGACTCAAAGAAAATTAAAGTACTTTGGGGATACCCATTCAAAAGACTTCAAGCATATAGTCTGCCAATCTGATATAATTTGTTTAAATGAAAATAATAATGATTTTAATCTACTCTCTGTAGACATTTGACCTTAAGGGCTCCATGAGAAACCGTTTAGTGAACATGTCCCGAGGTCGGAAGCCCGAGCAGGAGATGGTGTTACTTGATGAAAATCTCCTTAAGTGTAAGTTCAATCTCATTATTTAAGGGAATTTTTTGGCCCTATATCTGATGTCTTTCATGAATGTTTGAAAAAATGGTATATGAATTGGGTGACTCCTGTGTTATCATTTTATGGCATGGATCCAGAGAAAGAACAAGGTACAGTTTCAATACAAATCTTTCCCTGTGTTTTTCTTAAAAATAAAAGTGATGTAAAAAATTAAAACTCATGCTTTTTGAATTATTGAAATTCCATGCAGAAAGATCATACAAATCTTTTTTCTCGCATGACCTTCCAAATGCTAATTGTGACGTCATAAACTTGTGCATTTTCCCGTATTTTTTTTTTAAAAAGTTGCAGAAGACATCAATTTTCAATGGAATTTTCTTTCAGATAATATTGTCCACAGGCATCGCCCACAAAGATTTTGAGATATGTGATTTTTCAAAGAATTTTACACAACATATCTAAAAATTAACGTGGGCGACGGCTGTGGACACTATTTTCTTAAGGAAAATAACCCTTGAAATGGGTCATTTTGAGGCTTTTTCTGTTTAAAATAGAGAAATGCATCAAATTAATGACGTCATATATAAAGAATGGTACTCCATCATGCTATATTCTTTCCTGATTTATTACAGTCATATACTCAACTAATATTTAAGCCAGTTTCAAAACTTTTTGAAAACATTAAATTTTTAGGGCACAATAAAGCTAAAACCATACCTTCTTCTTACATCTTACAATATCTTGTTTTTTTTTAGCTCACCTGAGCCGAAGGCTCAAGTGAGCTTTTCTGATCACATTTTGTCCGTCGTCCGTCCGTCCGTCTGTCCGTCTGTCTGTCTGTCTGTCTGTATGTCCGTCTGTAAACTTTTCACATTTTTGACTTTTTCTCAAGAACCACTGGGCCAATTTTGACCAAACTTGGTACAAAGCATCCTTGGGTGAAGGGGAATTTAAATTGTTAAAATGAAGGGCCAAGTCCCCTCACAAGGGGAGATAATCAAGAGAAGACAAAAATAGGGTGGGGTCATTAAAAAATCTTCTTCTCAAGAACCACTGGACCAGAAAAGCTGAAACTTATGTGGAAGCATCCTGGGGTAGTGTAGATTCTAAATTGTTCAAATCATGACCCCCGGGGGTAGGGCGGGGCCACAATGTGGAATCAATGTTTTACATTGAAATATATAGGAAAAATCTTTAAAAAACTTCTTCTCAAGGACCACTGGGCCAGAAAAGCTGAAACTTATTTGGAAGCATCCTGGGGTAGTGTAGATTCTAAATTGTTCAAATCATGACCCCCGGGGGTAGGGCGGGGCCACAATAGGGAATCCAAGTTTTACATTGAAATATATAGGAAAAATCTTTAAAAATCTTCTTCTCAAGAACCACTGGACCAGAAAAGCTGAAACTTATGTGGAAGCATCCTGGGGTAGTGTAGATTCTGAATTGTTCAAATCATGACCCCCGCGGATAGGGCGGGGCCACAATAGGAAATACAAGTTTTACACTGAAATATATAGGAAAAATCTTTAAAAATCTTCTTCTCAAGAACCACTGGGCCAGAAAAGCTGAAACTTATGTGGAAGCATCCTTGGGTAGTGTAGATTCTAAATTGTTCAAATCATGACCCCCGGGGGTAGGGCGGGGCCACAATAGGAAATACAAGTTTTACATTGAAATATATAGGAAAAATCTTAAAAAATCTTCTTCTCAAGAACCACTGGGCCAGAAAAGCTGAAACTAATGTGGAAGCATCCTGGGATAGTGTAGATTCTAAATTGTAAAAATCATGATCCCCGGGGGTAGGGCGGGGCCACAATAGGGAATCCAAGTTTTACATTGAAATATATAGGAAAAATCTGGAAAAATCTTCTTCTCAAGAACCACTGAACCAGAAAAGCTGAAACTTATGTGGAAGCATCCTGGGGTAGTGTAGATTCTAAATTGTTCAAATCATGACCCCCGGGGGTAGGGCGGGGCCACAATAGGGAATCCAAGTTTTACATTGAAATATATAGGAAAATTCTTTTTCTCAAGAACCACTAGACCAGAAAAGCTGAAACTTATGTGGAAGCATCCTTGGGTAGTGTAGATTCTAAATTGTAAAAATCATGACCCCCGGGGGTAGGGCGGGGCCACAATAGGGAATCCAAGTTTTACATTGAAATATATAGGAAAAATCTTTAAAAATCTTCTTCTCAAGGACCACTGGACCAGAAAAGCTGAAACTTATGTGGAAGCATCCTGGGGTAGTGTAGATTCTAAATTGTTCAAATCATGACCCCCGGGTGTAGGGCGGGGCCACAATAGGGAATCCAAGTTTTACATTGAAATATATAGGAAAAATTTTTAAAAATCTTCTTCTCAAGAACCACTGGGCCAGAAAAGCTGAAACTTATGTGGAAGCATCCTGGGGTAGTGTAGATTCTAAATTGTTCAAATCATGACCCCCGGGGGTAGGGCGGGGCCACAATAGGAAATACAAGTTTTACATTGAAATATATAGGAAAAATCTTTAAAAATCTTCTTCTCAAGAACCACTGGGCCAGAAAAGCTGAAACTTATGTGGAAGCATCCTCAAGTAGTGTACACTCTAAATTGTTCAAATCATGACCCAGGGGATAGGGCGGGGCCACAATAGGGGGAATCCGAAGTTTTACATTGAAATATATAGGAAAAATCTTTAAAAATCTTCTCAAGAACCACTGGACCAGAAAAACTGAAACTTATGTGGAAGCATCCTGGGGTAGTGTAGATTCTAAATTGTTCAAATCATGGCCCCTGGGGGGAGGGTGGGGCCACAATAGGTATTACAAGGGGGGAGTCTGGTAATGAACAGCATGGCCAAAGTTACTCAGGTGAGCGATGTGGCCCATGGGCCTCTTGTTTTACATATACCATGAAAATTTATATAATATTTAAATTAATTTCAGTGAGTGTGGATGCCCCATTGTATGTTTACCCTCATTCGAAGACTGTTTTAAATCGGGCGATAGAGAGAGACTCAGAGTTTCTGGCCAATAACTTTGTAATGGATTACTCACTCCTTGTTGGCATTGATGAGGACAAAAAAGAACTTGTTATAGGCATAATAGGTAAGTCTTATGAAAAAACATGTGAACAATTTACTGATGCAAGAAAAATTCAGAGTGAAGATATTTTAAGCATTTACCTGCCTAAAAAAGTAATGTTTTCACCAGGATATTGAAAGTAGCAAAATATCAACTGAATGATACATGTAGGTGCTAGAGGGTATATCCCCCCCTTCCCCAGTTTAGACCTTTGGACCTTTCAACTTTGTTTTTAATAGATTATCTTTCTAGAAAATTATGTCATGTAGTCCACACTTAATATGATATATTTTCAAAAGCAAACATAAATAGTTTTTTTCCCTATTTTAAGTATTGACTACATTGTAAAAAGTGATGGAAATTAAATGTAGGAAGAAAGGCCCTGGGTCTAAAAATGGGGGTGGTTGGGTGAAAATCATGTTCTCAAGTACCTATGAACTGGATGTAGCAAATTTTGGATAACAGAGGACCTGTCTTTCACACTAATCTGCATTTTAATTTACAATCAGAAAGAATCTGAAAAAGCATTAAATTAAACTCCCGAAATTTTTTTTTTCAGATTATATTCGAACATTCACATGGGATAAAAAGTTGGAGACATTAATCAAATCAACAGGAGGTAAGTGATTTATCAGATTAGGGAAGAAAAATTGACAAGTATTTTTATCTTTAATTTTATTCTAAGTAATCATCAAGTTATTCAGGTGCCTGTTTCTTGTTATCAATATAAACAGGAAAGCAACCCACAGTAGTGTCCCCTGACATCTATAGGACAAGGTTCCTAGAAGCCATGGGTAGGTACTTCCTTCCTGTTCCAGACCAATGGAGCTTCCTGGGTAGAGAGATCAATTACTAAACACTGTTACAGGAACTAGCTAAAGAAAATACTTCCCTTTCTTATTGATGGACCAGGAAACAGAAAATGCATAATCATTTTGACAGACAAAATAAAATTTCCTTCTCTTGATGAAGAATATGGGACCAAGATTTAAACCACAAAGTGTTCAGCAGCAAATTGTGTCTCTGTTCCAGAATAACTCAGAACTCATATCAAATTTAGATATCATTTGTGATCTGGTATTTATGAGGTCACATGTTTACTGGGTATTAAGGACAAATTCATCATTTGAAAATGAATTTTGTGTCAGCAAGGTCTGTGATACTCAATTCTGTGCCAAATTTTAAACAGAATACTTCAGACATTATATTTTGTAATTTAATCATGTAACTATATATGTACTTGTCTACTTGTCTATCCCACAAGGTCAAGGGCATCACTTTCTTGCAATTTTCCCTTGCCGATATACAAGACATGACAATTATCTTGGCCTCCATATCCAGTTAAATCATGATGTGAAGGATGTTGTTTTTTTAAAAGGAATCCAGTAATTTACTATGACCTAACCATAAATTCTCTTAGTAATTTACACACAGTATGAAAGATAACCTATACTTCAAAATCCCAGATGTCAATGATATACCAGTACATGTATTTGTGAACAAACTTGATGAATAATGACAGAATATTTCAAGAGGGCTGGGTGGTCGTGGCCATTTTTAGACTATATTGATCTCCTTTAGAAGAAGAGTTCCATATAAAGATATACAAAAATGATCAAATTTTAAAACTAAAATGTATGAATTTTTTCTTTGCCAAATGATAGTTGACAGCTTAAGATATCATTTCTAAAAAAATAAGTTATATCTGATGGTTAATTTGTTGACCCCCCAGCCTCCTTAATGATAAAGTCTTAAATCAACATTTTTGCTTGAAATTAGATTTGTTTAGAGGACATTTTATGGTAAATTTTCTGTATAAAATAATGGCCATAGTGTATGTGATTTTCTTAGTCTACTTTTATATGTATACAACATGTGTTAATATTGTTATCCTTGCTTTATTGAAGCAAAAAATGCTATTTCCTATTGAAGTGTCAGCTTTTTCACTCTGTATGATACATTCCTATAAAAATTTAATTTGGAAAGTGTGCAATCATTTCAAAATTGCTAAATATGTAAGATGAATTCCATGTATTATAATAAAGGTGAATGTAATTTGTGTGGATGCTTTTGAATCTTAGTAATGTTGGTGTGACTCACTTTAAAAAGGAACAGCCCAGATACATTGTATTTCCCTTTTACAATATCGTGAAAAAATTATTTCTGAAAAATGAAAGTTTTTACCAATCTTTGATTACTGAAAACTTTAATTTCCATGTTTGTATTAATACTTACTTACTGCCCGTGACGCCTTTGGCGTATAGGGCAAAAGTAAGTACTGTTTCCGTAACAATACTTTTTTTTATGAGTTAGGGTTGTTAGCCCTAAGCTCAACCCCCTGGACTCGGAGGGCCAGTGGTTTTCTGTCAGGGTATCCTTCCCTTAGCCACAGGTTCCAGTTATTTCAAGGCACTGGACACTCGCCTTTTGCCACTGCCACTTAGCTACTAAAGCATTTCCAGGGTCACCACGAGATGGTGTGTCATGTGACTTGCTGGCAGAACCTATTTAGAGACAGTGGGCATTAACTCAAGGTTTTAAGTGGTGAGACCTAGTGGCATAAATATCACCCCTTGAGACCCGAACCAGCATTTGACCCCTGTTTGTATTAATGCAGATATCAAATTTACAATATATGCAAATTTTAAAAAGTAACTAAGGAATGTCTATTAAGTGCAATATCCATTTTTATACCCATTGCAAAAAAATTGGGGGAGGATATATCAGAGTGAATTTGAAATTACAGGGGGCACCAGTTGATTAGGCAGAGGGTCTTGAGGCCCCCAGTGGGTCCAAAGCAAAGGCCTGGTGAGGGGTGAGGGGTAAAGCCCCATGATGCTAGTGATTTCTAGAGATTCTAGCAGGGCAAAAATGAAGTCTTCTAAGAAGAAAATGTCACTATTTCTTGCTGTCATGATTATTGATAAGAATTAATAAAACTACAAGTATTTTAAGGTCCGTGGAATCAAGTGTAGGAGTCAAGCCCCCAGAATCTTCAGCCTTGCAAGAATATGGAAATAAAACCTTTCATTTACACCACATTGTTCGATAAAAAAATTCTTTTCAAAGAAAGAACCATGATTTATCTTGAATTTGATAATTTTAGGGGGTGCCCCCCTTAAATCTGCCACTTTATAGTCTGAAGTGACAAAGTTACGCTCAGTGCATGCTCCAACCTATATTTTATGCTCCTGAGTCCAGTTATGTGTAAGGTTATGCCAACATTTACATATAGGTCGTTTTTCTGTTTGTCATGTATTTCGCAGATATTGGAGCATTTATAAATACTTAATGTGATGCATGCTCCAGATACCTCATCTGATCTACATGCTATGTACAGTAACTGCTGGTCTCTTCCCAGTTTATCACAGATTCTTGTGGATGCTTCATCTGGAGCATGCTTCTAATGCTGCATCTGACCTACACTTTATGTTTGACTGATTTCTCTTGGGGTCAACACTTAGGTCTGTTCATGGCCCATCGCTTTTTGACTTGTATAGATTTTTTGTCTGATGCATTGATTTAAACACCATTTAAGAGTATACAGTATTCGGAATATTCCTCCTTGTGTTAAACACAAATCAACTTTATGTATTTACTCAATTTATTTTGATTTTAAAAATATAAGATTCATACAAAAGACAGGCTTTAAAAATTAATCATAATTTCATTTGCTCCTAACTGCATATAATATTTGTTCTATACTGACACAGTAACAAGATGTTGTCACAGTTTTAGACAAAAAAATGTTAATTAACCTGATTAAAATTGCATACATGCTTCGAAAAAAGGAAAGATTCCATTGATTAACAAAATGTAATTTGTTTGGAAAAAAAAACGTATGTAAAGTTATGTTTCAAGTCTACAATGTAAATTTTGTCAACAAATGTTAAGTACATGTATATTATAAATAACAGTAAATTGTACAAAAATATACAACACATACTATGAAATCACTGGTGTTTACCTAAGGTACTATGGTTTCAAACAATCATTCTGAATTTTTCCAGGCCCTTTTTTTTAATGCACTGTCATAATTTCAGTATTATAAAATTCAGAATTTCATAATTGATACAAATATATGATGTGTCCATAACAGATTTCATCTGATAAGCATGATTTAATTGATATGCTGCAATCTGAAATTTTTAGCCATTCACTTTTTTTTTTTTTTTTTTTTTTTTTGAAAAAAAAAAAACCAAACAGGCAAGATGCTCTAGGCAATTTTTATACATAAAGTTCATATTGTCCAAATTAAACAAAAATTAGAACTTCATTTTTCCTGGTGAACTGCATTGACAACAAAACTATGTAATTTGATACAGATCGCATGGTTTCTATAAATAGACATCTACAATGCATTGTCATCAACTGGATTTCACTTTCTTTACATGTTTCCTCTCTTTATCTGAAAATGATAATAAATTGCAATTATAATTCCACAGTGATAAAACATTTTATATAAAAAAATAATCTTATACATGGATATCTGTAGCTAACTGTTCTGAAAAAATTGGAATAAAAGAGCAGAGGGCTATAGCTCCAAGCATTAAAAAAAAGTACATGTATACTTTTAATGCACACAAAAACTTAGCATGTTTTGAAAATTATTGGTCTTTATCTTTAAGATGCCATCAAAATTGAATGTTATTTAATGTTCCTAACATAGTCTTTTCCTATTTCCCATAAGTCTTTTAATAGCTCTCCTGGGCCTAAAAAAGCCATTATGAGTGGTGAGACAATGCAACCCACTATTATTAGTCCCCTACCGGTGAAACCGGAGGGGACTATAGGTTTCCTCTGAGTCTGTCCGTCCGACTGTCTGTCCGTCCTTCTGTCTGTCTGTCAGTCTGTCCCACTTGGTTTTCTGCACTTTTTTCCTAAATGCTTGCAGATATTGAGCTGATTTTTGGTATGTGAGTGTATCTTGATGAGTTACAGATCAAGTTTGCATTTCGTTCCGCTTCATTGATTTTTGACGGAATTACGGCCTTTTCAATTTTTACGGGTTTTCCGCAATTTTCTTCTAAACGCTGGTAGATATTGAGCTGATTTTTGGTATGTGGCTTTACCTTGATTACTTATAGATCAAGTTTGCATTTCGTCCCGCTTCATTAATTTTTGACGGAATTATGGCATTTTCAATTCTTAACGGGAACCAGATTACACTTGCCGGTAGGGGACTAGTATTGCTAATGCAATACTCTCAGAATCCTTGTTTCACAAGTTGACTTGATATAACTCATGAACCAAGTGCAATAAATATGCACTTATTTGAATGCAGGGAACTGTAGCTTTCTGGTCTACACTCCCAATTATTTTTTTTCAGACCAGGGTTGTCCCTAAGAATTAAAATAGCAGGGGACATTAAAAAAGTAGAGGGGATCTCAGGTTCCTCCCTTAACAGGGGATGAGAGGGAATACCAGAGTAACCAGGGGATTACGTCATTATAGTCGGGGAAATTCCCCAGCCTCTGGGTCTTAGGGACAACCCTGCAGACTGATGTGCTACAGATTTGCAGCTAATTGTCTCTCTAAAATTAATTACAATAAAACTTTTCTGTTTCTACACACACAAAAAAAATACATTTTAAAAAAAGTTCTTGATGCTTCAAACTGTACAGTAACTTACCCCAGAGAGTTTTGTTGATAAATTCTCCAAGAAGGTACAGAAATATGAAAAAGACTAGCAGGGCCATAATGAACACAGCCTTTTGGTGAGGTGATAGAACCTTAAGGATGGGATAAACCCAGATATTGGCATAGAAGGCCACCCATAGGATCCTGTAAAGGAGAAATCAATTACATCAGATATGGCATAGTACATTACCCACAGGATCCTGTAAAAGAGAATCAAACATATCAACAGATATTGGCAAAGAACACCACCCATAGGACCCTGTAAAAAAGAAATCAATCATATAATCAGATATGGCATACTATGCTACCCATAGGATCCTGTAAAAGAGAACTCAAGCATATCATCAGATATTGCCATAGTACAACACCCTACGGATTCCGTAAAAGAAAAATCAATCATATCATCAGATATTGGCATAGTACACCACACATATTATCCCATAAAAGAGAAATCAATCATATCAGATATGGCATAGTACACCACCCACATAATCCTGTAAAAGAGAAATCAATCATATCATCAGATATTGGCATAGTACACCACACATATTATCCCATAAAAGAGAAATCAATCATATCATCAGATATGGCATAGTACACCACCCATATTATCCAGTAAAAGAGAAATCAATCATATCAGATATGGCATAGTACACCACCCATATTATCCCATAAAAGAGAAATCAATCATATCATCAGATATGGCATAGTATGCCACCCAAAAGGATCGTGTAAAAGAGAACTCGAGCATATCATCAGATATTGGCATACATGTAGTACACCACCCATAGGATCCTGTAAAAGAAAAGTGAAGCATAGCATCAGATACTGGCATAGTACACCACCTATAGGATACTGTAAAAGAGAAATCAATCATATCATCAGAAATTGGCATAGTATGCCACCCATAGGATCCTGTAAAAGAGAAATCAAGCATATTATCAGATATTGGCATAGTGCACCATCCACAGGATCCTGTAAAAGAGAAACCAAGCATATCATCAGATATTGGCATAGTGCACCACCCACAGAATCTTGTAAAAGTGTCAAATTAAGTAAATCAAAACAAATATTGGCATAGTATGCCATACACCTGTAGAACCCTGTAATGGAGTGTCACATTTAGATTTATATACCATCTACCCAGATACTGGCATAATACACAACCCTATAATAGAGAATCGCATCATTAATGTATCAACTATTATCCAGATGCCAGTAGAGTATAAACCCATAGAATCTGGTATTCAGGTAATGTTAAGAGTAGCATTTGGAATAATACATCAACTACCCAGATAATCGTAACAGAATGAGATACTGGAGAATTAAAATGAAATTGACATACAGTTTTTCAGATGCATGTATTGGCACAGTACTCTAAAATCATTAGAGATGTATTAAATTCAATGTCATACAAAATTAATGAAAACTTAATACAACTAGAATCAGAAATAGATTGTTTACAGGTTAGGGGCAATTTGACAGATGGACCAACAAACAAACAGTGGCTTTGATACAAGGATTGAGAATTACTGAAATTTTTATCAGATTCTCCACACCACTAACAGGCAAAAATTTCAAAATGAATTCTTGGAAAGAATTTTGTTAAGTGGCCAAATTTCTAATAATTGAGCTAATATAATATTTTGACTGTTGATATTATTATCCAGGAATAAAGTACTTATATGAATCTCAATGCACTGTAACAGAGTTTTCAAATGTTAAATCACCAGTGCAAGATGGTTCAGTTGTTAGAAACTTTTGCCTTATAATATACTGTAAATCACCAAATTTTCGCAAGATAGTAATACTGTATTTATAAGCGAGACAAAACATCAGCAAATTCTGGTTAATGTTCTATGTAATCATTAATAATACCATTATACACAAGAATGAATTTTATGTGAGCAGACAGCCTCGTGAATTTACGCGAAAATGAAGTTCTCAAGAAAAAGTGATTTACAGAACATATGCACGTAAATCTATAATATATTTTAAAGTAATGAAACGAAATAGATTAATTGCTTATGAAGCCTAACGGACTTACCAGGCTAGGTAAGTTAATGCTAAGGAGAGAAGTGTGATGAAGCCAGCTCTTCTGCTTGGATACTGATGGTAAACTAAGAACTTGTCTATCAACAAAAAAGGTAGAATGGTGGTGTGCTGAAAAATAATGTTTGAACGTTTTTCAAAATTCCTTTTATACATTAATAGTAATGAAAGAAAATTATTTGTTTATGATGTTTGCCTTGGGGATAGCTTAGAAGAATTATAACTTGTGAAATATGAATGGATTAAATTGGTTATTGTTTATCAACTCTGTAAATAATGCACCCATACCATAATGTGATTAAGCCAGGATGGAATGACTTTATCAAGTTCTTTGGGATACACCAATTCTCTGTCTATGGCATAAATACCCCAAAAGGTTAAAACGACAAACTGAAATTAATGGTACTTGAATAAAGTCACAGTGAAACTTTTTCCTATAGCACATTGTAAAACTTCCTCAGTTAATCAATCTTTGGAAATACTGTGTAATCAGACTGAGGAAATATTATATTTTCTTTAAAATGGTGTACTGTTCATGATTGATTCATGATTAGTTTTTAAGGAATAAAGCTTGAATTGCTTTGGAAAATACAATACAAATTAAATTAGAAAATTTATATTGTGACAACACAATTGATGCATGTACTATGAGGAATTACGTACCATTCCCACTGGAAACACGATGGTTGCCAGGAAGTTGTCCCTCCACCTCTGTAGACGGCATCGCTGACCTTTCTCTGAGGGCCGGACATTTGTTCCACAGAAATCATTGGCCACACAGAGCCCAAAATATACTGTCTGGATTATCTGGAGAAATAAAAAAAAGTTAAGATATCTTGCACAAAAAATTTCAAGAGATTCACACTGCATTGACCTTGATAACAGTATTTGCATGATAAAGCTAGATTATGCAATTTTGGTACTGCATTTATGAAAACAAAAGGTGTCTTTTCATATCTTATTCAGTATACACATAACCAGGTACTTATACTCCATATTCCCAAGCAATATTAACCGTACTTACAAAGAACCAAAAAGTTAAATATTTGAACTTTCCACCAAATCCATCATAGGTCAAGAGTGATGTAAAAATGTCTGTTTTATTATTAATTTTGATGAATGTTACATTGTAAAGAAGTGAAAAGAATAGAAGGATCCAAACTGTCACATGGAATAACTGTGACAAAGCAGCCATTTTAAATGAACAAACATGTAAAGGTCATTAAATCACTCACAGGTATGGACAGTAATAAGATTACAGGTCCACTGATAATCTCAGAAGATAACAATATGCGCTGAAGATGTCACTTAATATTCATGTTACAGTGCACATGGACAAAGTAGTTAGGACAAAGTAGTGGTCAGACCAGGACTTAAAACTAAGGCCAGTTAAATATAAGATGTACTTTATATCTCTTTTAACAATTCTTTAAAATTTCAGATGCATTATGCATTTGGTGCATTATATGCATTTGAAGAAGAGGGGCATTGGTCAAAGTAAGCTAAGGAGCTGAAACTGGAGTATTACCCGGTAATCGTTAATAAATGACCTAATTGGGATGCTTCACCAACCATTTAGTGGGCCAGTATTCCAAATCAGCTAAGATGTTTCTGTGCATTGTAGTACATACTAAATTCTACTAATTAATGATACAGATATCAAATCTATGGCTTCAGTCAAATCACATTGTGGAAACCCTCTATTTAGTTTGATATTTTTATTGTCTGTAAAATATATTCTAATAAACCTTTTCCCATCCAAAAATTGTAATACATGTATTCGATAAGCTATGTTAATTAACATAGGTACAGTATCTTAAAAATATAAAAGATACTATTAAAGTGCCACTGCAAATGTAACTAATTTAAAATGTTGAAGCAATAAAGATAACACATAAGATCTAACTTCACCTCTGTGCCACAGGCACCTGATGCATAGGAGCTAGGATTTCCTTAGATCACACACATTCTTGTCTATGCGATCTAAGCTAAACCTTTAGTGAAGGTGCATCAACTGTTGGTGCACTATACAGGTCAGTATCTTCAGCTGTTGCTAAATCAGATACAGGTATTGCGACGGAGAGATGTTCAATTCAACTGTTGCATTAAAACATGACTGTGAACATGTGGCAAGAGTAATATTTACACAGTCCTTAATGCTTTTTTAAATCACT
Source organism: Saccostrea echinata (assembly GCF_033153115.1). Classification (NCBI taxonomy): domain Eukaryota; kingdom Metazoa; phylum Mollusca; class Bivalvia; order Ostreida; family Ostreidae; genus Saccostrea; species Saccostrea echinata. The sequence goes on from NW_026889750.1 coordinate 27,049,024, forward strand.
ATTTTAATAAACATATGGTCATAACCAGTACAAATCTTGCCAAAGAAATAACTTTTTAATGATTTTCAATTTTCATCTGCATGACTTTGTATATAGGTCCTTGAAACAGGAAATAAAAGAGTAACTAACAGGAAATAATGTAGGAAACTGACAGGGATTTGAATCCTCCATGTCATGATGTGTGAATGCTTTCCCAACTGACCCAGCTAGATCCTTTGATCAGGAACAGAGAAATACTGGAGCGGGGTCAAGTATTCCTATCTACCCTCCCCTTTAAAACAACATACGTATGGATATTTTTCACTAATAAAATAGTAAATATCCATATGCACTGTCTGATTAAAAACAAAAGTCATACACTACAAGTTTTGATGCTTCACTTAACCTGTGTCTCAGGTCTCACACTTAAATTTTAAACCTAGTCCTTAAGAAAATATGACATTTAAAAAATAAAAGCAGTCTACCTCAGATGGAATAGTTAAAAATATATTCTAATGAATAATGCACTAAACCTTTCAAAGAACTTCGCTGCAGGATAGTTGACTTTTAACAATCTGAAGCTTGTATTACTTTCTTTTAAATATTGTACAAGTGTAGTGATAAGCATGTTCTTTTATAAACATGAACAAGAAATGGGACAACACAAATATCACACTTACATTAATATTTAACATGTTTAAATTTAAACTCTAACTCATTATTTTATTAGATTTGTAAAAGCTAGGAAGCAAACAAAAAAGTGGCAGAAAGACAGGTGCTCTACCAACTGAATGAACTACACTGACAGTCATACTTCTCCCTGCTTAAATGTCTTCACCTCTGCAGACACCAACCCAGGTTCATCCCTGGCAAGTCTTTCACATGTTGCTCCTAGGGCATGGCATAACACCAAATATAACAAGCAGGGAGGCAATATCATTCACCAGATAAAGATCTGAACCTGAGTCCCCTGAACTCTGAGCAGGTGATCTAACAATAAACTATCTGGCCTCTGACGAAAAAAAACCTGTTTAACCACCACAAATATATGTCCAAAATCTGGGATATGAGCTGCATCTGTACATCCCTTTATCTTTTTCTCTGCATGTCATGTGTCAAATCCATGCTAATTATAATCTATGTTCCATGTTGGGCCCTCACCTGGTTGTTGGGGACAACATCATTTTACAAATATATTGAAAAAATATTCCATCTAACTTCAAATCCACCAATAAACCTATTCTCTTTAGAGAAGTGGACAGGCTTTTGCCTACATCCACCATGGATGTAGGTGAAAGCCTGTCCACTTCTCTAAAGAGAATACCAATATACCTATTTTCCTGCTATATGAAATGATTGAAATCATAGATTTATAAAAATATATAGATTGTAATAAAAAATAAAAATTGAAATGCAGTGCAACAATTAAGGCATTAATAATCAATCTTCTTAAATTTCTTAAGCTTTCCTGGGATTTAATATATACTTTAAATTAACGGAACACGATGACACAGTAACCCCTCTAAATATCACATGTATCTACTTACAAAATACCAAAAGGTCAGATATTTAAATTTTCCTCCATAGCCTTTGTAAGTCATCAAAGTTTCGCCTGGCCTTGTTCTTACATAAAAATGATTATAAATAAAGGAAGAAAACAGTACAACGAAAACAGCAGAATGGTAACACTTTGCTTTCCACATTGTTACAGATCGGAGTTTGTAGCCGATATGCATCAAAATGAAAGTGAAACTAGACCAGAGTTATCTGCCCATTACATATCTCCACTCTGATAAAAATCAGCTCTTATCAAATACTGCATAAGAGTATTGGTTGATATTAGGTCCTTGTACAAATAAATTGAATATTTTTAATCATAGATAAATGAGACACTGCAGAATTAATTAATATTTCTAACGGTTAGACACAGTAAAATATATTGAACATCTATTGATCAAATTCGTCAAGACAAAACATGCTTAGCTTACACTACCTACCATATTAATGAAAGTGAGATATTTGAATTTTCCACCATAAGTTTCCCATCCGATAGGAAGGAGGAAAATGTCCCATACTAGTCCATATACCTGGACAACATACACAGGTAAATAAAATGCTATCGATTTCGAAACCATGGCTTGTTTTGTCTGCTGCCTGCGGGATTCACTAATGTAAGGCAAGCGAAAGAGAATGTTATTGATAGCAAGGGAGCGTTCATCTAATTCAGGAATATATTATTTTAATTACTAAGCTAATGAAAATATGTTTTGTTCCTTTTTAAAATCTTATTTGATTATTATTATTCCCCTCATTTTTTAAAATAATAAATCATTTACTTAATTTGACGAAATTTTTGAGAACATTCCTAAAGTATTTTGTTTCCATTCAATATTATTAGATGTGCTTTCTTCTCGCTATTATTATTTTTAAATTATATATGCTATATGAAAGTTCTTTAAAGTGTCTGATAATGACCAGCATTTTACGGCTATAATTCGTAACCGTCCACTTCAACACTCTATATAGCAGGACAGTCACCAGAATTTTGGAAAGGGAGGTCGGGGTGCAGAGGATAGTAAGAGATTCTATCATCAGTCTGGTTATAAAACACTTTTTTATAGGTACCATTTTGTTGGGTTCTATGCCAAAATAAGCGGAGAAAATCTAGAGTACTGCTTTAAACAGGTGAATAATGAAGTTATTTTGTTTCAAAAATATTATTTTTCATATGGGGGTACTATTTCTACTCAACGCATCCTCCTGATGGCCTATACCTGGTATAGGTTAACATGTAGAACATTTTCACACCAAACAGAAAATTCTAAAAGATAGTTTCTAAAAAGAAAAAAAAAACATTACGAATCCCTTTCAAAAAAAGACAACCCCCTCATTAGAAAAGAAAAGTTAATTATAGATTTTCTTCTTTCAGTGGATTAATTTAGCACAATTACCTGTTGTTAATCATTTGACAGACTAGTTGTGAAAAAAAAACAAACTTTTTTTATATTTTATACAATGTACACACAGTGACACTTATGTTCGCATTCATGGCATTATTTATACATGTACCTATATATTACCAAGGTGACCATGAAAACAGTTTACGAATTACTGCATGATTTATATGTAACTATGTAAAAATGCCTCATTTGTATGTTATGAAACCGATGCATGCTTTCATACACTATAACAATCAACACTATATTTAGAAAGTTGACTTACGAAGTTCCAATTGGTCAGGTATTTGAATTTCCCCCCGTATCCTTTATAAGTGAACACAGTCTCTGTCTCATTGGTGACGATGTATTTACAATCGTAGATATAAGCCACTGAATGGGCGATAAACAGTACTGTGTGATAAACGAAGACGAAGCTCTTCTCCATTACGATCTACTTCCGTGAAAGTCCTTGTTGTGACATGCCTGTGTGGGTAGCAGAATATTGGTATATTTATACCTCGTGTGTATATATCTTGACATTTAATGAAGGTCTAGCTTAGCATTAAAAGAATGCGTGAAAGACCAAAATATTATTATTGTGGTAATAAATGAATAATTCATGCGTGACTGAATCGTCATAACTCCGTGTGCTATTTTATTCCTCTTAGATTACCTTAAATCTGCAAATAAAGCTGTTCTTTTAAAACCAAACACAGGTTTTGACTTACGGTTCTTTTATAAAAATTTAAACGGAATCCCTTATCAGCAATATGTGTAGAAGCTTTTTTGAAGTGTGTTTCTCAGCACTGAACAGACATATCGATCTCAAAAGATTCACAGGAATAAATGTCCGATAAATATTCATTCTGCAATGAATTAACAGCTGAACTTAGCAACCAACTTGTCCACGAAAGCTATTTACACGTGGCTATTCACTAACAGGAATTTATATATATTTATAAATAGAGATTGAAAGTCTTCGTGTTCGAAAAAACTGTTTTTACAGCTAGAACTACGTGTATTTTATGTGTGGCAAAATTGACCATTTTAAGAATTTTCCACCTTATAGAATGGCAAGAAGGTGGTGTCCGTGAACGTATATGTATATTGTATGAATCTGTTTTACAGATTTTTTTTTACCTGAGAAGAAACAAGAGACTCACTACGTACATCGCTCACGCGACTCACCTTGGCTCTGCAGTTCTTTATCATTTTTGGGGGGGGGGGGGAGGATGTTAAATCCCTCTATTTCCCTTATGCATAAGAAATTTTAACCTCATATTACTGCAGGAGTACGACCAAACCAAAGTTTGAATTCTACATGATTTACACACACGGATGATACGACATAAATTCATTATATTTGTAATATAGTACACTCTTATTATTCTTAGTGTATCGATTCATCATTGATTTTTTTTTTAATTAGAAAGCAATGTGTAAAACACCTGTAGATATAAACACATTGTGTATATATATACATGTATATATACTTACAATAATTGGATTACATGCTGTCTGAATTAGAGCTGTTCCATCTCGACCCGGCAAATCAGATGACCACAACAAGGAAAAAAAACTCATCCTTAGTACAACATGTACTACGATACTAGTACCGGTATATGATTAAATCTGTTTACTAATGAGATATGTAGCTTTCCGTCTGTTACAATTTCTTCATCATTTATTATTTTTATATGCACACATGTGTTGAGCAGTTTTATAGTACAAAAGAGCACCCGTTACATTGAGAGAGAAAAAAACAGTTCATTGAATAAATCAATAAAACTTTGTCAATATACAGGTGGACAAATAAAATGTACTTTTTTGCATAAAAGATTGTATGAATTTGTTGCATTATCAATACCAGTGACAGAGTTTAGTGTAAATGGCAAATTTTGATTTGATACCTAATTCTGTCTCTCCCCAACTGGTAGAACACACACAGGGCCATCACCATGCAGGTTTATGGAAGGGTCTCGGATGGATCCCCTCCTGACCAAGAATTATTCTTTAAACGGGTACCAATTTGGTATAATCTGGTGCATTCGTGAAGTTATCTTTTGACATCTTACATTAAAAAAAATTTCGCAGCATGACTTTAACAGATTAAAAATGAATTTATTTTGTTCCCAGAAGAAAATTTTTGTGTGGGTGTGTATGGAAAGGGGGGTACGATTGCATCCAATGCAGTTGTTCCGACGGCCTTGACATCCCTGTATATCTTACTCGAACACTTACGAGGAGTGAATTCAAATACTTCAGTATGTTGTTACCCACGGTCGAGATGGGTCATGATTTTATTCAAGATCGTATTTAAAAAAAAAAAGGCAACTGCTTCCTAAATAATAAAGGGATTCGTATACAATTTCGTATCTTGTGATTGGTCATCTACAAAATTAATTTGTTAAAAATCATTATGATTCTACACACTACAGTACACCCTGAAGTTGATATTAAAACATAATAGAGATGTTGGTGATCGTCATTAACAATAACTATGCATCGGTGGATCTAGAGGGGGTCCGGACCCCCCCCCCCCCGAATTTTCAAAGTTATCATATTTTTATGTAAAAGTAACGAAAAAATGACCTTGGAATAACCCCCCTCAGGAAACACAGACCCCCTTAGAACGGTTAGGAAAGCCATCGATCAAAAGAAAATTGACTAAGAATAGTGTCGTCTCCTATGCCCCCTCCCACGAAATACTTTTTTTGTTTGGTTTGTTTGTTTTTATGCTTGTATAAAATTTTCAAGTCTGACATTTATTACAGTTGATGTGGACCAGGAAAAAACCATGGATCCACCCCTGACCAATCATAAATGCATAAAATGCATCAATATTAAGAACATCTATAACATCTTCGCTAGCCAAGGGTTTCTGATACGCTACTCTCCTCATAAGAGGAGAGTAGCGTATCAGAAACCCTTGGCTAGCGAAGATGCATCTATAAGGAAGTATATGGTTTCATGTTTTTGCATTGAATTTCAATATAGATATGAGGTTATAGATTATATGGAAAAGTTGCAAGAATATGGGTGGAAATATAGAAAAAATTATGGGAGCAAGAAAGCATGCTCCAGACTAGAACTTTTGAACTAGACGTATGTTTTTTTTTTAACCTTTCTAAAAAAATGTCATGACCCACGAAACGTTGAATCAGAAGTTTTGTTGTCATTGGGTAAATCGTTATATTTTTTTTTAATTCAGGAAATGGCATATAGAACAGCAAATTATAAAATACAAGTAAAATTACACATGTTCTTAAAACTATAATATTGTATTGTAAAAAATAGATAATTATGAAAAAAAAATATATAAGTATGTCTATAAATGAACATATATATAGACACTCTGTATAGCCATCTACCCGAGGATGACCCATAAAAGCCATAAAGGCTTATTTCCAATGGGGTCCTCATTATGTGTGATATGTGAAGTCAACATGTGACGTTGACCTCTGAATCCTATTTTTCGTCTACAGGAAAATATTATTTTTGAAGGGAGGCAGACTTGATTTTGATTTTTTTTTCAGCGCACTAAAACAACATGCCTACTAAGGCCTAAAGTACCCGAACACTCATGCAACAGGGGCGGATCATGCAATTTTTGAAGGGGTACCAGGTTGGTGGCCCCTCCATCCCCTTTTAACACACACTCTCAAACATAGATTCACACACATTGGGAGAGAAAAATCATCTTAGGCCGTGGTAAATAATATCTTTGATTTACGTCCCTTAATCCTTTGAAAAGGTACCCTCCAGTCCGAATAAAAAGAACGAACACAATCCTAAAACAACTGTAACCTTAAAATTAATGAATTTGCAATATTTAAAAAAAATCCCGAAAAAAATTGTTGAGAATTTGACAAACTTCTGTTTGTTTATTTTAACTGTATTTTCCTGAAAACCTCACGCCTTATGAATCCCTTTAATGACTTGTTGAAAAGATATATACGTATCCAAAGATAGTCAGAATCTGATATCAAATTGAACCTCGCATGTTACTTAAGATATATATAAAAAGAAGTAGAATACTCATAAATGAAAACGCCGAAAAGGAGGGATATTGAAGGGAAATGGAGGAAAGGAAATACGTGAGGTTCTATCAAGTGAAATATGAGCAGAGATTGTGGCTTATCGAGCTGTTTTGAACTACGTTTATATTCAAAACGTACGAGACGTAAAAAAAAACATCTATTCCAGAAAACATGTTTTACCCCCTCTCCTTTTCTCCACTTTGCAAAAATAAAGGGAGGAGGTTCCAACCCCCCCCCCCCCCTTTGATCCGCCAATGAAGGCTAAATAATTGTGAAAGTAAGCATCACAAATACCATAACAGAGCTGAAAAAGATTAAATTTAGGAACCAAATGATTAAATAACAATAGTGTTTGTAGCTTGTTTATTTAAAGGTTTATAAAATACAACTCGTAAATATAAAAGATGACTATGGAATGTTTCAATTAAAATACATTATGAACCAAATAATGACATGGACAGAAAAATATGTACATTAATGATCATAATTATACTTTGCCTTAAAATATAGTGTGTGAATAGTTGTTTAAATATCACAACACCAGTTAATGTGTAAAACTAGGGATTTTACAGAAGCTGAAATTCCTACTATAAGTAGATTTCACAGTTTAATTTTTCTATATTGAAAGAACCATGTATACTGCATGTATAGTAGAATTTATTTATAAGAATTCAAAGTTCTAAAGCAGCTGTGTCTTCTACACAAGTACTTTTGATTTATATGGCACAATTATTGTTCTTTTTTTCATCAGATTACATTTATTTTTCCAAGCATTCTTGATAGATATGATCCCTTGACTAGCATAGTATTTATTTCTGAATCAAATCAAAGTTGAATCAATAAAAGCATGTCATCTTGCCAGTATAATAATATATATACAACTCAGATATTCAATGAAAATCATACAATTTCCACGGATGAGAAAGTGCTGTACACTAGAGATTACATTTTCTGAAAGTAATAAACCATAATCTGGAATGCAACTATGTCCGGATGATATATACAGAAATTACAAATCTAGCTCTGTAGCAGTATACCCTGTACGTGGCGCATACTGCACAGCTGGGGCATACTGGGGCATTGGCGCTGACTGAACTACAGCAGGATACTCCATGGGTGACGTACGAACAAATCCAGGATTAAAGTATGAGCCTTTGGTTGGAATGGGGCTAGAGCCCAGATCGGGTTTCTCTCGCAACATGTTATATCTGACCCGTTTCAGGTGACAATAGGTACAGCAAGCCTGCATCCATAACATAACAGCTGCAACCAAGCTCAAGAGGGCAGCAGCTCCTCCAATGAAATAGCCAAAGTTTAGACTCATATCTGGGTGGGCATTGAGGATGGTATAGTAGTTATAACGTAGAGGAATGTAGTCTTCTGCAGGAAAGTTTTGCCAGGCTTGGTGACTGAAGAAGGCCATATGAAGGGGGATGAGGATACAACCAATTACTTGACTCAAGGCTGAAAATAATTGAGACTTAAATAAGTAAATGAAGGCAACTACAAGAAGAAAAGTTTTTTCTTTCTATTAACTTATTACTTTTTCTTTCTTCTTTTTTTTTTTTATTTGCAAAGTTCAAAGTTAAGCTTTAATTAAGTTTTCCACAGGAGGAATTCTTAATTAACTATTCTTTAAATCTGAAAAATTCTACAGGCAAATTACAACACTAACAAAATCCAGTTGCTCCTGCAGCCAGAAACATTTCTCCTGTTGGGGAGGCATACTGCTTAAACGCCAGGATGAATGAAGACCCACAGCAAAGCACGACCCCTATACTACCAAGGAGGTACAGCAGCTGGGAGACGCGTAGGAGGGCTGAATAAAGGCAAGTGTAATCATAATTACAAGAACAAAAGTGACATAGGGTCAAAGACTAAAGATTCAGTATAAAATTTGAAGAATTTTGTCTTCATTCAAGATGTAGTCTTAATTTTTATTGCATTTCAGTATTTATCACCTATTCAAAGTGGCGACAACACTTATTCAATATGGATCTATGACATATCAACATTTAAAAATACTCTTCACCTGTTCACCGAAAAAGTCTACAAAAAAATCCCAAACAAATCCAACCCATTTCTTTTTAAGATAATTCTGTCCCTGGTAAGATGTTCATTATTGTACCCATAAAATATAAACATACCGGGCATGAAATGAGTATTATCTGCTTTGTCCAGCATCAGTGTGTTGATGAACCTATTTTCGTCCAGGAAATACAGACCACAGTTGATTGTCTTGTCCACAGAACTCTGTTGCGCCTCGGGTCTACTGTCCTCGACAAACACAAGGTGCATCTTTAGACTGAACCAAAACGGCAGAAGACACGCAGTTATCGTGGCCATGGTTGCTATCAACAAGAGTAGGGATGCAAGCCCTAATAGCTTGCTTTTTAAGAAGTTCGAAATAGGGTCCGTCATTTTGGGAATCGGTACTACTTCCGTACTTGGGAAGGTACCGGGTCTACCTTTGCCTTCAATGATTGCCGTTTAAAAACAATTCTCAGAAAATTAACTTATATTGAAATATCGAAAAACAGGCGTTGAAAAAGTAAACCTGCTCGCTAAATCTCCATTTATGTCATGTTTTTGTCAACATACCAGAATTGTTACACCTTACGCCATGTTTTGAAACGCACCTGTAATAAGCGCCACCTGGTGTCGTGAGTCACAGTTTTATTACAGGGAACTAACTCTGGCTCTTGTGAAAAAAAAAATATAGGTGTCTTTTCTTCCATTCAATCTGATTTTAATCAGATTGTTTCTCTATTATTATTCTACCTATATTATTTCAACATCAATATTTACTTCAACAAAATCAAGATATGAGTAGAATTGTATGAAAAAAGTATAATATTTCCTAATTTGTTATATATTTCATTGAAAAATGTTTCTTCACAGAATTTCAAGACATTTTTATCTGTTGAGGTGATGGCATACATTAGTTCTAAGTGAGGTGAAATTTTATGGCACAAATTTGAAAAGAAATTAAGAACTTTGAGGTTAAAAACTTTGAGCTGATGATTTCATAAATCATTCTTAATTTTCAGTATATCATTTTTACAAAGCATTTAATTTAGAAAAAAGAAAATTTTAAAAATTCTGGGTGATTTAGTGAACAAGGTTATGGAAAATGGGCCAAAATTTATCCCACAAAAAGTTCTTTTTTCATATAAAAATAGTGTTTTGAAATGAAACTTATAGTGATAAAATGAAATTATTACTCACTTTATGGCCACATATATAGTATATACTGTTCATTTAAAAATACATATTGATTTCTTACCTAAAGAGGTATGGTCTATAATTTTACGTTCACTCCGATGATGTCCCTGAAATAATTTTATATATAAGTGTAATTTTCTTCTAAGCAAAAGATGCCGATTCTGAAAATTGCAGAATTTAATTTAAAACCCCACTGACAGAAATGGAATTAAATTAAAACGCAGTTTGGTGGCCTCGAAAGAAGATGGGCGAACAAAGCGAGCAAAATGTCTATTGTGTGACGAGCAAGAAAGTGAAAAATTAAATCTGACAAAATTTTCTTTGATGTTTCATTTAACATTAATTTAACATTAACGCATACTTTAAGTAAAATCCCCACAATCTGCAACTTGCAGCCTCGCAAAGATTGAAAATATCAGTCTATAAAATACCATAAACACACCAAAAGGGCAAAAATTGAACATTTTTTCTTACTATATCACAATTTTTCCATATGAGTGGGTCTTCACTCCATTTTTTTGAAAGATTATACTCAAAGTATGCTTAAAACTTCATATTTCGGTTAACAGGAAAAAAGAGCAAAAACCCACTATATCTAAAAAAAAAAAAAAAAAAAAAAAAAAAATATTACTTTTATGACAGAACATTCACATCTTTCCGAAAAATATTTGAAGTCCATTTACATTTAATGGTCATTTCATAAACATGATTTAAATGCCGCTTTTTGTCACGAGATGTTTATCGTAGTGGTTATCGTTTTAGTTTCTAAGATTTAAAAAAAAAAAAAAAAAAAAAAAAAAAAAAGGGGCTCAGGATTTTTATTCCTTAGTTCGAACCACAAGAATACCACTTTTTTTTAAAATCATAGAATGATTTTTGCTGAAAGAATTTTCCACAGAAAAGTTTTGTTTGTCGTAATTTCATACCTTTCTATACTATGCACTTTACTCTATAAATACTAAATTCACGAATTAAAAATGACATACATTTGAAACTATAGGCATTTTGCACTCCTTGTTCGCCCATCCTCTTTCTTGTCATATGCAGAAATAAAAAAAAAATATCCTGCATGAGGACAAGAACCCACATCGTTAATACATTTAGCTGTTTTGGAATATCACATACGACAGCAAAACTGCTTAACGTCCCTGCCAAGTGCTCAATTCCACTGCTTATAGATGGTATTACCAATTGTCTCACTCTTAACACGCATTTTCGATTACAATACTGGGAAGAAAACAAAATATTTCCTGACAACCCTAGCCCTAGCCGATAAGAAATATATACCAGAAACACGAAGGAAAAAATCACATATTCCTTTGCCATGAGTAAAATGATTTCTGAGACCCTTTAGAGTTTTATTTCCAAACTCTCTGTAGACATTACAAAGTATTTCACTCTATGTAAAAATAATTGTTCCTATATAGGGAAGGAAGCAATTTCAGTGCTGGAAGGCGGGAGGGGGGGATCTACGCGTAATAAAAAAGGTCATTATTGAGGACTGAGGAGTACAACTGTATAGTATGTTGGGTATTTATCGGTAGATCTCGCCCCCATGTCTCTACACGCCTGGTATTAGCCATTAAATTGATTTAAAAATGAAACACATATAAAAATTCACAAATACATGTACTTCTCATTTTTCATAGTGTAGAAAAAATCACTAAAAGAATTAGATATTACTAGATATTTTACCCTAGGCAAAAGTTACTATTATTTTTCAGTAGTATTTCTAGTATGAAATATAAAGTTAATAAACAGTATAATCAAGCTCAAAAGTCAATTGAAAAATACACATTTGGAGCTGAGCAAACACGGACTTCTAAAAACATCAGAGGTGCATGGGATCAGGTGACATGGAGGAGTTTAGCATCCTTTGTCGACCGGTCACACCCGCCGTGTGCTCCTTGTCATGGCAAGCTGAAAAAAATCTGCATAGGTAATTCAGTGTGAAAATAATGGCCTAACAATTTGTATGAAAAACGTCACTCAACATCTGACTTAATGACAGATTGTATTTGCTGACAAGGTCATTGTATCGACTATAGAATTTGTGAAATGTTGACTTTAAACGAGACTGTTGATATTCTTGTTTCATCTACTTATTTGTCAATAGCTTGCCTCGTTTAAGAAATTGCAATTGTTTGTAGTATAATACATATACATGTATACCAACAAATGTTTCCCAAGATCCTACTTAAAGTTTGTTCTTTTGTCGTATGTGACACCCCTACCTCCACTCCGCTTAAGAATTGTCTTACCTTCATATATACTGTAGAAGCACAAATTTTGGTGGGGATAAAATTTCGTTAATTTGTCATCAATAAATGTTTCGTTTGCATTCAATTCGTTAGTATAGTAGATAATCTCCTTCCCTTTTTTTCGTACGTTATATATGTCTTTAACACCCCACCTCCACCCCCGGTCAAAATTTGCCTGCAAAGAAATGTGGGAATTAGATGTTTTTAACAGAAATACTCCTTCCTTGTCTTCGTCGTTTAAAATTTTCTGAATCCGCTAATTTTTGTTATTAGTGTAATATTCTTGCTATCATAGGGTTTATTCAAGCATGCGTGATAAAAATCCTTTAAAGATATCAAAGATAACAAAATAGGCAATATCATCTATAAGCAGTGGAAGTTGGCAGTAAGCAGTCGGCTGTCGTATATGGGTTTAATCTAATTCCATATGTTATGTTTTTGTTTTTTGTTGTAATTTTCGCAGATTGAACACAACACAGTCTTTCGATAATACATCTTTATATACCGCTGGTGTATTTGCACGTGTCTCCACATACTAAAATCAGTATAAAGTTTCTTTAAAAGTTATTTTTTATGAACCTAAACAATATACCAGTGTTTTACTTACTTCACATTGTTAACAATAGGCTCAATGGCCACAACGCTCACCTGAATGACCCTGGCGCTGATGTTCTTCCTCAGAAGATTTTTAGCAGGTTTTATTTCCTCTTCCTTCACATGTAAAATTTTGACCCCATATTGTGACCCATCCCACGGGGCACGACATTAACTTGAATCAACACATATGGACTTGCTGTTATAGAGAAGAAGTTATGCATTATATAAAATGCGATCCCCGATTTTAGCCCAAACCTTACCCTAGGGTCTACAGTGTGGTACGATTGTCCCCTTTACAAGTAGTCCAAGGATATGAAAATAACAAAGGGTGGATATGAGACAAAAAATAAAATATTATACCACTGCTTTTCTTTTCTTGAATCAGTTGAAGATAAAATAACTTTCTTTAGCTGTGTGAAATGGTGAACAATTTGGTGAACAAGTTAATACATGTGATAAGATGACAAATCAAATTGTATTGTGATGGCGAGTTTCTTCGTCTTCGCCGCGTCTTCTTCGATATCGTCGCTGCTATTTTTACAATGTTAACAGATTTTTCAGATTTTTTCTTACTGACAATTCTAAAATATAAGGTTGGATATTCAATTTCATATCGATAAAATCACTGATGTGGTCGTCCACAATGCAGAATATTCATGTTGTATCGCGTATATTTAGTAAGATTAACTATAGAGCTGATCAGCCATTGTCGCCTTTGACGTCACAGGGTCACGTGATCGCTATCTAATTAACTTAAATTTTTTCATTCAGGGCTTTCATTTGAGTCAATAATTGGTTAATTACCGCGGTTTATCTGCAGCAAAAACACAAAATTTATAAACTGTGATCATAAGGAACGTTTTACGCTTTTAATTTCAAATAATTTAGAAACATGCGAGAAGTCCTTTAATACGTCTTCAATATTAAAAAAAAAATACCAAACATCAGTATTTATAACTTAAAAAGGGGGTCGGTCAGAAAAAAAGTACTCATGAAATTATAAGAAATTTTCAAAGTCTATAATGGACAATAACTACGGTGAAAATGGGTCAATTGACATGAAACTCTTTCTTGATCAGTAAGTCATCAAATTAATTCCTCCTGTATGTAAATAAGAATTAGCCCAGCTGATGCATTAGAAATAAAAACATTTAAGAGAGGCTTTGGTGAAATGAATCCGTGGTTTTATTTAGTAGTCATCAATATAAAGAAACATACCAAAAAATCAGCTCACTATCTAAAGGCTAGGCCCCCCAAAAAAGTCGGAAAACAAACTTCTATATGACGGAATAATAATGACGGGGCTGAAAGGGTAGCACTATATGCCCCGGCTATTTTATACCGGGGACATGAAAAAAAATAAGATTTTGATCCCTTACTGTGGCCCACCCTACTCCCGGTGATCAGGATTTGAACACCAATTTGAATCTACACTATATCAGCAGCGTATACATAAGTTTCATCTTTTCTGGTGAAGTGGTTCTTCAGAAGAGGATTTTAAAAGATTTTCCCCCTATATTCCCATGTAAAACTTTATCCCAACCTACCCCGGGGGCCATGATTCAAATAATTTAGAGAATCTACACTATATTAGCAAGCTTACATATAAGTTTCAACTTTTCTGGAAAGTTCCTGAAAAAAACCCACCCCACAGATGGACATCTAAGGTGAGTTTAAAATATGAAAAATTACAGATATATGTCAAATATTGCAAATATTCGAACTTTTCCATTTGTATTATATAATTTTCCATTTGTATTGCATAATTTTTCATTTGTATTGTGTAATTTCCCATTTATATTCTATAATTTTGCTTTCGTATTCTTTAATTTTATAATTTTCCATTGACATTGTATATTTTTCCAGATAGAAAAAATACAAAATTAAATGACAAATTATAGAATGCAAATTGACAATTATACAATACAAATGAAAAAATAACAAAATATACAATTGGAATATCATACAATATAAATGGAAAATAATACAATAGAAATGGAAAATTATATAATAGAATGGAAAAATTAGTCAATTCAAATGGAAAATGAACGAATACAAATGGAAATTGTACAATACAAATAAAAATCATACAATAGAAATGAAAAAATATACATTGAATACAAATAGAAAATTATACAATACAAATGGAAAATTATAGAATATTGATAAAAATTATACAATACAAATGAAAAATTATACAATGCAAATGGAAAATAATAAAATACAAATGGAAAAAAATCGAACACTGCTACGTTTGACGTACCATACATAATTATGCTAAAATGCACGTCAAGTTAGTATTTTGCAAATTGGTTGATTTCTGTCCTGCTCAATTATACAGACTTGAAGGAAAAATCTAGACATCAGAAGTAAATCCAATACTTTCTTTCCGAGTCCCAGGCATTTGATTGGTGACCCCGATGAGACAATCTTGATCTAGAACCGCGAGATGACTGAAAAAAGAAGGGTATGGTCTCGATCTTGACCTTCAGATGGATGTGAAGATAGCAAAAGCTGAAAAAATAGCTACAAAAATAATTATGGAAAGTACAAGTACCTATATATCGGCAGCTAGTACGCATAAATAACAAGACGTTAGAACCACTGGCGAATTTAGAGGGGGGCATGGGGCCCGCTCCCCCTCCCCCTTCTTTCGAGACCAAAACATACATAAGATTAATAAATCATTTTTTGTTGCTGTGGGATATTGCATTAATTATACGAAAAGTATAGCTTAATTAAATAAGTAAAAAAAAAAAAACCAGTTTCATAAAATCACTAAAACTCACGAGCTTCCTGGGGCTTCGTCCCTTCCCCTCCCCCCTTTTTTGAAGAATTCTGGATCCACCACTGAGATCAGTGGCACTTTGCAATTGGTTTGCAAGCATTTCTGCTATTTTCCATTTGATTTTTGATGCATATACCTTGGACACCGACTTCAAAATCTTTTCCACACAGGAAAGATGTAAGCGAGTTTCGACTCTTGACCAAACAGTTCATTGTCGATGACCTTCACGACATCAAGTGCTACTTCCCTTCTTTCTTGTCAGAACTCCCCCTGTTCCCAGTATGGTTGAATCCTATTGTCATACAATTTGACTAAAATTACGCTTTATACTAATAATGCTCGTGTAGGTTTACTGATAAAGTACCTTAGTGGTGAATAATATGTTTCATTCTTCATTGTTTGCAATTTTCAAATTTAAATCGCATGCACAATTAAAAACTAGCATGTCCTTTTAAAACTTGTATATAATTGTCTAATTATTCATCTAGATATGAAACATCTATGGAAAGCCTGAAGATATTTGATACCTTAAATGGAGTTTAAAAATCGGGTTTACCACTTGAACATGTAGAATCTTACGTGGAAACACGTAATGTTGACTTAGGTATTTTTAGAAGACAGGACAAGGCAGTTCCTGTCATGGGGACCAAGGAATTACTTCTATCTGCTGGTAAATAATTCATTATATCAACTTATAATAAATTAAATATCGACAATTCTTAGAAACTTAAGATAATTATATCATGATATGCCAACAGATTTAAGCAATTTATTGTCTTAATATTTAGTATGTTTGTACTGTAAAATTTTAAAATATACAAGTATTTCAAAATGTTTTTTCACAGATATTTCTGAGCAACAAAAATTAAGGTATTTTTATGACAGACACAAAACCAGAGATTAATTATATAGCATACACTGTATATAACGTAATATATCAATGGAAATCTTTTTAGTGAAATAATTAGTGATATAAGACTTATCACATTACCTACATTTTTTATTGCCTACATTATTTATACTTTATTACCATTCAGTATTTACATTCACTCTTTACATTTTACGTATGATTGATCGAAATTTTACATTCTTTTATATGAAATTACTATTTCCAACTTTGATTAATTTTAAGCCCCTCCCCCTCCACCAAACACCCTGTTTAATCAAAAAATAATGTTCCCAGTAGTTAAAGGCAGAGGTTTCCAGAATACCAGTATTACGACGGTTTAACATGATGTTTGTGATTCCAGCAGACCGGTCATTATCTGAACAATTACGATAGTTAAACTGTATCATATGATGTAAAATTTGAGGATATAATGTACAGTAATATCGGTTATTAAGAACTCGCTTTTTAAGAAATCATTGTTATAATAAAACTTTCACGAATGAGACTTTGCACTATGATAAAGAATATTGGTTATACATTGGTTATACTGTAGGCCGTGTAGGGTGCGAAATTCTGTTTACTGTTACTTCCTTATAACCGAGTTTTACTGTAGTTTTCTGAAAAGGGGGGGGGGTTAGTAGTAAAATTGTGGCAGAGGAGGGGTGGGCTAGGAATAACTTAAACATCCACCAATAAACTGAATTTCTTTTTTTCTGATATTTTCTTGCATTGTTACTTAAATATAAAGAGAGTCATGGTCATGGAAATTTATTTCAAGGAAGTATTTACAGAATCATTGACAAATGACTGAAAGTTTAGGAAAAATGATACAAGCACAGTGAACTCATTACACAAACTTTTTATAAAATTTCACACAGGTGTTCCAAATGATTTTGGAGAAACTCTTAGAAGCAAGAATGGAATGTATAAAGCAACAACATACGAACCGTCCAATAAAAATAAACCGTATCAGCCCAAGAAATGTTCCACTCCCAAACCTTACGAAGGACACACATACAAACATACCATCAAACCAGTACGTGAAAGCAGAGTATACGAGCCCCATACTTATGATCACGTGTACGTCATGTCGAAGATATATCACGAAAAACCAAAGAAAGAGAACACAAAGAAAGCCACGACACCACCCCCTCAGAAACCAAAAACACCTCCAGTAAGCTTCATTTATTTATAATTCAATTGCAAGTACATATTATTGCTTCTCCTTTTCTTCCTTTTCTCTTTGTATATGTGTATCTTCCCTACATTGGAATCACGAAAAAGAACAAGTTAAAGTAAGGGCAGAAAATTTGAAAGCCCAGACCCACCTTGAATAGAATTCAATACAGAATCAAAGTAATGTGAAAAAATGAACATGATTCATCAGTCATGGAAAAAAAATAAACATGATTTATCAAGTTCATATATATAAATTGAAAAATAAAAAAAAAATCATTCATCCATTCATTTTAGTCTCGCCAACCCTCTCCTCCCCTGCCATACAGTGCAGTGGAAACCATCAGGAGGTCCAACCTGTTGGCGCAAGTAAGCACAGCATCACCGGAACATAGCTACTCTGTGTTCAGCTGACAAGAGACCTGCTTCCGGTCATGGTATACGTCGACAAAGAACGCTTTGTGTGCAGTATTTTGAGCATATGCAAGCATGATATTCCGTATATACAACCAGTGTGCAATACTACATGTACACCTGCACTGGGTCAAGAATTGATGACATTCATGCAAGTATGCATAATTAAAGTCAATTTCAAAACTTGCATATATCATCTGGAGTGCTTGAATCTTTATTTACACTGTATATGAATATTTATTAAAAAATAATTTATGACTTCATCAGTTCTTTTGTTTATATATTCCAATATGTGTAAAAATTCTCTTCTTGAATGCTAAAAAGATCCAATATGTAATCATACCAGTCCAATATTTAACAACACCAGTCCAGTACTTTACTCTTACAGTCCAATTTTAACAAAGAATTGGACTGTAACCCGAGATGAATGGCAGAAGACCAAATCAATCTGGGAAGAAATTAGATACATGTAAAACGATGGAAAAAATAACGGATCATAACGTAATTTATAATTTGGTTTATACTTCAACCATAGACCTAAAGCATATGCTTCAACTAAGATCCAACAAAGACCTAATGCTTTAGGTATAAATGAAATGATCTGTAAGTGTTCCAAAGCTGGATTTATATGGAATTATGACCACGTAGGTCACTATCGCACCATTGAGGTTGGGGGCGATAACGCAATGACAATGATGAGATGATGCAATAATGCGATAACGATGGTGCGATAGCACGATAGCGCGACGATGCTGCGATGGCAAGATGGCGATGGCACAATGACGATGAAGTGATGTTTGCTATCGCTCCATCGTGCTATTGAATCATCGTCATGGTGCCATATGGCATCATTGTCATCGCGCTATTGCACCAGGGCGTCATCGTCGACGAAATTATTGTTAGAGTACTCTGGATTTGGACTGTCCCTTATAATAATTTTGGGACACCCCCACCCCAAATATAAAGAATTCAAAGCAAAATTCAGTGAAATTTTAGATCGTTCAAATATTTATTAATTACAGATGCGAGAAGAGGGATACATGTAACATTAGGGAAAATGATTTAAGTAAGATATAAATTTCAAATTGTTCTCTCTTAAAAAATGTATATTACTATTTCGTAGAATCAAACGATTTTGGCCTTTTTTCCTTTACAAACCATACGCATAGGTTGATTGAGTTTTAACCTATATCTGAACTAGTATATGAATATATGTGACACTATCGGACATATTCATAAAAAATTAAGACCCAGTATGTCTGTTTTGTGTTTCATAGGTGGAGTAATGTATACATGTATATAATATCTTAAGAATTTCGAGGGGGGGGGGTCTGTTCAAAACAATGCTCAATGGCTGTTTGTTTGATGACGATGATACGATCATTAAGAGCAGCTTCGTGATTGTTTTAATTGTGAATTTAAAAAAATCACAAAAGAAATCAGTCATCCCCAACAAAACTGTTAAATTCGTCCCAGGATCTTTGTCATGCAGTGTAAAAGCTGGTTTAGACTGCTCGATAAACGAGTCAGGGTATGGCCGATTCGCCAAAACAAGGGGCAGTATATCTTGGGATTGCCAGAGGTAAGTAAAAATAGTAACTTCATTTTTATTTGTTATTTATGAAATAAACAAATTTTAACGTTCTAAGGTTCGACCACATGAAAGGATAAAATATTCTATTGCTTACGTACAACTTAACTGGATATGCGTTAATTACCTCAAAATAATTAGCAACATGTTTTCTAGGCAATTTGAATCATGATTCACGCTCCGACTTGTTGGACTCTAGAACTGGTATGTACAAAACTAAAGAATACAAACCAAAGACATATTTACCAAAAATACGGGAGTATATCCCAAAGCAAAGAGAGTTCAAAATGCGGGAGTATGTGCCAAAAACAGACATAAAGTTTCACAAGTACGACAAGATCCGGGAATATGATCACTTCTACGATGTGGAACCACCGGAAGACGAAACGATCAGGCACCCCGGGGTAGGTAGTTATGACATGTTTGCTCACGCGCGGAGCATCTTCTATTTTGAATTGTATAGGTTTTTTTTTCATTTTGAAGAAACTTGATGGTGATATATTTATAGAACTCTTTTCATTTCACTATAGTAAGAAATGTATATTCAGATCAATAAAAGATTATGTCTTTAATTTCAATCTTATATTGAAGACCTTCAATTTATAGTTAATTTATAGTTTGTTTGCAATTGTGGTTGACTTGTTTATATTTTCTTTCAATGACTATATTTGGGGGGTAGGGGGGTGCATGTATCAAATAAATTACTCTGTGTATAGGATTAAGACTATCTTTGACTTCAGAACCTATAGGTAAACTCTTTGCACTGATCAGACCACTCATACACCACAGGCATCAAAATAAAGCTTGCTCTTTAAGATATACCTTCATACTTGTCACCCCTCTCCCGCTAAACGGAAACTGGCTCCACCCACAATGTCACTGATTCGTATGACACTCAGGGCTCCTCGCGTGGCTCGTAACTGTATGGAGCGTGGCGGAGTCAGTCGAAGAAAAGCCGATTGAAGCAGGGTGTTAGATATGTAGCTCCGTCCACAAGTGGCGGTACCGTTGGATCTTGTACCAAAATAAATCCTTTAAAGGGGAATAAGGGTACAATAGATACTCAAGTGAATTTAAGGGATTTAACAAATATAATAAATGATTCATTTTAAATAGGGAAAAAACAGTTAAGTGTCATGTGGAATAATTGTTCAATAACTCAAAATGAATTGCAATATTTGTGTTAACTCTTGCTTTACGTTTTTTTTTTCATGTATACCCTGGGACATGTTTAATATTTACAAAAAAGTACTCTAAAATGAGAAGCATCGTTTATATAATACCAAAGGACAATCTATATCACCTTTGTCAGTTTTCTTCTCATGAGCACTCCTATTGCATTACCATAACAAAAGACATTTTAGCTCACTTGATCTGAAAATACATGTATGCCATGTTTGTCTGTCCGTTGTTTTTATATTTTCCTTTTCAAAAACCACCAGACAACTTTCAAATATATTTGTTGGAAGTCAGCTCTGGTTAAAAAAGGAACATCTTGGCAAAGCTTAATCATATAAAGTCAAGATCCCCCCCCCCCCTTTTCCGAGTCATGGCCGGCCCACAATACAAGTTAAAAACTTTTTAAAGTTTTACATAAAATTACGTGTATACTGGGGAAAAACTTTCTTAGAAATTGATCGTAATAAAATTGGTAATGTATGGAGTTTGTTTAAAATCATGCAGAGCGGGCTAGGGTTGAACCAATAGAAATAGTAAAAGTTAAAAAAAAAAAAAAGGAGAGAGAGAGAGAATCTTTAAAAATAGTTCCGAGCACATTAAGGGTACAGTTTGTAAATATTAATGTTTAAGAAACCTTTTGGAGTGATTGGAGTGAAATTTAATTTCTTTTAATCATGAAAAGGGTAGGTATAAAGTAAGGAATTCACATGCATTTCATAAAAATCTAGGAAAACTGTAAAGAAACACTTTTTAAAAAAACCCAGCAAGACCAGAATGATATGAAAGCAATAATATGACACGTGGGCTATATTTGTTTATATCATAATCCCAATGCCTATCTTGAGTAACGAAAAGATTCATAGTTTGACACCGGAATAAGAAGCATATTCTAAGACACTGTAATATCGAAATACAAGAGGCACAAGGGCCACATTACACACCCAAGTCACCCGAGCCCTGCTGTTCTTTGTCATATATTCAAAAGATTATTTTCCGTATTTGTTTAAATAAAAAAAAATTGACCCCTTATTGTGACACCACCCTGGACTAAAGGGGTCATGACATTCCAAACTCATGGGGATACTTCAAAATCATTATTAATATCATGACCTTGCTGTTATAGAAAAAACAAGATATGTTTGTGAAACACTGATCCCCCCGTATGGCAACTTATAGCGAATGTTAAACTTTCTCTAATGCAAATCAAATATGTTGGTACCCAAAGTAAGGTCTTGTTTTGAGAAATATACCTGTGAAATACGAAAGCCCTAGCAGCAACCATTGAAAAGATATGGAAAAGGTTAAAGTTTTTCAAAAGTAAGTCAAACATCAAGGTCAAGGTCAAATGATCAAAATAAATGGTGCCCAAGGAAAGGCCTTCTCACAAGAAATACACATGTGAAATATGAAAAACCTGGCACCAACCATTCAAAAGATATGGCCAAGGTTAACGTTTTCCAAAAGTAGGTCAAACTCCAAGGTCGAAGGGTCAATGTCGTTGGCATCCAAAGAAAGATCTTCTCACAAGGATTACACATATGAAGTATGAAAGCCCTAGCACCAACTGTTCAAAAGTTATGGCCAAGGTTAAAGTTGGGTAAAATTTTGTAAAACTGGGTCAAACTCCGAGGTCAAGGTCAAATATGATGGTACCCATAGAAAGGTTTTGTCACAAGGAATACATATGTGAAATATGAAAGCCATAGCTCGTACCAATCAAAATTTATGAGCAATGTTAAGGTTTTTGCGGACAAACAGACAGATAGACAAACGGACGGACAGGGCAAAAACTATATACCCCCGAATCTTCGATACGGGGGCATAAAAAATATTCTAAAATGCATTCCTAAAATGTGACCTTAAGCCCAATCCTATCCCCAGGGTTCCTAATTTGGATGAAAAAAATTAAATTCATACAAGTTGGGAATGCATGATCCCAAATTTATTACTAGTAATTAAACTAGAAGATTTTAAAGATTTTTTTCCTATGTTCATGTATTTCCACGTAGAACTTTGATCCCTTATCGTGGTCCCACGCTACCCCCCGTGATTTGAACAATTTAGAATCTGTTATGCCAGGAAGTGTATACATAAGTTTCAATTTCTTCAGCCTCATTAGTTCCTCTGAAAAAGATTTTTAATTTTCCTTAATATATATTCCAATGTAAAACTTTGGTCCCATATTGTGGCCCCACCTAAACTAGTACGGGGTCATGATTTGACCATTTCTGATTCAAAACAATATCAAGAAGCTTATAGATAAGTTTCATCTTTTCTCAGTATTTCTTGAAAAGGATATTTTTTATGAACACCCTATTTTTGCCTTTTCTTGATTCTCCCCTTCAAGGAGGTCTTAAATTCCTTCCTCTAGGATGTTTTGTGCTAAGTTTGGTTGAAATTGGCTCAGTGGTTCTTAAGAAAAAAATCGAAATTGCGTAATTTTTTTTTTAAATTCAAATTACATGTACTAGTATTTTGTCATAGCAGTGCAACTCCGGTGAGTTATGTGACAAATTCTTGCTTTTATCACTGAATTCATTTAGCTAATCGAGTTTATACGTCGAAATTATTGAGCGTTTACTTATTCCAGAAATTGTGATGAAGAAATTTCACTTCAAAATCAAGAACTTTTGAAACCTTTTAGAAATCAACACTAAATATTTTTCCTACATTTTTTCTATTTAACCTTTGCTAGTATGAGGGTATGAAAATAAACCAAAATGTTTTAAATTAAAACTATATTTTCATAAAGGTATTTGTGTAGTAATGACTGATAAGTTAATAATCTTAATACAATTATAAAAAAAAGTTTTTGTTGGACAATTGCAAAATAAAAAAAAACATAAACTAAAATTCTTGTTTCTTGCTTTCCAGAAGGAACCTCCATTCTGTAGATCGTACAGAGCGCTTGGTTCCATTAAGAGGACGATTACCATTATGACACCTCAATAGGAAAGCCCTCTGTCGACGGTTACGTTTTCCCTTCACTGAAGTCTCAACTATTTTCGAAGTGCACAGAGAAAAAGTTTGCAGGTTTCGGAGGGAAAAAAAATAAGACCTGGATTAGAATTTCAAAAAATGTGAAGGATATTTCGGGGTTGAAGATCAAGAATATGAGTGAAACAACACCAAACTCTTACTGGAATGTTTTTTAATCAAGAAATATACATAATTGGCAAGAAAATAGCCGATTGTCTGGGTAATCAGAGGCACTTTAAACAATCTATCATTCAAGAAAAAAACTAACATCAGTGCATGGATAAATCTGATTGGTCCAACGATTCCTACTCTTTACATTTGCCTTGTTTTATTATTTACTGGCAAGAAAAGCAATTTTCGTCAACAATTTTATAACCATTTCCTAGGAATGTTTTTTTTTTCTTACATAAAATATACATTTTATCAACAAGACATTTAATGTGCAATCCAACACTAAAATGAAAACACTGGATTCTCTGGCAAGATTCACCTCGTCTACTCACAGCTACATGATATATATATATATATATATATACAATGTAAATTATTTACACAGTGTATAAAATTACCCTACAGGTGAGACATGTTAAATAAACTCAAAATCTTTTAATACTTTTTAAATTACATGTAAGATTAAGTAAAATTCAATCTTAAAATTCAAAAAAGACGTGCAACATCTCTATGTAATACAATAGATGCCTTCTTTGAAAACGAGTTTATTGTTTTTTTTCCATTTCCGTATTAAGAATTAACTTATTTTATCCTGATCAAAATTAATAAAATCTTTTTTTCATAGAAATGACATACATGAAATTTATACGAATAGAAAAATCCTAAACTACACATAACATAAATTCAAGTATGCAAATGCATACTTTTTGATATCAATATTATGACATTTTAATATACCCTTTATAAAAATATTCTCGTCATACATTTCTCTCCCTTTAACATTCCAACGCATTAACATACTGTGAAGTTTGTTCAACTTCCATCGATTAATTGATGTTTTTAAAACAGTCTTGAGTACAATATATGTATAATGTCCAGCCTGTTTGGAGATGTGGTTTTACGTCATAATTATGCTTAATTCGAGCATTGGATTTCTTTTCTGTAACGTCCATGGAAATACTAGATATGTATCAAACCATTAACTATTTGGCGCTTACTGTTGGTGGACAGACATTCCGATTACTGAAGTCGCTTTCGGAATCTTCAGCAATTACAGAAGCCGCCTTTAATTGAACGATGTCGCTGTGTGAGGAAATTCCGTTTGACCTCGGCTCTAGCTCCTCTTGTTTGATTTCGTCAGGGTTAACAGCGACAGGCACGGCTTTAGGGGGCGAGGGTTCAAAAATGTGTGGTTCCTGTTTCAGCATTAGGTCACTATCATAGTTCATTCGTAGGACGTCATTTTGCTGCTGCATGTGAGATGTTACGTGATTGATGGAGGGAAGAATCCCATGTGAGTGTCCTCCAACCTGTAGCAGGGCAGGAGGAGGAGAGCTTAGAGCTGCCAACACGGAACTGTGGGTCTGATATAAGTTGAAATTGGACGCACTTGGCTTCATGTCTAAACCTATATGTATGATAATTTCTACTGTTAATTCAATAATATTATACACAAGGATACATTTTAAAATTGTGCATATATAGTGTATGAATTCATATTAAATATAAAGGTATTGAGTATTGTATTGAATTTCAATATCATTTTTAAAAAAGAGAGAAAGTAAATATAATACTTTTATTGCATATTGAAAATGTGAACCTCAGTATTTAAATATAGCATTTACAAGTGTTCCGTACTTTGCTGAAAAGCCTAAAAATAACATCGGAATTTCTATAAAAATATCAGCTTCATTCACAAAGCTGACGACCGTTTACAACTTGTGAAAACATATCAAAGCTACATTCCTGAGTATTTTGATAAAATGTTATCTTTTATGTGTTATATAATCGCACTTGATATTTTCTAATGCTTTTAGGTGCCAAAAATGGATCCGTATTCTATTGCAGTAGACAAATTGTTGTATAAAAATGAAAATATTTATATTTTTTAGTTTAGAATAGAATTTATAACTCCAATCTTTGATATGTAATGTGTATATTTCCTCCATGATGTTCTTTGAAATATAAAGATGTGTGAAAGAGTAATTTCTTATACTGCTTAAGAAAGTTGTTATTAATTATTCTATAAAGATAACATGTATTATGTGTTTAGTTTCTGGAACCATCTGTCATTTCTGCTATGAAAATGAAATTCACACTAAACAATCCATGGTTTCTAGTCTGCGTTTTACGTCACAAACACTGATGCTGTAAGAAATACCGGTTTAGAATCATCACCTTGCGATAAATATCTACAAATTTCAAAAGTGATGGGAATGAAATGTAGAGCGCACCTGTCGAATGGTTATCGCTGGGATCTGAACGCGCCACGGACAAATCCAGGAGCCCCTGGGACGGCTGCTGGGGAAGGTGATAGGAGGAAGTCACCTGGGGCGGGGTGTAAATGGGCGGAGCCAGGGAGGGCTCTGGTTGATTGTTATGAAGGGAATCCTTTGAAGGGGACTTTGATTTTCCGGGAGTCTTAGGCTTTCTCTTGCGTGTTTGGATTCCGTCTTTCTTCATAGATAATGGCCTATTCACCTGTTACGAAAAAAGATACTTTTTAAATTGCAAAAAAGAGAAGCTTTCAAATTCTTTTAAAATTTTTTTACATTTTCAACAGATCAGCATATCGTGTCGTTGTGGAATAATTTTTAGTTGTAAGAGTACCTGATGCAGTTTGTAATACAGGCCGCATGCGTTACACACGGGTTCTCCCTCGCCATTGCGTCGCCATAAGGTTGTGGTCGAAGTATTGCAATTAGCACAGGATAAACCCATCCTGCTTCTGTTGTTGTTCTGTATCAAAGAATAATTATTCAAACTTTATTGATTTTTTTTTTTTTTTTTTTTTTTGCTTCTTCAATTTTAACATTTCATCAACGAAATCTCTGGATTTTATCCCTGTTCATTAAAATGTTCCTCTTAAACCTTGATTTCAAACAGGGCTACTTTCCAATCTAGATGTTATGTCATTAAAGTCGGACCTGAAGCCTGTGACTCAGAAATAAATAGATCTATTTCAGATACCCTGCTGGGTTAGCATGAACATGTGAGCACCAGTTAAGATCTTCATCAAAATGCGCGTGTATTTCTTAGCAACCAATGATTACAAAATCCCACAGGGACCTTCATCGTAGAAAGATATTTAGAAACAAACCAGGAATGAAAACAAAGTTGTATTTATTCTGAAACTCTAATAGTTGGGTGTGTTTCTTCTCTGGATGTGTACATGCAGAAGTCATACTTTATATTTCACTCTGATTGACATGTCGGGGAGATAAGAGGGGGGTTTTTTGGTGTTATTTCAAAGAGCAACTCTTATGAAATACAGCCGGAAATTTTATTACTACAAAATTTCACACTTTCAGCAAAACCAACAGATCTTGTGATTTAAATGTCCTGTTTGCCAATCAATTATGCGTTAAAACACTATTTTTCATTAGCAATTCACGTTGTTGTATGCAGTAGCACGTTTCTCACAACAAATTTTGAAACTCCCCCGAATTTTCCCTCCTCTGATCAGAAATTTTGTGTGTAGTGAACTTTTTCTCTACTAAAACATCTCCATGTTTAAATCCCTCACTTGTAATTTTTACGATATTTTTAATATTAAAAAAGGCTAATTGGTTATATAATATATATGTATTTTTTTCATATATACATATAAAAAAAACTGTAAAATTGTGTAAAATGTACTCACGATTCCGCTGAGCTTGTCAAACTTGTTGTCTTCTATCCTTTTGATGGGCGTTGGTGCCTTCTCCTCCTCGGAGATGGGGGACTCCTGCGGAGGAAACAACATGAACTGAGTATAAAAGAGAAATTCGTCCACCTCCATCCCCGCGAAAAACCAACTCGGAACTCAACTCAGAACACTGCGACCCTCAAAAACAAACTCAAAATGTTCGCTACACTGAGGGGTTTAAGAAAAGTTTAGAAGTTCTCCTTCCCCTCCGAAGAAAATGTCGAGAGGCAGCACTCGATGGTAAACTTTAGGGTTGAACTGAAATTTAATACCCTCCATGTGGACTTGCATCTCTTTAATAACCTGGGGCGCCTTGCGGGGTATTTAGAAGGCGGGGATTACAAATAAAGTTTACACCAGATGTTTCATCATTAAATAACGATCCCTGTGTAAGCATGTATTTCCTCAATGAAATGAATGGCAGCAGATCTTTTTTAGTCTTTGATTCATCAACTGATAGAAAGAACAGATATTGGTTCAAAAGAATTTTTACGCATGACATGAATTTTCAGAACTCAACACTGCGACTCAGTTTATTTTTATATAATGTACATTACAATAACAGGAGTTCGTTATTTGACTTTTTGGCTTTGCATTATTACGACATGATGATTTAGACGAATGATATAGGCTTAGCATGTCATGTTCTATTTATTGCCAATATCTTCCTCAACTAGTATGTAGATTGTTCATATTAATTAAGTTTAGTTATTGCAGGGACCTATATACTAATATATATATAGGTCCCTGGTTATTGCGGCTTTATTTAATTGTTGTTACATGCAATGTACTTACGATGGAAAAAATTATTGTATTATGTATTTATTTATTTGCTTAATATCTGAATCAGCAGATACATTTATAAGTAAATATTTGAAAATATTTACAAAAATATCACTGAATTCACGAAATAATGTGAATATACCAATTTATTTCTTCAAACTTCAGCAATATAGTTTATTATATTGTAATGGGGAAATTAAAAAATATCTTAATTATATTTTTTATTAGGAAACGTGAATAAATGCACGAATTATATGCATTTTCTGGTTGAAAAATTGTCAGCAAGTATTTTTTTAGGATAAAAAAAATATAAGTATCCAGGTGTTTGGAAAAAATGCATTGTATTTTAGTCTTTCTATTAACTTCAATACCCAGGTTGTGAAAACATGGTGTGAAAAAAAGCATGTGATATCATTGCAAGGTATCACAGATCATGTCCAATTTCATTTCATGCTGATAAACACTGATAGAGTATCTAAGGCAAGATAAAGGAAATCCAATTTCTCTAAGATGTAAGAAAAAAAAGTACTTTTATAGGGGGGGGGGGTACAAATAAATATATCTACATTTTACAAGACCGTTTCTAAGACTTCAAAGAACCTCGATTCATTATAAAGATGGATGGAATGAAAATTGTTGCTTGAAAAAAAAATTAATTTCAAGCGTCATTTTGAGACCTATTCAGTTTAATACATGTAATGATTTTAAGAGTTGTTGTTCCTGTCTGAGAAGCGAAGACACTATGGAACGGTTAAATTTGTATTTTGTTATAAGAATCGATATCCAAATAGATTTAGTTAAAATTTTATTCAAGCTCAGTAAGAATCATTCATTGCACACATTTTTTTTCCATGCAATAAAAATCAAATACACTGTACATGTAGTCATGTACCACATAGCTAGTATGATTTTTTTTCTTTCAAATTTCTAGAAAAAACAAATGGAATTTTCAAGTAACAATTTGACACAGACACAGACTCAAAACAAATGATTGTGGAGTTGTTAATTGTTATCCAATCAATTAACTTTATTTCATACAATGCCATGATATGAAGATAACCCTACTCACGTCGTTAAAACATGCACCTAGACACCCTTTTCACTACACAAAGAAATCCAGTTTTTGGTAACAAGACAGTAATGTTTATCGGAAACAATTATCCCTTCCATGGACAAACAGACAG
Source organism: Saccostrea echinata (assembly GCF_033153115.1). Lineage (NCBI taxonomy): Eukaryota > Metazoa > Mollusca > Bivalvia > Ostreida > Ostreidae > Saccostrea > Saccostrea echinata. The sequence goes on from NW_026889750.1 coordinate 27,078,907, forward strand.
TTACTTATTGACAGAACGAGCTCCCACCACGGACAAACAGATAGTTACTTACTGACAGTCAGAGCGAGCTCCCACCACGGACAAACAGACATGCAGTTACTTACTGACAGAGCGAGCTCCCACCACGAACAGACAGACAGTTACTTACTGAAAGAGCGGGTTCCGTGAGTGCAGTCAAGGCCCAAATTGGCGGTTGTTCGTCATTTAGAATTTGAGTTAAAATCTGAGATTAAAAAAAGGCCAGAAAATAAGGAATTACACCAGGACTGAGACACCATGCACATCCCAACACCAAACTAAGAGCACCTTTTGGTTCAAGTGTACAAAAACCAGGCGTTTATGATTTTATGATGAGCTGTTATTGACACAAGAATTAACTCCTAATAAAAACGCTGCAATGTTCGGATAATGCCTTGTTTAAACATACTGAGTATATTTACTAAACATTCCCAAATAGGTTGGATGTCTGGGATATTTGAAAAGTCATATTTGCAGGGCAATGAAATGAGAGTCTCGATTTCCTGAATTAAGACTGATTATTTAGTAATTCAGGTTCATGGATGACTGACCTCGCGGTTGGGTTGTTTGACTGGTGTTCTTGTCTGTCCCGGATTCATCTTGTGAAGCAGTCCGCAAGCGTTGCACAAATAATGTCCAGTCCCGTCTCTTCGCCATAATGGAGTAGAAATGGCGCCACAGTTGACACACTCCCGACACTCATTATTGAAGTAGTCTTGTTCTTCTGTTAAAAGGAACATAATAATTTTTAATTTCTCATGCAAATTCCTGTAAATATTCAAGCATGTACTTTTTGATCGAAAACAGAACAAATTTCTCTACCAAGGGTCACCCAGGAAGACGTATATTTCGATGATGATGTTCATATCTTTAATCCCAACAAAATCTTAAAATAATCTTCTGTATGATTAAAACAAGATTTTTAAGGCTTTCATACAGAAATTTGTATCAGAATGAATGGTATATAATAGAATGTTGATTTGACATAAACCATTGCCTCATTCCTGCACTCAATGTAATCACGGTGTCTTATCTTTCGAGATGTCCGCGGGATTGAGTGATCTTCGCGAGAGGTGTTTTCCTAATCAGAATATTTCACGGGGAAAGGAACCTACACATTGAAACTAATCCATCTATATTAGGCCCTGGGGTGATCTCTCACAGGTGCATGAATTTTAAGTCCGTGATGATGTAATTTTTTGATCCATCGAATGAAATGCATATATGAGTCAAATTCGACACAACATCATGTAAAGAAGTTTTTCTTCATCGATATAATTTGCTTTAGTTTTCTTTTTTTTTTTTTTTTTTTTTTTTTTTTTTTTTTGATATATCTTTTTTTTTTAATTTTCTTTTCAGAAAGTAATAATAATAATTACAAATTTTAAGTTTCAAATAACGTTTACTTATCAATGAACAAATAATATTTTTTATTATTTGAATTGCAAAAGGGTTAAGTAAAAATTCTTTGAAAACGCTGTTTTCTAGACAAGAACTCTATTTAGTCCGACATTTTGTTGTCCCACCCATTTATTTAACAAACATGCCACTTTTCCTTGAAATTTTAATGAGAACTTTTGAAGAATTTTTCGATTTTTTTCAGAGTCGTGATCGTGACAAGTTCCCGCCATTCTGACAATGACCTCGTGTTGCGTCGTCTGCCGGGGAACGCATGTGGTTAGCAAGCCTAGTTCTGATAAGCAGGGAGTTTACATTTATACGATCAATTGATTTCCGCGCTAGAAAATGTAGAAGTTTCATTAATATGTGAGTGTTTTATAAATCCGAAATCAATAGCTGGCACTGTTTGGTGTTCAGACCCCTCGTCTACACAGGTGACTCAATATCCTAGTCACGAAATTGTATTTTTCAAACAAGCTTTTAAGCTTGTCATAGAATTCAGATATTGCTTTGAGAAAGAAAGTATTTTATGAGAGATCGTAAATTTAACAATTGATTAATAAAAGGATATAAGGAGCATGAGGGTAGAAAATATATCGAATATTTGCTGGTGTCTAAAAATGATTTCTTGGTTTATTCCCAGTACCTCGAAACTTTCAACATAAACACGTATTCTATATACATGCAACATTCTAGGTTCACCATATCATCACGGCAAAATTCTTAATATTTGATATATACAGGGAAAACCCTTATTCATTAAAACGATATATTACACTCGAATTGAGAATCCTATGACAGTATCTGTGTACTATGATTTTTGTATGTTGAGTGTACAGATAGGATTTAATCTCAATGTCCACACAGTATGTGTTATTGTTTACCATTTAAGGAAAATCATAGACAATAAGGGAGAAAATGTACATCCTTGCCTAACTCCAATTTTTCTTGAAAACAATTTTTCATTTCTAATTTGGAGTTTTAGATTAAAGATCAGAAGGAAATTTTCCTTTGTTATGTGAATTATGTTATCTTATCTGAGAAGTTATTTTGGTCGTAAATATCGTCATAATTTAATCTTTGTCCCCATCCGAATCCACCAACATAAGGATCACGGGGCAGCGTGTCAGAACTGGGTACACGGAGTGTGTAATAATGTTTATTGTACTCAACTTGTCTTATCAATGACACTTATGTGTACATGTAGTTGCTTGCGTATGAATGTTTTCGTATAACTTACTAAATGTGAAAATATGTGAAAATATTTCTTTTCATACAGAAAAGACATCATTATTTGTTCAAGTTAACACTATATACCGGTAAATAAATTATCAGATTTAATCATTATCAGATATCAAATATACATGAAGCACTTTTTCCTGGCATTTGTATGTACGTGTATCTTATACAGAATATTTTATAGAATTAAGAATAAATTTAATGAGTGAATGTATTGTTGTCTGTAAGTAATTTTATGAACAAATTAAGATTATTGTTTTAATGTGAAATAATTGACAGGTACAACTGTTTTTTTTTTCCAAGTTTAAAAATAATAATTTCGTCCAGTTTGCAAGAAAAATATTCATAAAAGTTTTGTCGACTCTACAAATTAAAAATTAATTTTAAAAGAAAAACGTATAGCGATAAAAATTATATGAGGGTGGCGATTCGATTTTAATAGTGAAATGTTGAAATAAGAATAAATTTTTGCCAATGGGTTTTTTTCATATGCATATGACACACAGGAGTTTTAAATTCGTCCAGGACCATCAACATTAATTTAGGAATGCCTCTGTGCAGTAGGAAGTTGAGTGAACTAGGGACCAAAATTAAGCAGGAAATTTATAACATTAAAAATCAAAGCAAAACGTTCAAACACTAAATTCAATCTAAATTTTCCTGTCTTAATCTCGCCATGATTTAGAGTTTTCGCTCTAAAAACAGAAACCTTTGGAAATAACAATTATATGGATTCCAGTCTCATTTCAATTTAAAATAAATGTATGTAAACCGGAAAATATTTTGCATGGTTTATGAATAATTTCGTGAATTAATTTTAAATCTTTATTTTTATCTTTGTTTAAGTATATACAATGAAATACCTATTGTAGATAAGGAGATCGCGGGTATCACATGACAGAGTCAACTTTCAACAGTACTTGAACTTGAAGAACTTGGATCATGAGAGCAAACAGACTCGTCCTTTAGACTTTGAAAGTCCACAAGCTTTCTGTCTCTGCTAGTCTTACATGATAAACAGGGTCGGGATCAAAATGCTCGTTTGTTTGTCTTTCAGATTACAAAGCTGGGCAAGATACTGTTGCAGCTACTGTTGTTATAATCGAAATGTGCAATGTTTATTTCAGAGATTTGAGATTTTATTAAATTAATTTAACCAAAACAGAGTACATTAAACTTTATCTATTAATATACATGTATACTTTCTAAATATTTATTAACTGCGTAATTTATTTTAATATCTGTGTTTTTAAAAAGGAAGAAAAAATAGCTAAAGTGAAGTTTTTAATTTAATCAATAAATGGAGTACGCTTAGAATTTTGTTTTGAAGCATTCCTATGTAGTCAGAACGGTAACCTAGATAGACAGGCATAAACTAACACTGAATCGCTACTTCCACACAAGAATTAAGGTTCAAAACAGGGCGGAAAACATAAATGTCTCTGAAGAAATGGTTTCTGACTGTGAAATAGCGTGGTTTCTATGTAAAACACGACTGAGTATATTTAGATTCTCATAGAAAAAAATCTGTGTATTCTGAACCCGTTGATTTAAACAATATTTCATGTATGAAACTGAGGAAAAAAGTATTGTTTATAATCGTCTAAACTTCATGGAAATATAATAGTATATCACAACTTTGCATAAATCATGTTCTAACTTCATACTTTAAGTTGTAACATTTTTATCATTTTACGACCTATCAGAGTCAATGGGTCTTGGTACAATTAATAACCAACAAACTACTAATAAATTGATTATACTGCTTTCAACAAGCTGGAACATTTTGCAGGGGCGACAGATTTATTGCAGTGTGAGTTTTAGGGTACACCAGACCGAGATCCTCTCATCCCCATAAACTAAAACATTTATAGGCGGGTATGTCACCTTCTGTTTGCAGACAAACAATGAAACCCGACTTAGGCAAATATACCAATGGCTACATTTTCGAAAACCTTGTGACTCAAAAATAAAACAAGAACGAAACTATAACCAGTTCATCAAAAATGTAAAAGAATAATTTCGTTCAGTTTTTATCTAATATAATGTTCCTTTTTGCTCCTTTTTGTATTACTATATTGAATATTTCTTATATATTGCGATATAAATAATTTTAGTTATCACAAACTAATTTAACCAACTAAACTAATTTAATAAACGAAATTAAATATATATATATATATATATATATATGTGTGTGTCAGTCAAAATTTCAGAAAAAAAAACAAAACAAAACCAAAACAAACAAAAACAAAAAAAACAGAAGGAAAAAACTGAAAAAAAAACAACCCCAAAAAAACCACGTACAAACAAACAAGCAAAAACAAAAAAAGAAAAAAAAAACAATATGGTCGCTCAATAATAAATGAATAAAACATTTTCAACAACTAACTGGAAATTATGTGTATCGTCAACTCTGTTGTAAATTGTCATGACAAGTGGTCAAGAATAAAGGTATATATTTCAAGTGACAGACTTCATCAGCCGTTTTGACAACAGTATACCCGTTTCATGTCATCTGTCAGTATGTCTATGTATTGTTTTGATGTGTGGAAGAGTATCCGTATATTTGACACTCACAAGAATTTTGTAGTGCATTGCATGATTTTTTGTTCAAAAAAAATTTTTGATTTAAATTTTAAACATTTTTCTATTCGAGAAAGCGACTATGGAGAAAAGTGGCATCTCATTATTTTCGAAAAAAGCATCCACGAATGAAAAAATAAAAATAAAAATTGGCATCTTCTTTGTTGTAGACAAGAATGGCTTCTATTTCGTCGGGTTAGATAATACGGTTGATAATGTTATTAAAACAAATTAAACAACAATGGATAATATATAATGTCGGCTAAATAACAGTAATATTATTTTGAAATGCGTATGGCTTTATATCCACCGAAAAGACATATATTTACATACATACGGTGAAATAATTATCAGAAAAGAAATAAAATAACTATTCTAAATTAATTATAATTTTTATTTCAAGAAAGTAAATTTGATGTACTAATTTAACAACAATAATTTAATATTAAAAAAAAATAATAATAAATAGAAGACCAGGAGAAAAATGAACAATAAATAAATAAAATTTGATGCATGCAAGAAAATACTAAATTCAATTCTTAGCAGTAATTTTTTTTAAATTTCTATCCCATACGCCAATCATTTTGATTTCCTTTCAGTTAAGCAATTTTTTTATGAAAAATTAATAACTCAGAAATATATTTATAGATTAGTAAGTTTCAAATTCATACATTGTTCAAATTAAATAATGGAGCAATTAAAGCCATTTTTAAAATTAAACAAAAACGTCTATAATGAATATAATTCTGGAAAACTTCTCAGTAATTTTGAATTTTCATGTAGCAAAAAGTATTTACCAAAGAGGTCGTGAAAATTAATAAAAAATTTTACCTTGTAATCTCGTTTCTTGGGTCAGCCCATGATAGGGGTTAAATCCCGCCAAATCTTGGGACAAAAAGTCTGAATACGGGGGAAGCTGACCTTGCCTCAGTAGGGAGGAAATCCCTGACATATTGTCACTCCTAAGTCCTCCAGAATTCACACTGTCATAAGGGGAAAATTTTCCATTCCCTGGACTTCCAGAGTATTCCTGGGGGTTTAAGTAGGCTCCAGTTTCTGATGTAGTTATTCCGTACTGCCCGGGGGAGCGGGATGAAGGGGGGTATAGATGGGTCATAGAGTGTAGATAAGACTGGCCGTCGGATAGAACTGTTGCATGGGGCATGCTGCCTGCGTTTGTGACCAGAGAAGGGCCGTTGAGAGTCTGATACACAGAGTGAGCCAGTGACATGGGTGCATTTGTCAGGGTTGTGTAATTGGTCACTGTCACCGATGTGCCCATAGGTTCCATGTGTCTGAAGAAGGCGTCCACGTCCTCTTTTGGTAACAGGTGCCCAGCGGGGTCAAGCGTGACGGGCTGTAAATCTGTCACCACAGCCGCCGGCTGGAGGGTGTGTATTTCTGTATAGGTAACAGGTTCCTCTGCCCCAGGTCGGACCTCTAGCTCTGGGGGTGGAGGTGTGGGTTGGTCTTGACCTTCCTCACACACGTCTCCGCTGATGCTCTCCACGGCTTTGGCCGTCTCTGCAGCCGACTCAGGGCTTTCTAAGATTTCAGGGGGAGTTTCTCCATTAATGATCCTGATCTCGGACGTGACAAGCTCTGCTATGGACTCTGAACCGGTATTCTCACAAGATTGTCCTGGACTTCTGGACCCTTCTTTTGAGTCATTACTTTCCCGGGATGGGGAGGGTAAATGATAAGTATGAATACCATTGGTTTCTGACTGCCACTGGGTTTCCACCTCCGACATTTTCTACTGTCCAAAAATTGTCATTGAGTGACGACGGATTAGATTTTCCAAGCGTATTGATACAACACCATGCGCCGACCACCTCGCTCACTTCTTTCACCTGAGATAATTTACACCTGTTGAGAAATAAAAAAAATATAAACCAGGTTCAAACCATCTTAAGTATCTGGTTCCAGGAGTTCCTCCACTCAGTCTTGTTCATTAAAAAGCGTGAATGTAACTAAACGAAGAACACCAAACAGTAGCAAGATTTGTAAATTGACCTTTAAATTCTGGACCGAACAGCGAGCGCTACCGCGTTGCCGCCATAACTATTGGGCTGTCATTCAAAGCTTCTTACCTTGAGTTAGTATACCAGCTAGTCCTCTGTCAAAAACGGGGCTTAACATGCCAAAAATATCCAAGAAAAAAAATCCGAATTTACTATTTAAGAAAAGAAATCCTGAAAAAGGTGCAGTAAAAACTTACCTTGCAGTAATTTTAATTAATTCCATTTTTAACAGATTATTTTTTGATGTTTGATAGATTAAAAGTTATTTTTTGGAAAGTGAGGCACAATTGGAAACCACCCTTTCTCTGATGGCGTGATTCCAAAATCCAGAAGAGGGTTTAAAAAATAAAACTATCTTGAAGTGAGCGTTACAGTGGCCAGGGTCTGAGTGAATCTCGATGGTAGATAGAAATCAACAAAACCATAATGATAAAAATTTTTATCACCGATAGTAGCGAAGGGAGAAGGGTTTGATAGCGACCAACGTTACTGCCGACATAATGACATGTTAGCTGTAAAATGCGATAAATCAGGAATATTTCATTACCCTAGTCTCAGATAACAAACCTACAGAAAAAGTCCTGATAGCGGCCTGGTCCTTACCAACCCTATAACGAGATACCAAAACCCTTGTAAAAATTACAACGTGCTGTATTTCTGATCCCAACCTTTGACCTGCGGAAATTTTACTTTCACTCTTTGTAACAACTTTATGGCGCTCTTCTTTGAGCATTTTGGTCCCACTCTGTTCATCGAAGAGTGTATGAGAGGGTAGATTGGCTATAGGAGCAAACAGAAATTCGGACATGAATATAGTTTTGATGATTGTAATAGTGTTCGGGAAACCAAAACCTTTAGACATTGTACTGTTTAAAGAGTAACATCGATTTGCATGTTGTTTCTTGAAATAACAAAATTGACACATCATAATTTTAGAGTACCCCATAACTTTGTTTTCCTGCACAACTCAGGATTGTGGTCGGCAAATATCGTAAAGGAAGCCATTTACCTGTACTGTATGGTAGTCCGGAGATAAGGCAGTGGGCCTCTCGAGATAACGTCTGCTTGGTCCGGTCTTAGCGATAGGAACAGCCGATAAAGTCCTTATTCTCTCTCACCAATCCCTCGTAGAAATGTCGTGCATACAATGCCATGAATTGAAGAAAACTGGTTATTATAAGTACGAAAATGACTTAGGTAAAGTGAAGCCATTAGTCCTGGGAAACTGTCGTCTGTCAGCGTCGCCTGGCGCGTGAAGTGTCCAAAGACCGATCGACAGAAACAGGCCTACCAGCTTCGAGTTCCCGCAGACGACAACAAAAACACGCGCTTAATGGTACCCGTTTTTGTACCTGTTGATTTATTTGAATAGAGGTATTTTATTAAATTTTCTAGGAGGCACTAGGAACATATGTAATGTCTTACAACTGAATTCCACTTGCCATTCTAGGCTCTGACTTCCAATGATGTTGAATGGACGTGGTTCCAGCATCAGGTGCTTGCTAGTAACAGAAAGCATAGTTGCTTTCTTCAATTATTTCTGTCTATCAATTTAATATTTCCGATAGATTTAGTAAGATATAGTCAGACCATGGACGTGTACTGAAAGTACAGGACTGACGAGTATAGAGTCGGTGTCCTTATGTGTAGGAACCAACTGTTATCAGCGGCATCTAATTATAAAGAATACATATAAAAGAAGTAATTAAAGTTTTAATAATTTAATTTTGTAGTTTGTTAGTAAAGTCTTTTAAGTGGCCATTTTAAGAAACCCATTTTTTTGACAGACCAGAAAGGTCAACCATCTTATCGTGAATTTGAGGACTTCGAGGTTATTTCCTTGTAACGTTCACCGGCGTCAAGGTCGATTCCGATTTCTCAGCTCAAAGTTGCTAGTTAGTTTTGTTGTGGTGAATTAAATTATGCTGTAATATATATATGCTACTTTATGTACTCAATAGTCCAAGTTTTAAAATAATTGTCAATGAGACATGTGCAATCCAGTTTTCACTCTTTAACCAAATCTTAATTACGTCGAAATAAATCAATAAATAATAATAAAAAGGATAACACTATTAAGGGTTTTTTACTCACTTAATCTAACAGATAATATAATGCAGGAAACAGCATGTCATTTAAATAAATACACATGTAAATAAATAAATAAATAAATAAATAAATAAATAAATAAATAAAGATGATTTACAGAATTTGAAATGTCTTATAATTATGAATTATATTATAAATGCGTATCGTAAATCAGAGTCAAAATACAGTATAATCGAATTTCAAAATTCTTATTCGCAGAGAAGTAGAATATGAAGATATCAATATATTGAATACATGTTCTGGTCATTTGTCAACAATGATGGTTATATATTATAAGACTTCCAATATATCCCTCATACAAGACCCAGCATCTGGCTAGTGTCCTTCCTGATATACTTTATTTTGACAAATAAAATATACAACATTACTATATATCTTAAGATAGGCATGTTGTATATTTTATTTGTCAAAATAAAGTATATCAGGAAGGACACTAGCCCAACATTGCTTTTTTCTTCACCCACATTATCGTTAGGAATATAAAATCACACCTTTTTCTAACCCATATTTTCATATATACACAGGCAAATAAATATATGTAAAAAGATTTTTTTTCTGATCTCCTTTTACCCTAAAATTTGTTATTACAGCATAAATGAAGCATTTTAAAAAATCATTGCATACTCGTGTCTTTTACTTATTTCCAATCTAAAGTTGTAAATGATTACATGACAATTTAAAATTGTCATGAAATCATTTACAAATTTAGATTGGAAATTAGTAAAAGACACTAGTATTTTTCTAGTCAAAAACATGGAAAACATGTCTTGACGAAGTGAACTCCAACGCATGCAACTCGCAACAAAATAAGCCATGTAGACTTTTTTGGACAGTTGAAATGGTGACAAGATTTTGCAAGTATTAAAATTGTTAAAGTAAAATAAAAAAAAAATGTCCTTTTCCATCAAAGAAAATGAACATGTTCTATGATGGCTTTCAAAGGAGGGCGTCTGCACTTATCAACAACAGCAGAGATTATATAAGTATTCTTATACAAAACTTGATTTGTCACAATCAACAAAACCATAAGTATAAAGATAGAATCTGAGATGCTGAAAGGGAACCATAAATTCAAATTTATCATAAAAATAGGTTATGGATGACTTTTTATAGACACCTATTGGGATAAATAAATAGGAAAGAAAATGTAAAAACCAATGCGTTGTAAAACCAAGTAAAAACATGCAATAAAAAGAGTCTCGTGTTTTGTGGTTCAATAAGATTTTTATCCAAATCATGATATGTTTGTATGCCCTCGCCAAAGGCTGATAGCAAGCACGCTACGATAAAAATAAATAGGATAAAAATCATATCCATTCACAGAACACGGTAGACCCTTATGTATGTATATATGCATTTTATACTTGAAAAGATATTCATGTAATATCGAGGCCTCCAATCTATCAAGATACCCTTATATTTGCATTCTCTCTGTTTTCTCTCACTATGAACCTGCACTCATCAGTTGCGTTCATAGGACTATAGACGCAACATGTTAGCGCGCATCGTGGAATATGCCAGCAGAGCAATTGCCATTCATAACGCCATGTTCACTGAATAACGTTGTTTATTTCTTAAATATAGTACATTGTTCATCTATTTCTCTAGGTAAATTGAAGCATGTGTCCTTTCAAAGACATCAAATATACAACTCAGGTGGGAATTATTACATACTAGAACCCATGCAATATTTTGTAAACTATTCCATCTAGACCAATATGTAACAAAAAAAGGAAAAGGGAGAATTTCGGTAATGTAGATCTAAATGTACTCTGTTGAAGGTTATGGATTGTTCAAGACAATAAGATTCTACCCAAGATTTCCAAATGGACATAAGAAATTTAAATGTTCATGGTTTTTCAGTTTCATTTTTAATTTATGTGCTCATATATTTGTTATCCCCTTTCGAACTACTTTTTTTCTTGTCACTTTGAAAGGAAACAGAACTAATTTATATATTTTGAACAAATTTCTTTTGAATCATGGTAAAATCCTTGAATAACAAGCTGCAAATTTATCAACAATGTTTAAAATAATATTACGTATATAGACAAATGACAGGTTATTTTTTCTATTTACGTGTATGTATTACCCCAGAATATAAATCAACCAAAAACAAAACACCACCACCACAAACAACAAGAAACAAAAACAAACAAACAAATAACAACAATCAAACAAACAAACATTACCACCAGAAACAGGAACAATAGCCCAGAAAATTTGAAACAGCGAAATGACAACAATAGCCCAGAAAATTTGAAACAGCGAAATGACAAGTTGACAAGTCCCAAGAATCTCTGCAACTTTACGCCAAAAGATGTTCTGCTTGTCTTTGTTAAGGTAGTCCGATCCTGCAGGTTCTGAAAATCAGCTTTTAATTAATGGAAAATGCTCACAGAAATGTGTCTGATTTCACATAGTAACGTGGATTTACCCATTGTATTTCTGCAAAGTTCATAATTATTGTTAATCATATTATACAGGGAAAATTATCAAATCTCAAATATATTATCAGGAAATGTGAATAAAAACACCAGCTATGCATTTTCAAATTGAAAATTGATCAACAAATATAATTAAGGATAGAAAATTATAGGTATACAGGCATTTTGAGAAAATTGCATCTTTTTTATGCTTATACAGTATTTTAGTCCTTTTCTTTACTTCAATTATTATAAAATACATATAATGTAAAAAGCTTGTGCTATCATTGCTAGACATCACATATCACATCTAATTTCATATCATGCTAATAAGCATTAGTATCTAGTGCTAGACTAAAAGAAATTCCATTTCTCTAAAAATGAATTCATTTTTTTTTCTTTTATCTTTTTACAAGACTGTTTCTAAGACTTCAAAGAACCTTGAATCATATTGAGGTGCATAAAATGAAAATTGTTGCACAAAAAGATCTCAATTTCAAGCTTCATTTTAAGACTTTTTTTAATAAAATAATAAATTAAAGAGTTATCCTTCCTGGCTGAGGATCGGATATCCGGATTTAAAAGCACGGGAAAGCTAGGGTTTTCATTACTGTTGAAGAGATATGTACGATTGTGAGAGTGTGGACAATGATAAACAGTTATCCCTCTAATTACCGATGGAACTCTGTTCCAACATTTAAAACAAACAAACAAAAACAAAACGTACATAAAAACAAGAAATTTATTGTAAGGTGGTACATACAATATTGTATACTGGTATTTACTATGCTCCTTCTTTTTCTAATGTACAAGTCATGATGAGATGATTATATATTTTTGTACAAATTGATTTATATGTATATACTGTATACCTATGAACTGTATGGTTCTTGGTAATAAACAATACAATTGTTGTTCACATTTTAACGAACAAGGGATGGGCAAGTGACCCTCAAGGATTCCTAAGGAAGTTAACGATTTCAAATTCATAGGAATCAATAATATTATGTAACAATTGCAACCGTGAGCTTAATTACCGAGAAGACAAAACGGAAGTTTTGAAAAAGGAACTGAGTCAAATTAAGGAAGGGTGAGTTGGTGAATCTTAAGTCACGAACAGTAAAGAAGTTTTTCTCAATAGAAAATTCTAGTGAATATAAGAGTTTATACAAAAGCGCAGGATTTCTGTTCTGGCACTTTTAATAAATTAATAGACATAATAGCATTTGAATCATGGGTGAAGAGGGAAATATCGAAGGCATTAAGGTCCTCTATACTCTACACACTAAAGAGTTCTAATTCTGTAGTATTTCGATGCAGTAAGAATGATCTGCCCTTAGACATTTTTATAAAATAAAATAAAATCTACGTCACACGCGCCGTGAACCCTATGTATTGATCAAATAGACGGAATATTCCGTAGTCAAATTTAGTATAAAAGCAAAGACCTAACAATTGGTATGAAACATGTCAGTCAAAATACGACGCAATGATAGGTTATACTTGCTAACAAGGTCATTATAACGACCAAAGAATTTACGAAATGTTGACTTTAAACGAGGTTTTAGTAATCCCTGTAACATCAGCTAATCGTCAGTAGCCTGCCTCGGTTTAAAAATTGATCGTACTCAGAATAAGCTGGGAGGCATAAACACCAGAATAAGCTGGGAGGCATAAACACCATATACAGGTGATAGCGGAACATTACTACATAACTAAGGAAGGTTATAAGATGGAAAAAGCTGGTCATCTCGTTTGTCACACAGTTTAGCTGTTAGTTGGCCCTTAGCGTTTATAGTCAGTAAAACATCCAAATATGAAACTTAAAAGATGTGGCAGACTGCGTGGCGTCTTTTATTTCGAGTTCACCGGGATATATCAAGTCGACATATGAAAGGAAGTAACTATTGTTAATTGATAAAACGTCGTCAATATATCTGAATGTCGAGTTGATGGCCACGACATGTGTTTTCTTCTTCTCTTGTAAAAGTGTTCTTAAAATAAATTCTACTTCATAGGAATATAAAAACAGGTCAGCTGTTAAAGTAGCACAAATTAGTGTCCATCGGTATTCCAACAGTTTGTTGAAAGACATGGTCTCCAAAGCCTACAGAGATGTTGTCAATGAAGAACTCCAGCATCCCTTTAATATCAACTTCAGAGTACTTGTGTGTAGAATCAGAGTGATTTTGAACAAAGTGATTTTGTTAATGATCAATCGCAAGATACAAAAATTTCCGAGACCATCTTTATTGAAGAAGCAGTTGTCTATGATATAAACAAGTCTAGTTTTTTCAATTCATCGTGAGGAATGGTTGCACATATATAAAGTGTAGAAAAGTTATACGTGATGTTGCTAACTTTTGAAAAAAAATGTGATTTTAAGGACAGATGATACAAACAAAAAATGACCTATTCTGTTTTTAAATGTTACAAATAATATATTTCTAAAATATTAAGAAATTGTAAACTTTCTATGTTGTTTAAAATTCCACCTTTCTGTAGCCATCCATATTAATCCATACAACTTTAATTTTGTCATTTTAAATTCCATTATTGTGATACTTTGAGTGAAAAATTGAAATCTATGCGGTTAAACTTATTCATTTTATTTATTTAAACATGACTAAAGTTGTTATTTTCAAGATTTTTGATAAAAGTTTGTTTGTATCATCTGTCCTTAAATTTTCAAAAAATTCCTTTTACACTACTTCTAGAATATGCTGTAGCACAGTACGTATGAAGTTTCTCCTTTACAGCAGTTAATATATTTGTGAGAAGTAAAGATATGGGATTGGTAGAGAACTCGCTGAACCCGACAATGTATCTTTGTAAGGATTTTTATGAAGTTTAGGAATCGAGAATAGGTAGGATAAATCGAACTCACCTTCGTTGACTGGAATGTTAAAAGTATTAAAGACTGACATGTGATTTTGAAGAATTTCATCCTTAGAAAGTGAACTTTGAGTATAAGTTGGATTTCTAGATGTAGAACTAAAATCACCTTAAATGGGTATAGCCATAATGATAAGAAGAGTTGGAATTACTTCGGATGTTAACTTCAACAAAAGTGTTTCAAGGTAAAATGAATAAAACAAAAGAGTATGAGTATATCCCTATGGCGGACAAACAAAAGGTCACGATGTCTATCAACACAGGTTAAATTTTCTGCAGGATCTTAGAATACCCTTGCCAAACACCATATCCAACAGGAACTATATTATATATAACATAAAACACTACTAATATGATACAGATTTATAGTGACCAAATGACCGCTGGCAATAATTTCAACAAATTTAGAAAATACACGACCAGATGGAATCTTTATTCAAGTTTTGTCATTGTACAGGACTTCAGGGGCGTATCCAGGATTTTTTTCCCTTAAAGGCGCGGGGGTGTCTATATAAAATTAAAAAAAGTGATCACCACGAAAGAAACAGAAGGCGGAGGTCTAGAAGATTTGAAAGATAGCTGGGGAAAAATGAGTCAGAGAGTGCGCATTATCCCGTTTTGAGCATTGTTTTGAAAGTCCTGAGTGTCAATTTTAAAAAGTCCTTTTCACTGTTGACGGTTCTAACCAATAAATAAAGCAGATCATATAGTTACCCATTTTTGTCATTTTTAGTATCATTTTAGAGGTGCATTGTATTTTGGTTCAGATATCCTTTACACCAGGACTCTAATATATGAAAAGTTGTAACTTTGGAAAGATTTTAGAACAAATATAATTTTGGCAAATTGTGGATTAAAGAAGCCCTGTCTTGGGGATGGGGGTGGGGTCTCACAACAAAGTAACTAAACACAAGGTTTCAGGTTTATCCAGTGTTTTAATGTCCTTTTTACAAATTTTGTAAAAATTTCTCTCACTACCAATGTCAGTAACCAACAAATAAAGCAAGACATAGAACTCATTTTCATGGGTATTTTAGCTGCATGGATGCATTTCATTTGGGCGGATTTTTCGACGTTACGCCTTTCATTTGAGCGTAAAATTATTTCATTTGAGCAAATTTTGATATTTCATTTTGGCGAATTATTTTGTAAGAAATAAATTAACACAGGCCCGTAGGAAGCAATTTCACTTTTAGGGGGCACAATACATTTTCAGTTGGGGGGGGGGGCACTATTAAGTGCCAAATTCCTTGACCAAAAAAAAAGTCATCAGACATCATTATTGAGGAGCATATAGTAGCTATGTTTTCTATAGTCTTCTATATATCGGCAAAATTATTGGGGGGCACCCCCCCCCCCGGTTCCTACGGCCATGTAACACACAATATAAAGCACATAAATTAATTTGTCACAAATGAAGACACATCGGTCTCATCGTAAGTATGAATGAGAGCAAAGTTTACCACAGTTTTGAGTCCACAAGCTTCCTCAAACTTGATGATGGAGAGAATCGATGTGAATCACTCGTTGGTTACTGGCGATGAGTTAAACCATAAGGAACTTTTACAATTATAAACGACTCTTAATTAAAACTTTCATTACGTATTTCATCAACAGTGCTTATCTTTTAAGAATATTATTAACAATTAAATAGTATTTTATAACTGACTCTATCTCTATGGTTTTCACAGGTAAACCCCACATTTTTTTTATACCCATTTAAAAAATATATTCCGCCAAAATGAAAGCTATACTTAAGGAGGGATTCTTCTCATATTTCTCTAGTATTTAAAAATTAATGAAATTTTCATAGATTCAAGAAGACATCGTCTTTAAGTGATGGTATCAATTAGATTAAATTTGACCATTTTATTTTAAAAGCAAGGTCAGGTCAAGTTCATTATCTTTTTCCTTGACCGTAAGAATAAAAAATACTGTTGCCAATCATGCGATGCCTACTTCTATTTCAAAAGATTAAATGTTTTTCTTTTTGCATAAAAAGATATTACCATATTACCAGATATTGCCATATAGGGTCTATCAGATGATACTACCAAATTGACATAAATAATTTAACTAAAATAGATATTGGCTAATCCGAATTTCTTCTATTTTTCTTAGATTTTTAGGATATATTTAGTTTCTTTATATGCTTCGTATATATATTTTTTTCTTATTTTCACATATGGTAAAGTAGACATCTAAAGATACAAATTGATACAAAAACAAAATTTTTTTACCGTTTACTAAGAGAAAAATCACTTTTTACGGATTTTTTGCTCAAATCTTTACTTAGATTGGAAGCTTTTAAAAGTTAACAAAATTGTAGTTTGTTTGGGAAATCATATTTATTTGATATATTTTAAAACTTCAGTCCATTATTATTAATTTTACTTACTTTTGTTTTCTTTAAGTCTTTGATTGTTTAAAAATTTTAACTAAATTCATTGTTCTATAGTAATTTTGAGATGAGAAGCAGAAAAGGAGATATTTTCATAAAATTCATTCGTTCCGCCAAAAATATAGTCCCTGCTAGATTTCAAACTCAGTTTACCATTTTTATTTAAAGTTGTACAATTATGTTGAGGACAGAAAAATATGATCTTTTAAATCCCTTACATCTAAATATATAAGACGTATATATACAAATGTACTTTGAATATTTCATCTAGTCAGAAACCAGACAAGAATCCATCCTTAAAAGGAGCTCTTTTGGCCAATTGAGTTGCAATGTTGTAATTTTTTTTTGTTTACTGCCAACCGGTAAATTCAAAATTTACAACATGACAAGCGGTTTGCCATAGACTGATAGAGGGCTTACTTAAGCTTCACTGATTCGTGTCATGTTTTCTTTAATAAAAGAATTTTGATGATGATTCGGCTTTTAATTGTTCATAATCTTGAGAAAGTTGGTCGTGCTGAGACTGGAGTGTTTGTTGGTCAGAGGTCAAAACACTGATGGTTTTGTCTTTGGCCGGGTCGGTTATAGATTCTTCCATTTCGTTCATACGTATAGTAGAAGTGTTCGAATGGAAACACGATGTTCGATCAAATAATTTTTGAGGTGTCACAAAGGACAGAAGTTTGATTAGCTTTTGTCAAAGATTTCGTTAATACTAGATTTGTCGCCAGTTGCGAACATGTGTAACATATATATTAACAGTCTTTTGCATACTTCATATACCTCAAGTACTACTTTGGTAGTTTTTCTGTAATCAAAACTTATCCTGGACAAACAGAACCGAAACGGACAGAGACTTCGTAATGTTTAAAGATTTACATCGTATAGCATAACTCCAGTAAGAATACATGTACATAAATTCATCTTTTCTTTTGATGAGACCAGACTGATAACATTTTTTTTGCGAAATTATGGACTGTAACACCTCAATTATCCCAACAAACGTGTGCTCTCTTTGATAAAATATATTATAGCGATCCCTTCCAACATGCTGCGTCGTGGTGTTCTGCCAAAGAGTATATCAGAAACTCCTTTTTGATTGCGTAGTGAACAAATTTGATGATCATTTTTATGTAGAATTAACACAGCCTCTCCCTTTTTCAGCAGGGTCTCCACTCAAACATAATTTTTCCCTCATGTATTACCTATTTTGTAAATAAGTAGGTGACAATAATGTGTGTATATATCTTTTCTTTTTCCTTTTTTTTAAATGTCACTTACATTTTGATGTTCCTAACATAGCATGATATAACATGTAAATTTTGCCTCTTGTAAAATCTCTGAAAAGAGGAAATAAAGATGGAATGTATGAACATATTGTTATTCAAGACACGGGCACTTGTTTCTGCAATATTTTTTTTTACCCCAAAGTATTAAGATAAGTTATTATGCACCATAGGGTAAAAATTTAATACATAAACAAATAACTTTGATTTAAAATGTAGGAAAATGCTAAAACTAGAAAAGTGACGAAGGAAAATAAATGTAATCAGCTAGGCCAGAGACATAACGTTACTTGAACTTCATTTCCAAGGAGCGGGTAAAATAAAATGCAATAAAATATCATAAACGTGTTTTTTCCTCAGGAAATTAACTTTATGTTCTGTCTAGTTTAAAATATATTTTATTCATTACAAATGAAATGGATTGAACAGCAGGCATAATGCCTATAATCGTTCTCTCCATAGGTCAAGGTACATATAACAATTATTGGTACATTTAACATTGAAAACAGTATGTAAAATAGATCATTAATTGGTACATATATAAGGTGAATCCAGAGAAAAAGAGAGTAAAATAGAGAGAAAAAAAAACATAATAAAGTACATTTAACATTGAAAAGCAGTATATAAAATAAACCATTAATTGGTACATGTATAAAGTGAATCCACAGAGGGTGAAAGAGAGAGAGAGTAAATAGAGACAGAGAAAGACCATAAAAAAAACATAATAAAGTTGACTCAGAGTGGAAAAACTTCCTTAACATGCCTAAAATAAGATATTATTCTTCCTAGCATATCATGATAAACTAAGATTTCAGTGAAAACCTCTTTGAGTTTCTTATAAAGGTATGTATATGATCAAAAAATGAAAAGTTGTCTTCTAAACATAAGGAATCAGCACCATATAGTATATTATCTATATTAATTGGTATGTCATTCTCATTCATATATTTAATCAGCATCTGTCTTTGAAGAACATACTGTGGGCAATACATGAAAAAATGTAATGAATCTTCAATTTGGTATCCACAATTTGTACATTTTGGTGAATCATTGAGGTGGTCTTTAAAAAGATCAGCATTGAGGTTACTACATTTATTTCTCAACTGGCAATGTAGTATATTTTCAATTCTATTCCCATAATTGTACAACTTAACTTTATTTTTCTGGATGGGATTGGTGTAGGTTAATCTTTTTTTGAAATTTTGCAATGTAGGGGAAGTTC
The DNA here is from genome assembly GCF_033153115.1 of Saccostrea echinata. NCBI lineage: Eukaryota > Metazoa > Mollusca > Bivalvia > Ostreida > Ostreidae > Saccostrea > Saccostrea echinata. The sequence goes on from NW_026889750.1 coordinate 27,098,514, forward strand.
TACAATCATCAGGTAAATTATTCCATAAGGATATTGCGGATGGTACAAAACTATTATAGTAAGACACTGTTCGAGTGATTGGGATACGATATGAGTTTTGATTGCGTAAATTGTAATTATGCTGAATTGGCATACATCCCTCGAGCATATTATACATGTAATCAGGGGTAAGGTTATTAAGGATTTTATACATCAGTGTGAGCTTATGCTTTTCCCTCCTTGAACTTAAGGTTTCCCATCCCAACTCATAATATAGGTTAGTTTTGGATGTATTGCACCTAATACCTGTAATTATTCTTGCAGCTTCCACCTGAACACTTTCCAGTAATTTGGATTGTTCTTCAGTGCAATTATCCCATACCACATCCCCATATTCTACAACTGGTCGAACAAATGAAAGATATATTTTGATTAGCAAGTCCCTTTTCAATTTATATTTAAGTGTACGCAATATATTTAGTCGTAAGCAAGCTTTCTCATAAATTGTTGTAATATGTTCGGACCACCCCCCATTAGACTGTAATGTCAGCCCTAGATGACAGTGACTTTGATTCTGAGAAATACTATTCATTGTGTTCCCAAATGAGATATTTGGGTGTACTCGTTGAGTTCTGGTAAAATTAACATTTACTGTCTTCGTAGAGTTAAATTCAACTAGCCATTGATGAGACCATTGCCTTATTTTTTCAAGATCATCAGTAAGAGATACTGCTGGGCTGACTGTGTCAGCATCTACAATAACAAACAAGGATGTGTCATCTGCAAACAGTCTTATTTGATTTTGTATGTTTTCAGTTATGTCATTGATATAGATAAGAAAAAGAAATGGACCCAAAACTGACCCTTGCGGGACTCCAGCATTAACACTTTCCAATCCAGAGGAGTATCCTTCTAACACTACCTTCTGGACTCTATCACAGAGAAAATTCTCAATCCAACTTAAGATATCACCTGTGAAACCATACTGTTGTAATTTATATAACAGTCCTTTATGCCATACTTTATCAAAAGCCTTAGATATGTCACAAAAGACAAATCTAACATCTTTACCTTGGTCAAGGTTCGATATAATTGTGTTATAAATTTCAACAAGTTGATTAACAGTGGAGTCACCTGGCTGGAAGCCTGACTGGTTCTTAGAGAGAAGATTGTGATTAAACATATAATTGTACAGATATTTAAATACAATTTTTTCCATGATTTTACACAGACTACTGGTAAGTGAAATTGGTCTGTAGTTTGCTGGGTCTTCTGGGCTCCCTTTATTTTTGAATACAGGTGTTATATCCGATTGCTTCCAAATATATGGTATTTTATTAGTTTTTAGGGAGAGATTGAATAATTTAGTGAGAGGTCTGCTTATGGCAGGAATTATATTTTTTAATACTTGTGGTGCAATTCCATCAGGACCAGGAGGTTTTGATATGTTTAAATTTTCAAGTTGATCAATAACATCTTGAGTTGAAATACTTATGGAATCTATAGAATACTGGGGACCAGGTCCTTGAGGGGGCAATTGGGGTTCTCTATGATGTTCAATTTGAGAAATCTCTGCAAAATGTTTATTCAGTTGGGTAGCCTTATGTTCTGTCTGATGTTATTCTGTTTAGTAAATATGGATACTTTTTGGGTGTCCTTTTACAGGAGAAGAATTCAGAACGTCATCCCATTGTCTATAAAGTTAAGCAAAAAGTTATTTAATTCAAATATATAGTATCAAGTATAAACTGAAATTGTAATTGATAGTTCGGATATTAAAAGTTCTGACAAAACATTTTCTCACAAGCTGATATATCTTTTTTGAGAATACCACTCGATTCTCTTGATATGCTTAATATTTTAATACCAAGCATTCTTGCTTTCTTTAATATGTGGAACTCCAATGTTTCATTTTTGATGAATCCCTTTTAATATCTTTTTTTATTATTATTAAAACGTTTATACCTTATTTAGTATAATAAATTGTTGTCTTGTTAGCTCCGGACTACTTGATACCCAGTCAAAGGGTTTGCAAGGATTCCACACAACAGCGAAGATGATATTCATGGAGCTTTTATCGGGTTCAAATGCATTTATTAATTTATTGTTCTCGGGATCAACATTCAAAGAATGGCAGCGGTCAACCAAACAAAAATAATGTTTGCAAATCTAATGCGAAAAACAACCCCCAAAAGCATCTGCAAAAGGTGTTTTTCAGGTAAAGATACAATGACCTGTGAATTATGATTTGCGCAGGATCAATCATTTGCGATTGAACTTATAGCGATAGGTCGAATTTCCTCTATGTTACAGACCGTCATCACTTGACAACTTGACTTTATTCACTTAAGGCTTTTAATGCCTAATAGTCTAATTAGATTTTACAGTTACAACTGAGAAAATGGTTGCAACTGAAGCAAGTCAAATTTTGAATTATTTGATAATTGGATTAAAAGTGTCTCATTTGTAATGATTAAGTGATCGAGTGAATATGTTAAAGGTTTTGGAGCAGGTCCATTCCCAAGTACTTGGAAACCCTATGGTGACCAAACTTGCATGGATGAAGTTATCAAGGGATGCACACTACCAGACATGCTTCAGATGCTGGATCTGATCTACCCATTCTCATTATTCTGGATGGGTGACCACTGACCAGGTTAAAGCTGATTTCTGGAGTAGGTCCATTCCCAAGAAACTAATATATAAAACCCTAGGGTGGCTTAACTTGCAGGGTTGATTTTGTAGTGATGCTCACTACCAGGCAGATGCTGGTACTGACCTTCATTTTCTGGATGAGTGATCTGGTGTATGTTTTTGGAGCAGGTTCTTTCCTAAGTCACTGTTTGCCCTATTGTGACTAAACTTGCAAGATGATGCAGTTAGGGATGCACATTACCAGACTTGCTTCAGATTTTGGATCTGATCTACATTTGTAAATGAATTGCCAGGTTAAAGTATCTTTAGCAGGTCCAATCCTGGATAATTATAAGACCTATGGTTTACCAAACTTGTATGGATGATAGATCTAGGAATGAACTTCTCCAGATATCATGGATATGCTTCGGATTTTTATTTTTGTTATCAATATCATTCATTTCAGATTAAGATTTTTTTTCTTTCTATTTTTGTTTTGATTTGTTGTTGTTTTTTAACATATTTACATTACTGACCATGATAACTACAGATACACACAAGAAAGTACATGATTGATTACTGTCACACAGTACATATATCTTTAATTCACAGGAAAAGAGTGAAAAAACCCCCACACTTTTATTTATTTACTCATAAGCAAATGCTTTTGAAAATAGAACTTTTTCTGCTATGAAATTAGAAATTGTTCCAGTTATGCTATCTGACACACACACAAAGAAAACCTAGTAACTAATAAATTAAGAACTCAGTTCAAAAGGAAGAAAAATCTGTTATCTAGCATATATACTAGACAAGAAGATGCTGTAGATTGGAAAATTAATTCAAAAGTCTTTAATTTTACTTTGTATTTGATGTATCATTTTCCTGCAGAATTAAACCTATATATAAATATAGTGAAAAAGGTTACCAGATCACACATTAAAGTATCCTTCTCAAACCGCATTCCTTAAGTGTGAAATTAAAACCATCGCAATTAGTGCCCTTGTAACAAATCCTGAAATTTTAGTAATGTGGAATTAAAATGCTTTATATCTAGTAGAGTTATTAAAATACTTAAGTCTAATTTATTTTTACAGTTACAAGACCAGTACAGGTAAGAAAGACTGTGTTATACCTTTTTCTATATTTAGTCAACAGTCATTTTGTCAGAGTTCTTTGTTGTGCCTGAAAATGGACAAACAACTGAAAGTACTATTCAAAACATGATCGGAACAGAATATGACAAATACAAGCACAGTATCTGTGTTCCCTAGGGCCACAAATGAAAGAAATTTAATTTTTTTTAAGGCAATACTTTATTAAAAAGTTTGCTGACCAAGGGAAATAACTCCTAGATCTACTCTAAGATCATGTAGTGGTAATTTCACCCTTAATTTTTTATCTGCAAATTCAGATATACATATATTAAAAAAAAAAAATTAAAAATTTGATATTTGCAGAAATTGAAGAGGTTTTCCCATGATAAATGTAGGGATTCTATAAGAATTACAGAGGATATCTCAATAGTTCCAAAGAAATATGTGGAAGATTGAGAAAATCACTATATGGAAACAAAAAAAAATGAAAATGTAAACTTGAAAATGTTTAATAACAAGTGATTGATAAGGCATAGTCATCCAATAATGTTATACTTTTATAGGATGGCAAACCTCTCATTGGTTTTATTGGCTTGGGAAACATGGGAAATCACATGGCAAGGAACTTGGTCAGCAAGGGCTACCCTTTGCTTGTATATGATGTGAACACTGCTGCTGTTGATGGACTTAAACAAGCTGGTAAGTAATGAAATTCTTAATTCACATGTATTTTGCCCTATATATGCCAGTGCAGAAAGGGGAATAACTCTTATTGGATTGTAGTTAGATCATTTTATTTTCAACAACAACATACTTTTATGCAGTTATGCTATAAAGAACCTACACCTGTGCATTACAGATAACTGATAAATAGGAAAGTGATTTGTATAGTAGTTTAAGAACCTTTTAGAGAATTTAAATACACTCTTGAGCAAAACTCATGAATTTTTTTGTTAGAAGAGAATTAGTTCTGAGTACACACATACATGCTAGTGTTTGTCTGCTAGGTGCTAAAGCTGCCAGTAATCCAGCTGAGATCGCCTCTAACACAGACAGAATTATCACAATGTTGCCAGCTAGTCAGCATGTCCAACAGGTCTATGCAGGTGACAATGGCGTACTGAGGTAAAGAAACGCTTTAGGAATAGAACAAAAGTCTCTCTTTTTTAAAAGACATTTATCTCTTCATTTTATGTACTGGTAGACACATTTTTGGGAATTTTCATCATCTTGTTTTCCATCCTGAAGATTTGTCTTTTGATCTTTTGAAATATTTATCTTTTGACAATAATTTTATTGCATTAGTATTTGAATTCATTTTTTTGTCTTTTAGTAGGTTTCACTTATATGTGTACTGAGATCATATCTGTTCATTTTTAGCAAGGTTGTGAAGGGAAGTATAATGATTGACAGCAGTACCATAGACCCAGCTGTCTCCAAGGATATGGCTAAGGCTGCTGAGAGCAAGGGGGCATTCTACCTGGATGCACCTGTCTCTGGGGGTAAGTAGAAATTAAAAATTCTCCTACATATCATCCTACTGCATCCAAGTCTAAGTGCCCTATACATGTATGTTACTTATTTTCTTGATGTATACTTGTATGTTATTCATTCTGTTTGTAGGGGTAAATGCTGCTCGACAGGCCCTTCTTACCTTCATGGTGGGCGGACCAGAATCAAAGTTCCCAGAAGCCCAGGAAATTTTACAGAACATGGGCAAGAATGTAGTTCACTGCGGGTCAGTGGGCACAGGACAGGTAGGAAAAGATTTTCATGTAATGTACAGCCATCAAACAAATGTATTCAAAATGTGAAAAAATTAAATGGCTTTCCAAACTGTATATGTATTTTCATGAACATTGTTTTATGTAAAGCATTTATGATTATGGTTGAATATAGAAGTAAAATTTCAGTATATATATTACAGGCAGCTAAAATTTGCAACAATATGTTATTGGGTATTTCTATGATTGGGACATCAGAAACCATGAACCTGGGGATCAAGTAAGTTACTGAAAACTGGAGTGTTGGCAAACAATGTAGCATAAATATTCATTAGAAATAGTAAGACTGTGATGGAGAAAATTTTGAAGTCAGACATTTTGTAAATCCATTTGTCAAAAGATTGATATATGCAAAATATTTAAATGCAGTATACAATTCTTGAAGTATTTTCAGATTTCCAGATCAAACTATGTTCAGTTTTAATTTTAATTACTGATTTTTAAAACATGGAAAAGTACTTTGAAGATGCAGAATTTAACATTTGTGCCCATACTTTGAAGGCTGGGTCTTGATCCAAAGATGCTGGCAAAGATTCTCAACATGAGTTCGGGTCGCTGCTGGTCCAGTGATACTTACAACCCCTGCCCCGGGGTGTTTGAGAATGTCCCTTCTAGCAATAATTATGAAGGAGGATTTGGTACTGCACTCATGACTAAGGTAACAGTGAAAGTTATGACTTACTTTGGAATCATTAGATTTTGTGGTGGCATGTTCATGGAATTACATGTATTGGGAACCCTACATCCATGAATATACATCCTCCATGAATTAATATACAAGGGTTTCAAAGTCATATTTCCTTTTGTAGAAGTTTGTATGAGTGAATACATGAAATTATGTCCCCAAGAACCTGTAAAATTTAAGCAGTCCTATGTAGTAATATTGTGAAATTTACTGTAGATCACCAATTTTTCATGACACCTTATTTTCGCAAAATAGGTATTTGGAATTTATAAGCGAGACAAAATTTTCACCAATTGTGGTTTATAGTAGAATATAATCTATACTAATAAAAAAATACGTGAGAAAGAAATTTTGGCAAGCATACTGTCTGGCATAATTGCCCAAAAGTAAAGTTCTCACAAATAAAATGTGATTTACAGTATTAAAAAGAAACCACTGGCATACTGTAAGTAAAATAATACTTAATCATGTAAAACTGTAATTAATATTTACATATATACCATTGCAATACAGGATCTAGGTCTGGCTAACAATGCAGCCAAGGACACTAACTCTGCCATCACTCTAGGACGGGAGGCACTAGAGATTTACACCAAAATGACCGAAAAAGGATATGGAGGCAAGGACTTCTCTGTTATCTTCAAAATATTAGAAGAGATGTCAGGTCCAGAGGTGGAGAAGAAAAAGAAGGAATTCTTTGATCATTAATTAAACCATTCCATGAATATTAACCCAGTGTGTATATGTTTGTCAGAGTTTTAATATGCCAAAATGTTTTCTTGCATAGGATCTAAACATTTTTTTTTTACAGGAAGATTGAACTTTCTTTGTTTCATGTGCTATGCTGTCAGTTAATTGGAGTAATTGTATTTACAGATGTGATGTTCATTTTGTTATTAATGAATAACATTTTTAAAAGAAAGAAAATACAACTGACTCTCTATCCACAGGCACCTTGTGTTGAACACAATATATAATAATGTAAAATCATCATAATCTGCTAATTAAGGCTTGTAAAAGTTTTTATATGAAATTTGTCCACATCTATGGATTGGAAATGTACCACTACATTATATATTAGGTGGATATGTTGAGAATATTTGTTTTGTTGTGCAAAAGAAAACAAGGTCTAAAATGTCAACAAAAAAACTTGATGGCCTGCAAACATCTGTTTACAAATGTTTTGTGAAATATTGTACTCTTTTTGATATATTTTGGTTGTATATATATACCATATAATTATATGCACTGATTTTCTATAATATTTTCAGAGTTTAACATCCAGCAGTCTAAAATATAACCTTAAATTTTAAAAAAATTTTAAAAGTGTGAAATAGCCATTACTGTACTGGGGTAAGAATGAGATTGATGTGTGACTTCGAATGGTCATTTTATTTGGTGATGACCAAAATTTCAAGCATCAGATTATTATAAAAGTTTGTTAAATTGCCTTAGTGTCATTTGGCTGGTCAGAAATTTCACATCGGCAATGAAAATTCACACTTACCTTATGTATACTGTGTGCACTAGGTCTCTGTGAGTGAACTGCTTCAAATGATCATGCACTGACTGATAATTTTTTTTCTCTCCATTTTAATGGGGGGGGGGGGGGGGGGGCAATAGCTATAGGTTTCTCCTGACTAATAAATGCAATCATGTTTAGACATTTATTGTAGAATAAATACTCATTTTGCTCAATATATTAGTGGAGAGTACACTCTGTACCTTGTTTAAGTTCAAAAATGTCAAAGCAAAACCTTTTTTATTACATCTGTAGATTGTGCAATTCATTTAATGTGTATGACATGTGCTTTTAAAATTTGGATAAAATACACGTATTGACTTTGCCTTGCTGTGATTCACTTTCTGACGTGACATATCAATAATACCAAGTATGCGTATGATATACATGTACATTATGTCTCAGGTCTTGCGTGAAATACATGTCCGCATAATAAAATTATAAAAAATATGTTTGTCATTAGACTTCTTTAGTGCCAATTTCTAAAATAGTTGAATTATGGGTATGTTTTCCAACCCTTTATAGTTTAAATCTTTGTCCTGTGTAGAAATGTAGGATTGTTTATATCTTATCCTTAGAGTGCTGTAAAATATTTAAAGTGTCAAAGAAATATTTGGCAGGTTGATTCATTTCACTGTCTCAAATAGTGAAAACTTTTAAATTGACTCTTGTTAATGAGTCACTGTGTGTAATGCTGTTCATGTAGTTGAGATCTATCCTATCAAATATTGTATGGCTTCTTCTGTAAGTGCGATTCATACTTTGGCATATTATTATTGCACTGAAGGCTGTGCAAAAATATCGTTATTCTGATATATTGCGATTCGTTGACAAAAAATATTGTATTGCGATACATTTTCTCAGTACTGATATACTGGCAGAATGCTTGGGCTTGGGATTTCTGAAGTAAAATATGAAATTTAAGATGTCAGAAACATTTTCAATCGTGCCAAACGGTAAGATTGCTGTTGTATGGTTGCATTTTGTTACAAAACTGTAGCGAAATCAGCAAGAACTTTCTTGTTACATCGCATTTGTAATAGTAATATACACTCTGCTTATAAATGGAGGTTAATAAGATAAGAACAATCATTTTAACTGTTATTGAAAATATTGTAATACATTAACAATACAGTTAAAAATATTACAGTATATCGCAATGGGTAATATAAATGAGTGTAAATTTTGAGAGTGATGCAGATAAGCACCAGGAAGGATAAACAGAATATATTCTGATAACAGTACTTAGAGCTAAGTTTCATCAAAGAACAGTTACTTTTGCTGATTTTTTTTTTATTGAAAGACTGATATGGATATGTGCGAAACATCCCGAAGAAAATTGGAGTGTCGAGTGAAGTTCTTTAATTGCAAGCTTATTAATTTTGCTTTTAAATAAAATCATAACTGTCCTACAATACATTGTATTGTAATGCTTGATGTACTGTCTAATTAAAACATACTTGGTCAATTTTTATTATTAGGCAAAACAGTGGAAAAAATATAAACTTTCCTGTTTGACTGATGAGTGAATATATTGAGACTCAAACAAAGCGCCGATGACTTTGTAGAACAATCAAAGAGGCTTTTCAATACTGCTTAGTAGTACTTGATTAGTGAGATTAGCTCACACTAAGTCCTTTACACGCGACATTACCTGTAACCGTTATTTACTCTGACTTTAACACATGGTCATTTGTGAATGTCTCTCTAACGTCTTATATATAGTATACAAGCCTGTTACTCGTTAACATTGCTTAAACATTTACATAATATAAAGCAGAAATCAATGATCGTTTTGTCTACGTTGTTCAAAGGGACATAATTTGAGTTATCGAACTTTGAAACAAAACTTACATTATGCAAATTTCCAAAGAAACATTCAATCACTTGTACAAATTGTATATAAAAGCTGTCTTTGGAAGGTGGATGGTGGGGAATATTTCTAATACATTGACAAGTAAAATAATTGTGCTTGTTTAAATACAAGTAGAATTGCACCATATTGCACTCTGCTGCAATACAATGCGATGCATTGTGATGCCTGCCGAATTGTCCAATCAAAATTAACTTGGTCAATTTTTTTTTCTTAATTGAATTTAAAAACTGATTGAATACACACACTCATTTTCATTTAATGCTTTGAAAAAAAGGTTTCAAAAACAGACTAGAGAGCATTTCTTTTATTCTCATATTCTTAAATATTTGTTTTCTTTGATATGAATCAAAATTAACAATCAGTAATTAAGTCGAAGGACTTTCGCAAAGTTACGTGTTACTGGTTTTTTTTTTTATTTTATTTTATTTTTTTTTTATCGAATGACTAGTTTGAGTATACGCAAAAGATCCAAAAGAAATGAAAAATCCTTTTTAACTGATGAGTGGATTTTTTTTTGTTTGCAAGAGAATTTATACTGTTTACCACAATAAGAATTTAACTGCATTTTATTGCACTGCACTACAATGCAATGTCAATAAATAAAATGAAGTCCATTTTGTTTTACATTATGGTATTGTAAATAAGGTGTAAATTAACATATTTTCCAATACATTTTTATTTTTAAAAGAGTTTTGAAAAACAGACTGGATGGAATATTTTCATTCACAATTTCTGATATGATTGTTCTATTTCATATGAATCTAAATTAAAAATGCAGTAATAATGTCGAAGGATTTTTCGACAATTTTTTTCATTGCTGTTTATTATTCTATGCAACGCCTAGTTTGGGTTTATGAAAGATTGAAAAAGAGAGAAATCTCGTGTTTGACTGATGAGTGTAAATTTTGAGAGTGATGCAGATAAGCACCAGGAAGGATAAACAGAATATATTCTGATAACAGTACTTAGAGCTAAGTTTCATCAAAGAACAGTTACTTTTGCTGATTTTTTTTTTATTGAAAGACTGATATGGATATATGCGAAACGTCCCGAGGAAAATTGGAGTGTCGAGTGAAGTTCTTTAATTGCAAGCTAATTAATTTTGCTTTTAAATAAAATTATAACTGTCCTACAATACATTGTATTGTAATGCTTGATGTACTGTCCAATTAAAACATACTTGGTCAATTTTTATTATTAGGCAAAACAGTGGAAAAAATATAAACTTTCCTGTTTGACTGATGAGTGAATATTTTGAGACTCAAACAAAGCGCCGATGACTTTGTAGAACAATCAAAGACGCTTTTCAATACTGCCTAGCAGTACTTGTTTAGTGAGATAAGCTCACACTAAGTCCTTTACCCGTAACCGTTATTTACTGTGACTTTAACACATGGTCAATTGTGAATGTCTCTCTAACGTCTTATATATAGTATACAAGCCTGTTACTCGTTAACATTGCTTAAACATTTACATAATATAAAGCAGAAATCAATGATCGTTTTGTCTACGTTGTTCAAAGGGACATAATTTGAGTTATCGAACTTTGAAACAAAACTTACATTATGCAAATTTCCAAAGAAACATTCAATCACTTGTACAAATTGTATATAAAAGCTGTCTTTGGAGGGTGGATGGTGGGGAATATTTCTAATACATTGACAAGTAAAATAATTGTGCTTGTTTAAATACAAGTAGAATTGCACCATATTGCACTCTGCTGCAATACAATGCGATGCATTGTGATGCCTGCCGAATTGTCCAATCAAAATTAACTTGGTCAATTTTTTTTTCTTAATTGAATTTAAAAACTGATTGAATACACACACTCATTTTCATTTAATGCTTTGAAAAAAAGGTTTCAAAAACAGACTAGAGAGCATTTCTTTTATTCTCATATTCTTAAATATTTGTTTTCTTTGATATGAATCAAAATTAACAATCAGTAATTAAGTCGAAGGACTTTCGCAAAGTTACGTGTTACTGGTTTTTTTTTTATTTTATTTTATTTTTTTTTTATCGAATGACTAGTTTGAGTGTACGCAAAAGATCCAAAAGAAATGAACACTCCTTTTTAACTGATGAGTGGATTTTTTTTTTGTTTGCAAGAGAATTTATACTGTTTACCACAATAAGAATTTAACTGCATTTTATTGCACTGCACTACAATGCAATGTCAATAAATAAAATGAAGTCCATTTTGTTTTACATTATGGTATTGTAAATAAGGTGTAAATTAACATATTTTCCAATACATTTTTATTTTTAAAAGAGTTTTGAAAAACAGACTGGATGGAATATTTTCATTCACAATTTCTGATATGATTGTTCTATTTCATATGAATCTAAATTAAAAATGCAGTAATAATGTCGAAGGATTTTTCGACATTTTTTTTCATTGCTGTTTATTATTCTATGCAACGCCTAGTTTGGGTTTATGAAAGATTGAAAAAGAGAGAAATCTCGTGTTTGACTGATGAGTGTAAATTTTGAGAGTGATGCAGATAAGCACCAGGAAGGATAAACAGAATATATTCTGATAACAGTACTTAGAGCTAAGTTTCATCAAAGAACAGTTACTTTTGCTGATTTTTTTTTTATTGAAAGACTGATATGGATATATGCGAAACGTCCCGAGGAAAATTGGAGTGTCGAGTGAAGTTCTTTAATTGCAAGCTAATTAATTTTGCTTTTAAATAAAATTATAACTGTCCTACAATACATTGTATTGTAATGCTTGATGTACTGTCCAATTAAAACATACTTGGTCAATTTTTATTATTAGGCAAAACAGTGGAAAAAATATAAACTTTCCTGTTTGACTGATGAGTGAATATTTTGAGACTCAAACAAAGCGCCGATGACTTTGTAGAACAATCAAAGACGCTTTTCAATACTGCTTAGCAGTACTTGTTTAGTGAGATAAGCTCACACTAAGTCCTTTACCCGTAACCGTTATTTACTGTGACTTTAACACATGGTCAATTGTGAATGTCTCTCTAACGTCTTATATATAGTATACAAGCCTGTTACTCGTTAACATTGCTTAAACATTTACATAATATAAAGCAGAAATCAATGATCGTTTTGTCTACGTTGTTCAAAGGGACATAATTTGAGTTATCGAACTTTGAAACAAAACTTACATTATGCAAATTTCCAAAGAAACATTCAATCACTTGTACAAATTGTATATAAAAGCTGTCTTTGGAGGGTGGATGGTGGGGAATATTTCTAATACATTGACAAGTAAAATAATTGTGCTTGTTTAAATACAAGTAGAATTGCACCATATTGCACTCTGCTGCAATACAATGCGATGCATTGTGATGCCTGCCGAATTGTCCAATCAAAATTAACTTGGTCAATTTTTTTTTCTTAATTGAATTTAAAAACTGATTGAATACACACACTCATTTTCATTTAATGCTTTGAAAAAAAGGTTTCAAAAACAGACTAGAGAGCATTTCTTTTATTCTCATATTCTTAAATATTTGTTTTCTTTGATATGAATCAAAATTAACAATCAGTAATTAAGTCGAAGGACTTTCGCAAAGTTACGTGTTACTGGTTTTTTTTAAATTTAATTTAATTTTTTTTTATCGAATGACTAGTTTGAGTATATGCAAAAGATCCAAAAGAAATGAACACTCCTTTTTAACTGATGAGTGGATTTTTTTTGTTTGCAAGAGAATTTATGCTGTTTGCCATAATAAGAATTTAACTGCATTTTATTGCACTGCACTACAATGCAATGTCAATAAATAAAATGAAGTCCATTTTTGTTTTACATAATGGTATTGTAAATAAGGTGTAAATTAACATATTTTCCAATACATTTTTATTTTTAAAAGAGTTTTGAAAAACAGACTGGATGGAATATTTTCATTCACAATTTCTGATATGATTGTTCTATTTCATATGAATCTAAATTAAAAATGCAGTAATAATGTCGAAGGATTTTTCGACAATTTTTTTCATTGCTGTTTATTATTCTATGCAACGCCTAGTTTGGGTTTATGAAAGATTGAAAAAGAGAGAAATCTCGAGTTTGACTGATGAGTGTAAATTTTGAGAGTGATGCAGATAAGCACCAGGAAGGATAAACAGAATATATTCTGAAAACAGTACTTAGAGCTAAGTTTCATCAAAGAACAGTTACTTTTGCTGATTTTTTTTTATTGAAAGACTGATATGGATATATGCGAAACGTCCCGAGGAAAATTGGAGTGTCGAGTGAAGTTCTTTAATTGCAAGCTAATTAATTTTGCTTTTAAATAAAATCATAACTGTCCTACAATACATTGTATTGTAATGCTTGATGTACTGTCCAATTAAAACATACTTGGTCAATTTTTATTATTAGGCAAAACAGTGGAAAAATATAAACTTTCCTGTTTGACTGATGAGTGAATATTTTGAGACTCAAACAAAGCGCCGATGACTTTGTAGAACAATCAAAGACGCTTTTCAATACTGCTTAGCAGTACTTGTTTAGTGAGATAAGCTCACACTAAGTCCTTTACCCGTAACCGTTATTTACTGTGACTTTAACACATGGTCATTTGTGAATGTCTCTCTAACGTCTTATATATAGTATACAAGCCTGTTACTCGTTAACATTGCTTAAACATTTACATAATATAAAGCAGAAATCAATGATCGTTTTGTCTACGTTGTTCAAAGGGACATAATTTGAGTTATCGAACTTTGAAACAAAACTTACATTATGCAAATTTCCAAAGAAACATTCAATCACTTGTACAAATTGTATATAAAAGCTGTCTTTGGAGGGTGGATGGTGGGGAATATTTCTAATACATTGACAAGTAAAATAATTGTGCTTGTTTAAATACAAGTAGAATTGCACCATATTGCACTCTGCTGCAATACAATGCGATGCATTGTGATGCCTGCCGAATTGTCCAATCAAAATTAACTTGGTCAATTTTTTTTTCTTAATTGAATTTAAAAACTGATTGAATACACACACTCATTTTCATTTAATGCTTTGAAAAAAAGGTTTCAAAAACAGACTAGAGAGCATTTCTTTTATTCTCATATTCTTAAATATTTGTTTTCTTTGATATGAATCAAAATTAACAATCAGTAATTAAGTCGAAGGACTTTCGCAAAGTTACGTGTTACTGGTTTTTTTTTTTAATTCTTTAATTTTTTTTTTTTTATCGAATGACTAGTTTGATGCAGATAAGCACCAGGAAGGATAAACAGAATATATTCTGATAACAGTACTTAGAGCTAAGGTCTCATCAAAGAACAGTTACTTTTGCTGATTTTTTTTTATTGAAAACTGATACATTCCGAGGAAAATTGGAGTGTCGAATGAAGTTCTTTAATCGCAAGCTAATTAATTTTGCTTTTAAATAGAAATATAACTGTCCTAGATTACATTGCATTGTAATGCTTGATGTACTATCTCATTAAAGCATATTGGTCAATTTTTATTATTAGGCAAAACAGTGGAAAAAAATATAAACTTTCCTGTTTGACTGATGAGTGAATATTTTGAGACTCAAACAAAGCGCCGATGACTTTGTAGAACAATCAAAGACGCTTTTCAATATTGCATAGCAGTACATGTACTCATATACTACAAACTCATAAAATCATTATTACAGTGTGATAAATATTCTATATATAAAAGGAATCTTCTATACACATATCAAGGAATAAGCAATCAAATTTTTATATCCATATTGACATTTTTTATTTGCTTCAATATACATGTATACATTTAATAATTCTACAAATCCAGAGGGGGGGGGTCCGACCCCCCCCCCCCCCCCCCCCTCAGTACTGCGCATGCTCTTCTTTTTTCCCTAAGCGGGGGACACAAATTCTCTGAATTAGCTTGTTAGTTTATAAACTTCATAATAACAAGTTATATTCATCATTAGCTCTTCTGAGCCAAAGGCTCAAAGAGCTAATGCTATGGCCATTTGTGCGGTGTGCGTAAACTTTTTAGAATATGGGCCATAACTCAAGAACCCCTTGGCCAATTATTGTCAAATTTGTCACAGGGTATTCTTGGCCGAAGGGCTCCCTTTTATACTAAAACTAGGGTTGTGACCCTTAATCAAGGGGAGATAATTAGGAAAATAGAAACAAAAGTACTGGTTGCTAAAAAATCTTCTTCTCAAGAACCACTGGGCAGATTATCACCAAACTTACAAAAAACGATGAGGATATGTTGTAGATTAAAATTTGCACGGGGATTTACCCTGGGGCAAAGGGCGTGCTCTCAAGATCACTTCAAAGTTGACCAAAAATTACATTTTATTAAAATGTTGATATTTTGCTTACTACAAGTAATAGGATCATCAAATCTTGTCAGTTGATGCATCTGAGGACCTCATATCATGTTAACTCAAAAGTAGGTCACCGTGACCTACTTTTTAATTTTGCGGCCATTCTTTTTCAAAATGATTTAGAGGCATATTTTGAACAATTTAAGGTCTATGATCATTAAACTTTGTCAGTTGATGTATCTTGGGTCCTCGAAGTACCTCAACTAAAAAATTGGTCACCTTGACGTACTTTTTGAATTTTATGGCTAATCTTTTTCAAAACAATTAAGGTCATTAATTCGAATACCGAGAGGTTTAGAATCATTAAATCTTGTAAGATGATGCATCTTTGGGCCATATTAAAAAGCAGGTCACAGTGACCTACTTTTTGAACTTTGCAGGCATTCATCTTGTAGATGAGTTTTCAGTAGATTTAATATACGTTTGAATACCAACTTAAGGAAGATTTTGAGTAAAAACCAACACCAGATGATAAATAAATTGTTTAACAACAGACTGATCAAAGTTACTTTTCTTGTATTCAGTACTTATATGTAAGGGTGCAAATTAAATTAGCAATTAAAATTTTAGCGGGTTACTTCAAAACTGCTAAAATAAGGCAAAGTTAGCACCCCGCTAAAAATTCCTGCTATATACGGTATAGCCCCCCCCCCCCCCCCCCCCCCCATTTGGTGATTGATACTACATTACCATTTTTGTTCATTAATTGTGTTTGTTTTCTCATTGCATCTGTATCATTCATCTATAAAGAATAAAAAACACTTTGTCTATTAGATAGAATTTAATAACAAAATCTCAGATAAAATCAATAAAAAGTTATCATTCTGACACAACAGAAGGGAAGGAATGATACGAAATGTTTCAAAACTATCTAATATTATACCAATAAAAACCATATATAACAAATGTCACAGTGAGCTAACGGCGTCAAACATTTGTTGTTCATCACTGAGCAAGGGTCCTGTAAAATATGTAACTCTCTTCATCACATCCTTTTTCCCCATACAGGAACAATGTAATTTATATTCAGAAATATTAGATTTGTACATCTATTCTAATTATAAATGTTTACACACTGGTATATTTGTATTTTGTAACCTGAATATTGTCCACATTGAGTCATATTCTATTCATCTGTGAAATAATATATTCATTAATAACTAAATTGACAAAGTGATGCCCTATGGACATGGCTACTTATTTACAGTAAAGGAATCACAAAGGAAGGGGATATAAGTTTATGACAATTCTATGACAAGTCACATTAACATTCTCCTCTCACAGGTCACTGTACCAAAAAAAAAAAAACACAATCATTAGTATGTGCAAGTAACGCAGTGGGGAATTAATGGACTGATTAGTCACAAAAAAGGTGGCTTTTTCTTGCACTGGGAATTAAAATGATGATGGAGAAATAGGAACAATGAGGGATATTTGATAATATTTTGTACAGTGTCATGGAATAATTTGATGTTGGAAGGGTGTATATTACAATTATGACTCATATAATTAAATACCCTCATTGGATCTGTAAAAATTGTCATGGACACAATGTAATATTATATAACTCCACTGAAAAAATATTTATCAGTAATGATAAAATGAGATAATGCTGATGGCGCCCTCAGATATGATGCACACTTTTGTTTTATTTATACTTCTACACCAACACACACATACTGTACTCTATCATTAATGAAAAACCTAATGTGAGGTCACAAAACTGTAATTAATTAAACTCTCAAATAAGTCAACAAAACAAAAACTATGTGTATAAAAAATGACATATATCTTTGAATATGGTAAAACATGATTTAAAACATGAGAAAGTTAATCATGAGCACTTCAAAATAAAATTTAAAACACAAAACACTGAAAATCATGATATGAAAAAAATGGATATAATCAAACATTGGTTAAAAAGAACTACATTCCCTAGAACTTACAGTGAAGATAAAAGAACCTCCCTCCACTTAATGAACTTCAATATATCATAAATGATTCATTTGTTACTTGGCAAGCAATGTCATTATATTCACACAATATGTCATTAATGTTTGGTGGGGATACAGCAGCTCATTTCAATAAAGTATTCTCCTTCGTAAGGTAGAAAGAGCTGTCCTAATATTTAAAGAAATAACACATTTGAAAATAAAATTAATGTTCATTAAATATTCTTCATGAAAGCAAACCACAAAATATCACTAAAAGCAAAAAAATATACATGTTTGAAATCAATCAAATTTGTAAAATTATCACAGGAATAATGCAGAGCTGAGTCTTGTAAAATGTTCATGTGCACAACAATATATCTGCCTCATGCACAACCATTCAAATATCTTGTACTAACCACCAATCAGTGATTAGCTAGAGTTCTAATAAATGCAACCAATCAAAACACTGGAATATCATCCAATGAAAATACAGTTTTCAGACAGCCTTTTCAGGAGCATCATTCATGGTATATGTGATGATTACAGTTGACTTTTTGTTGTGATCACTGGTGTCTGAGTGATGGCTGCGTGTGTCCAATTTGTCATTGGTTACTGTCATTGTGTCCATTGATCCACATCTCTTAATCATCATCTGCCTCATGCTAGCTCTCTCCTTCTGTACTGACCGACTGAAAAAAGGTCAAAGAAAGATGAAAAAAATCTTATTCACAAAGCTAAAGAGCATGACATGATGGCAAACATGCATTTAAAAAGAGATCAATTTAAAGGAAACCTTGAATCAATTAAGCAAAGCCAAGATTGTAAAAGTTCACAGTCAATAATGAATAACTGAGAGTTTGCCTATGGGAAGAAAAGGATTAGATTAGCATGAAAAATTTGTCAGCAAGGCATCGATACAACAGAGATGACATTTTCTTCTCCCTAAGAGTTAAGTGATAAACTATGTGCAGGCTGTCAAACTTTCAGATTGTTGCAATTTACATGTATACAAAACCAAACCTTCCTTGTTGTCTATCTGTATGCTCTAATTCAACATAAATAAAGGGTATGTGTGCATTTCTTACATTTTTTTTTCTAGATTCCTGTGAAAAGTTAAGCAGGCCCAAATATACAGAGCTATGACAAAAATATTCATATTAAAGCATTTAATGATTTTTTAATCAAACTTTGTACAATGATACATATTGGTGAGAGCAATTCAACTGTCATTTTTTCTGACCTTGACCTCACTATTCCACTATTCACATCCTATGAAAATTTAGGAAGGCCTGAATATACAATGCTATGACAAAAGTATTCATGTTAAATATTTTCTTATCAAACTTAGTAAAATACATTTTGTTGAAAACAATTCAAATGTGTCTTTTTTTCTGACCTTGACCTTCCATATAACCTTGACCTCACTATTCCTTGTTTTGCATTACCTTAGATACAAATTGGTGTAAGCATTTCAAATGTATCATAATTTTCTGACCTTGATCTTCCCTATGACCTTGAACTTCATATTTTCTTCATTTTGCATTTAGTTTATCTATTGAGTTCCATAAAGGATTACTTCGTACAAAACCATACACACACAGATAAGTCTCTGTAAGAACATTTTAACCATACCTACTTAAAGCGGTATGCCACACCAAAATTTTATTTAATTGATTTCTAAAGATATTTCTTTTGAATTATGATTTTACCATTGAAAGACCAATATTTGCTCTTAATTATTTTAATATATGAAAGTATTTTTTTCTTCAAATTTTAATCTCTTCATTGATGGGATGCTTGCTTAATAATATTATAAACTGTAGCCCTTTTTTTTGAGAACATGATTTGCAAAGATTTTTTCCCTATATTGTAGGCATTTCCATATATAACTTGAACCCCCTTCTGTGGCCCAACACTAGCCCTGTGGATCAATGATTATGAATAAACCTGAATCTGCATCTTTCAACTGATAACTATTTTTTTTAACTATAGATTCTGGAAGTTATACTAGTATACAGACTCTACAGCAAGTATACATATTGACAGTTTACTAGTCTAAGAGTTATAAATAAAAATGCATTTCAATTCTTCTCTAATGATAAGTTAGAAGGTAAATTAGAATCACAATAACAATATGTTTGCCAAGTATATTTTCTATCAAAATATGTGCAAAATTAGGGATCATGTTATTGTAAGTTTGAAATTTTTACAAGCAAATTCAAAGAATTATGATCCCCCATTTTCTTTGTCTTAGTGGTTGGAATGCAATTACTTATAGCATTTTGTAACTGTCTTATTTGTGTGTCCCATCTTGTCTGTCCATCATACAAAAAAAAAAGAAATTATATTTTTTAATTAATTTATGGTGAAGATTAAAGTTTCTTAAAATTGCATCAAACTTCAAGGTCAAGAGGTCCTGTCACAAGTAGTGCACATGTGAAAAAAAAAATGAAAGCCCTATCTCTTCTGGAGCAAATGTTATGGTCAATGTTGAAATTTTTGTTTAGTAGATAAAACTTCTAGGTCAAGGTCACCAAGTCAAAGATTATAGTTATATGTACATGTGAAATATGAAAGCCCTATCTTTTCTCACTCAAAAGTTATGACCAAGGTTAAAGTTTTTGTGACAGACAGAATAACAGTGAGAATTAATGTCTCCTGGCTTTTGCAAAAGCGGGAGATAAAAATTCTGTAAGTTTTTGAATCAAATACTCTGGTACAAAGCTTTGAGAAAGAAATTTCATTTATCTAAAGGTTTTTTATGCCCCAGGATCAAAAGATCCCGGGGGTATATTGTTTTTGTCCTGTCTGTCTGTTTGTCTGTCTGTCTGTTGTCAACTTTATTCTAACCCATAACTATTGCACTGTCAAGGGTAAGGCTTTAATATTTGACATGAGTGTTCATTATGACAAGACTTTTCCTTGGGTACCACCATATATGACTTTTGACCTTGGAGTTTGACCCAGTTTTGCAAAATTTTACCAAACTTTAACCTTGGCCATAACTTTTGAACTGTTGCTGCTAGGGCTTTAATACCTCACATGTGTAATCCTTGTGGCAAGACCTTTCTTTGGATACCAACAACTTTGACCCTTTGACCTTGACCTTGGAGTTTGACCTACTTTTGGAAAACTTTAACCTTGGCCATAACTTTTGAACGGTTGGTGCTAGAGCTTTCATACTTCACATATGTAATCCTTGTGACAAGACCTTTCTTTGGATACCAACAGCTTTGACCCTTTGACCTTGGAGTTTGACCTACTTTTGGAAAACTTTAACCTTGTTCATAACTTTTGAACGATTGGTGCTTCGGCTTTCATATTTCACCTGTGTATTTCTTGGGAGAAGGCCTTTCCTTTGGCACCATTAATTTTGACCATTTGACCTTGACCTTGATGTTTGACATACTTTTGAAAAAAACTTTAACCTTTTCCATATCTATTCAATGGTTGCTGCTACGCCTTTCATATTTCACTGGTTTATTCCTCGAGACAAGACCTTATTTTGGGTATCAACATATTTGATTTGCATTTGAGAAAGTTTAACCTTTGCTATAAGTTGCCATATGGGGACATCATTGTTTCACAAACACATCTTGTCTTTGATCCTGTGTTTGTCAGCGATTTACTATCTTTCTTTTATATGTGTGGTAGTGTTCAACATTTGGATTCCTACTATTTTGGGCTATTGGGTTACCCTTTAACTCAATCAATAGAGCACTGGACTGGCAAGCCAGAGGCCTTGGGTTCAAATCCAAGCGGAGGCACAACCTGTCTCTGTTATATTTAGTACCCACATTGGGACCTGAGTATTCTCTGGCAGGTGAAAATGATAGCCTCCAGAAATTTGCCCCATAGGCATCGACACTCTAAAAAAGATGAGGCCATCTCTATCTCTGCAGTGGGACAATATGGTAGTGTAAAATACATGGCATCCTACTAGCTTGGGCTAGTGGGTTAACCCTTTAGCTCCATTGGTAGAGCACTGGACTGGCAAGCCAGAGGCCTCGGATTCAAATCCAAGTGGAGGCACAATCTGTCTCTGTTACACGTTTTAATTCTGAAGCTATTTGAAAACTGAACTGAGGTGTTTGGAAAATTAGCCTCAGAATATTTGAAATATAAGAATTCTAATGACCATTAAACAGTCATTTTCATTGCCTCTGTTTACGTAACAAAACCTTCCAGAGGTGTGCATTGAAAAGGATATATCTGTAAATCAATTCTTACAAGCAGATACCATGGATATTTCATACATGTAGGTATAACCTGGACAAATCATAACAAAATCTCCTCTTTGTGTTAATGATTAACTTCAGCACTAGTCAATCGCCAATGGCTTCAATCATAAATCCTACAGAGAGTTTTTGTTCTCATCCACCATATCCAATCAAGTAGGAAAAAAATAAATTGTGTTTAGCAACACTGTGCCCTCTGGAGATGGCCACTTCTGATGCAATGGTCAATGACCAAGTTTGAAGTTGGAAAATGAAAGACAACTGTTACATACAAACTAGGGATGGCAATGTTAACCAGTTACTTGGTTTGGGACAAGAAAATCTGTAATTGGTTATTTGGAAAAACAAAACTTTGTTTAAATTTGAACACAATTTACTTTAAATTCAATTAAATAAACCCCAAAGCTCTGCAGCTTGATAAGTTAGCATTTC
Source organism: Saccostrea echinata (assembly GCF_033153115.1). Taxonomy (NCBI): domain Eukaryota; kingdom Metazoa; phylum Mollusca; class Bivalvia; order Ostreida; family Ostreidae; genus Saccostrea; species Saccostrea echinata. The sequence goes on from NW_026889750.1 coordinate 27,121,024, forward strand.
AACATATCTATTTAAGGATCCTCTTTGCAGTATAGGAATATGTATTTTGGACACTGAGAAAATTATACTGTATACACTACCAGAGGATGCTTCCACATTAATATTATCAAGGATTGCTGTTCTTGAGAAGAGGAGTTTTAAATATTTTTTCCTATATAATCCCTATTGTGGACCCACCCTACCCCAGGGGACCATGATCTGAACAATTTACAATCTACACTACCTCAGGAAGCTAATTCACCTAAATTTCATCTTTTCTGGTGCAGTAGATTTTTCCTACATATTTCAATGTAAAACTTTGATTCCCTATTTTGGCCCCAACCTACCCCCAGGGAACATAATTTGAACAATTTACAATCTAAACAACTTCAGAAAGCTTTCACATAAGATTCAGCTTGTCTGGTCCAGTGGTTCTTGAGAGGAAAATTTTTAAAGATTTTACCTAAACATTTCAATAAAAAACTTTGATTCCCTATTGTGGACCCACAATACCCCCAGGGGACATGATTTGAACAATTTAGAATCTACACTACCTCATGAAGCTTTCACTTAAATTCAGGTTTTCTAGTCCAGTGGTTCTTGAGAAGATTTTTTAATGACCCCACCCTTTTTTGCCTTTTCTTGATAATCTCCCCTTGGATGGGGCTTGGCCCTTCATTTTAATAATTTAGAATTCCCTTCTCTTAGGAATGCTTTGTATCAACTTTGGTTAAAATTGGCCCAGTGGTTCTTGAGAAGTTGAAAATGTGAAAAGTTTACAAACAGATGGCGAACAACCGGTGATCAGAAAAGTACACTTGTGCTTTCAGCTCAGGTGAGCTAAAAACTCATTTAATTTATAATATGTATATATAAGTTGGTCTATAGACCTTGACCTTGAAAAGGTCAGTTTCATAAATTTTTACAGTTTTAATTAAAATATTTACCTCTTTAGGATTTGTCTGATCAAATCTTTTGTTTTTATTATTAGCTTAACATAAAATAAGTCAAGCCTTTATTCTGACAAGTCAAGTGAAGTCAGTCAAGAATATTGTTCACAGCAACATTTAGCTCTGCAAAAGTTTGATGAAAATACTGTATACAGGGTTATTTTCGTCCCGTGTTATTTTCGCCTTTCAACACTTGCAAACAATTTTGCCCCATTTTAAATTCGCCCAGTGACAGTTCTGTTTAAGAAATAATACTGTGTTTTTTTGAATTTGCCCCGTTTTAAATTCACCCGTGAGTAGGGCAAATGGGGTGAAAATAAAACGGGGGCGAAAATTTCCCTGCATACACTTCCTTAAACTTTGAAAATGGGGCAAAATGTGAAATGTGATGTGAAATGCCAGATATTACATGTGCTACATTCCATGGCCGTCCAAAAGCTAGGGAATAAAAACTTTCATTATTGAAAGACCACACACAAACTGTTCCAGTAAACATGTGACACTTGCTAGACAATCATACTTTTGTAAGGAATGAAATCCATTTCATTCTACATGTGTTGATACCTTTGCTTATTTACCTCAGTCAATATGGATAGAAAGGAAAATTAAGTTAAAATACTTTTGTATATTTTCCCCTTTCTCCATATTGACTGAGGTTTAGATTTTTTTAAGCAGGTAGGTTAGGTTTCTCATAAAATATCTTAGTGCACTTCTCTACTGCTAGTATGTAGGACATTATATTTGATTGTGGCTTAATTGTCCCAAGAACTATTTAGGTAAAATACAAGTACTATTATACAATGAACAAAAAATAAATAATAATTGTGTTTATCCCTTGTGCTGAAGTGATTAATGTGCAACACTTGAAAAATTATAATTGACCAACTGATCAACAAAGGTTAATAGTATTACAGTCAAACCTCTTTATCTCAAACTCAACAGGATAAAGATTAAAATTCAAGATATGCAAGAATTCAAGATAACAAAGGTAAATAAATTTAAGAAAGAGTAGTTGGGACTGCCAATGCATTTTGACATACCCTGATATTTGAGATATCAGTATTCAAGATAACAAAGTTCAACTGTATATTGCTGAGAAAACTGGGCTCTTAGCAAATCCGCTGTACTTAAGTACCTTGCTTAAAATTTAAAATACAACTAAACTCACAATCTAATGTTATGTTTAGAATGAATTTTAAAGTTTCAGGAAGTCTTTATGCCCCTGTAATTGAAGATTCCGGGGTATATACACTTTTTTTTTTGCCTTGTCTGTCTGTCTGTCTATTTGTCCACAAAAACTTTAACCTTGCCCATAACTTTTGATTGGTTAAAGCTATGGCTTTCATATTTCACATGTGTATTCCTTGTGACAAAACCTTCCTTTGGATACCAACATATTTGACCTCTTGACCTTCACGTTTGACCTACTTTTGCAAATCTTTAACCTTGGCCATTGCTTTTGAATAGTGGGTGCTCGGGTTTTCATATATCATGTGTATTCATTGTAACAAGACCTTTTCATGAGCGTAAATATTTTTGACCTTGACCTTTGAGTTTGACCCACTTTTAAAACAAGAGGCCCATGGGCCACAATGCTCACCTGTGTAACTTTGGTCTTGCTGTTTTTCACCTGATTTCCCCCTTTGTAATACCTTTTGTGGCCCCGCCTTACTCCCTGGGGTCATGATTTGAATAATTTAGAAAAGGCACTACCTCAGGATGCTTCCATATAAGTTTCAGCTTTTCTAACCCAGTAGTTCTTGAGAAGAAGATTTTTAAAGAATTTTTCTACATGTTTCAATGTAAAACTTGGATGCCCTATTGTGACCCCACCCTACCCCCCAATGTCATGATTTGAACAATTTAGAATCTACACTTCCCCAGAATGCTTTCCATAAGTTCCAGGTTTTCTGGCCCAGTGGTTCTTGAGAAGAAGATTTTTTAATGACCCCACCCTATTTTTATCTTTTCTTGTTTATCTCCCCCTCAAAGGGGGCTTGGCCCTTCATTTTAACAATTTAAACTCCCCTTTACCCAAGGATGCTTTGTACCAACTTTGGTTAAAATTGGACCAGTGATTCTTCAGAAGAAGTTGAAAATGTGAAAAGTTTACAGACGGACTTACGGACAATGGGTGATCAGAAAAGCTCACTTGAGCTTTCAGCTCAGGTGAGCTAAAAACTTTAACCTTGGCCATAACTTTTGAACAGTAAGTACTACATTGTAGGGCTTAAAAAATTCACAGGTATATTTCTTGTGACAAGACTTTCTTTTGCAAACAAACAATTTTGACCTTGACCTTAGAGTTTGACCTACTTTTGAAAAAACTTTAACCTTTGCCATAACTTTTGAACAGTTGATGCTAGGGCTTTTATATTTTGTAAGTGTATTTCTTATGCCAAGGGCTTCCTCTGAGCACCATAATTTTGACCTTGACCTTGGAGTTTGACCTTCTTTTGAAACTTTGACCTTCACCATAACTTTTGAACAGTTGGTGCTAGGGCTTTTATATTTTGCAAGGTATTTCTTATGGCAAGGGCTTCCCCTGCACCATTAATTTTGACCTTTTGACCTTGGAGTTTGACCTTCTTTAGAAAAACTTTAACCTTTGCCATAAGTTTTGAATAGTTGGTGCTAGGGCTTTTATATTTTGCATATGTATTTCTTATGACAAAGTCTTCCCCTGCATACCATTAATTTTGACCCTTTGACCTTGGAGTTTGACCCACTTTTAGAAAACATTAACCTTGACCATAACTTTTGAATGGTTGGTGCTTGGGCTTTCATATTTACCAGGTATATCCATTGACACAAGTCCTTTCTTTAGGTAACGATATTTTTCACCTCTTGACCTTGGAGTTTGACTTGCATTTGAGAAACTTGAACCTTCGCCATAAACTGTCATACAGGGGCATCAGCGTCTTGTCACTATTAGCTGTGCAATGTTCAGAAATACCAATGGCATCAATTTTTTATCACTGACATACATGTTAAGTTGTACATCTCAACATTTTGAAAATATCAGCTGCGAATAATGAAGTGGTTTCTGATATGCAAGGTTCATAAAGAAAAAAAATTGAATTCAGAAGGGTGAATTGGAATCCCAGGGTGTGGTCTCTTTAAGTTTTATACAAAGGAACATCAAGCTTTAAATATTGAATGCATTTTCTGAAGAAAAAAAAAACTTTAACTAAAAATTAATTAACCATGGCCTAACATTTTGAATAAACCTACTGTTCTTGTCTTCCAATACTCATTTCTGTGCATTTAAAAATGCTTTTAGCTTAAAAGTTTTCATATTACAGAATTTCAGATTCCATATCGTTAATCTATCCCTTAATTAGCATCTATTATCATTGATTTTTTCCTACTTCAGACAGGAAATAAATGATCTTCATCACAGTCAGACAGAAACATTTGTTTATAAGGCAGTAACCCTGGTTGTATTAATTCTTCCAACTTTCCTGAGATTTTATTGCCTAGACACATAAATACCTATTTAGGAATAAACAATAACAGCTGAACTTACTTAACTTCATTTCACAGATCTGTTCATTTTTATGAGTTTACATTTACGGAGATCATTAATAAGATCTTTACTTATATGATTCTGAAGCCCTTGAAGGACAGAATTGTGGTTTCCTTGTATATTTTCTCTCCAAATGTAATTTAAAAAGGGCAAAAATCTGATAAATGAAAAGGAAACATCTAGGAAAAGGTCTTCTATATTAATGCTGATGCCAGATGGTCTACGCTACCAAGGTTTATAAATGGATGTTCCATAATGGCGAACTAAGCTCTCAGACAGAGCATACACCTGCTCACTTGAATAAAAATTTTCTGCAATTATGAAAATGGTGGAGATAAAAAAGTAATCCCAGCAAATTAAGTATACCATATGAGGCAAAATTTGAAATTATTGTTGAAGATGAAGATTTTACAAATGGAAACAGTGAATTAAACAAAATAATGGACAAATCTCTCTTAGCAGATTAAGGGGTCACTATTCCCTATATGTAACATTTCATGCTTTTCTCCAATTTCTGTTAAGTCTCCTTCATCATCAAGCTTTATAGAGCAGCTTCAGATTTCAATAAACTGCTCATTTAATTTTTTTTTAATAAATTTAACCCATCTATCTATCTTTTATCTGACTGATCTGTCTTTGTCACAATAATCACAGAAAGATTCATGTTTTTTACAACTTTTCATGGCGAGTTTTAATGACTGTAAAATTTCCTTGATGAGAGTCATAACAGGTGTAACATAAAGGTTGGCACTTGTAATTTTGCTGAATTGAGTAACTAAAATTGACTCGGTCTGTCATTAGTTGTCTTGACTTATGGCTATGCAGCTCAAGAACATCAATACCTACTCCCAACCAAAATAGTCTGGGACCATCTGTCTTAAACACAACTTGAGAAATATTTTTTTCTGAAGTTTTTTTTTTTAATCATTGCATACTCTAAACAATTTGACAACTGAAAAGATAATTGTGCAAGTGTTACATAAAACTCTTTACACACAAGATTTATACTCATTCATTGACTGAAAACATGCAAGTATGCAGAATTAAATAATAACAAAAGTATTGCAACTGTTATCAAATATACAGTCAAACCTCATTATCTCAAACTCAATTGGGCTGAGAAAAAAAAACTTCAAGATATCCAAGGGTTTGAAATATTGAAGTTAAAAGTGACTGGGACGTTCAAATTATTTGGACAAATCTATGGTATTTAAGATAATGATGTTCAAGATACTGAGGTTCAACTGTACTTGCTGATGAGTATCATGCTTAACTGAAGTCTGTAATACTGTCATTGCAAAAATGCACATGCAAGTATACAAAAGTTTACAATAACTCAGTACATTTAATAATGATGAAAATGTTAGTTATGGGAGATCTCATATGGAATCACTTGTGAATGGTCTTCATACAGACTGAAACTTTGAACAATGGACCTCAAAATGAATTTCTTTCATGAACACATACATGTATGTTATGTTTTCTCCATGAAAATACTTCATATTTGACAAAATCATTGATTTTATATATATATATATATATATATATATATATATATATATATATATATATATATATATATATATATATATATATATATATATATATATAAATAAAGAAATGTATCCCAATTTTTGTTTAAAAATTTGTCAAAGACCAGATTTGGTGTGTGATTTGTAAGTGGATCTAGACAGGTGTAATTTTGTGACTAGATTTTTGGGACTCGACACCCTGAGAAGAACTTGTGTATTTAGGTGTATTGCTTTTCTTTACTAAATCCTCAACTGGCTGAGTGCCATCGTCATTTCCATGAATTGAGTTTACTGAATGATGGGAATTGCACTTTGGGGAATTTGATTCATGTGATCTGTCAGGAAACACATTTGAATTGTGATCACTCTCACTAGGGTCTTTTTCTTGGTCAATTTTTTTCTGTCTTGACAGTCTTTCTCTCCTCTGAGCAGTATCACTTCTTTTTATTTCAGGTCGTTTCTCTAATAGTTTTGTTTCTTCTCTATTCTCAGAGTTTGGAACAAATATAGAGTACCCTTTGTTAGAGACTGTGGAGTCTTGATCCTCTGGCAGGAGTTGCTGTAATTCCGCTTGTTCCTGGGAATTCCCCAGAAGGTCTTCTGATTCTTCTCTCCCCTGGTGACTTGATCCATCTGAAGAGAGGGACTGAACTTCTGGTTCTAGAAGCTGATCATCACCAACAGAAATCTCTTCGTGCTGAAGAAAATCTTCACTTTTATTTGTATTTTCATCTGATTTACTCATTGAATTCATTTTTTCCAAATAGTCATCCATGAAGTTTGACATACTTCCTTCCACAGGAAACCCACTGGAACTTGGGAAGGCCTGGGTTTCATTAGAATCTTGATATGTTAGATTTGTGGGTTTTGTTCCTAGCTCCACTAATTCATCCACAGAACTTTGGGTTGAAGTCTGTGTTGAGCTATGTTTGGCAGATTTAGAGTAATCACTAGATTTTGTTGACCTCTTTTTCAGCATTTTGCCCTTTTTCACAGAGGGTGAGTTAGTGCGTGAACAAGCACCTTGCGAGTTAGAAGTGGGTATAGAAATAGCTGAGTCTGACTGACTTCGTTTGACCTGAGACTTGGTCGAGTCAGGACTAGATGTCTCAGTATCTAACGAGTCACACTGATAATTGTCAGTATCTCGAGGCAATGTGATTACTTTAGAAGAGCGATGGTTCTCCATATCAAAGGTATTCACTGCCATGTAGTAGCTGGGTGTGTGCACAAGATTACTCATGTCATTAAACTCAGTTTCTATGGATTCATCTTTCAAAGAATCTCCTTCATGATTAATCAGTCTGATGTTCTCAAGGGGAACTTTAACACTAGTCTCATTAATCTTTTCATGCACATGCAGAGCATAAGAAGGTTTTTTAGACATGCAAGGGATTAAGCAGGAAAGTGCATGAGCGAAACGGTTAGCAAAGCTTTTACGATTCCACGAGCGTACATATGGACCTACATCATCCACCAACTGAATCTCTGCCCGCCCATTACTTGTGGTAACCATGGTGTCTACAGGAGCTGGAATCTGACTGCAGACATTACAGTTCTCTTTTCCCTGTCTAGACACACGTGTGGACGTGTCTGTGCTCTCTATGTCTACAGACTTTTTCTCCTCCTTTTGGTCACCATGAGGCCTTGGACCATTTTTAAAGAAATCGCTGTGCAGAGAAAGAAATGTACAACATATAGACGACAGAGAAAATAAAATGTTGAATATATTTAATGGGAGTACCAATCCTATGTATCGAAAAAACATATTTATACTGAAAATGCTTGTTGCTTATTTATGTTTACAAGAAACTTATATTTTTACACCCAGTACCAAAAAGTAATTCATTATTAACTGGATATAATGAATAATAGGTATAACAAAGAAATTTCAGCCATTCCTGGTAATTCACTGTATATGGGCTTACTTTATCATTAAGAGATTTCACTTTGTATTATTTATACCTACTTAATTTATTAGGTACGTGATTTTAGATTTATAAATGTAATATTCAATATTTCAAAAAAATACAGTTTCATTATATCATATAGAGAATATATTTGTAAAATTTCATGAGGAAGAGAATTTTGTTTAATATCACTTCAGGACCTCCCCCACCCCCTTCCCAAGATATTTAATTTTTACTATTTAACTTTATCAAATTTTGTTTAAATCTTTGGATAACTTTCAATTTCAATAATATCTTTAAATAGTAAATCCAGAGCAATCTTATTACAGTCAAACCTCATTATCTCAAACTCAATAGGACCGAGAAAAAGTTTGAGATATCTGAGGATTTGAGATATCAAGGCTAAAATACTTTATGAATAAGTGTTTGGGACTTCCAAATCACTTCAACATATCCATGGTATTCGAGATATCAGTGTTCAAGATACTGAAGTTCAACTGTATATCTAATTTTTTATTGCATTATTTTAGGGGGGAAGGGGGGTGGGGTGATATTCCCATTAAATTTAAATGAAACATGAGGTACGTATCAGACAGTAATAAAATTAAAGAAATTTTGTATTCAAATGATTTGTACTTAAAAACTACGAAAAAACATAAACACTAAGAAAATAAGAAGACAGAGCTGCAGAATGGGCAGCCACTAACACAGAAATTAACACATTACAACAGCAATACCTCATATGGTACAGAGCCAGGGCCACAAACACAATGAATAATGTCCCAGCTGCTACCACTGCATACATCCAGTAGTTAGTGACTGAAAGTTATAAAATTATAGCATACATTATTTAAATCGCTTAATTTAAATGCAGTTTACTTAAAATTACTATTCTGAGTCATTGTTTAATTTTTTTAAACGTAAAATTTTCATGAACTTTTATTTTGTTATTCTCATAAGAGGATTTTTTATTTCCATATCACATGATAACATAGTATATAATGTAGGGATTTATAACGTGAAACCCAGGATAAAGTGAATTTTACCTATTTCCTCTTCCTCAGTTTTCTGTGCCCCTGTCTGAAGCGTGTCATTCTGCATGATACATGCCACCACTAGACCCAGGGCATTGGTGACGGGGGTGAAGTCTGGCTCGCATCCACAGATATTTGTGTCATTGCAGATCATTTGTGGCCCAGTACAAGGGGGGTCACAGGACAGAACTGTAGGGGGGCGGGCAGACTCTACACAGGCCGCTAAAAAGAAAACAAATAAAGTGTACAAAATACCCCGGTAGACGACATCCATAATGTTAACAAAAGAACCCCCCCCCCCCCCCCCCCAAATTCCCCCTTTTAAAGTCTCATGTTTAAATGAAAAAGACAGTAGTCTTGTGATGGTAAAAAAATAAGTTCACAGAGTATACAATCTACATATGTAAGTGTATTAACCTGAATAATTTGCCTGCATCCACCTCATGGCCTAAATGAAAATTTACTTTATTGTGGCAAAAGAAAAATCTGCATTAACTCTCAACACAATGTGGCATTACAAAATAAACTACCATTTAAAAAAAAAAATCTTAATAATATTTACTACAATGCATCTACTTTGCTCTTCTTGAGGATAAGAAATAAATTCTTAAAATCCTTTTTAAAATACTGTAGATTAATCAAGCCAATTATGTCAATCATATCCTTTCTCTCTAACTTTCCTTTGCTCTCACTCTCTCTCTATATAGATGTATATATGTATATGTATGAACCACCAAAATTTCTGGATAAGAAAAGACATTTACACAAAGTCTTACCCATTTTCTTGTAATCCACTATTCACCATAAGGAAAATTTGTCCATAAAATACAAAAAACAATCACAATAACTGAAACGAAGAAGAGACAGAACTCCTCCACAAGATAGACATGTCGTCATTAATTGTACCCTGTCTATTACCACTCTTCCTGAATCTTTAATGAAAAAAAACCCAAACCATATCAACCTCTGATTGTATGCGGAGACACAAAATGAAAAAGTCAATCCTCTCTTAAGATCAATGAAAACAAGCCATTAACTACATTGGCTTGCTTTAGTATCAAATAAAGGACATCTGAACTGTAGTATAGGAATCTAATTAAAGTATGATAGATCTAATTGTGTCGGCTAAAAAACATGTTAGTGTAGAGCTGCACATCTGTTTTGTAGTCACTATTGATAAATCAACGGTTATCCCATGGGCATCTTACATGGCCTTTGATACCTAGTTGTATCTGTAGCGTAACTAATTCTACACTTTAAAGAATCAAAAATCAAAGGACTGGTATTAAAGTGAAGTACAAAATACTACATATTTTATTAATTAAACAGCATTTCTTTTCCTTGATCTCCTGGAATTTTTCAAGAAAAATAATGCAATTTTGGTCATTCAAATTAAATAAAATTCTGAGAACAAAGTCAATTCTTAATCATGGAGAAGTTTGCTGGCTAACAAGGAAGACTGAGCTAACATCAAGAGGAATACCTATACATGTAAAGTGACTTTTACCTGGTAAGTGATTGTTAAATAAGAGAACACTGTATAATGCAGGTCAAGAGGAAATTAAACAACAGTTTGTTACCTTTTTTTCAGTGCTACATGGCATCAACTGTATGTAAACCACCATACAATCCTTTTCATTTCTGAGTCTAGACAATTTTGTTTTTACATTTATGAGCTGTTACCCTGTGGTTCTGTGCAGGCTGTGGCCAATATAATAACACCACAGACTCATCAATAAAAAGATGGCAACTGCCCAAGTAAGCTTAATGGGAGTCAGGAACAAGACTGGTAAAATAATTTAATTTCCATTTACTATAATGACACTTTTTTTTTAAAGATTGAAATATATTGCATTATATTTTAAAATTTGGAAATTTGGAAGGAAAAAAAATTACCCCAAGTTTAAGAAATGTTTGTCATATATATATGTTTTATTTTAAATAACAGCATTTTATCAATTTCTTCATTTTAAAAATATCCAGAGACAGAAAGAATTCTCTAGTCTGTCATCTCAGCATTTTATCGAAATTGATTGAAAGACAATGATTTTTTTTTAAAACCATCACGAATCAAATGTTAAATGTATCTTCCTTAAAAAATCTAAGTTTGAGATAAGTGCATGAAGAAAAGGTTTCCTTATTTGACAAGATCGAATCCCATGGGTTAAATTCAGTGGATTAATTTTCATAAGTCTATGGAAAACTATTTTTTTTTGCAATTATTTACTGGCAACGCTGACACCAAACTGTCCCTTAAACACAGAGGTCTACCAAAACAATGGAAAAATACCACATTTCTGCAACAGTCAATGCAGAAGTCCATGAAAATTTAATAATGCTAACACTAGGAGATAGATTTTCAGAAAAAGTCTGGCTCATCGTAAATATAAACATACTTAAACCAGTGACATATTTCATTTTTATTCCTAAAAGGCTTATAAATGCGAAAACAAAAACAGCATTTCACCTGAAACAATTATTTAGCTATGATATACTTTATAATCTATTCCACAGAGTAATAGCATTCGAGATAGTGTGACATTTTTCTGATTATGGTGTGCAATTTTAGGATTGCTATTCTGAATTGCTTTATCTTGACTTGATTTTTTTTCCAAATACATGTTATCAGAATATTTTGAAAAGCAAAAGATAATTCCAAACAGTTTTTCTCTCTAGCATACATTATCTTCCAATTTAATATACCATATTCTAAAATCTCTGTTTTCATTAAAATCTGGTGAATGTCACTTGTTTCTATTTTGTTCTCACTGATGCCAAAACGACCAAAAAAGATGCCTTCTCCTGATGATAAATCAGAACATCATGGAAATGTATTCTACTGAAACATACTATAATCTGCTAAACATTTTCCCTTAACGATTGAGTTCAAAATCAAATGTTTAAGAATTTCATTCCATGCCATTGTTCCTGATTGTAATTAACCCTCCAATACAAAACTTTCTATATAACTTACCCTCATTTACTCTAATTCCGTAAGTTGTCTGACAGGAAACCTCTCGCATATCTTCATACCAAGGGGAGGCAACCCATACAAATTCTGTACACTCCATTGCAGGACAAGCTTTAGCTTCCCACAGCTTTTCATTACAGGGTTGAAGTCTGCTTTGGGAAATGATGGCTCGGGATCGACTGGTTCGCCCCAGTGTAGTTCCTATATATAGACTCAAAATATTTAATACTTGAAGCACTTAACAACGATGGATCTAATTCATTTTTGCAATAGATTTTTTATTCAAATTTTAATATGAGGTAAAGTGACTTTTGGTGAGTTGAAATCAATAAAAAAAATCATATGGTCATCAATGTAGATTTTTAATGGAGAGCGTTTCAAAAGTTGTTGATGGAAATCGATAATTACAGTAACTATAGGAAGTAATGGGGAATTGCCAGTGTAGGGTATAAGAGTGATCCTTGAAAAAATTTCTGCAATAGAATTTTTATTCATCTTAAAAGACAATGTTAACTAGACAATTTACCAGCAAATTATGCCAAAAAATAAATGGGTCATCAGCTTAGATTTTTCAGGAGGGGGCATGTCAAACTCAGGTGTAGGGCACATTTTGGGTTAAATTTTCAATGAAAATACCTTGGCCAAATGAATCATTAATTTATAAAATCAACAATTGAATATAAATCGAAATATTTACAATATTTTTGAGTTTGAATATCTTCAAAAGAATTAAAAATATATATTTTTTATCTTCTGCAATACATAATTAAGTCAATTTGATTCAAGGCATATGCACGGTTTTCTGCCCAGTGGAGCGAAATTTTGAATTAGGTCCGTCGTCCTTAAAGCACAAACACAAAAACCAAATAAAGCTTTATTTTCTATGCATTTTAATACTGATTTTGCATAAAGTTGAAAAGTGTGAAAATAACAAGCTAGTAAATTCAATTGAAATAATACTAAAAATTGCAGAACTGAAAAGGGAGTAAAACTACTTTTGTTTAGAGAATGTGAAAATAACCATTTAAGCAAAATCAAAGTAGAATATACAGGAATAGCCAAAGTGGTGAAAAAAGTTGTCTATGAGTCTGCTTATAGACTTACCAATAGCATAGTCAGCACAATTAATGAAGCACTTGCTCCACTCCGACCATTCAGTGTATGCACATTCCCATGGACACAGAACCTTACATTTTTGTTCACTCTGTCAGAAAAGAAAAAAAAAAACATAAAATTTTTTTTTTCTAACAATCAAAAAATAAAAAGCTTAATATTTTCAAATGCTTAAACATAACATTGTTAGTCTAGACTTTATACAATATATAAACTTAAAACACAAAGCATTTTAACCCCTTCTTGGAAAAATTTAATAGTGTCCAATTCAAAAAGTGAACAATTCTATACAAGAATTAATAGAGTGTGTAACTAAAATATTTCAGCTAAAGGCTGAAATGAATAAACCATGGATTATCTACCTTGAGGACCAGGATGTCAAGGTCAGGAGGACACTTTTCAGGGTCAGCTGGCAGTCCATCGTCCCCCAAGCATGAAACATTTCTTGTCTGTACACCAGCTCCACACATAAATTTCTACAAAAAAATCAGTAATAATATAGTTAAAGCTTAATTTAACTGGAATGAAATGAAAATGATGTATTTATGTTTGTGTGCTTTTTTCCTCATGTAATTACTAGGGAACAGATAAAAAAAATAATAGATCTTGGTACTGTGGAATAATTTTAATTCATGGGAGTCGATGTTCCTGGATAAGCAAAATTCTATTGGTTCATGGGGATGTTATTTCCTGTGTAACTTGTATATACAAAAGAATCAATGATCAAATTTGTTTAAATAAATTGTTTGTCGGAATGTAAATTCATGGGTAAGGGTAACCCACATACACTGGTCCCCCCCCCCCCCCCCCCCCAAAAAAAACAATGATGATTTTACAGCATTCTTTTTAAAGTACAAACATTCCTACAAATATTCTTTAGAAATAATTATTCAAGAGTTCTTCAATGGGCAGGATACCAGAGAACTTGAAAGAACAGGATTCATTTTAGTGCACAGTAATTATTTTGCTTATTCAAAATCACTGCTGAAATATAATATTACATTGTACATTAAAACAAAGTGTAAATACTTTTTGCTCTAAATAAGATGTATAACCTGTATTTCTAAAGAGGCTGAAATAAGTACATGTACAAATACAAGCATTTCATTTATGAAGCAGATCTTTAGTACAAGTTCATCCCGAATTATTCCATTTTCCCATTTCCACTATATGTGTCATCACTTTCATGCAGTGATTCCTTTTTTGTTTCTCTAATATGATAGAGAACATATATTATGAAGTCCTGTTGTGCTATGTAATATCTGTGTGTTTCATGCAGTAATAATGTTTGGATAGTTTTGAAGAATTTTAGTAAAGGGAGAAAAAGGTTCCATAATGTGTGCTTGTTTGATACCATTTTTCTCCATCTCTCATTCCTTAACTTTTTAATTGTCAATAGACAACAAGCCTTGTGTCTACTGACAATTAAACAGTTAAAAACTCAAGTTGGAGAAAATAGGTAAGCAACTCACACAACTTATGGAATCTATATTTCCATGCTTAACTGACCTGAGGCATGCAGGGAGACCAGTCAGAGATGTTCCAGCGATAACAGCCTTTGGGGTAACAAGGTTTTGACTGTACAAGGTCAGAAGGACATTTACGGCCATTTCCTGTGTACTGCTCCACTATGACCCGCTCCCGAGTACTCTTACCTAAAATATCAATCAAATGTAAGACTATAAAGTGAAGGAGTAATCATCTAAAAATCATTTAAAATTCAAAAAATTCAGTTTATGAAAAAAATGTGCATGCATGTGGATACTGAAACTTTACTTGGTATTTTAATCTTGTTCAATTAACTTGGAATAAAGGACTGATTACCTAGTCCACAAGTCTGACTACAAGTTGACCATTGGGACCATTCAGACACCAGACAATCCACATCACATGGGACTTCACATCTTTTCATCCTCTCACTCTGGTCTGGGGGGCCAATAATCTACAATGTATTTAGGCTTACATACAACATGTATATAAACAATCTATTCAAATCAGATGTTGTAAAACATTCAAATATTGTATTTCTGCTATCCAAATAATCATTATGTGAACCTGATGAAGATCTCTGAGAGTTCTGAAGAAATATGAATGTAACTATAGACCTCATGTCTTGCAATTTTTTTTCATATAAAGAGTTCAACAACTCCATGCCTTTCATCAACATGCACAGTATTTACCTTGTTACAAATGCGGTCGTCGACATCTTCCTCATTATGAGTTCTACACACGGGGAACCTCTCCTGAAGCCCCACCCCACAGTCGTCCTGGCCGTTATTAATGAGACAGGAAGTCCACGGCATCCATTCCCAGTGGTAGTCTACACAGTTAATGTCCTTGACACAGTCCTTGTACTGCTCCGTCTCACCACATCGGGAGTGGTACATGCTGGCATGACGCATAATCTTACGAGATCGGGACTGTCTGTACATACTATTTAAACAGGGCTGAAATATTTTAAATTCTAATCAAAATACATATACAGTTATCCCAATTCTTCTTGTTGAGAATATATTTTAAAATATGAGCAATGAAATAAAGTACACTGACTTTTTTAAAATGTTTTTTTATGGATCTAATTTTAAGTTCAGGAAATATAACAATATAAAATAGTAAATTAACTTTTTTGTAAGTTATAAATGCATTACACTGTAGCTGTTCTAAGAGGGACTGGACCAATCTACTTCAGATTAAGAAAAACTTACCCTGGGGCAGTCTGTCCACTCTGTCCAGTCTGACATAACACACTCCCCTATACAGGCCATCCTACAAGGCTGTTCACTGTGAGGCTTGACCTGTCCGGCACAGTTCTCCTCTGTAGTTATACCTGTGGTGTCTCCATTCACGTTAATGGTTACACAGTGAACCACCCTCTGCTGGGTCCCGTCCCCACAGGTGTGACTGTTGCTGTTACACATGCTCCATTCATAAGCCTTCCATATGTACTGTGAACACTCAGGGTGACAGAGTCTGGTCTGTGTTTCTGTCTGTGTGCTGTCCAGGCTTGGGCACTGTCGACCTCCTGCTGAATTTAACTGCTCTATGTAGCGGGACCGTTTCTGAATGCCTGGTCGACACTTGGAGGGGCATTTTGACCATGAGCTCCATTCTGCCATTTTGCAGTCATTAGGACATGGTATATTACAATGTTTAACTTCCAAACTCACTGTCAAAAAAATAAACCTATGTGAAAATTTGGATAAACTAGAAAAAAAGGCAAACCAAGCATTAGTCTGATAATAATGATCATGTATTCTAAAGACAAGAAACCAATAATCAGCTTATAATTTAATCTCATATAAATCACATATCTTTGAGCGAAATAACTATTGTACATGTATTTTTTGCTCAATTTCATTTTTACCTGCTTCTGTACATCTCCTGAGACTGGTTGCCACAGAGCTGGTCTGGCAAGCGACATAGCGAATCTTCTGACCCCACCCACAGATTACTCCCTCATCTTTAGAAGGCTCTCTATTTTCTCTTTTCCTGATTTTTAATGATTCATGTACATTCAATGACATACGGTTTAATGTCAAATAAGCAAGGCAAGGAATTAGAAACAAATACTTAGTTTAAGTTCAATCTTTTAACATCAGTGACTCTATACTTGAATCTTGGTGAAATGTCAATACTCCTAACAAAATTACCTTTGTAAAACAGTGTACTGTTTACACAAGTATTGCTTCTTTTGAAATTATGCAATGATAAATTCTTCACGAACATTTAGGAATCTACAGTATTATCCTGTGAAGATTCTGGAAAATACGTACGATGAGGATATAGGTCTGAGGAGTCCTGATGGGGATTTGGGAGGATCCAGGATGCACTCTGAGAAGTCTGCTGGTAACTCCTGGGTGATTCTGTCACACAGACACACATCCTGTTCATAGCGAGGATACCTCTTCAAATCACTACATTCTGGTGGTGCATTTCCCCCAACTGCAAATTTGAAAAATAATGCAAAAACCAAAGTTTTCTTCTCTTGAAACTTCTCAAAATATGATCTAAGAATTTTTAAGCAATAAGTTTACCATTTTTCTGAATCATTAAGGGAAAAGATCCTTAATTAGTTCAAGTTTTATCAAAGTTTTTTCACAATTTTAGATTTGTGCAAAACCAAGTTGGATATACTGTTTAAAACCTGACCTACCTTTTGGTCTCCTTTGTCTAAATCTTTTACTTCCACAACCCTGTAGACAATCTGACCAAGCTGTCCAATCAGTGAACAGGCATTCGTCTTCACAGGCGACATAACACGGCTCAGCTACAGCCGGCATCTGACCCACACTGGTTAAACAGTTACCTATAGGACTCACTGTACCATCGTTTTGCTGACAGGTCACATCTGAAAATGACATTACAATAAAGTACCTGTTAAGGTAAATAGTCCTTGTGAAAATCAAGAAGATACAGTCAAACCTGTATTAAGTAGTAATGAACTTGAGGAAATTTCTAAACTCTCTTCAGAGAGATGCTCTTTAAATGTAGATTAAACTGTACAATAATCATTCTAATGTTAGTGTAGTTCTTATACCAGGGGTATACAGTATAATATTTACTCCCAAAATTTAAGTATTAAAGAGATTTTTTTCTATATCTGGTCATACATCATACACATCTCCTGTTTTTGTATAAAACTGTATTATGTATCATAAAAAATATTTAACATACTGATACTATACACCTTGTCCACTGCATGTCAAAAAATAAAACCCTCATTTGATGGGCCAAACTTTAAACATCTGTTTTCCATTATATCAAGTGATTTAAAATTTTAAAACATGTATATTCATTAACCTACATTTAAAGCATGTATGTTTTGTGACAAGCATATAAAAAAATAGGTTAGTTCATCTTTCATTTTAAATTAAGACCCTAAGTCTCTGGTAAATGCACTTACTCCTGGCCTTTAATCCCCTGCCACACTTTTCCTTCCTGTGTAGGATACACTCACTCCATTCGGTCTTGTTCCATTGGTATTGGTTACAAACTGGGAGGTCAAAACACACCTTGATCTCCTTCAGCAAGTTGGGGCACAGTGCCCCACCATTTTTGGGGTGGATCAGGATATAGCGTTGGCGACTTTTTGATGGATTGGCAGCAGTGTTGGCTGAAATTAATCAAAAATAAGAGAAAGTGTTGGATTTTCTATTTGAATTTTTTGAGCTAAGATGCAGTCATGAAACATACCTTTGACGTATTGCATGTTCTGCCTTATAAATGCAATCTTGAACATTTTTTGGATAGTTTTATTATCCAAGAGAGGTAACAGTAAGAGAGATTGTTACTTACCTGAAGTACAGGTGGCAGAGCATTCTGACCAGGCAGACCACACTGAGACTTTACAGTTCTCTGGACATGGCACTACACACACCTGTCTGGCTGAAGGCTTAACTTCCATGGCACACCTGATATAGTAATGGAAAATTCCCATCATCTCAAATAAGATTCATTACAGTACATTCTGATACTACTTCATCAGAACTGATAGCTTAAATATGACAAATTAAAAACCAGTGTTTGAAACTCATGGTAGAATTAGTTAGGCATTCAGGGCTGACTGCTACTGAAAGTTGTCAGCCCTGCAAAAACTCTACTAGCCCTGCCAAAACTCTACTAGCACGAGAAAATTAGAGTCTTTTATAAATTTATTTTTTAAAAAAGATGGGGCACGATCACCATAACTTCCATCCCGAATCTATAGGGTGTTGAATTCTATCCCTTTGCTTGTTATACTTAGCTACCGATACTATTAGTTGATTTGACAGATATTTACCACATATATGAATATTTATTTATGGCAAATTATGGCAAATTTTGGCTAATTTTAACACGTTCAGCTGTGCATTGTTAATTGCAAATCTGTTCGCGTGCTGCAAAATTTGTGGGTCTCAGGCGGTTGGACGCACGGGTATTTCAAACACTGTTAAAAACGGAACATTGTACCTTCTTTACTTGAGGGGACCTAGCAAAAACTTAGATGTTCAAGGATTCAAGATATTGAGGTTATAATACTTTGATAAAAAGTGGTTGGGACTTTCTACTTACTTAGACATATCCATAGTGTTCAACATATTAATGTTCCAGAAACCAAATTCAACTGTGCTATGAATTGGTCTTTATGTTGAGCTTACTTGATGTCAGAGACAGAAGTTCTGTTGCTGTAACAGCCCAGTGCCCTGGACTGGACCCCCCTTCCACACCCCCTGCTTGGATTGTCCAGCTCACAGCGTCCCCAGGGCTCTGTCTGCCACATGTATGTGTCACACTCAATCACTGTAGGACAATTCCCTTGTTCTCGGAGTGGGGCTTGACAGTTTACTACAAAAAGCACCAAGTAATTCATCATATTAAAGTATTTCATCATATACAAATACAAATAAGTAATTTATCACATAAAAGTAATTCATCACTAAAAGTAATTTATCACACACAAGTAATTCATTCATTTAAGTAATTTATCGCACACAAGTATAACATCACATACAAGTAATTCATGCCAAACTTAGTTGACATGTAAACTATATATAGTAACTCTTATACATGTACTGTTAAGGAAACTCAAAATTAAAGTATTCAGAGTAAAAATTGAAGCATTTGATAAATGCCACTACCAAAATCCAAAGTCTGGAAAATTTTTGAGAGGAGCAGATCAAAAACAGTGAAAGTCATTAAATCAAAAAGGATTACAACTGACTTATACAAGTATTAGAAAAAATATGGTGAGTTATAAGATATCTGTGCATATATCTTTGTCATTAAACGATAAAAAATGCATTCCTTTGTCTATCATGACTGCAATAAAAGCAATATGGTATCTCTTTAACATGCATCTTGATAGCAAACATGAAATAAAGCAGAAATCTTTTTTTCTATCAAGTAACTGGATACTTGAATGGAAATGGACCCATTAACCCAATTTGACCAATTTAACAACCCTAACAATTTTAGAACAGAATTTCCTAACTAGTTAACAAATTTTTGATCCAGAGAATTTCATCAGAACATACCACTTTGTATCCTCTCTGCAATTTTGAACACAACCTGAGATACAAGAAAACATAATTACTTTAACCACTCAGATGGATGAACCCTGACCTTGTCCTGATGCCTGAGCGAGGATGGTCCTGGTGCGTTGTTTGAGCGTGGGTCCTGGCATCATGTTGTTTTGACAAATCTTGGGACACTCTGACCAATCACTCCACTCAGATACCACACAGTCATCTTCACAGGACACCACACACTGAACTTCATTGGGTGGCTGCTCCATCAGCTCCAAGCAACTTCTGTCACTTACCCGTGTCTGTAAGAAATATGGCTTTGAGATTTAATTATATGGCTATATAAAATCTACGTAATCAAAACATTTGTTGCCATCAAATACTTATCACATTCTCAAAGATTAATACCAAACTAATTTAAGAAATTTTATACTTTAACATCATCTGACTTAACCTTGACAATGTTTAAGTGGTTTAAGGTTATGACAACTTTGGTTATGACAATATCTATAAGAAGTATGAGCTTTGTACAATCCTTCACTCAAAATGGCCTAGATATTTTGTTTTATTATGAAAAACTGTGATCTTATCCAAATGACCTTGGCCCCCTTAAGGTCATGACACACCACAGGTTATAAGCAAGCTTTATGTTAGGTTTGATCTATTAGATGAAACATTTTACACTTTTGATGACCAGGACCTTGTCCTTATCAGTTTAGCATAAGATAAGGTAACATTTGCTTTATATCAAGATGAGTTTCTAATAGTTCTCCACTGAAACCATAAAATTTTTTAAACCAAACAATGCAGCATGTTGATTGGACAGAAAAGAGAGACATAGTGATTTGCTATGCACCACAAACTTTGTATAGAAAACACTAGGGCTAGTCTCTTTTTTTTTTTTTGTTTAATACACTGATCTTTTTTTTTTACATTGATACCAAAGGGGACAATAATCATGGTATTTGAATGAATAATCTGCAGAACACTGACATTCTTACAGTAGAATCAGTAGACTTTCAGCACATTATTAGGCAGTACACTTACATTGTTACGATTGAAGCAGTAAACACTTTGGTATGCCACACCCACACCACATGGAGGTATCTGTGGTAGACATTCACCACGTGAGACCTTCCATGTGTAACAGGGTTCTGGATCACAGTTTTGAGTTTCACTCAGATGAGGACAAACTTGTCCTCCTTGAACAGGTTCAGTTCTAATCTGTCGAGTTCTGTAGCGTTGTCCTTAAAAAAAAAAAGGTAGCATCTTATACTGTTTTCTAACCATTAACTTCCAACCACTTCTATTTTCAAATCACAAATCATAATCAAATTGAGTTTTTCTTGGAAAATATTTTATTTGACAGATACAATTTAATATTAACTTAATATAATTTTTTTTTTACCAGTTTTCTTGTTGTTGCGACGTCTCCGTGCATACATTTCACAGTCGGTCACTTTACACTCAGACCACCGACTCCATACAGACACAGTACAGTCTGTCTTACACTGGGTGGGGCAGGTTTGTGAAGTCAAGGGTCGCTTGTCAGGACTACACTCCGATTCATCAACAGGGGTCTGTTTTCCATATTCTACAAAACAGAATATAGAATTTGCCATTCATTACAGATTCATCAATATTGAGATACGAATTAACTATAAAAACAGCTTCAACTGTCCATGAGAAATGTCATCAGAATGTATGTACCCATGATAATAATGCTGTGACTATTTTATACCTCTTGCATGTGCATATGCAGGAAGTATGTGAGTACTGCCATATAAGACAAGAGGCCCATGGGCCTCAATGGTCACCTGAGTATCATGAGTTTTTCAGGCTATATCCACAAAATTGAATCTGGCATACCTCTTCTACCTGAAGATGCTTCTATATAAATATGAATGTCAATGGCTCTGTTGTTCTTGAGAAGAAGACTTTTAAAGGTTTTTCCTATCAACTCCTATATTAAACCTTGATC
Organism: Saccostrea echinata; assembly: GCF_033153115.1. NCBI lineage: Eukaryota > Metazoa > Mollusca > Bivalvia > Ostreida > Ostreidae > Saccostrea > Saccostrea echinata. The sequence goes on from NW_026889750.1 coordinate 27,143,027, forward strand.
TCCAATTGTGGCCCCACCCTACCCCCATGCTATCTATGGCTTGCTGTTCTTGAGAAGATTTTTAATATAATTCCCTACCCTATTTATTCCTATGTAAAATTTTGATCCTCCATTGTGGCTCCATCCTACCCCCAGGGGGTCTTAATTTGAACAAACAGGAATCTACACTACCTGAGGATGCTTACATATAAATATGATCATCTTTGGCTCTGCTGTTCTTGAGAAGAAGATTTTTAAAATTTTTCCTATATATATTCCTACGTAAAACTTTGATCCTCTATTGTGGCCCCCAACCTTCCCTGGGGGGTCATTATTTGAACAAACATGAATCTACACTACCTGAGGATGCTTCCATATAAATATGACCATCTATGGCTTTGCTGTTCTTGAGAAGAATTTTAAAGATTTTATTAAATATATTCTATGTAAAACTTTGATCCCCCATTATGGTCCCACCTTATTCCCTGGGGCTATGATTTGTACACACTTGAAACTAAACTATGTCAGGAAATTCTAATAAAAGTTTCATTTTTTCTGGCCAAGTGGTTCTTGGGAAGAAAATTTTTTAATGACCCCACCCTATTTTTGCCTTTTCTTTATTATCTCCCCTTGGAAGGGGGCACTGCCATTCATTTGAATAAATCTAAATCCCTTTTAGCCGAGGATACTTTGTGGCAAGTTTGATTGATATTGGTCCTGAGTGACTCAGGTGACCTAAAAATGTGTCAACTTTTGCAAAATCAAATGAATTGACGGAACAATATTCCTGACATAAACTTTTCATCAATAAATACTTCCAATGCTCACAGAAAAATTACAGTCATATCCTATAAATCAATGGCACCAAAAAAACCCCTCAAAACAAACAAATGTATCATAATTCATAAAAAAAAGAAGTTCATAAGAATGGAACATTTGATTTTCATTTTCCCAGACTTGACTTAATTATCCCTACTTCCTTGGTACATGACAGCAATTACTTTCGAAATAATCAAGTGCATCTTTGCATATATGAACAACACCCAACATCAATAGGGAAGTACCAGGATATAATTCATCATTTATCCCCCGTTTAATTCATGACAATACAGGTTTTAATCTAAAATATGGATTTTCTATTCTTACTGCCTCCAGATATCCTGACAATCATAAGACATTAAATGAGCTCCAATATATTACACAAGATTTTGTTCTACCCTCCCTGCTAACAATAAATGTTCTCAAGTTATCAACTTCATCAGCAATAATTCTGATTTATTCTACTCAAACACCTTTTTTAATGACAAAAAATATTGTACAAATGAAATGATAGGGAGGCTTAAAGAAAATCAATTTGTGCATACTAGATACACATGAAAGTCATGGGGTACTGTCGTCATTTTTAAAGAGAGGGTAATGTTGGGGAAAAAAAAATAAGTTTTAAACATTTTGGTCTCTACTGGTTTGATTGCTTGGGATATGTTGAAATGGAAAAACTATGGTTTAATACATGAAGTTTTTTGTTGGTACAGTAAAACTTGTTGAATCCGGATGTTGTGCATTCCGGCATGTTGTTCAGTCCGGCGTAATATTTCAGTCCCGTGAATTTTCTTTATAATTTATGTTTAATAAATGTTGTTCAATCCTGATCTTGCCTATTCTGTAAAATTCTATTCTGTAGCATGTCTGTAGAAAAACTTGGAAACTTATTCATAACCTCCTTTCTACTTTCGTTTTGCGTGCACGACGTGCAATTCCAATTACTTCCCTTTGTGTCGCTAGTTTACAACGACCATAGCGACAGATGATTTTGGTTCAATATTCATTCCATGTATAACATTTGAAATTAACAAACACAGTGTCTAAATATTCAAACGTGTTAATTTTAAAAGAAAGAAATTAATTAGGAATCTGTCCCTAACAAAATAATATTTACAGCTACGATGAGGTTTTGGAGTGTATTTAAAACATTTAACGATTTTCAAATTTGATAAATGACCAAGAGATATTATATTTCGATACTGAATAAAAAACTTAAACAGAAATGAAAATTCTGAAGAACAAACAGAGTTCAAAACAAACGGAAGTAGACGATTTTTTTTTCAAATGAAGCGTTAAAATGACACATTTGATCAAGTATTTATTTAACCACTCTTTGTTTATATCTATGTAATTTTTAACTTGCTATAACGGTTCAATTTTCTCCAATCCGGATGTTGTCTAATCCGGCCAAAAATTTTGGAACAACTGTTCGCCGGATTAGACAAGTTTTACTGTAAATCATTATTCACAACTGAGTTGAATGTAGATACTTACGATCAATTTGGACGCAAATGATGTGCCGTTCCTGTATTCCTGTGTTACACTGTTGATGACCCTGGATTGGTTTACACTCAGACCAGTCAGACATTATCCACTGAGTTCTGCAAAAAAAGTAACAAAACATGCATAAAAGCAAGGCGTGCACCACACGTGCACCCCTATCATTAAAGTGTTATAAAAATAATAAGGCCAGTGACCATTATCATGACCTTTCTACCACTAACCTCCATCATACCCAACCTACCACTTACCCCTATCATGACCTCTCTACCATTTATCCAATCATAAATGTGAAAAAAGATTGTAAACCATATTTAGGGAATATATGTCTTGTCATTTATTATTTGTGACTGTTAATGCTGATTTAACTGTGGCAAACTGAGTTTTACCAGCGATGCTTCAGTGGAGCCGGTAAAACGGATGTTTGCAACAGATAAATAAGCATTAATGGTTGCAAATAACAAATAAATAGCTAGGTATTCCCATTCTAATTCAATTTACGCATGCTGTTTGATGTTTACATCTTATTTTGATGAGTTTTGTTTTTTTGTTATATGAAATATGTTAACAAAAGCTTTATGCATGACATATGTTTTTGCATATTCTATTATGATGTCACAATTAAAAGCTTTTACTATCATTGAACATCAGTGTATTAGCCAATCAAAATTCCTGCTTACCTAACACAATGAGTGCACTTCCTTTAGAACTATTAAAAAATAAACAGTTACCTTGGACAGTTGACCTCCTGTGTACCTATAGAAACTCGTCACTTACCTTGGACAGTTGAGCTCCTGGCTGGACTGTATAGGTGTATACTCTTCTAGAGGACCGCAGGGTTTGCCATCCCCAAGAGGGATCTGAATCACGTCCCTTTTCTTGTAGAGGTAGCCTGACTTGACCTGTAGGTTCTCTGTCACACAGGTTTGATTTATAGTGGTCAGTCCCTGCCACGGCCCTAGTATACAGTCCTGACCAATAATGCAGGATTGTTGATATGCTATGGGTTGAAACTTTCCTGTACATTTTCTACAAACAACAATTTTGTAGTATGTAACGATTATAGAATACCATATTGGTCCTTATAATTGGAACTTAAAAGTTTGCAACAAAGACATTCTTTGATCAGTTTTAAAGTAATCATGTAATGCAATTTAATTTACATACGATAATTCTTCTTTCTGACCCCGAATGTTGTAACAATCGAAGAAGCGTTCTTGATTTCCAATATGAGGATTATATGGAATGCGTGTGTTGAAAGAATCTGAAAATGCTTGACAGGATGTCCATGGAGTAAATGATAGGAAATATTTATCTGTACAGTTGCTGCAAGGAGACATTTCGGAAAATGCAGGGCACGGCTTGCCCCCGCTGTTGTTTGGCACTATGATACTTCTAGTCCTACTCCTATTTAGAGACTGACACTCATCACAGGAACTCCATTTGGAGAATTCCCCCACCACACAGTTTTGAGGACAATTGTACTCACAGGGCTGTCTTGTAGGTGGTTTATTCTGCATGAAAGATGCACACACTGAATCCTCTGTCCTTTCTCCAGTACTTGTGTAAGCACAATAAACTACCCGCGTTTGAAAACCGAGATTTCTTGCACATTCTTCCTCTTGGGAATCAACCTGACACTCGGACCACATTCCTGTCACCCATTTCACTTGGTAATCACCAATGGGGTCACACATTTTGTAACAGGACTGTACTTTGTAAGGTTCGTATCCTGCGTCCTTACAGAGGTGGTCAGGGACCACACGTACAGTAGGGTACAATTGTTCACACCACACGTTACGATGCTGGTTGCCTCCAGCTCCACAACCATATTGCTTCTCACACTCTGACCAATTATCTATTAAAACCATAAGAAAAATATAGAAATCATATAAACTATGTCTTGAATTTTAAGTTACAGGTTAAGAAAAATGACTTTTATATTTAAAAGAGTTGTTTCCCTTTGTAGGGTCAATCTGGGTTCAACCCATGTAAGGTACTGCTTACTTCTATACTATATCAACTACAGTCAAACCTCACTGTCTCAGATTTGATGAAAAAACCTTCAAAATATTCGAGAAGGTAAAAACATATGGAGAACAAGAAAAGTTACAAATGATACAGTGAGAAAAATGTTTGTTACACCGATTAAGGGAAATAACTTTTAATAATGTGAAAGTCATTTATTAGGCCAATATTTCCCTATTGATAGTATAGTTTTAATGGATGCCTGTTTTCACTGCGAGACAAAACCATTTACTTGTCACTTTTATTCAAAAAATATATTTAAAACAGCAAATTGAAAATAGAATGAAAACTAATTATTTGAGAACATACATCAAAAAGAAGGTAACATGATTGAGATAAATGTAAGTTTATAATCCCCCCTCCTTAAATGTATTTTAATTTTTTTTTTCAAGCCAAATTTCAAAATTTTAACATATGCACTTTAAGTTATTTTAGTTAAAACCTTATAATATTAATACTTTTTATCTTCAAAATACACTCTATATTTTCAGAAGACTCCCATTTCTTTAAAAGAAATGATTTACAAGCTTAATTTTCTCTTGTTTTATAACATATCCTGCTAACAAGTTTATGTTAAAGCATTTCATAAGATTCAAGCAATAAAATTCCTCACAAATGAGTGCCTCTCAAATATCTTTACAAAATAAAAATGCTATAAAACTCAACTTCATTGCAATAGTATACATGATATATCTATGAGTCTGTTGCTGGATTTTTTGCTATCCTGGTAATCCAACTGTCTTTGATTTAATACAGTGTGTACGGAATAAACTCAGAGGGGTTTATCACAATCAAAGTGATGCCCATCTTCATTCATTGATTAGATTCTCTCAGTTCCTATGTCATTCTGCCTCCCTTGCCAAGTTATATACACATTATATTCAGCATCACCTGAGCTATATATCTGACAGTTTAAACTTAATCTTGATGTGTGGTATACTCACACTCAAAAAGATTTAAAGACTTAAGAAAGAATTTATTTATCTGTAATGTATTAAAAACTGAATTGAAATGTACTCATACTTAATTCATTGTACTCAGGAAATTGATGTTAATACAAATATGTCCCAATACCAATTTATCTGAATTACTATTTATACAAACTTATACTAGTCTAGTAAGTAATAGAATGTATTGGCTCCTGGCACTCATTGTGTCAAAATTGACTCAAAACACAAAAAAGTAAAGATTAAGATGATTAAGATATTTGAAAAATGTTATGTTTTACTCTATTCAGGTTTGTTGTCTGACTGTTTATAATGTCATTGAAAAGCTGATAATGGGATTAAATAAATTTTACAAAAAGGTAAAAAATTGCAACAGAGAAGTATTGATAGATTTTGCAGCGGATGTAGCTATGTTACATATTCATTATTACTTCCTAAATCTTATCAACCATTCATCAGAACTGGGATTTAATGTCATGAAAGCAGTTACCTTATGTAAGCTGGCAAAACAAAAAACAAAAAAAAACAAAAAAAAACAAAAAAAAAACAAAAAAAAAAAAAAAAAGACTTGATTTACATGGCAATGTTCTTTTTTTAGTTTTGTGTAGCTTATTATTTTCATCAAGACTCCTCCCCCCTTCACCTCAAAACTAAATGTAATGATTGTTGATTCAACCTTGATTATCAAGTAGCAGTATTTATTACAAATTAAAAAGATTAAGTTCTTTTGTTTTTTCCCATAAAAAAGGAAAGTTTCCAATTACAATAGTATAAAGTTTCATGTATAATATGCATTTTTCATGTAATTTTAGAATCGATGTAGAGCAGCAAAACTTATGGAGCTCTTCACTTCCCTCCCACTATCTATTGGAATTTAATTTATCAGATATCAATCCTTTGATCTTATCCTTTAGTGACAATAAAATCCATACCTGTCCTCCATCTATACTGGCCATTGGCAGAGTTTGTCACTGTGACTAGGAATGATAGCAACAGAGAGGAATGTATAATCAGTGATGTCATTTGTGGCTTTCCATAGCCCATCTCCTGGGTCTATAACATTGGGGGGTTTCCAATCAAACCGGATACCAGTCAAGCAGCATCATAGATCACAACCTACCAAAAGAAACAGTCTCAAAATTACAGGTACTCCTATGCTACCAAGAGAAATGGATCTCTTACCAAACATTAGATCATAAAGCTGTAATTTTAAAATCTCAAACTTCTGGTGGACCTCACTGTTTGAGATACTGAACTTCAACTGCATATATTATACACTTGGTGTATTAGCTTAAGCATAGGCACACAAAAAATATATGAAAGGTCAACTGCATGCTTTTTATTATTGATCGCTGAGTAGTGTAGATATAAAAAAAATATAATCATGCAAAAAAAAGTATTACTGAAAGAACATTGGCATTGGAATTTTCTGAATAACTGACCAATGAGATTACACAGTCCTGCCCACACAGTGACCAGTCATGGTCTGGTATATCTCACCATATCACAGAAACTAAGCTGTTAAGAGCAATCCCCAACATCACTAATCCCATCTGAACTAACAACAAGCCCAGGTATGCCACAACGTAATGAAACAGTTCTCTGGCTTAATTGCAAAATCAAGACAGCACTGAGGATTCCCAAAGTTGTCCAAATACTTTTGGAAGTCACTGACTCTTTGTAGAGGATGTCATAATCAGGTTCCACTGATAAAATATTGCCAATGATTACCGACTTCCATCTATACTATTTTAACTAGCACATTGGTACATCTTTTTTTTTATTTCAAAAAATACCTCATAGAAAGATACTGTTAATATATATACACTACCTTTGTGCTCCAAACATCATTGAGAATTAAAAAAAACAGTGAATTTGTTAAAAGATCAAAAATACATATGTGTAAATTTATACATGTATTTAATATTTGCATGACATCAAACACTTGGGATAAGGTACAAGAGGAAAAAAAAGAAGCCTTAATAACACACATTTGTGTATTTAAGCCCCATGTACAGAAGAAGTGATAATTATTTTTCTATGCAAAATTCTTTAAATATGATGCATTCAGTTTTGTAATTCCACATGCAACTCCCTATGTAGATCCACCTTTCAAACTTCTGAATGAAAAATGAGCCACTATGCTTTGATGCCCCCTCATCACTCCCAGTTCCCTGTCAAGGACGGACTTACTATGCAGAGAAATATTCCTTGCAAGTCTTATTTCAAACTTATGGTAGGATTCCTTGGGAGAAAGACAGGACACAGATTGAGAAAATAAAAAAAAAAATAGCAGTCTAATCAACTAAACATTACCAGATGATTTCTTTCCAACATCATGAAAATACTTTTCTTCATCAAGAAAAAACGCAGCCATATCATAGGATTAGGGTCTCTCATTGACACATTTGTTTGATTTGTGTAATTTCAATTAATATGATTTACAGCCATCCCATATTGATGTAATTCACACAGTGTTTTCGATGGGAGAGAACAAATCTATGAAATAAAAAACCAACAAATTGTGTAAATGCTTCCATATGACTGGCAAACTGACGCAACAGTAAAAAAAATCCAATGGTTGTGTTATTGCAACAAAGGTTCTTAATTGCGATCATGCTGGCAGACACTACCTTCTGCACTGAAGAAATACACTATATATATCAATAAGATTAGTACTGCTTAATTAACAATGAACAATACAGAGCACAAACACAGTCACCTTTTAATACATATGTATGTGCTTGCAATATATCTGCATGTTTTGTCAACAGATATATGCACCCTTATGAGAGAACAATACCCAAAGACTTGATTCTGACAGATTTCTGTACATTCTTTATGATAAAAATGTATTTCCCTGTTTTCATATAGGGAGTGCAAGTTTTTGTCAAGCTTTAATGTTAGAGAGTTTTGCAATACATATATAAGCAAAACAGAAATAATCCAAGTGACTAGCTTTTTTCCGAAAAGTAATTATCTTCTGAAAGGCCTATGAAAAAAATATGCTTGTTTACAGCATCATCTCAAGCCATGGTCCGGAGTCCGCATATAGCTCTCTCCTACCCGTGGCTGCTTGATCACAAAAAGAGTCGTAATCTTGAATATTTATGCCTCTATATTGTGATGTCATGTTCACCCAATGACAATATTTGTTTCCATCGCAATTGAAATCAACAATTGACATCAACAGTATACAAGAAATGTTTCGCATACTGCGATTGGGTATTGAAAGGTCGTGTTGAAGTTCATTATCCGACTAATATGCTTTACTTGCGATGGTCAAGATTTTAATGACCTATGAAATATTCTCTTATTCAACAAACATAATTTTTTCTTAAGCCTAATCTGACTGCATTCATAATTTTTAAACAATTTTGTTTAATTTTGTTAAGTGATTACATAGAAAATCAAGGATTTTCCTATCATTTATCAGGTCTACAAAATAATAATTCAAAGATTCATATCTCACTCATTTATTTCACAAGAACAAATGAAAATCTCCAAAAAATTGGTCAAATCATGTATCAGCTGCTTCTATCATAGCTGGGAATATTTATTCCAAGATACAAATATTTCTTCATTCGACTGGTAAAAAACATCAATTAATTTATTTGCCTTTATCAGTCCCACTGTTCATGTGATAAAAAAAAACATATCAAACAAATCACATTATTTAATCAATAAGCATAACACACTGAGATAAATATCAGACAGGATCTCACACAAGCCTGTAAATATCTTCATGATTATCACATACTAAAAAATTCAAATATAATATTATCTGAATCTTTAAACCTCACACATTACAACTCAGTCTGCTTATACTCAGGATGTCCAAGGAAATTCTTCCATCCCAATAAACATAAAGATTCCGAAGAAATTACATGCAGAACAGATTAGATATGCATGACTATATACCATCATGTTTGGACCTATTACTGATAATGTTCCATTAATGGCCATCTTGATAAATATCAAGGAACCAATATCTGATACAATTATGTCTGTATCTGCATACCACATCTGAGACATGTAGAAATGACCAAAAAATGAAGCAACTGCTAAAACGTGATATCTTAATCGATTAGTTGATGGTTACAGGCTTATTAGATAACCATCAATCAAATTGTTGTCTTTTATTGGGGATTAACAGGTGATGATGGTTTGCTTGTAGGGAGATATATTCTCTGTGGAAAAACATATTAAGACTTTGGTAAACATCTTGCAACCAATGATTATTCTCTTGGGAGTCCTGCTCAGTGAGAATAAAGAAAACACAGGACCCACAATGGAGAATTATTACTGCAAGAATTATCAACAGGGGGACACCAGTAAGCATTTAGGAGAAAATTTGATTATCTTCTAGAGAAAGAATGAAGAATCCATAAATAATTTTCTACTTGAGCACAATATTTTTTATGCCTCTTTAATATTGCTATGAGTTCTTTTTGAGATTATGAGCTTTCTTCCTTCATTCCAACCTCCCCAATGGCATTTGTAATTGCCTGACCAGCATTTTCAAGGATCAACATTTCATATAAGCAACATATGTATTAATTGGTCAGTTAAGTCTTTTATCCAAATTGTCTGTTGTTAATCAAAGATTTCAACAAAAACAATTCCAAATCACAAAGCCATGCAGTCAGTGGATGATCTGTTATATCTGGTCAAGTATTTACCAGTACATGCTCTTTCCACCTCTGCTCAAAATCATCAGCAGTTATTTTTAGTGAAAGATAAGCTCTTTCAATAAATCACTTGACCATGAGTATCATGGGAGGTTACTCCTACCTAAAAAAAAGGTCATATGTACAATATCAGGGATCACTTAGAGCAGGAATCATTGTACTGCCAGATAAGACCAACAAGCACTGGGTACCACCTTCTCAGGTTCACAGGCATTCAGTTCATTGCAGACTCCAGAAGGTATTGCTAGGTAATTATTGTGCTGCATAACTTGGAGAAAACTATGGGTTATCCAAATCATATCACACAGTGCCATACCAGATTCCCCCCTCTCTGGTTATTCAGGGAATATACTCAATGAAATTCCTAGAATCAAAATATCACTTTGATTGCTCATAACTATTTAAAGAAAGGATTTGGAATCAATTTATGCATATCCTAGTGTTTTTTAATTGCTTTCTGGTATTAACTTTACTGTAAATGCACTTCATCTTTCAGTTGAGAGAATATTGCCTTCAAAACCTCAGATTTACTCCATATGCAAGAAGATGATGAATTTCACATGTCAGAAACATGCAAACATATTGACTTCTATTGATAAACACGAGAAAAAGGCTGGTTAGACAACAGAACAAATGTTGCAGCATGTTACTACCAGATCCATCAATGCTATACTAAAGGCAACCTGGCCAATATTCCTGCTATCCTTGAAATATCACTCTTGCACATGAACACAGCACAGACACACACACAAAGGTCAAATCACCCCAATGTCACATGGAAAAAATCCATTATTTTTTGACAGGGCTCAATTTGTTTTTAACAATTACCAATCAAATCATCAGCCAGAATGTAATTTATACCACCAATCAAGGTGCAATTTGTGCTATCAATCGCTAAGTATTTTACATGTAGCCACATTGCTGTTTACACAGTAAGTATGACATATTAAAACAGTCAGTATACTGTAAGAAACTCAGTGACTTTGACATTCTGTTACTACTAAACACAATGCTATTTTCAAAGAAAATGAACTTTGCCATTCATCGTGTCAATGGCTAAATCATTTGCCTTACCATTTAATATGATACATTCAAGGATCAAGCACAATGCTATAGCTACTAGTCCCTATGCCACTAACATGATGCCATTAACACCCATTAACTTAATACTATCAATCATTATGCTAAACTATATCACCAGTTCACTTTGCCACATTTCATCATTGCTATGCCATTTTACCACCAACCACACCACTAATCATCACTTTGCCACATTTAATCATTGCTATACCATTTTACCACCAACCACACCACCAATCATCACTTTGCCACATTTAATCATTGCTATACCATTTACCACCAACCACACCACCAATCATCACTTTGCCACATTTAATCATTGCTATACCATTTACCACCAACCACACCACCAATCATCACTTTGCCACATTAATCATTGCTATACCATTTACCACCAACCACACCACCAATCATCACTTTGCCACATTTAATCATTGCTATACCATTTTACCACCAACCACACCACCAATCATCACTTTGCCACATTTAATCATTGCTATACCATTTACCACCAACCACACCACCAATCATCACTTTGCCACATTTAATCATTGCTATACCATTTACCACCAACCACACCACCAATCATCACTTTGCCACATTTAATCATTGCTATACCATTTACCACCAACCACACCACCAATCACTATATCATTTACAACAGAATTATTATGTCCCTTATTTTTCTATTTATTAAGCTAGTGAAAGGTCCTCACAAATAATTATTCCACTTCCTTCATCAGTAACTATGCCACTTCCACCAGCAACCATTCTTCTATCTTTGCCAAATACACCAACAACAATGATCCATTTTGCATCATCAAAATCGATTCCATTTGAACAAGTGCCCAGCATACCATTTAAATCATGTATCACAATGGCATTTAGAAATTACCCATGCAATTCTACCACCAATCATAATGTTATTTGATCATTTTACCATTTACCACGATATCTCTGCCATTTATAGGGCCATTCTGAGAGCTCACTGAATGAGAAGCTTATACAAAACTTAAAAACCATCTTCAGATGTCACCAAGTCAAAATGTTCCAATAATCACGTCTTTGACTGTCCATCAAAATTCTCTAACAGCTTGCATCAATCATGCTAAAAAATGGGTGCATGTAGTACAACTGCCCAACTGATTCCACTCCACAGTACTTAAACCAGGAAAGCCCAAGTTCTTGTGAACTAATGCTATATGGAGTCTTTGGTTACCACACTTAATGATCAATTACAAACAGATTTTCTACTCTTATGATTTCTGTGTATTTGTTTCAAGTAATGCCATCAATATCCAACAAAACACTGTTTCTTAACCTATTTCTAAGAGTCTATGATGCTTCAAAAAACATCAAGATGAAAATACAGAATAGGTGTTACAATCAATGGTAACAAAACACTTCAGAGTCATTTACATTTTATGAATAGAGTGAGCACTTTTATTTGTATATATAATGGCAGATGATGGCTCCATTCTTAAATGTTACAGCTATGATATTCAATTAACATTCCAATATTAAGTTCTTTTCTAATTATTTTCATCAAAACAAGCAAAACAAAAAAGAATCTTGCTGGATAACCAGGAAGACAACATAACTCTGAGATTGGAAAAGGACATTCAATGTATGGCTTAAAATTGCAACTATAAGTTTTTGTTCATAAAAACAGTTTCAGATCATCTGAATTCGGAGTTATGCTGTTTGATAAAGTAAAAAATTCTGATCTTTGTGAGAACCGTTTTCTTCAAATAATTTTAAAATAAACCTACACACATTGTTTCTCACCTAAATAGAATTTTTGCAAAAAAAAAAAAAAAAAAAAAAAAAAAAAAGAAAGAAAGAAAAAAAATAAGCATCATTATCTGTATGTTTTATCTAGTTAGGATCTTCACAATTTTTATCTTGTTTTTAACCATAATGCAGAATTCTTCTTTGTACACATTTTTACATCAAAATTAAATCTATTTATTCACTATCAAACAGAGAAGATGGAGCAAAGTAATCCTCTTATTTACATCTTAAGGAAGCACCATTTATTAACAAACTTAACTTGAAAAAAAAAAAAACTGAGGTGAAAACAATATATTGAGCTTGTTTTAAGCCATAATCTGTCAATGTATATCTACCTGACAGCTTTAAATTGTCTAACTGCATCTTTGGTGGGGAGGCTTGTTTGCAATTTTAAATTTACACAGTCGACAGCTCTCATTTGCCATAATTACTAAAGAGAACAAAAACTTGCCCATTTCCTTGCAGCCAGGACATAAATTTCCATTTTTCTAAATAATCTCCTCTCTACCAGTCTAATTCTGCCATATCTTCACTAGTCATTGATCATTATACAAACTTTTCACTGAAACTCCTTATTTACATTCAATTTGATTTAAAACAAAATGTATTAACTTTCTCATCTGTAACAGAAGCATTTGAAAACTTGCATGAGGTCTATCCTTGGAGCACCTGTTAAACTGTACTACACCTGAATTGCATCATTTATCAACAAGAGGTCCCAAAGTAGAAAAATAAAATGTTATTTGGATAAACTTATTAATCCCTTATGCTCGTTCTGTGAGTTGTCTGTAATAAGCTGCTGGGGATGATGATTATGGAGTTCAACACTGAACAAACAGAGAGACCTGCAGGAAACTAGTAAAAAATACCAGGAACGGCATGAGGTCTTCTGAACACTGAAATACATGACAAAGTGACCCAAGAGAATAATACATTGTACATATGGAAATGTGTATTCTGTAAATAGCCTTGTTACATACTTTACACATCTATTCTAATTGCACTTGAATCAAAACATTACCAATCCTAAGTTTTTCCCCACTCTTACTTTGAAAAAAAAAAAAGTGCATCCATTATTGCATTGAAATTGTGTAGTTTACACAAAAGCTAATCAGATGGAAAAATTATCTTATTAAGGTCAAACGTCATGTTCCCAAATAATAGATAATTTTTCCCAAGAATTTGTCATTGAAGTATTGCTGAGCACTTTAGAAAGATTCCTCACAAAAAATTAAGGTACCTTACCAGGCATTTGTGAAAGATACTAGAAGATGTTGTTTACTATATAACCCTATTGGAAATCACTAGTATTGGCAACATCACAAATTTTTGGTGTCTTTTATTTTTAAAACAGTTTAGAAATCACAAACAATGATAAATTATGATTAATTTGTTGTATATTACAAAGAGATACAAAACAGATATTTAAGGAACGTGTCGTGAGACCTTACACATATATTGTTTTATTTGGCATTAGTGACATATGATAAGGATTTTTTGTAATGAAAACAACTGCAAATTTTTTCTAATTTCTAGAACGGTAGACAATGCCATAGTTAAGCTCAGCATTCATAAGTTCAATGGTTGAAAATACAGAATGCTGACTACCGTGAAACTGTCAGATGAGCATTATTGTATTTTCTGACCATCACAGTAAATGACCACTCTGATTAGCCCTGACAGGGAATTATGGTCACTGGGGGGCAAATACAAGGCCAGCCTCCGATATCTCACAGTTATCGCAACTCTTCAGGTTCCTCTCTTGTCAGATTTTATTTCAAGTCAGTGGCATTTCAGTCCCAGGATGCACATAAAAAAAAAAAAAAACCATTTGCAATAGGTGCAGGGTCATTCAGGTGAAAAGGAACAACTTTTTTTTTGTACTTCTTTTACTTTCGGAGAAGATTATCTTGTAACTTTTTTCATCTTAATTTTCTCTTCATCCTTGCTTTAAGTTTGCATAACAGTACATGTAGTGATATAAGGCATTTTTAGAAAATTACTTTGTTATAGGTACACTGCATGTCCAGTGTAAAGAAATAAGGTAGATGGGAGACCAGTGCAAGATGACACTTATTTAATGGGAGTCCAGACAAGATGTGTAAGTGCAAGATGTCACCAACCTAATGTGAGTCCAGACAAAAAAGTTTCCTTAATGTCTCATCTGATATACTGTGGTATAGTAGATAACTTGTATTCTATAATTTCTAAAGTTCCATAAATAATTAATAAAGAGGAAGACTTGTCACAAATATCAATCCTGTCTTTAAAAATGTTTAAATACTGAAGTAAAACAATCTTTTTAATCATGTGCTGAAAAGTTGAACAATATTTGTGCATATATTTTGCCCACATGAATGTCATACTTTCTCATGAAATCTTTCTACTGTAAAAGCCAAAACATTTTGAATTTAAAAACAAGGCTATACACTTTAAGAAAATTTTTCAAACTTTTGCTGGCATTTTTATGAAAATCCTGAAAATGAAAAATCGCTTATAAAGCTAGATATAAACTGGTTGAATACTGAGATCTAAAAATCATGGAACCCTGTATTATGGCTGGCTTGCTCAAGGTTACAACAAAAAACGCAACCAAACAGTACATAAAAATATTCAATACATATAGACTTGTCACCACAAGTCATGACAAAACCTGCAGTGGTTGTGTCTGTTCCGGGATATATAGATAGTACTGATGTTAATGAATGTTGATGTTGAGGCATAATTAGCGTACCAGTACTTCAAGTAATGATGGAAAAGATCATCTCCAGATGTCCTCTCACATGAATTATCTTTAGGGTAAGGTCCATGCCCTCAACAATTAACTAAACACATAAATCTAAATAGTTTAGGCCCTTCCTTCATCTCCAAAAAAATATAACAGTATACCACTCCTGTAAGAATCTTCAGAACTAATTAACAAAATTAACAGTCTGTTTGGTGACTGAAATCTTAATAACTTCAATATCTTATTAATTATCTAACTCACAAAAAAAGAAAGAGAAAAAAAACCCCTTCATCAGACAGATTAATGAAGTGAAGTTGCAATGGCAGTTCTACAACGAGATGGCTATTCAGTTCTTTCAAACATATCACATTTCTTTCAAGTTCCTAAGATTTTAAATGAAGAGAAAAAAAAACAACAACAGAAACAACAAAACAAAAAGCAGGAAAGATTAATTAAACTGTGATGCATGTATTTGCTTTGGGAGACATTTGTAGGGATTCAATAGGAGATAAAATCATGCATCATACTTGTGTTTCTTCCTAGATCATTACATCAAACAAATGCAAAGAACATAAAAAAAATCTGCTGCATGACCTTGAAGACTTTCAACACTAGACTCCCAATCTGCTGGATGACCTTGAAGACTTTCAACACCAGACTTCATTGTGTATGGGGCATTAAGTCAGCTTCCCTTTCCACTCTGCAACATTTGTGTAACAATACACCATTGTTTTTGTATCTTTTATAATGTGTAAAGTCTGTTGGAGGTCCAATATTTGGATGAAAAACAATTCACCAAACTATTTTGCCTACATTGTTTCCAATGCAAGATATAAATGCCTCAAATTCCAAGCTTCCTATGCACCAAGTCCCAGACCTTACAAAACTGCCAAACAAAATCAACTGATAAAAGTGCACTGGAAAAAGAAAAGTTGGGTGCATTTTCAGACATTGGGCCATATGTACTTCACATATTGAATAATGGCTATCTTAACCTGCAAATGATTATAAATGATTTTAAATAACTTTAAAAAACTGCAAAAGAAGACAAGCCTTATTCTGTCACATGCTATTTCCTTCCAAACATTAATTCTTGGCAAGGTCTGTTACCAACATCTGATGTGGAGTGCCATAACATAATATTATTACATATCTGATGTATAAAGAATCCAACACCAAAAACCTCCAAGTCACTGCAAACAAATGTATATTACCTCCATCAACGGAACCTACACAATATGCCGTAATGTTAGGTTATGTAAAATAGATGTTCTGTAACTATGTCTGTATAATTTCTTTAGCTGGATATAATGATTGCCACATGCCTGAATCGCATCGTTTATATTACTGATACAGATTTAGTTGTCAACTTTTTTTGAAGTTATGATTACACTATAAAGATCAAAATCCAAAGAGAAGAGTAATTGTTTAGATGTAATTGAGTGTAAAATATCAAAATTACTTGATACCACAAACCTCACTCAATGATACACCAAATGAGATACATGAAAAGTATAAAAGGGTGCCAAAGAAATATCTCTTATTCAAACAGCTCTCTGTTGATTACACATTGTATTCTAAATCATATCCCAGGATCTCCAAAGAAAAATAATGTTGTGTAATTTAATAATCAAAAAATATTTTCGTTTCTCTGCTTCCAGCAAATGGTCATAACTGTGTTCTCTAAGTGTTTCTTATGAATCACTCAATGCTTGATAGATTATTCAATTCGAATTCTATTATTCTATCAGAGTATGGGTGCTAAGATCGGAAGGCCTTATCATGTATAGAAGACACCAGAATCCTAATATTGCACAGATGTAATGTGGTTCAAAGCTCTTCAAAAACACCACTCAATATAGGATCCAAATATTTCAAAAACATTAAGCCATACACTTTTTGTCTAACTTGTTTGAATTTTAATAAAAGTTGGTGTTTTTTTCAATATTGCTTAGAGGAATTTGTTCAGACTGTTTGTAAAAACTGTCTCTTTTTCTTGACCTTTTTATTTAACCTATGCTTGTAATGTGTAGAGGGTGTACATTAACTCAACTTAATTAAAGAAAACGAAATAACCTTGAATAACTGCATGTTGCACATTTGCTTTGATCTTAATGGCATATACAAAAAGGTTAATTCACAAGTGGGTAATCCCTAATGCAAGAGGAGTTTATATTATATCTTCAAGATTCATCTGTACAAGACTTGTGGTGTTTCATAATTCAAGAAATTGGGTGTTTATTAAAAATGCTAAATGAACAGCTATGTAAACAATTTTCAATGAACTGAGAAAAGTTCACAACTCCCAAAATAGTTGTTCCAGAAATTTACGTGTTAACTTCATATCTTTAATCTGGAAGATTAGTGAATCAATTTTAATAATCTGGATATATTAAAGTCCAAGAGTAACAAAAGATTCAAAAAGCAGAACTTCGCAATTACAAATGTACTTTGTAATCTTAAAAATATTTCTGATAGTGTTGTATTTCTTTAAATCTTTATTTTGTGTCAATTTTATGCAGCTCTGTTGTACTAATTATTAAATAGTTAGAGTAAATGAAGTTTTTCTGAAGAAAGTATTGTATTTATATCAACCAAAAATAATCCAGCAACTTCAATTTTCTAAACTATTGCTGCTTGGGAT
The DNA here is from genome assembly GCF_033153115.1 of Saccostrea echinata. NCBI lineage: Eukaryota > Metazoa > Mollusca > Bivalvia > Ostreida > Ostreidae > Saccostrea > Saccostrea echinata. Next base: position 27,161,240 of record NW_026889750.1, read on the forward strand.
CAATAATATCAGGAGAGTTGTAGCCAAAAATTACAATTCATTTCTTTTATTGCACACATTATTTAAATCTTAACTCAAAAAACCCAGTAAATTTCTTCTCTTCTTTCTAAATATTCTTTCCCCTTCAATACTATTCATATCAAGTAGTACAGTTCTAAAGTACTTTCTCACTCACCTTTCCGTAAATGAATTTAAAATCCCTCAAACTGATTTCTCATGATAGCAGACTGTAGTCCAGAAAATAAATATATGTCTTCTTCTGTTCTGTTTCTATCCTAGAAAAAAAAATATTTTAAGCATAAACATCTCTGACTGAATTTAGTCTTCATGTTTTACACTGTAGACACACCTTCTCGATTAGGAGTAATATTTTTTTCCAATAAAAACTGCGCATTTTTAAAAACAAACACATTAATATTGTTACTATTGAATACTCTATAGCCATGTTCCCACACACTGCATTAAAAATCCTAGAAATCAAAGCATACTTCAAACACAGCATAGTTTAAGTGCTATACACTGAAAATACTGAAAACTAATGTCTATAAATACTTGAGAGTCTCAGATAGATTTGGAATCAAACTTGAAGTAATGACTAATTGTGAAATAATAAGGCCTTGAAATAAATCAATTCATTGACTGTATCAATTATTCAAATCTGTCAGTCACCCTCACTGCCATCAAAGAGCATACAGAAATGGGTCCCCACTACCAAGTTTAGTCTTACACCCACTCTGACACCTTTAGATTTCATCAAAAACAACTTTGTCTTTATCTGGAAATCATAAAATTGAGTAACAAAATGCATTTCGTGCAAAGTAAAGCATTGTGTTACCAAGTGCAGATGGTTTGAAGATTTTAAACAGAAATCTCTGGCAAGAATGTAGCTCTACTTTTTGATTTAAAGTTGCTTAAGTCAGAGATGAATATGTGCTATCCATTGAGACTTTGTACCACTTTTGTGCATAAGCTGGCTATAAATGATTTTTTTTTAAATGATGGTTTACTTGTAATAAGAACTGTTATTTCAGAGTCACAAATGTATCTGTCAACACTATTTCAGCAAAATTTTAAAGAATACCAGGTAAAAATTACTTTGAGCAGAACAGTTTGTTATGTGTTGTATTCATGCATACACTTAATTTAACAAACTGCAAGCTGATATGCATCCTTAACTCTGCAATGCAGGGTTACATAACAATTCCATAACTTCATTTCTTTGTCATTCTTTTTCTCATATCAACCCCATAACAAATCAATCTTAAAATATAAAAATATGTGAATCATGAATGCTGGGTGCTGAGCTATCAAGTGCGAAGGTATCCCTTACAGAATACTCTGGAATATTCATTTACGAAATGATTTGACTACCACTGTCAAGATTTTTGCAGGATTTTTCTTTGCATAACATTTGTTGCTCTCATTAAAAGGTCCAGCAAAATCCTAGCATGTTCCAAAAACTAATGCCTCTTTTCATCCACTTTGTAGAACCTGTCTATCACAAAGCCTTCCTTAATTAGGGTTACGTAGATGGAAAATTACAATGTCTACACCATGGCCCTTGAAGTTGGAAGTTCTGTGCATAATTAACACCTTTGCTTTTTGTACAAAACTGACATTGTTTTCAAAATAATTTACTACCCAGGGTTATTTGCAAAAATATCTGTATTTTCACTATTTTAATACACAAGATGTGGGTGTAAAACATTTGTTTTTTGTCACATAGTCATGTCACTCTCTTGGTACAGCTGCACTATGCTTTCATAATACTGAAGACATGGAGTACTGCCAGAATGATTCCAAAACAATAGTGAACACAATATGTAACAACAGAATCAGTGAAAACACACTGCAGAGCCATGTAACAGACATTTAGCAGCCTCCCACTGAGGCTTACTCCGTGAACACCACCATTGCAGACATAGCACAAACAAAGCTTTCCAGATCTTATGGTCACTTCCATTTAGTCACTCATATTTAATCAAGCTAGTTCCTCATTGCATCTGCTGAGGGAACTGTTTGACTTGTGTTTTTCTTTATACCAGGTACATGCACTTGCACCTGCCCAAATCTGCTCAAAATACACATTCTTTAGCTTTTTCATTTCTCCTAGCTCTCACCTTCCAAAGTACTGGTAAACGATTAAAGCTATAATGTACTTTAACAGTAAATGAGTTGTTCATTTTTTTTTTTAAAATATTAAAACATTCATGCCAAATTGCACATTTTCACCATCATATTCTAAAAACAAAATCCTTCCATTGAAGATTTTTGTGAATTAATATTCAAACAGGGCAGAGTGTATGATAATTTATATATTACTCAAAAAAACTACACAAGGAAAAACTTTTACTTGATAAAGACAGCATGAAAACTTCAGTTGAAAATCAAACTAAAACCTACCTTTCATATGTAAAACATGTCCTTGCATTGGTAATAACACAAACCATTAATTGAAAACTTACAATAGCTCTTCCAGCTGACTATAACTGAGTTTGAAAATCAAATAATGCCAGCATTACGATATAAAGATTTTATATTAAAGGTGTCAAATATCCAATTTTTATTATTCAGAAATATTCACGGCTTTTGAATATGTGCACCCTATGCTAATGAGTAAATTTCTCCCACATATGAAGAAAAAAAAATCGTAAGACTATTGACAGAAAACACAATTGACAAAAAATATTTTGCTTAAAAAAAATTCAAGAAAATGGCACACACAAATGAGCTCATTAAATTGAAATGCCTACCAAGACAAACTGATGCTTAACATGGATGTCAAGGTAAAGCAATCCAGTTCCTGATGTAATAGGGAAATGTAAGGTAGCAGAAACTAACCTACTTTAATTGTATTATGTAACCTAATTAATTAAATCACTAACTTTATAAAACAAATATAATCTTCACTCATTAAATGTCCTTTCACATGAACACTAATCATTTTAAAGAAGCTTTGTTCAGTACGATGGCCGATATGGGCCGGACAAAAAGTAACCACGAGTTGTGTTCGATTTGCCGGCAATTCTTAGATACAGGCAAAAAGTAACCACGAGTTGTGTTTGATTTGCCGGCAATTCTTAGATGCCGGCAAATCTTAGATACCGGCAATTCTTATTTTAAATATTTAATTAAAATACTAGAGGTCTCAAAGGTAAAGTTATCTTAATTGGGAAAACGGTTTGACAAAGAAAACAGTTTCACTCGATACGTGGCATTATTTATGACATATCAAAACGAAGTGAAGCTATTTAAATGGCTAGAAAGCAGCATCCCCCTCCCCGAAAATTAAAAAGGGGGGGGGGCTATTTCAACACTGGTCTGGGTTTCGTTCACTGTCTTTTTACAAAATGTTTGAAAATCAAGTATATTAGAAAAAAAAACATTTCTTGGGTAATGTATATCGTGCCTCCTTTATATATGAGGTCCTGCAGATATACATACGCAAATCGACAAGTGTAAACTGCTCTTCATCCTCAGGGAAACAGAAGTTTCGTTTTCCGGTTTTTCATAATATTTCATTAAGATATGACAGGGCCTAGATTAAAATGGACAATACAAATTCAGAAGTTTTCTGTATTCTCATTATCACCCTCCTAATTGTTTATGGTAGTTTAATAACCAGGCAAGTTTTTTAAAACAGCTAATCAGTTGACTACATGTAGCTGGGCCGTCAATCAACAGGCAGAGTGCACAGCGTTCATTTGGTATTTGAGGAAACAATGGCTTTGATATTAAAATAAATAACACAACTATTGAAGATCAAATAAAATATGGGTTGGTAATGAATTTAAAAGATATTAATATACGTTTATGTGGAGTGCACAGGTCTGGAAACCCCTTAAACATTGTCTGTATGCGGTTTTCCTCCTCACTTTTCTCAGTACTCTGTGTTTTGTCAAACCCTTTGTCCTGTTAAGTTAACTAGACTTCTGTGACCTCGATATCCTCTGGCATTTTAATTAAATAATATATATAAGAATTGCTGGTACCTAAGATTTGCCGGCATCTAAGAATTGCCGGCAAATCAAACACAACTCATGGTTACTTTTTGCCGGAATCTAAGAATTGCCGGCAAATCGAACACAACTCGTGGTTACTTTTTGTCCGGCCCATATCGGCCATCGTAGTTCAGAGAAAAGATGGTGTAACATAAGATATTAAGAGAACTTAAATTCATTTACTACAGCATGTGCAACTTCAAAATGATCGATAAAGAAAAAAAGGAAACAAACTATAATGTCATAGCTAATTTGTTCTGAATTGTTCTTATGGAAGAGTTGTGCAAGTGTGCAACAGACAATACTCCCATATCATAGAAATATGTTGATATAAATCAGTATTATCCAGCTTTGATGAAACATTTGATCCACACAAAAACTACATGCATCTCAACTCCACTGCATGTTTCTGCAGTGAGGAAAAAAAATTAGGCATAATAAAGAACATCGCATGTAAAAGACGAGATTCTGACATTAAGGATGTAGCTTAGAATAAGGCTTATAAATAGCAGCACCTGTGCATCTTGATCTGATTTTTATCTTGTATTTACCAAAATATTTTGTTATAATGGTATAAACATGCATTACACTTCATATTAATGTTTTACACAACTCCTTTGCCATCAACACGGACAAATCTTTACATATCATGTAGCTCAACATTCATTATCTAAAATCACATTCTGTCAATATTTACAACCGTTCAAATTATAATTAATTTTTTTTTTACCTGATGGATTAATTTAAAAATTCCTCAAATAAAACAGGCAATCACCATAAATTAACAAATTCCAATGTAAAGTCAGCACACGCAATAGAAAAATAAATTGAAAACACACACAATATAGAATTAGTAGTAAAATCCTTTGAGAATCGTTTTAATTTAAAACTCCTCTGATAAAGGCCACTGTAATATTTGTGTTTCACCTCTCTGGTACCTAACACATAAAGTGACTGCTCACAATATCTGAGGTAGGTATAGAGTAAGTATAGCAAGTCATCTGCCACGTCCGATTACTGCATGGGGAACTATGTCTGCATAATTACACACACATGTAAAGTCTCTCCCTCATGGATATTTTTTTCCGTTCCTTCAGTTCTCACACCTTAATTAACACTTAATTCTCCACACGCTAACAAATCGAGTATTTATTTTTCCCAACTGATGTAATATAAGCAAAACTTTTATTTTAATGGTCTTTTGCAATTTAAGGAAACCTTTTCAGAATATACCTGTTTTATTGGCAAGAACGCCTTTTGACAATAATCCTGTGGAAAGAAGAGAAAGAGGCTCGTAAAATGTCCCATTAATGTAAAAAATCACGCTGTTGGATTCAGACAAGTTCATCCCCCAAAACCATATTTTCCAATAATATTTCAATCAAACCTACATCTTTTATCATATCTTTCAAGAAAAACACGTGAAATAAAGCCTACCCAAAACCCACTGTAACAATCAGAAATCACTGCCTAAATACCATTCCAATACTGCATGAAGCTTATCGAAATGCATCGCATCTTTTCAATGCAAAACACATGAGAATGGCTTAACTCTTCATATATATCTGACACAGAAATGATGCTATATGATTTGTTTCCATTTCAACAAATAGCTATCTTGATTACATTGTGATAATTATAGAATAGATGAGACATCAAATATCAGGAACTGGACAGCCCTTGAGAGATATCTACATCTTCTTCCAATATTATGCATTACTCTGACCGAATTATCCAAGTGCTTGTTTGCATACCAATTACCCTCTGCAATCAGAGATGTACATCCATTGGGAGACATTAATTTAGTATTAACATGGAAAACCCATATTCAGTTTTATGTAGTGCACATCAAAGAATTAAAACTTCAGACTGAAATTTTCATACTCAAAAATAAAGACTTTAAAAATCATAAATAGCTAAAAGGCAGTGGATTTTTTAAAATGTAGAATTCATTGAAAACAATTAAAGAACAAAGGGACTTCAATATACATCTCTGATAAAGGTTAAACAAATTTACAGTAACATAAACTTTGATTATAAGTCTATCAATCTAAAAGATTTTACAGTAAAACTCATTTAGTACAAACACAAACATAGCGAATTTAAGAAATAATTCCTAGTATACCCCGATAGTCAAGAGATTTTGTTGGCAAATAAAAACTGAGCTGGAGGAGTGAGGTTTTTATTTGTCAACAAAATCCTGAGACTGAGGGGTATTTTCTCCAACAATTCCGCTGAGAAGGGTATTATTTCCATTCTGCTACAGTGAAGTTTTTAGCTGCTATATAGAAAAACCGAGAAGTTAGATGTCAATGTCAACATAAGTGCCTTATTACATCACAACTGAATGCTACTTCTCGTTCATTTGAACTTCATGCATTAGAAAAAGTAGGTAATCCAAACTCAAAGTAAACTTTTACCAACTCATTTGCATCAGAAAACTTTAGTTCTCCAATGTAAGTTTTGTACCTAATAAGGCTCTGTATTTGGTAGGCATACTTGAAGGAAAATATGTATATTGCTTATTTGCTTTATATACTTTAAGGAGTTATACAGCTACAAAGAATTATGATAACAAAGTAAATTTACATGTCTCCAGGGCTTTGCTTTAACAGAGTTTTACAACACCTTAAGTACTGAAACAAGATAGTATGAGCAGTCAATTTGAAATTTAAATTATGAAAAAAAAGTAGCCTGCTATAGAAAAGTCTTTTATAATTTAAATTACATTGTATTCACAATTACATTCTTTTCCAAATACAAAGAAAATACTATCCTTATTGTTGCTATATATTGTCATTCTGCCACACAGTACAACTTTGTCATTTTGCCAAATTAGAACAAAACATCCCTGCATGTGATGAAATGTTTCTAGAACTACCTCTTCTTGATATGTCTTCAGGAACTTGATTTTTTTGTTATTTCTTTTAAAAACACCATTGATCAGTTCTCTCCATAATCATATAACTAAAAATATTTGATGACTTGTTTGCTGTTTCATTTTCAGTATGTCACACTTTGCTAGAAATAATACTGTAACAATAGCTCACTAAAATCGATTATGCATGAATATCATTTTTATTCTATGATTTGCAAGTTTTGTCAGAATGGATACATTGAAAATTTAAAATTGTCCTAAAATTCTCTAATTTGTTAATAAACTATTCAATGTGATGAAAAAAAAGTTATCACATGTTCAACACAATGTGTTATATGGAATATAGCAATGCATACTGATGATCTGACATGAAAATAAATGCATGTCCAGCTAAAATGAAAAGTCCATCACTTCTGAAGTTTTACAGTAGTACAATGTAAAAAAAAAAAAAATTAAAATGCTAAAAAAAATTTCAATTTTATGTAACTCTCATTCCTATGAATGAATTTTATATAGAAATACAAACTTAACTCCTCCAGACCAACTTGAATGGACTTGTTTTTTTTTGTTTTTTTTTTTGCATTACAAATTAAATCATAATTAAACAAACCTTAAAATTAAATGTTCTTGGTGACCGTGGTTCTTTGATGCTTTCAGTTTCCAAATGAAATATTTATGTAAGAAACTGTCGAGCCATTGAGAAATCGTCACTCTAAGGTTGTTATATCACACATCAATAAACACCGAAATATTTACCTGCAAATGTGGGGAAAAAACATTATGTACAACAGCTCAAATAAGATTAAAGGATTAAGATTAACAATGATAGATGGATTAAACTTCTAATCACTATGCGCTTCACTAAAGCGACAACCTCCCATGCTCTGATTACACATCTAAAACTGCTTTTAAAATATAAAAACTTAATCTTTGCTGTTGATAATTACTGATTCTAATGAAAGAGGGGGTTAGCTGGGAAGGGAGTGAATTATCAGTAATAAACTGCAGTTTTATCTTCCCTAATCCACAGACAATTATCCACCTTTTAGAAGATTTTAGAGAACATGCACATTTTAAAAGATACATAGAAGCCTCCTATCTCAAGAAAGTAAATGTTGTGCAGTACAGTGCATTTATGAATTGCACCAAAGGGCCATAATCAAGAGTTTTTCTATCAATAACAGAGATAATGTCTGCCTATAATATTAGAAAGATATAAAATTTTTATCCTAGAAATTAATGCCTTTATGTGAAGCTGCATCTGCGCAAGTTACACTCTTGCAAGGACACCTTTTTATTGAACAAAAGTTTTTCTCAATATTCTATTACTGCAAAATGATCCATATGCAAAAACTGAAACCCTACCTCATTATTTCATTAAAAAAAAAATGAAACCCCCCAGATTGATTCTTATTTGCTTGAACAAATATGATGGAGGTTGACATAAGTCCTGTGAAACAAAAAACAAGCCTAAGATCCACCTTTTGTCCCTAGTAGCATTGTCGACATACTCATGCTTTCATACCTTGCAAGACTATAACCCATACCATGAACAAAACAGCATGGTTAAAAAAAAAACCTGATGCCAAAAGAAATTATGAAAATTACATTACAATGAAATTAAACATCACAGAAAACAAAAGCAAAATGATGAGATTTTGGCAGATTTGCCAGGTAAAACTTTGTTAATTATGATCCATCATAGCGAACCAAAGGCAGCACATATTATTTCTACCTTAATGCAATAATGCTCTGACGCAAAGCAATTTCTTCAGATGCCCCCCATTTTTACTCAAATAACTTATCTTTTACTGAGTTTTTGTTTCCACAATATGATAGCAATAAAAACGATAAAGAATTCACATACTGTAAAATTTGTACTACAAGAGTCTTAATATCAATGTATTCACCTTTAGCAATCTTCTGTGTAAAACCAGGATCACACAAAATGGGGCAATTCCTTAAAAAATAATTACATGCCATTGTTGTAGTTTGTGGAATTTCATGCTAGTGACCTTCAATAAATTTATTAAAATTAATGAAAAAATGTAGAAATTATTATGCATACATTCAATTCTATAAATGATTTAATACATATCTTAGTAATTTGCACAACGTACTTCTTTAACCATTTATTAAAAACAATCAAGAATACATCCATTTATCTCAAGAATTGTTCTACTGGGCCATTCCATTGTTACCATTTTATTAACACATTTTCCAGAGCCCTTTATTCACATGAATCCTTTAACTGAGTTATGCACAAAAACAGAACTAAGAAAGAATGAAAATGAGATAAGAGAAAATCCGAGTATTTATCTCTTCTGTTAGTTAACACATCTAAGTGTTAATGTCGACTGAAAAGATACTTGTATTAATTACTTAGAAAAACAAGCTTTTCATAGGTCTTCTGTTGAGAGTGTTGTCTTAGTCAATATTTGCGGGACCAATACTTGCACTAATTGAAAGTCAATAAAATTTAATTCTATTGTCAAACACTTCACAAATGTTTTCAAATGGAAGTACAGATTCAGTTTCAAGATAGATTTTATCCAACATCCTACAACATCCAACATCTACAATGTTCTGCACTTTTGAAAATTCATCTCTGTCCAATACCAGAGCTTGATCATGAAACAGTATAATATATTCAGATCTAGAAGAGGAGGCTTGTTTACATCTGTGCATATAATATTTTTAAATCTAATTCAGCAGCTAGGAAGAAAACATTACAATCCCAAACAAAACCTGTGTTTTACAAGATAATATCATTAGCATCTGTAGATGATCTACATGATAAACCATGCATAGCTTATTTGAGGTGAAATGAAAAATAAACAAGTAATCAGCGATAATCTTCACTGTGATGCATAAGGTGCTGAAAATTTCTCCCACATCTGCAAGAAGCTGCTTAGAATAACTACCCATATCCCTCAAATTACCTAACAAATTAACTGGAATACTTCATAAATCTTCATATCATGAAAACACTCCATTATCTGTTACATCACATTCTCTACGCCAGACATCTAGATTTTTCTCCTTCAGTTTGGTATAATAGTTATCCTTCTTTATAACTTTATATACCATACCTACACAAGGTGATTGCTGCAATCCAATTAAACAAATTTCAAGGAACTGCAGAATTTTCTTAATTATGTTTGTAATTTGCAATATCCGGATACCAAACTGTACATCAGAATTTCTCCATAAATGCATGGGGGAGGGTGTAGATATACAAGAGTACAAAGTCTTTGTAGACATTATCATTATATTTTACCCCTTCTTCCTTTTGCATTATTGCTATAAAACTATACATCATTAAGATAGTAACCATCTCAAAAGACCTCACTTTTAATAAAGTAAAGGACATTAGGATGAAAGGGACTTGAAGAGGACAATGCGGTGTGGACCACTTTATACTCAGATCTGATAAGGTCTCCGAGTCGAAAAAAAAAAATTGCTATTTGTATTGGTACATAAGTAAAACAGAAAATGAAAATATTGATTTTGCACAGCATTTTAATCAGTCATTGACCAACAGAATTATATAAATGAAAAAAAATCATATCTAAAAAGAAAATCCGTTAGAAAAGAAATGGTATGATACTGTAAACTTGGATATATATGCAAGTTGTATTTACATGAATTAGAAGCAAGACCATTATGTGTGTTTTTTCCCAAAATATTGGGATTTATAATAAATAAAAATTTGTAAATTTAGGGCATTGGTACTCTGGGGAATTATTTACATGAAAGCTTTCTTATATTGTGTATTTAGCTTAAATTACCCCACATGAAAATTTCCATGTACATATACAGTATGTAAGTTAGGAAACAGTATTTGCAATAATGCACTACTTATCATGTCTTTTTCACAAAAACACAGAATTGGTGAAATACAACAAGACTACCCCAAGGGGAGAGAATATATACCAGCCCCTACAAGGAGTTTACACAAAATTTTTGACCTTTCACTTGGCTCAGATGGCCATCATGGGTGAAGTATGAGCCACACTGGTTCAAAGGCACAAAATATATATGTTTCAGGCAAAGATTTTATTAAATAAATTAAGGTCTGCTTTGATGTTGAATTCTGACCTTTTAAAAATATGCTTTAACCTTAACCTTAAAAACTTAGTTTAAGGTCATTGCACACACTTCACTCAAGTCCACCCTTTATTACCATTCTATTACCAATCCTGCTGATTATTTTTTTTTTTTTTTTTTTTACAGATCTCTGACAATGAAATATATTGTATCATTTTCATATTCTTACATATAACGGACCAAGTAGTTTGATTATACCAAAATTTCTTCATAAAATTTCATTCACACATCACTTTTTTAACAGCAAACATTCTTTGAAATAAACTCCATAAAATGCATATTAAACTTGTGACTATAAAATACTCACAATATATTTGCCTTTAAGTTCTCAATTTCCAGATAATCTCCCCTTACGGTGATCTATCTTCCTTTAATACTCTTCAGACATAGGAGGCCCTTTCATTGATGTAACACTCAGCCACTCTATACATCAAATTTGGCTTTTTATTTGGCCTGTTTGCAGTCATAAATGGGTTATTGATCTTCACACATTTTCACAGTTCTCCGGAACATACACTTAAAATAACATTCCTTCAAATTCCTTAATGTCTACATGTCAACTTTTAACAATATCAGAGTTCACCCTTGTTAATTAGAAATTGGTCCCTTGTCAATCAATTCTGATTGATTGCAAAAGCCATTAGGTGACAAAAACAGATATACACTGGGACAATATGCTATGATCAGATTGCATTGATTGTGCACCTCTGTTGCAATATAAAAAATATTTCTCCCTTTTCTGGTTTTGTGTCCTTCAGACTGATAAATGCAGAGTATATGCACACACAGTTTAACTATTAATGCATTTTCATAATCAAATCAAACATCCTACATTTGACATCTCTGTTTGGAATTACTTATAAAAAATTTAAAATAAGGTGTGTAACATTTTGAAATAATTTTATTAACCAGCTCTCATTTGACTTATTTTTCAAGCGAAAAATAGTGACATTTAATCATTTTGTGCAGTTTACTATAAAAGAAGAACATGACATCAAATCAATCATATAAAATTTTTCATCACAGGTCAATTTCTCTGAATCATGTACACACCAGTATTTCCTTTTATATTAATCCACAAATCGCATGAGAATGCAAGACCAGAATCACCAAATCACACCACTAATATCTCATTCTGGGCCAAATCTATGAGGCAAATGAAGTACTTATTAAACAAACCCGCATGTGAGTACCAAAGCAATTTCCAAAAGTAAATAGGCAATAGGAGCAGGCAATGATTAATGAAATCAAATCCTTGAGCTCCAATTATGGCCTGTCATAGAGAAACCTGCATTGGGTTAAATTCGAAGGCATTCTGCATTAACACAATATGTACTACTGCACCTATTTTGGATTTCAATCTCACCACCATCAATATATTTTTTTGATTTTGAAAGATTATTTAACAAAAATAAATTGGATTGTTTTGCAATTCTACAATAAATCATTTAAGGCACAGTTTTATATTAAAAATAAATTAATTCCCATGATTTTAAATATTTATTAAAAAAAAAGAAGAAGATTGAATCGTTTTACAATTGCACTAAAATCAGTCAAAGACACTATTTCATCAAAGTAAATTCTTGTTGCATAGGGTTTCACAAAATAAATGAGAGAAAAAACCCAATGAATATGATTTTAGTACATTTTCACGTTCATGAATCACCAAATATTGTAGACTGTCATACAATTCCATTATACTTTCAATTAATAGAAACTACCTAGTGAATCATTTTTGTTTTCTGTGACTTTCATTGCACTAACGACATAATAACTTTGCATCATTGATTGATATACCAAAGAGGGAGGGAAAAGCTAAAATGAATAGTAATTAACAGATGTTTTGTAAATTACCAATGTAAAAATCATTCAGAAAATTCTTGTTGAACTTTACTGGCCCTGAATTGTGGGCAATTTGTTGGTTAATCTAGAATTAGATATACATAATTGACTGACAATAATGAGTCTCCAAGATGACATTTGCTTAATCACCGGTAAAAAAAATTATAATATAAATAATTTCATAATTGGACAGGTCTTTTGATAAGACAAGGATAATTTAAGAATGAAATAAAAGTTTAAAAGCATGCAGAACATATGTTTTATTTCCTACTGAAAAATGTCGATAAATTGTTGTCCTAAATAACAGGCACCACCATTGCTACCTTTTATTTAAAAAAAGAGAAAACTCACCAAGCTTTTCTTCTCAATAGCAGACAGTTAATATTTATAATTTCCATCTATTGGAAAATCATATTTTCCCAATATTACTTCCTTCATTCTAATCACAGTTTCACACTTTGTAAAATTCTGCCCCCAAACTGCATCGATTGTAAAAGACTGTATAGATCACAAATTGGCCATTTCATCTTATTGACATGGGCTATCAAGTTAGGTGTAAGATTCTCATTAAGTTAACCCCAGGGAACTATTCATAAACCAATTCTTACACAAGTCCCTTAAAAGTAACGCTAATCCTCTCCTACCTTAACAAAACAAAAACAGACAACACCTTACTGGATAATCATGTCTATAGACCCCCATGTAGGTGTGTCTAATTATTTAAACACCCACAGTTAAAGTCAAACTGACACCATTCAATTTAATTTCCTTACAATTGTATTAATCAATTCAGAGATTGCTTACCTACATATTTTAACCCCAGCAAAATTGTCATTTCAAATTCCGTTATAAGTTGCTGATGGTCTATTAAAGTGGCAACATGTAAATGCCTTGAATCACTTTATATAAAAAGAACACCCATACAATGAGAATTCTTTGGCCGTTTGTAATAAATTTCTGAACTGCTGACAAATGTAAGGAGGCGAAATGTTTTTTTTTCTTTAAATGGTCTGAGACCTCTACTGTGTGGTAAAACTAAATCCATTAGCACCAAATACTCTGTTTGATCATTAGGAGAATTAAGAAATGTTAGCTAGGGGTCAACAAGATTGGATAATTCCAAAGCAGTAACAACATGCCTGTGTCAGTTAAACAAAACTCTGTGTACATGTATAATATCCATTTAAAAATATTGAAACTTTAAAAGCATGCCGGCAGAAATTTTATGGTGTCAATACACTTTGATTTTCTGAAACCTTGTTTCTAATATTTTCATATTTCTTCATATTACTACATTGCCCATTTCATAAAAAAGAATACATAAGATAAATACATCCATTATTTCTAAGAAAACGATAACAAAAGGAACATATTTTCATTTCATGATATAATTAGACTAAAGCAATCTAATTTCCCTGGATACAAGAATTGTGAATTGATAAGTCCCCATAGGACATTGTTTGCTCACACTTCACTATATAGTTCCATTTCATAAACTGTGCACGAACTAGAAATAAAAGCAAAATAATGCTTTTAAAATAAAATTCTCCAATTAGAATTCAAGCCTTTATTTCTGCAATCTACAAATTGGATTCTTTAAATGAGAATAAATAAATGCATAATCAAGAAAATGACAAAACTTACTTACCAGAATATACAAGTATGGTGTTATGCTGAATCTGTTTAGCTCTTACACCATACATTACTCAAAAATTCTGTCAACTCCATTAAAAGCCAATAAAAACTTTAATGTTTTTGCAGTGAAATAAAATATTACACAATCTATATCAATCAGAGCTTGTCTCATTAAGCTACTGAATACAGAATTTATACATCTGTTTAGGGTTATTTTGATAAAGTATTAAGAAAGTGTAAATATTGTTAAAATAATATAACCATCACGAATGGTTTGTTATTCCTTTGTACATGGCAAGGCCGCCCTGGATCAGACTTGAACAAAGCACAAGTTACCCAAATACCATCTGAAAAACCTATTGCATTGGCTACTTTTATTCCAGGAAAATATTTTCAGAGCTAGGCTCCAGAATGTGTAGGGGAAAATAAATCAAGACCTTTTAAGTCAGTCTATGTCAATCTTTTGCAAACAGCAACTTCTAAAGAGCACCCCATTTCTTTTTCTGTTTCCAACAGATTAAAATAAGTGTTAAAAGTGTGCATCATGGTTGAGGTTACAAAACTGCTAGGACCACAGGAATAGAATTAATGCAAAGAAATGCCTAACATTTAAAATATTTTGGCACACTTTTTGAGTTATCAAGAATATATACAAATTAAAGATCTTTCTAGAAATTTCTAGACTTCCTCCAAATAAAGAAGAGCAAGATGAAAAACATTACCAATAAAAATATGCTATGCATGCAAGCACCTGAAAGGGATTTTTTTTCCAAGAAACATCAGAATTGAGATATATTTTTTTGGAGGGGAAATGGCTAAATGATTTAATGACATTTTCTCTGAATGCATGGAGAGAAAAATGGTCAATTTCAGTTGTATAGAGAAAGGCATGAAGACAATAATATGACTGTATAGCTAAAAATCATTATTCTATTCAGCAGCATAATACATTACAACATCATGTCAGACAATACTAAAATGGCATTTTATTACTGCAATGCATAGAAATACCCTTTTAAATTTGAACAAATACCACAGCTTCCAAGCAACTCCAAAAAAATAAATTACCATACAAAGTCTCAATGTGGTGGATCAAAAAATTTTTCTTGTCTTCACGAGTTTCATTAAAGAGCTACCGGTACTAGATCTGTATGTGATGAAATTGAATTTTACAATATACAAGCACTTTAGACGATTCTTAACCGTTCAAAACAAATTCCTTTAAAATTGACCATTGATCAAGTTGACTTCTTATCATTTTACCAATACAGAAAAATGGTTATGAGGAGTACTGTACAGTTAAGAGGGTTGTCCCAGAAAAAACATGAACATTTTCAATATCTTTTGTTTCACTTAAATACTATAGAGTTAAAAATTGGCATACACCATAATCAACATTTTTTGAAAGATGCATAAAAATGTCAATAAAATACCTCTATAAATAAAATTTTTCTCTCAGGTAAACTTATCTCAGAAAAAAGCTGTCGGCGCAACACTGACGATGTCAAAACGTTACATGTAGCATTTGTGAATTTATTATGGAAACCTGCGTCTGATAAAATTCGTTTGAAGCATAAATTTGACACTATATTTAATTTCAGTTTTAGTTACCAAGTTATTAATCTCAGATATTAGCGTTTCCAAAAGATAACAGAATTAATTCTTTAAATAGACAATTTCCCAACCCGGTCATAAGTTTACCTAACTGCTTGCATAGTTAAGCGGCCGTCACCACGTATGACGTCAAGCTTCTGACTTTTCAGTCTGTCTTCATTTTTGTTGGTCAACAAAACGTTTCTTCCATCAAATAACCAGTCAAACCATCCTCAAACCTCTTGAACTAGGTATAAATCTGTGTCCAAAATATATTTTTGTGACCTACGTTCCATCATTTACATTTCTTTTCCCAGCTGTATGGACAGGAGTCATATCCTGTTCAACAGTACTTCTCGATAATTTGGTACTCAGCATTACTGCCCGACATCACCACTTTTGACAATATCTAAGTAAAAGCGTTTTGGCATCTCAGGTCATTTTTTTGTAACTTGTGATACCAAATTAATGAATTTTTACACATGAGTATTCCAGATCATAGAGTTTTTTTTGGAGGTATTTTTTTTCACATTATATTTTTGCATAGCCTGGTAATAAAGAAAACTTCAACGACAATGCTATTTCTAAAATTCAAAAAATTGCTGTGTGCCAAGCACCGATATTTGACACCCTTTAAATCCTATTTTTATATGCATATGACATTACAACATTATAATAGCAAGCGCAGCGAGCTCAATAGACTAACGTGTAAAAACAGAGGAAATTCAGAATGAAATCTGTACATTCATCAGGCAAATTTTCTTGTGCAACATTCCCAGAATTCCTTCACTACCAGGATTCCATGCGAAATTATTACAAAACATACAAAAGACCAAGGGTAAATGTTCCTTACCAAGAGATACGTTTACTTTTCTTTCTATGCAGAGAGCTTAAAAGAAACAAAAAAATAATTGCATATACTCTACAAGGTATTTCACTAAATATTGCTCAAGACCTGTAGTCTTGTTCAACCAGATGCTCGGCTGTCTCCGTAAATTCCGACGTCATGTGATGTCACAGTCTAGACTGTGTCTCATGCAGTTTGAAGTTTGAAGAGGCGGATCAACGTTACATGTGCAACTGCGCTCACCCCAGTGGTCACACCGTAAAACATAGTATTTTGTCAAAAAAGCAAAAATTTCATTTCCCAACAAGGTGCAAAAAACTATTTATTTTGGTCCAATAGTTTTTGAAATATTCAAAAAGTTCGCATTACTCTGGGACAACCCTCATATAAAGAAATCTCTGATATTGGGAAGTTATCCCAAATATTTTTACACTTAAATAAAAAAATAGGCATTAGCAAGTTAGGATGTAAGCTTGGAAATAAAAAATGGAGTTGACATAAAAGGATCTCAAAAACTTCCTTACAAGGAACTTTTACTGTATAATCAAGGAAGAGTTAGAATTTGGAAACAATGAATACTATAAAGCATTCTAAGTTAGTAATATGTAAGAATTTCAAAAAATATTTTACAACTTTTTTTAGGAACAATAACCAGAAAGTTTAGTTTTCTTAAAACTAATAAACAATCTATGGAAAGAATTTACAGATCCAAGTACCAAAATTATTTCAAAAATTAACTTTTTTCAATTTTGTCTCTATAATTCATTATTGAGTGAGGTGGTAAATAAATTCAATATGTTCAACAATTTACAAGTTCTAACTAAAAATCATGAACATTTTCACCTTTTTACACTGATTCTCCAGACAATTAAGTATTAAAAAAAAAATTACCGGTAACCCATGAAATATGCCTCTGCTCATTAACAATACAGAGCAAGCACTATAAAACAAGCATAGTATACATGAAATAAATATAGCTATAGACATCTATAGATATCTGTCAGAAATAGAACTTTCCTTGTATGAAATATGAATTATTTTAATTTAACTGTCTCTTTAAAACTACTATGGCCCATTTTGCTTTACTTTTTGTGCCTCATTTGTCAGAGGATATAGACCATACATATAACATAACAGAATTTCACTACTTAGTAAAGCATTTAACAGGATTGCACTTATCTGCTACATTTCTTGGAGGTAGGGGAAGTTTGATACATTTATAATTAATTACGACTATGAGATGATAGACAAGAAAATGTATGATGACAAGCATAACAAGTATGACTCTACTGTAGAACTGGCTGGAGAAACTCTGATAAGTTTTTATGTTTACCCTAATGTAGGGCTCATTAACTTTACGATTAGTAGACTCTTAATATTTCAGGGTGTCAAGATCAATGACCAAGATGCAAACACAAAAAAAGATTCCTTTTTTTGTAACTTTGTAATGATCAAATCAGGGTAAAAAAAAAAAATAAAATGTAATATAATGTGTAATTAACAATAAGTGGCCAGTGAATTACAAGCTAATAATGAGTACTAGCAGTCTTTCATGTTATAGATCTTGTTATCACAGAAAAAAATGATTCACAGACAACTTCAATAGAAAATCAATGTGGATTTCCGCTTTTTATTTTGCCTTAGGATATCACACATCCAGCATCCCTGCCATACACTTATATAAAGCAAATTACCAGAATTTGTGGTGAATTAACTCCCTTGGTTCCTCATAAAGTTGTAATCAATAGGGAGTGATGCATTAGCTTAACTTACTCTGTCATATGAAATGTATAAATATGTACACCCTATTAAAAGCAGAACAATATTTCCATTTTGTTCAAACTATCTCACATCAGTTTGACTTAAAGTAATCAGAAATTATGGTGTTAGCTCACTGAGCTATTGTTAGTCAGTCAATAAAATATATGCATTCAACAGAGTGCACCAAATGGTAATTTACTGTTGAAAGCTCAAGCACCAAGATTTTGCCAGATATACTTATACTGCTTAATAATAAGACAAATTCTAAGCCTTAGTTCAAACAACAATTTATCCAACCAATGATGCTAAACTTCAAATAAATAGTTGCTCAACTTTGAAGGTAGGCAGACTTTCATAATTACTGCAATTCAAAAAGGCATTAATTTGATGAGGGAGTCAATCAAATGCAGGGAATGATTCTGTCAAGTATTTCCTATGTCTCGGCAACAAGGAACCATAATTCCTTGTATCTTTGATACACAACCATTAAGATCACAATGTACCCTGTTCTGCTGTAGAATCGCTATAAAACGTAGCAGATTAAAGACTTACGAATTAACATATGACATCATCAAATTAGAAGTTGTTTTGCACATCTTAAAATACTTTAAAATTATATTGCAAATTACAAGTCAATGAGTCTATTTGTGCAATTAATCCAAGAAAAAATAAAACAAATTGCAATATCATCTCAAGTAAAAATGAATCCAGTTTGATTGTATGTCATATAAGATATGATGCTATTAAGATGCAACTCTATTGGTTATACTTCATGCAGTCTTAAAGAAAATATGGGTACACAGCCTTTCCCTTATGAACATTCCATTTGATGTAACATCACTTAAACATTTAAAATCAGACAGAGAGAAATAGTATGTTACAGTATTTTACCCGGTAATTCCTTGACTGAGTAGCACTTTGAATAAATTTTTAAACAGACAAGCTGACTATATTAAGGTACATAGTTCATTGTTATTGAAATAGCATTGTCAAAACTATTTCATAATGCTTTTTCTTGTTTGTGTATGTGTTTGTATAATTTCACTAGAACACTTTGTACACATGTAGGGTACATCTTGATGCATGATTCTGTGTTCATTAGACTATTCAGGAATTTATTCATGTCTTCTGCTAAAGGACAAAATAAGTGGGTGAAAGATCTAAAAAAAAAAAAAAAAATGCCGATGGAAGAAAAGAGAATTGACCTTTGCCTTTCATCTTCTGGCCTTAAAATAAAAAGGGTCCTTTTTACAGTTAGAAAGATTTATCACCTAAGTTTCATTGCAAAAGCTCAGGGAAACTTAAAGTTATCAGCTGGAGAACACTTTATGTACGGTAATAAATGAATTTGTGATCTTGACCTTTGACCTCAAAACCAATAGTTTTTTTTTAAAGTCTAAAGGAGTTATAAAATTTCATTGCAAAAGTTCAAACAAAAATAAAGTTATTATCTGCATGGGAACAATTTTATGCAAGATACGATGAAGTTGTAACCTTGACCTTTTGATTTCAAAACTATTGGTGGTCTTTTTGAAGTAACAGTGAGTTATGATATATAATTTTATTGCAAAAGCTCAAGGACTAAAGGTATCATCTAGAACCATTTTATGCAAGATACAAATTGCAGGGAACAATAAAAGTATTCCTTAGTGTTGGTATACGACTTGTAAGGTACATTATTAGGTTACATTCAAATCAGACAAAAACTCTTTATCATTATTTATGAAATAATTTTAGAGATTATGTTATAGCTACAGTTGAACTTCGGTATCTTGAACATGGATATCTCGAATACTATGGATATGTTAAAGTCATTTTGAAGTCCCAACTGCTTATTCCTTAAGTATTTTACCCTGGATATCTTGAATCCTCTGTTATGTCAAAGTATTTTCTCAGTCCCTTTGAATTCGAGATAACAAGGTTTGACTGTTTATGGTTTTATGAAATTGGAAATTATTGCATGGAAATATTATTTCTATGTCATCTACAATTGTTACATGATTTATCCAACCACAAAAGAATGTTAGGAGTGTCATTTTGTAATTTAGATAGATGATTCTATTTTAGTAATAGTGCCACAAACTTTCACCAAAACTGTAAATCAATGCACAAAAATATGTACCTTATTAAATTTAGTCTAGAAAATTATCAAGTTTTATTCAAATCAGAAAAACTGTTGGAGGAGTACGTAGTTCTCTGAATAATACAAAGAAATTATTCTATTCTAGTACAAATATCTGACAGCACAAACATCATCCCAAGTACTTTGATACATATTAGCCTTTAGTAGCCTACAACTGTACCACACTTTATTTGAATCAGCCAAAAAATGATAAAAGAGTAGTAAAATTGTAAACAGCTAGATAGACAGACCAGACAGCTAGACAGACGACTTTATAAAAGCTCTTCTGGTCTATCCTTATTAAGGCTAAAAAAAGCATTTACTCTATAATAATTGTGCATTAGGAAAAAAAAAGCTTCCTAGCCTCCATTTAAAAAAAAAAAGGGGGAAAAAAAACTCACCTACAGTTGTAATTTACCTCTTTAGAACAATCATATGCAGTTTCAAGATTTTACATAAGTGGCTCGACTTTCAGAGAGGAAAAGATAGCTTTGAATTCTGATGACCCGTACCTACAATGCAGATAACCTAGTACCACAATTCAAACCTTTTTCTCTGTTTACTCTTCAAATAAGTTATATCCTCAGACTTTATTACCAGAGGGAAAAAATCCAAAATTTCAATTACTAGTGGTAGGATTGCTTGGTTTTATGAAATTGCTAGTATCAGTTATAATCTTTTTAAGGCCCAACCTGTTGCACTGTTTGATCCATAAGGTTAAATATCCAAATGAAAAATCATATACTCTTGTTTATTTTTGTTTTATGAAAGTTAAATTTGTAAACATTTTTCAATCCCTAAGTCAACCTGTTGTCTACACAGAAAAAAAAACAGAATGTTTTACGTGCAGCAAAAAAGACCATGTCTGTTACCTACAAAAAACTTTGCTCAAATTGATACTACTACTCATTTAATTGCATATGTAAATCTTTCTGAAATTGAGCAACATCAATAATGAATCTATAATCAATTTTAACATATTCAATTAGCAACAAAAGCATTTGAATTCATGCAAATTTAAAATTCTTAAAGGCTTAAATTTCATGTGTAAACACACTATAAGAATTCAGAATGTTCCGACAATGGAACATTTTACCAAACAAACAAAACATGGTTTCACTGGGGCCAACTGAACCTCGAACCTACAATTATTTACCTTTTGTTTGGCTGCAAATGGATTTTTGCACATTTATCAAATCTTGAATAGTTGTAAACACATTTATATGGAGTGCAAATACTACATAGATAATACCAAGGAAAAGTTTTTTAAGTTCCAGCCGTCTTAGGGTCAGAGTACACAAAAATATACCCTCCATGTTAGAAGGAGGGGGTCCAAACTTGAAGGAATCAAGTGTACTCTTTAAGTTTTCATTGTGTGAAATAATCTAAATCAATTATTTTGAAGGTTTTATGGATGAAATGTTCCATGACTTAATACAACCTGACATGAACAAAAATGCTATGAATTCATGCATGATAAATTGAAAGTCACAGCAATATTGACCATAAATTTCTAAATATTTCATTTCAACTTTTCTGCTGAAGTTTGCAGAACGTAGTTATTCATATGCAAGAATCTCTGACTGATCACGCTTTCAATGATTTATCATAATTTTAAAAGTTATATCAAAAGCCCTCTTTCACTCCATACAATTATTAATCCAAAAAACTTTTTGTTCCAATATATAGACTTTGAGTCTGGCATTGCAAGAGACAACAGAAATGGCCAGCTAATATTGGGGGCATGTTATGTACTGACAATGTCTTGATTATGTTGTCTCTCAATTTAACAGTCTGTCATTTTGCAGTCTATTCTCAATTCAAATCTAGTAACCTGATGCACCTTTGATAGGTTGGAGAGGGACATCTGGTTAAAAGGAGAGGAATTCACCAATAAAGATCTGATTAACTTGGTAGGGGTACACTCTTCATGTCCAAAGTGACTGAAAAATGACTGTTAATCCAATCAATACAAACACTTGAACATGATTTGTGTTAAATGTCATCAGTGATATTATGGATAATCTATGACTGATGAACGAGTCTAGAGTGTTCTAGTGACTTACAGGAACCCTGGGGCTATTCTGAACTCACAAATGATACAAGTGCACTGAAATAGCTAAATATGGAGGCTTTCAAGCTTTACTTATCAACCCAGGACTAGTCACTGTGCCATCTGTGGTTTTAGATGCTGCAACAAATTCTGTTAAAGAGCATTGCTACTCTAATGAGGAATTGTGATCAGCCCCCGTCATATTACAATAGAAGTACTTACATGACTCAACTGATTAAAGCAAAAACCATGGCAAAAAATAAACTTTTAGAGTATCTGGGGACAATGGTTCCCAATACTGGAGGGTGATTACTTTAATGCTTCAATCTCCCTACAATTGAATATGCTGAAGTGGTTGACACAAAAAAAGAAACTTGTTTTCTCATGACGGCTCTTGCGGCCAAGTGAAATACAATGATCACAGAACTTTACTCCATTACATTTCTCTACTATCTGCAGCATTTATCATATTTGCTGGAAATTAAACTATTTAAAATGTTTTCAGGCATTTTGGTTTTTTTTTATTCTGCAAGAGATGCACTGATCACTTCCATTAAAGACTTGGAGTGGCAGTTAGTTTAATGATCGATTAATCTGCCATCATATCTCCAAATCTATTTTTCTCTGTCATGTAAAGAAATCTATAAAAAATGCTTTTAAGTATGTCAATAAGCCCTTTAGACAATAGAACCACTGAAGGAGAGTTATTCTGCAGTAATATTACTCATCTTTATTTCTCTCTGTTATTACACAATAATTTTAACTCAATTTCTACCTAAAATATAATGTGGATATAATGAAGATAGAATGATCTTTTCAATTCTATAATCACAAATGGCTCAACAGTGTTTCGACTCTGGATACATGCATGGCAAAGCATCAATAATTCAAATTTGGCTTTTGTTGATTATTCCAATATTTTACATGTAATACTTACTTTTGTAAGAGTTTGAATATTTGTCACACTTGCAATATCTACCATCATAATTTCTAGAGAACTTCCATTACAGAAGTACGTTATTTCCATGCAGTCATGAAACATATAACAGAATGACATATTTTCAATGACTTTTTTCCATTAATGAATAATAATTGCTGAGTCACTCAGGCATATGAAAAATCAGTCACTCATGCAAATGTGCATCATTCTGTTGTCTTTGAATGGTAACTGTCATATATAGAACTTAAGTGAAGTGTAGAGAACTAAATGCCTTAAAATCATTGAAAAACTTTTAAAAAGTTTTTAATCAAATAACCAAAAATATTTTCCCATCCCTCTTTTTTGGGAGAAAAAAAAATCAATATTCATTATTCAACTTAACCCCCTGTTATCTGGAAACAAAATCACATGAAAACATGAAACAGATCCATATCAGCGGAAAATAATGATGAATATTTCATTAGCCAGAATCTCATATGGATACCCAAAAAAAGATTTGTTTAGAACTCAAAATGTACAAAAAGTGTCACAAATATTTAGATGTTTATCTTAAATATTTTTATGGCTAACTGTAAACCACAAAAAAGCACCTAATAAAGCATACCCAAACTCCCCAAAGAGAAACCATATATACAAAAGAGACCATACAGTGTCCTTGTTGTTCAAAAGTACACTAGTCTTCCATTTCACAAAATGTTGGGATTTAGTATCAAGTACATTGAGTACTTTCCACAAAGTTACAGAATTTTCCTACCTGCATATAGACAGATATATGTATAAATCTTTAAATAAATACCTACAAGTGACTCTATTCAGTCCAGCTAGTGGAAATCTCATCTGGTGTTAGTGAAGCATAGATTTATAATAAAGAAAGGCTGGTGTGAGCCATGCACAAATAGGACAGCTGATAGACTTATTGAAATTCTGTCAAATAAATTAAATTCTCAATCAATCTAATTGATTCAAGGTACAAACAATATCTGCCCATCTCCCTGACACTTCATGTGACAAATGATACGACTTTTAGGTGAGCTTTTCAACAAAAGCATTTAAATTGCCCAAGTCAATTCTTTCCTTTTTTTATATTGAATATTTGTGAATTTGAATAAAACATTGAAAGATTGAAGCTAAACAAATTATAATCCCCTTCACGTTTGTGCACAGTGTAAGACCTTGAGGTATGACATAATCCCGTCGTTGATGTCTTGCTGCCGTGCCCGTATAGACAATGATACAGCAGCTGCCGAATTCTTGAGATCTATACAATATGACAGGCAAGCTTCACTTACAAAACAATTGCTGGTGAAAAATTCCCAGAAAACAAATGAAAGCTCAAATTGTCTTGCACAAAGGCATAAATTGCATTCCCAGAATAATATGTCAATCTTAAGCCAAAATAATTTATAGCGTCCAAAACCTGTAAATCTTACCAAAAATACCTGCACATTGGAGAGGGCAAAAAATGTTGAAGTGCATGTAATTCATTTAACAAAGTGTTTTCCATAAATACAGACATACTGAAATGTTGCATCTGTTGTCTATAGTGGTAATTATAAGCTCTCTTTATCAAAAGGTTGTTCAATGTCATAACATCTTTTTTTTGCACTCTCTCAAGAAAGGATATTTCTGTTCAAGTTGGACAATGGAAACCCTATATTGACATATCCATCTTATAATTAGGAACAAATATATGAGAATCAGTGTTGAAAAATGATAACAGCTTATTTATAAATTGGTACCTCATGAGCAATCTTAAATATTGAGATAATATGTCACATGTCAACCAGTTGCAAAGATCGAGTTACAATTCTATATGCTGAGAATGCAAGACTGAGGTAACAGATGACAAAGAGAATTTATAATCAACCAACAAAAGGAAAATGGAAGCAAGGTTTGTGTTTTGCCATTTGAGATGTACACCTTTTTATTCTGATAAAGATCCAAAGGTAGCAACTAAAAACCTTAGTAGTTTCACAGCAATTACAAAGGATATAGATTTCATGAAGTGTCTCCAGTTTTCTAATTGATGATCTAAGTTACTCCTTGTCTAAATAAAAAGGCCCTGATTCATTGAGGCAGATTATTTTGTTGGGAAGAAAGGTTTGTTATGTTGTTACTACACTGTATTTAATATCAAATCTGCTTCAAGTTAGTAAAAAACACAAAACCTTTCTTTCTCTCTGATATAATTTGCTCTCTTTGATCATGAATCAAGATCCAGTGGAGAAGACATGCCTTGATGAAACCTTTCTTTCTGGTTCAGTTCATAGATATTGGAACACATGAAATGACATTTTATTTGTCCTTAATCTAAGAGAAGCTCATACATCTATTTTATTAGACCCTTGTCAAACCTTTAAAAAGGAAATCCCAGCTATCTTGTCATTAATGTTTGCTCCCACAATCCAATTTTTTGTGCAGTTTATCAACCATCAGACTAAATATGAACAGTCTCTTTCAATCCCTAGCCAAACGGATTAACCATACTGAACTCCCCAGATGCAAGCATCCTTAAAAGTCCAGATTCCAATAAGTCCAACTCCAAAAGAATTCCAGCCAAAAAATACAGTGCATCAAATCCCTAAAGTGTGTAAGGCTTTCAGTTTGTCCTCAAATTAGGATCTGTGAGAAATGCATACAAAAACCAAAAAGCCAAATCTCACAAAAATGTTTTAAGTTACTGCTGTTTCAGCACATTATCAGCTGTTCATATTACCCATTATGACATATTACTGTATAATCAATTACCCTAGAGAAGTCTGGGCCCTGTATTGCTTTTCTCAGAATGAACCATATTTTTTTTTTCTCTAGGATTACAACTTAGCTAAAGCCCCAAATCTGTCCACCAAAAAAGACTTGATGGAGCCAATCAAATATCTGGGGCATTGAAGCTGTCCTTTTTGAGTGCTTAAATAAAGCAGAGAAATGCCTAAAGAAGGTTCCATACTAAATCATGCAAATTGGTCACCAGTGCAGTGTGTATGTTTTCATAATTAACTAGTCATCTCCAATTTACTTTCCTTGGACTATCTATTCAACTTTAAAATCTTTATTTAATATACATATTCACTCCTTAAGAGATCAGTTAAAATTCCATTGTAACTTAATTTTAAACTGAAACATGGAACATAGTAATTTGAAGTAATAAATGAAGTCAGTAATAAACTTTGAAAATGGTGTATTTCAATCCAGGTATTCAAAAGAACTTCATACCTGAGCTTGTTATTATCCAAATCAGATGGACGCTGGTCATTTATGAGATGCGATGACAAAAAAGATTAGATCTGACCACCTCTATGTCACTAAAATGATCAAAAAACTTCCATCCTATACAGTGTCATAAAAATCATGTAGCCTCATATTTGTCACTAATTACATGGTCAGTTTACTATGAGAGTGGTCATTTCAAAAGAATGGCCCTGTTAGGACTTCAAAATGAATACACATACATTGAATTTTTTACACATTACCTTGTCTCATTAAACAGACAGACCCTTAGAAAACAGACCAGAGACAGCTTGAAAATGCTACTTCTTTATACTGCTCCGTCAATACCATGTTTACCTATGGCTTAACTTATTTGCCTTTTTGCTACTGAATGCATACAGTGGTTCTATAGGCCAATATTCATACTATAAGTAAAGTTTTGACAACATAAGGGCTTTTTAAAGGAGTTTGATAAAGTTTAATGCACTTTTTAATTACTTGGCATATTTACATAAAGCCCACAACAAGTATCAATATAAGTCTATGGTATAGCTTATGATTATCAAATCTTTTAAGCACTGGAGACACTGCAACCACCTGATTTGACAAGATATCATAATGGCCAAATCATTTTCCATCTCCCCTGGGATCTATCATATCAAATGTTACCAGGTGAAACCTGTTAAATATGTTGGACTTAATTTTTCACAAATTTTTATCCTCAAACAAATGGACACACAACATTATGATACTGTATATTAAAAATGATTCATCAAATCAAAAGAAGACACTGTATAAAGGAGGGAGAGACAGGATACAGGATATGGTCAATAACAGCTGGTAGAGGTGTATGGTAACAGTACGTACCTAGAACCCATAACCTTTATCATACTCTGAAAGTGAATTTGGCTATAGATATAAAGTTTGGCTATTTTCACACCTAAATAAAAATACAGGTGACTCTCGATGGCTCGAACTCCGATCTCTCGAAGTTCTTGATCTCTCGAAGTGAACCTCCGGTCCCGTTTTTTCCCTCTATATAACTAAGCAAATTTACTCCTGATCTCTCGAACTCCGATCTCTCGAAGTTCTCTATCTCTCAAACCAAGACCTGGGTCCTGTTACACATATTTCATTGTTTTTTACTCTCTATCTCTCGAAGTTTTGATTGCACATGTATACACGTCAATCAAGCGTAAAATTAATTCAGCTTGGACTTAACTGGATAACAGTGAACGCCTAGGGCTGGGATGGACGTGTTAATTGGGTGTTTACATAGAAGATACTACACCCGTGAGTCGTCCTAGTGTTGATATAATTAATTGGTTAATTGGTAAATTAAAAACAAATCGCTTCACAACTTATTTTGACTGGACGAGACGATAATTTTGAGAAAATAATTTAGAGACGTGTCAGTAATTTTCAATAGATTATGAACTTTAATATTAATAATGTCTACAAATACCAGTTTGGCAAACATTGCACAAGAAATCCTATCTCAAGAATTGTATACCGATTATGAGCAATCTTGTGAAGGACCGATAAAGCCCATGCCCGGGGGTTAGCAAAATCGACAATTGCTAGTCAGGTTTCATGTAATCATGTAATGAGAACAAATAAAAATTGAAACTTAAATTAATCATTTTATTTATTCAAAACACGATCATTGTTGGTGAAATCAAGTGAATTACCTGTAAAATACGAATGAATTATGAAAGCGTGTAATGACATTATCAACGTATACTTCTGGTATGTATAACAGTAGAACAATGATGATTGGAACTGAAAATTTCGGATTTTATTCACTTTCTATCTCTCAAACCCCCCGATCCCTCGAACTTTTCTTATGGTCCCTTGAACTTCGAGAGATCTCGAGTCACCTGTACTTTCAAAAAAAAAAAAAAAAAAAAAAAAAAAAAAAAATGAAAAAAATAGTACATGTGCAAAAAACTGACTGAGCCCTCTTCCCCTTCTTTCAAAATTTTTGCACACTTAAAAATTTCAGGTATTTTAAATTCATTTCATTAATTCCAAAAGACTCAAAAGTTCTAAAAATTACAAACTGTGATGGAGAAATCTGATGATGAGATACAATGGTATGTTTCAAAACCCTTGGGAAAAAAGGTGGAGGTGGGGTGGGAGTGGTTGCTATTTGGACTACCACTGACAGATTCTGTGGCAAGAGACTCTGTCTCAGGTTATGTAAAATAACTACACCTCTCTCTCTCTTCAGCTAGTGGTCAAGTGTAAAATAAAATTATACTATGTGAATCATTTTAGTAGACCACACAACCAGAAAATAGAGATGTAAAGATTTGAAATAGTTGCTTTTTTTAAAAGTTCTTTAAAATTCCTAACTCAGGCCTTGAAGATACATCAAACAAATTCATCTCTTAAGAGGATACAAACACTGATAACCTAAGACCGATTGCAGTGCGGTAATGCAGGTATCTGTCACAATGACTGCAGCAAAATCGAGACATTCAGACAATCCACATCAATAACAATGCATGGATTTAAAAACAAAAAGGAAACCAAAAATAGACAAATTCTTTCACTTTATTGTAGACCAGACAGGGCACTGGCAGAATCTTTTATAATAAACTGATCAGTGTTGTCACTCAATGTGTTAGCATGTGTAAAATACATTTACATTTAATCATCCTAAGCTGGTATATTTAGACAAAAATTTTAAAACAGCTTATTTACAACGTATCTCTACTGACATTACAGACACACGCTAACGTAATATTATCAGCATGTGTCTCTTTAAATTTTGCCAGGATATACCCAGAATTATGACCAGAACAATGAAATATGCCACTTCCTAAAAATAATGTGGATATTACTGAATTACTATTGAACAGGTCTGTTACAAATGTAGCAAGGAAACAGAAAATTGATGAAATGATATACTTCTTTCTACAATCTTATAAATTCATCAGATAATACCTGCACTGTAACATTTCTGGTGTGCACTGACAAAAAACAGATCTGTAGAAATAAATCAGAGAAAGACACACCCTAATTATTGGTGAACAAGAACCAATTACATTGATCCTGCTACTTCCAGTATCTGAACAACACCCTCTTACTTTTACTATGACTAGGGTGATCCAGGCATTTATCCCTAATTATGGTCTAATATTCACCTGATGATTACATAAGACTTCACTGATAAAAAACAAATGTGTTTTGTTTCTACCAAATTAAACCTGTGAATCTACTGCAATAGACTTTCTGATACAGGAAAATCAATTATTAGGATAAAATTTCAACAATTTCGGACAATTTTGCACTCTTAATTATGTTACTTATGAAAGAATTAAAGTTGCTCAAGTCATGACCATGTACAATATAAAGCTTTTAAATAACAGCAAAAATATACATGTAGGAGAAAACAGCTTCTCTAGATCATGATTGCAGCAGGTGAGCTGAAAGTGTAATGATGGCCAACAAAAACCCCCTGATCTACAACACTCACCATCAAGAGTCCCTGTACTATACCTATTCAGTAAAATGATAGATCAAACCGACACAGTTAGTCTTCACTCTTAACAATCACATTTACAGATATTTCAATATACAATTTTAGTTCGTTTATTTTTGGTAGGGTAGTTGTTTCTTGATGCAATCAGTCTCATACATGGCCATGGTTTACCATAAAATGTGATTAAAAGCAGAACAAATTGAAACATAATGCATATGATAAACCACTGATAGCTTCATCTTAACTTTATTTACATTTTTATTTTCTTCTCTCTGGAACATGGTGTCTATGAAGCCTTGGAAACTTAAGAAACAAATTGGAGTTATTAGTTCCAAAAGAAGGCCAGTATATTATTTAGAAATTCTATTGCAGTATACAATCCTATACATTGCAGGATACTCATTTTACATCTGTTATCAAACATCAAATGAATTGTCTATCTTCCCTAAGAAACCTTTGACTTTCTGCCTTCCTGTTATTGTGGTGATGATATAACAGCATTGTTACATGCTGCAGCATTCTTTCTGCACACTTAAATAATTAATTTGATAAAGTCTAGCCACATCTACAGACAATCACATAAATGTCAAGATCATTTTTTCCCCTTTAAGTCTTATTCTGCAGGGTGCATTCATTAAAGGGATATCTATTTCCTAATACACAAAACATCTCTATTCAGGATATTATGTTTCCTCTGTCTTCATAAGAAAAGGCTTTGACATATGAAACATTTAAGATGACCAAAATAACAGGAATCAGACAGACAGAAATATTTCAACATTCTACATGAATGGGATAATTAAAGTTAGGCCAAATATCAACTTTTTCTTCAAAATCTTTGGAACAATATGACAAGTGACATAGGGTGACATGCTTTGAAAGTGAAAAATAAAAGGAAATTAATTTGTTCAAATTAGTCTACATGCATTTATTGATAATTAATTATGTTACTTTGTTCAGGTGTTAATAAGAAGAATAACAGCCATACGAAAATCTGAATTCATTCACCCTGTTGTAAAGGGCTGTGACAATGAATGTCAAATGTTATCACAATAGGCAGGTTGATTGAAATATTGAACGAATTCTGTAGAACTTGGGTTTATATGAAGTTCATCATTAGATAAAAACAATGAAACTCATTATAAATGATTGGTCAGTAATTCTTATAAACTCAAAAGTGCATTTAAATTAATAACATGCAAGCTATCTATCCTTGGAATTCTATATCGTTTAAGTTTCTTTATCAAAGGTAATCAATAAATTAATTACGTATACTACTTGGCATCAAATTCGAACTTTAAAATGAACAGATTATTCAGTAGTTAACATTACAATAATTTGGCAGTCCTCTTCATACTTCAAATATTGCAAAATACTAATCCTAAGCAATACATAGCCATCTATTTAACTCAAATTTGAACTCGTAGGTTTTTTTCATTTAGTGCCGATAAGCATAATCATAGGCTTTTTCATTTAGTGCCGATAAGCATAACTTCTACTTCAACATTAAATCATTTTACACCAAAAACAATTAAAATGAAAAAAGTGTGAACTCCCATTGCACTTCACAGTTAAGTGTATATCAGTTTTTCAAGATGTCTGGTCGACTCAAGAGAGAAGGTAATTTGACAAACCAAAATCTTTTGAAATACATATTACAAAATACTTTCTGAAAGATTGATGATTCCCCTTTAATATTTCCCAATTTATCAGTCCATTTTTTGCATGTTTTTATACCACAAAAATAACCATCTACATCGCCTAAAATTAGTATTCCTACAATATCCAGGCAATTCATAATTTCCCCCCATTTGTTTTATCAGGCAATTCTGACAAGGGTAATGGTCTCTTTAATCTCATTTAGGTTTACTTTTCTCATAAAATCTTTACCACACGTACACTTTTGTTTTAACTTTTTTTTTTCCTGTCAAAATTGTCACTGGATAAAGATTGCACAGTATTTAAACTTTGACAGATACACATGTAAATGATATATATATTTGTCCTTTTATAGTGTATTACACAGGAAGCGGTAAATTATCTGTCAAGTTAATGACCAATATGCATACTAATAAGCATTTCTGTGATTTGTAAAAGTTATGCAGTATTTCAGGGTCTTTTAAAAATTGGTTGGAAGTTTCTTAGTGTATTAAAAAATTTGGATAAAATTTCATCTCTGAAACATCAATCCCTATCAACTCTACATAATTTTTATAAAAATATTTTTTCAGAAACATAATGACAGAAAGTAAACATACTGATTCATTCAGTAATTCAAGAAAATAAAAATTTACAGAAATGAAAGTTATACTATAACATATTGTCTGATGTCGTGCAAGAAAAGAATTGGAGCGGAAGAGATGTGTACAGTTTGAACACTTAACACCATGTTCTTCACAATTGAAACAGGTTATGTTCCATTCCAAAAGGTAACATAGCCAATGAGTGGGCAAAGTACAATAAAAGTCTCAGCTAATGTTACATATACAGACAAACAAAATGTGTAGAAAAAACCATCATCAACATCTCTGATAGCCTAAATGGAGTGCTCAAAACACAAACTGCCCGGCCTTCTATTAAATTCCTTGTAATTAAATCATATCGTATATAATACCTCAAACATGAGATATTCTTGTGGCTATAGTTTCTTTTTCCTTAATATTTAATTTTTGTAACCTAATAAACTAACATCCCAAAAACCCTGTAGGAATTAATCTTGAAGTATTTAGACAGTCAAAAAATTGTCACTATTTTGCATCCTAACCATAGAACAGGCAGACCCAAAGTGGTGAATAGAAAACTATAAGTAGGCCATAGGATGACAATAACAATGGATCAAGTTAAGAAAGAGGGGTCCTGTCTTTGACCATGTTTTCAAAGTATGCATCATATAAAATGTCATGGATATAATTGTACTGAACCAATAACATAATATATATAATAAATTTCTGTGCCTCTAAATTTTTTGCAATTTAATCCTTTAAAGGTAGCATTCTGAATTCTACATTAGCAATTTCTGCCATTCCATTCAAACACCAATACTAAAGATATTGGATTCAAACATATTGTGACTCTGTCTTTTTTTTTTTTTCTTCTTCTTCTTCTTTTTTTTTTAATTTTGATGGATCCACAAAATTCCAAAAATTGGATAACTTCAGAAATTACCCATCATGAAGTACTATTCTAACAAGTATAATGGAGATAAGGAAGTTAATTACATTAAAGTCAGTCTGTCCAAAACCAAAATGTACTGTATATTCTACTACGGTTATTGCAAAGATCCAAGATATGCTGCGGCCATTATTCTCCCATAAATCACAAATGTCATCAACAAATTATTGATAACTTTAAATCAGTCTCCTCTAATTTTGACTGCACTTACTAGGAAAAGGACTGAGGCCTCTTCTGATTGTGATGCAAATTAGTGGGAAAAAAGTTTACTTGGGATTCGGATTACCTCGTACTTCTTCTAATGCGTGAAGTGCAAATAAATGAGAAGTAGCATTCAATTGTGATGTAATAATGCACTTATGTTGACATCGACATCCACTTCTCCGTTTCTCTGTATAGGAGTTTAAAGATTCGCTGTAGCAGAATAGAAATAATTCCCTTGTCAGCCGATTTGTTGGAGAATATACCCCTCAGTCTCAAGATTTTGTTGGCAAATAAAAACCTTGTCCAAATCTTTTGACCATTGGGGTATATTCTCCAACAATTTAATTCCTCCAACACACTGTCTTTGACCTACAGGTGGTGCTGAGTTTGCATTCCATCAATTGAGAATTAAGTCACTACTTTTTGCTCATTTATTGCAATAAAAATCAGAATAAATACATCAAGCATCAACAAATCTACCATAATGTCTAGGGGAATTGGAAATAAACGTAGGTAAAGAAATCAAATTGGTGCAAATAATCATTATTTTTCATTAATAAATATGAAATTCAGTCATCAATATGTATTTTTCAAAGAGTATTCCTCTTTTTTTCCAAAATGAAAATCCAAAATATTCCCAGCATTGCCTTACTCAGCTTAAAAAACAAAATGACTTATGTGTATCCATCACTCAATAGAAAGTGTTTTTCTAAACATTTTCACCTATCTATACATCACAGTGTCATTTTGTTTTCCATTAGAAGAGAAAATACCCATTTAACTCAACCTGATAGATTTCTGTAATTGTCTGTACACAAACATATAAATACTTGTGCTACTCTGAAGTACCCTGCTATACATAAACAAGTACCTGTGAAAGCAATGAAGTGCCAAACAAGAAACTGGTGACTAACAAAATACAACACATTCCAACCCCTTCACTCCTCCAAAAACTGTTTGTTCTGGTCTTGAAATGTGACAAGAGGAAATTCTTCAAATGTATAATTTTCGCATTAAGTTAATAAGTCAACAGAAGAGGAGCATATATAATGTTCAATTGAGTAAAACTGAATTTCACTTTTATTGAATTTAAATTATTGGTAAAATACAGAGTGAAGATGATCAATTTTACATGACAATATGAGGTGTTTATGTAAGGGCTCATTTAAAATCAATG
This sequence comes from Saccostrea echinata, assembly GCF_033153115.1. Lineage (NCBI taxonomy): Eukaryota > Metazoa > Mollusca > Bivalvia > Ostreida > Ostreidae > Saccostrea > Saccostrea echinata. Next base: position 27,196,271 of record NW_026889750.1, read on the forward strand.
AGCTATGAAGGGTTATGATCTTTTGCATATAATTTGGTTACTGCGTAAAAATCTAAACAAAATGTCGAAAAAGTTGTTTGTTTTAAAACAAAAGAGTTGCACCCTTTCTTTTTTTTTAAAGTTAGCAATGGATTTAAACATACTCAATATGAAACACTTGTATTGTTAATTTTTTCTATTTTAATCAGTATGCTTAAGATGCTTGTATCTTTGAGACATGCAAATACATTTGTTTCATGCTATTTTCATTCCAAAAAAAAAAAAGATAAAAAAAGAAAGTCCGTTTGAATTCAGCTATGAAAGAGAGCAACAATTATATTATGCAATACACATACCATATACAAAACCAATTATCAATTTAAAGTGCCATTTTCTATTCACGATTCAACATTTTAAGTGTTGTGGGTGGGTTTAGCTTCCATTAACTGTTATATTTTATCATTTTTAATATTGATGGTAATTTTTTTCATTAATTAAAATTCAATGTAACTTACCTACAAATTTGGACGCAGAAATTCCACGTGCTATGAACGAGTTCACAGGGACGACTGGACCATCCTACATAGAATGTGACTCCTAGGCAGTAAAAACGACAATGTCCTCCAATAGATCTACAAAAATTATACCTAGATTTAAATCTCTGCACTCTACTAATACATATGATTAAACGGGAGGTCATAATAAAGCCAGTGATGCAGAAAATCTCACAATGCAAGGGCTTCCTTATAAAATTTCTTACCACCCAAAACATCTATAAATACAAATTGTTGATTTTATTTCATTAAAATGCAGCAAGCATGACTGAAGATTATCGCACATTACCATCAATGTCATATGTTTAATTTGTGCTGTAATATTTAGCCTTTTTTGTTTATATCTCTGACTCCATCTTGACATTCTGGGTGAATGGAGTTGGATTACTGAGAATTACACAGAACTATGCAAATATTGTTAACAAATGACGATAACATGCGTTATCTGAGTGATTAAGTAATAACAATAAGAAATACTGTATCCTAATCTTCAAGTCTTCCAATCAATAAATTGCACTAGAAATTTAGAAAAATTTATAAATTTCTTCTCCTTTCATGATTCTCCCGCTTGTGTTTGACATTCACACCAAATTAGCAAAATGACTTGGTGTTCCCTTCTTCAGCATGTTCAGAATCCATGGAAAAGGAGCATATAGCTATAAAGAAAAGAGGGATAACTCTGTGTGACTGCACTCCCAGATAGCAGTCAGTGCTTAGGAAAACAGTTGCTTATAAACATGATGAAAGGGCAGTTGAGTCTTCAACAAAGGAATCAGACAACTTTAATTTCAGAATATCTATCTCTTTTAATGCTCATTGTGTTGTGTAAAGTTCCTTTATATTAAAACAATAATTGTGAATATTAAAAGACACCTTTGCAAGTGGATGTCTTTGGTCCACTAATCCCCTACTTATGGATGATGGACCAAAGATCTTTCAAGCCTGGCTTGTGAAGAAACAGAAGAGAAGGCATTAAGTTATTACACTGTAAAGATCATCACTTACGCATGCATTTTTAGGGCATAGAAATACAGAAAGAAAATATATATGCCTATTTGTAATCTGAAAGATGCAGATATGTACTGCTCAATTTCCTTTTTCTCTCTCTCTGTAGACTAAGAGGATAAAGTATTTTTGTTAAAGTTCCTATAAAAGATAAGTTATATAAATAATATATTATAATAGCAATTAGCACTGCACTTTGCTTATGTTATGAACCTCAAATGTATTGAAAATGCACTGTGATATGCACAGTCTGTAATGGGAAAGCCCTAAAAATGTTCTGAAGTATTTTTTTTAAATTTCAATCTCTCCCATCCTCTGTCTTTACAACTCCTCCTATTAAATATATTACATGAAATGCAGATAAGAATTGTAAAATCTTTCCACTCTTGAAGTCTTCCATAATATGATGAAATAGAAAATAGACAGATTTTTTTTAAGGAGGCTCATTTAAAGGACGAATTGTACAGGTTCGCTTTGCTGATGATCCAAATCTTTAAAACGCTCTAAAAATAGACTACGTCCGACGTTTTAAACAATGAGAACAAGGTAACGGATTCATTATAAATCACAAACGAAGAAGGGTTATTGTGAGTAGAGACCAAAGAGAATGACAGTCAAATCTTCGCTACCCAAGTAGTGTACAATGTCATAGCGAAAGCAGCAAGTTCTACCACTGACAACTGTTGTACGTATAGAAGAAATTCGAGTTGAAATTTACAACCTCCTTGAAATAAATTATAATTGACTTGCGCTTTTAGAGTACTGAACTCTTGTTAGTTTGTGTGCTTGTCTTTTTTCTTTGAAAAATGTATATTTATGCTAGAAACTTTAGCTTTTTCTGATTCAGAATCTGATATGTTCAACCGTACCTGAGTGTTCTGAGTCAGGGGGATTTATACTCTTGCAAGTGGACTTTTTATTCCAATTATTTTTTAAATAGGAATATTCATTTCATTAAAACACTTTTCATTCAATTTGCCACTCGGTATTCATTAATATACATTCCTTGTCTATTTATAACTGATTTTCAGAATTATTCATGCAAAGATTAAGAAGAAATCACATTAATTATTTTTGGGGGGGGGAGGGGAATTATTTTTTCTAATAAAAATAATATTGAATATTATGAAGTGTTATTATATTGCTTACATATCTGAAGATGATATCCATCACTTGACACTGAGATTTCTGCAATACTATCAATCAGAAACTTGAAATAAAACATTTAACCAAAATCAGAAAAAAGATTAAAAAATCTTTAAAAAATATTTATCGTATCATAACCTCCATTTGGATATTTGAAATCTTTGTAATAAGTGGTGCTGTAATGAAATCTAAAATAAACTATGGGTGTAATGATCCTCCTTAAATACATATATATATATATTTTTTAAAACTTCTACATGTATTAATATACATGCATGTACTTAGCCATCCAATGATTTTGGAATGAACTGATTTAACCATAATAGGAAATTTAAGGACAGACCTGCAGGCCAGTTAATCAGGCTTTAATTGATGTGATGCTCCAGCTTCTGCTGCCATGGACAGGGAGTGACCACTATATGGTGTTAGTTTAGGAGACTATACGTCATGCAAGGCATGATAATCAGTTTCTTCTGTGATGAGATGACCACCCATACTCTCCGCTGTGATAGGATGACCAGTCTCTAATGGTAATGAGATGACCAGTCCTGTTGTGATGTGATGCATGGCCATTCCCTGTAGCCATGGACAGTGTCTGTGATATTGTCCTGGAACGGGATTCCAGAAACCAAATGTTACAGGAACACAGCAAAATGAAAGTCTCTATTGGTGCATTTCTTATTTTTTCATGTAATGTCTTTTTGAATTTTTGTATAAAATTTTATTGTATGTTTTATCAAAAATTACATAATCTTTTGCTTCCAGTCCTAATTCCTTAAAAATATTAGTATCAAAACTATACCAAATTACTTGGCAAATATGTAAGCCATCATTATGTAGGGACTTGTTAATCTCAAAAGCCTCTTTCAGAAGTGTATTCATTCTACAGAAATATACATATACCTAATGAAACAATGGTATCTGTGTAGACTTTAATACATGAATACTGTATTTTCAATGTGCAGTAATTAAAGAGGGTAGGTATGTTTATTAGTATTTTAAGGCTATAAAAATTCTTATTTTCAATAAATTAAATTCATATTTAGATTAAACATACCCCAAAAAGGTTAAATAGATATTGAATTATCTTTTAAATATTTTCTTCTTTATTATCTGAGGTCAGGTATTTTTAAAAGTCAGAAAAATTGCCTCTTGAATTTGCGAGAGGGTACCCATGTTTGTCTGTTAATTGTGATGTAATGAGAAGAGGTATTTTGAAATGGTTGGTAATTTTTTGGTCAAGTTGAGAGGAATATGAAAGAAAAGGCTGAAAAAATGTTATTTAAAATCACCCCCTGATGTTTCTTTTATCACTGCAGTTTTGGGGTATTAAACTAGTTTATGTCTACCAAAAATGCTCATTTCAATGAATGAAACTTAAGGACATACGCAACATAGTTTGAACTTCATTGTCTTTTTCCCTAGAGTTGAAGAGTTCCAATACTTAAAGGAACTGTGTGCTACATTTTAATGTCTATATATGCTATTGTACACTTCCTCTAAAACAAGTTTTGATAAACAAAACATCTAGAATATATGTTTAGTAATTTTTGTAAATTTTTTTTAAATTATACAAGAATTTTCATCAATTGATATCTTTTCAAAACCCCTGGTAATGCATGCTGATTTTTTGTCTATGAACATCTGATGGCACTATAATCTTAAATTAAGAATATCTTGAAAAATTATCAGAAGGTAAGGTACGTTGCGTATGTCCTTAACATGATATACATAATCAACAGTATTAAGGTAAACAAAACCACCTTTCCAACCGGCAACCCCAGGTAATTTGCGTTTCTGAAATCCATAACTCTTCACGAATTTCCCGCGGACTACTCTCCAGCATCTCTTTCCGCGTTTTGGTGGCGCTAATAAACGCATATTTTACTATTCAGTGCAACATTATCAATGTTGCATTAATATTTTTTTCTTAATTAAAATACCAATCCAAAATTTGTTTTATTAAATATATATACAAATTTTATTAAAAAAATAATTGATAATTTTTAATACGATATAATTTGCTGTACAACTTTTCCTTCGTTAATTAGAGTAACCTTTAATACAAAATAAAGATGGCCGACCGAGATGGTCGGCTATCACCTGCTTGTCTTGATGATTTAGAGGACGAATCTTTAGATCCAAGAATTCATGTATGATCTGTAGATAAATAATACGTTCAATTTACATAACAGTGTATTAGAAATACGTGTAATACTCTTCTTTACCCGTATAAATGTCAGTGTTTTCAAACACTTGAATTTGACAGCTCTTTGTTTTGAATTTAAATACTGTAGACACGGTACAAATATCAGTGCATATGAACCAAGAAGTGGCGATATTGTTTGGATTCTTTTTTTTATATTGTAACATTACAATGTGTACAACATAATTTTTTCTGTGATTATGCATTGAATTTTGAGTCCATTTTATTGTTTTCTGTTTTTTACTAATAGGGTGAATTAGAAAGATTGAATAAAGCATCAGAAGAAATAAATAAATTAGAATTGGAACTTGATGTAAGTACTTTGATATTGAATTCATGATATTATCTCACTTTAAGTTTCAAAACTACATGGATTTTTTTTCCTGACAGATGATGAAAGATGCGTACAATATTACAAATAACTTTATTGGATTAGGATATGTTGATTTCTATATAAAATGCACATTTTTTTGTCTATTTGTTGCTTTGTTTATTCGTTAACATATATATATTTTAGGATGCTAGAGCAAGCTTTAGACAAGCCCTCACAGATTCCACACAACAACTCAATGCTTTGGCAAAAAAACTGGGCTCCTGTGTGGAGAAAGCTCGACCTTACTATGATGCCAGAATGAAAGCCAAAGATGTATGTGGACAAGTTTTATTTTAAAAAAAAAAGATATAGATTGCTTTTAGCTTTAAAAAAAAAAGTCTGAACAAATGATTTTTTTCTTGAGTTATATTTGATAGGAGAGTAAATTTTCATTGTGACTCATGGTTTTTAGCATGAAAGTATGTTCAACAGAGTCTAGTGTGTAGAATTTTGTGCAGATTCTGCTTCATCTGACTGGTCTTGCTGAGGCAAATTGGAAAAGTTATTTTGTGAGAAATAACACATAGAAGGTGTGACCATTGGAGTGAGCGCAGTTTTATATAATAGGATAGCTAATCACTTTTAACCTAGATCCGCCACTTCAAACGACATGGGACTAGACTGAGCGTTGTATGTAATTTCATAACAGAGTCTAAACTGCAATTTTTAAACAAAGAGCATTTAATCAATCATCTATGTGCAATTTTCATTAAATCAAGAAAAATTCTTTTAAATTACATTTTTTGTTTGGTAATCAAGAGAAAATGGTTTGGACAAAGGATTGTTGAAATCATAATTAGCAAAGGATTGTGGGTCCCTAGTTTACGCTAGTGACAATGCTAAAAGTATGTGTACAGTGTATTGCCATGGATTGCAGAGATGGCGAAATAGCCTTAGGTGTCCTGTAAATTGTGAAAAAATTTTCAAAATCTTCATCCTTAAAATCTTCAAGACATGTCATAAATTGATTTTTAATACACCCCAAAGAAATATCCACTACGTATAGAGACTTTTTTTTTTCATATGTTCATTAGTCATATTCAAGTCCTGGCAGTTTCAAGTTCATGAATTATTAAAAATCGTTATTTAAGGTAGATCAGTAAAAAAAGAATAAATAACAAAAAATCATTTATATCAGAATGCATATTTAACCCCATCTTCGCTAGCCAAGGGTTTCTGATACGCTACTCTCCTCCTAAGCCCTTGGCATACGGTGTTAAAAAAGTTGGGATTTTTTTCTCAAGTTGTGATTGGAGTTGATCGACATCGTTCGAGCAATCAGCAATTGTTTTTTTGTAAATGACGATATTTGCGTTCGGGATATATCTTGACTCTTTAATTAGGGGAATGAAAAACGCAAGTAAACAACGATCCGTAAGATAACATGCCATTCTATGAATAGCTATATGGTGTCTTCCAATATCTTAAGCTATGTGCAAAATATGTGATTAAGAATCAATACTGAAGATCTAGATTTGCATTTTAACATGTTTAAATAACAAATTAACATAACTCAATACCTTCTTGTTAATTATTCTTTAAAAACATTATTTTTTTTAAATACGCTTTTTATTTCTGTCGATGACGCAATCTGTGCGTACCTGGTAAGAATTGTGATCACGTGACGAAAACAATCCCGTCTTTTGTCAGCACCGTATGCCAAGGGTGTATGAGGAGAGTAGCGTATCAGAAACCCTTGGCTAGCGAAGATGATTTAACCCTCCCTCTCTCTTTCAAAAGGTTCAAATTATACTTAAATTAATTTCCTGATTTCTTCAAATAATATCACTGATCACCATGTTTGATTAAGATTCAATGAATTGCTTCAACACATAGCCGTAGGAACCCAATAGTTTTGCCGATGTATAGAATACTATAGAAAGCACAGCTACTATATGCTTGTGCCCCCTCAATAATAACGTTTGATGACTTTTTGGCTTGTCAAGGAATTTTTGAAAGTTGATGTTGCCCTCCAAACTGAAAATATATGGTTGTGCCCCCCAAACTGAAATTACTTCCTACAGGCCTGCAACAATCCTAAGTACATGTACTTTTGAAGTGAAAATGGCATAAGTTAAGTAACTGAGTAAATTTCAAGTTTAAAATGGTGCCATAAAAAAGACAAATAAGTCATGAACTAAATATATTGACCAAAAAAGTGCAATTCACTATCCAATATAAAATTCACAGGTGTCATGTGCCTTGGAGATAACTACTGTGGAAACATTTGATTTCGTAATGGCTCAGTGGAATCATGGGTGTCTCTCATCCATGAGTTTAAATCTTTTATGAATTAATAAAGAAGGGTTACAAAGACATATTTCCTTTTGTAGGTATAAGAGAATACCTGAAATTACGTCCACTCGAACCTGTAAAATTTGCGCAATCCACAAAAATTGGCCCCCACAAATATTAATGATTCCACAGTAATCTTATCCCTGTCTACTGTAGGTGAAATTCACAAGGTAATCAAACACCCCTGTGTATACACAGTAATAATTTTTAAAAAAAAAATAGAATCAAGTTAATTTGGTGTGAAAAACTGCATGTCATGCAGTTTAAAGTTATATGAATAATATAATTCACAACATTTTAATAGATAGTTTTCCTATGACGTATTTTTCCCCGGAGTTATTCCCCTTGGCCATCATTTTAGAGGTCAAAGTAGTGAATTTTCATCTTTGAGCAACCAAATTAAATCATGCCTGCCAGAAATACATGGGGAAAATATTTACAGTATTGTAATTATGAATTAAAAGATGCTTTAACAAACATATATTCATTAGAAAAACAGTGTTATCTTCACCTCAGTGCCCAGTATAACAAATTGAACTTGGTTGAATAATGAAGGGATCTGGGAATGTTGACCTACAATATGGCGGCCATGGGGAAATAACTCTTGCTTATTAAAACCATCTATAAGCCAAGATGAATAGACTAAACACTTCAATTGCAGGTAAAAGTGGGAACTTTGACGATGTGGACACATTGACGAAATTGACAAACGACCAAAAATCGTCAAAGTTTACACTCATCAACTTTCACATTCTTATTAAAGATCACCGTTTTCACCCGCCATATTTCTTAAATATCAAAAACTTTCAACCCTTCAATAAAACCATGTTTATAGTAAATATACAATTTGTTTTGATTTCATTAAAATAAAGGAATATCTGAACTTTGTATTCTAGCCTTTTATTGTTACTATTCATTAGGCCCACATTGAGACCCAGAAGGCAGCATTGAGGTTTGAAAGAGCATGCAGTATGCATGAGGCAGCAAAGGAAATGGTACAGTTAGCTGAGCAGGGCTACATGTGTAGGGAGGAACCATCAGACCCTGCCTGGCAAGAGATGCTGAATCATGCCACAATGAAGGTCCCCAACACTAATATTTTATTTCTGGCTCCTCATCAACATCTGTTCAAATAAAATTTTTGTTAACATAACATGTGTACAAATTCCCATGGAATATTTAATAGTAGGATTTATTTATTTATTTTTTTTTTAATGGAATGTAATTGATAGGTCATAAAAGCTATGAAAATAACAAATATTATTAGAAGAACAGTTGGGAAGTTACAGTGATTTAAATACTGTGGGAAAGATATGTCAACAAATAACAGACTTGTTGTGCCCTAAAATGTTACAATGAATATTTTCACTATAGAAGACTACCGTAATAATAATGTAAGGTAGTATGATTATTACAAAGAAATCTCAGGGATCGACATTAACGGTTGTCCGATTGCCCGGGGCAAGTAAATTCTCAGTTTGGGCAAGTGAAACTGCTGATGTACTTGTCCGATCGGGCAAGTGAATATTTCTGATAGATTTTTTTTTTTATCTTACATTAGTTTATAAACAAAACAATAAATTGAACGTCTGATTTCTACCAGGAATATGACATTGTTTTTGTATTTGAAAATTCCTCGGTAGCGTTTCTAGATCATACAGTTTATTAAAAATCAGGTTCGTTATTCCATTTTTCTTTCGTGGTTGTTGACAAAAATACGTTTTTCGTCTGACAACTTTCTTTACATTCTTATTATGAATATAAAATAGTTCCTTCAATCACAGAACATAAAGAACACCAGTTATTCTCGGCGCACGATGTATTCTGATCAGGATATGTATGTTTCGAAACATGGAAACTGATTTCCTTTAGCGTGGCATCAGTTTTCAGGGGAAAAAATTCAAAATTTACAAAAAGATCGTACAGAAAATAATTTTCAAAGATATGAATTTTATTTTAAAGGAAATATTGCTGCATGGCAGTGTGAGTTACAAGTATTTAAATTGTAGCATCACCGGCACATCATTTTTTTTCTTCTGGCACTTAACTTGCCATATATAGAGTAATATCTCACTTAATTTACAATAATAAATTTAGTTACCGGTTTTCTCTTCTTTCTTATATTTTGGGTAACCAAGTTTTGCATTTGGACAAGTCAAAGTTTGAGTTCACTTGCCCGAAGGGCAATTGAATCTGAAAGTTGATGTCTGTCCCTGAATCTAAAATAAGGGGAAAAACCTCAATATAAAAATTTCATAAGCACTGTATGATAATTTTCATCTTATTGGTAGGTGAATGAAGCTGAAAAGGAGAGGAATGCAAGTGAACAGGACCACAGAAATACCATGATAAAATTCCAGGACACAGAGGAAGTTGTCCATCATTTACAGAGGGAGCTAAAGAGAGCTATAGCCAAATCTAAGTATGTCAATTCATTATCAACACCTGTCACTCTTATATGTATACAGGGAAAAAAAAATCTGCTTTTTAGCTCTACAGGTCAGAGACCAGAAGAGCTTATGGGATAGTAAGGTGTCCGTCGTTCGGTCTGTCTGTCCATCTGTAAACAATTTTTCAAAACGCTACTCCTCCTACAGTTTTAGTCTGATTTCAATATAACTTGTCACACAAGTAGACTACACTAAGATACATAATTCTTTGTATCCGTTTTTGATTTCAATGAACGGTGTTGCCATGGTTACTAAAAATAGAGATTTCTGGGAAGTACTTTCAAAACACTACTCCTCTTACAGTTTTGGTCTGATTTCAATATAACTTAGCACACAAGTAGACTACACTAAGACACATAATTCTATCTATCGGTTTTTGATTTCTTTGAACAGTGTTGCCATGGTTACTAAAAATAGAAATTTCCTTGAAATACTTTCAAAATGCTACTCCTCCTACAGTTTTGATCTGATTTCAGTATAACTTGGCACACAAGTAGACTACACTATGATACAAAATTGTTTTTATTGTTTTTTGGATTTTGTTGAATGATGTTGTCATGGTTACTAAAATTGAAATTTCTGTAAAATTCTTTTAAAAGGCTACTCCTCCTACAGATTTAGTCTGATTGCATTAAATCTTAATAATACAAAAGTCTCAATAAAACAAAAAGAGACTACACCAAGGATCATTATTCTATGTATTGCTGTTGCAAAGTTTCAAGTCCAAGTGCTACTTTTAAGTACAAACCAGTAGAGCTACAGTCTTGTCAGAGACTTCTGGTTACATCCCACATCTTTTTTTTTTCTTCCAAACACAAGTTAACATTGGGTGATAAATTCATTATATCTCTGGTAAATTTACATTTTATCATGTGTATCTTATATTTTTGAAACATTGACACATATTTTTGATGGCACTTTAAGAACTAAGGTTGAAAACCAAGTCTTCTGGAAATGGACTTGCATGGATGGCTGTCTTTTTTGTTTGTTTTTGCTATGACCAATTTAAGTTTTGGACTGATCACTGGGTATTGGATATGTATGAATTACTGCTCATTTTCAATTATCACTAAAACATTCTTTAAGGTAACTGTATGTATTTATTTGTCTGTGTTGGTTTATGGAAATTTGGCTTTATTCCTCTATAACATGCATTTACCTATTTCTGCTCATAGTTTTTCAACTCGTCGAAGTTTCCTACAGATGAGTGATCTTGTAAACCAATATCATTTAACAATGTTGTAAGTAGTTGTTTGATACTAGGCATGAGTCCTAAACAGCTCTCTTAATTTTGTTTCACACATCAGCCTTTCCTTTGCCCTTTTGTCTGAAAGGAGATTTTTTTCCTCCTTTTTTTCTGTTTTTTAACAAGATAGCAGTACTTCATTTTCTGCCAAGTCATTAGTGCATGACTCTGGATGGGGAATTGCTATGGTATGCTTTAGTCTTGGTACATTTGTATTTTAATTGTCCTAACCATTACATTTTTTTCTACCTTTAACATGAAAAGCTTTGTTATTTGTCTGTGATTGAAATGGATCAACTCATTATGGTATCTTTTTGCTAGGCTGCATTTCATCTTGCCTCTCATTAAACATGCAACTTCTACATGTATCTTTTTCTGTATATCATTTTATTTCCATATGATTCAACACCAAAACTGCTAAATAAGTGAAAGCCATGTTTATGAAATTGATATTTTCTTCAAATAGACATACTCTTTACCTAAAAGACATTTTTTTTAAATATGTATGTGTATTCACCCAAATAAATGCCCCATACAGGTATAAGAAATATGGATTGATATTTATAGGACATATATATGTGTTTTTATTCTCCATAACAACTGTTCTATAGAGCAGTGATGATAAGCACTGTCATACATGAAAATAGATGTAGACAGTTGTACTTGGTGTAATACATGTAACAAAATTGACTGTATGGTATAAGGCCAAACAAAAATATATGTTTGTTAACTGTTACATGCTGAAATAAAATAGGGTCGGTAGGTAGGAATATAAACTGAGGAATTCTAAATAGAAGCAAGGGCCAGTTTTGGTACGTAATGAAAAAGAAATCCCCTAGTTCATGAAGTGTAATCTGCAAAAGGTTGTGTAGTATGTGGTTCAATAACTTTCAAAGTACTTTTTAGTCAGCTGTATGCATCTGTGTACAATATTGTTTATGAACAGATGGCCAATGCTTCTTACTTGCTCATAGTTTTGATGTTACAAAATTTTGAAGTACATGTCAATTTCTCTTTCAGGCCATACTTTGAAATGAAGGCCAAATTTAATCAAACAATGGAGGTAAGAGTTCAGGTCACTGAAACCCTCAATTTAAATGTATCCAAAACTTGTTGAGAATTGGTAAACATATTTTCTTATGAATATTCAGAATTAAATAGAATAAATTCCAAATTATAAAAAATGGCTTCTTTTGTAATTTTAAATAAAAATTTAATGAAAATGTAATTTCAATGCAAGATTTTAATTTGTTTCTCCCAGGAACAGAAGCGAGGGATTAAAATTCTGGAAGAAGATGTTGGCTCAGCCAAAACCATGTACTCTGAGGCCCTTAGGAACCTAGAGACAATCAGTGATGAAATCCACCAACAAAGAATGGAGAAAAGGAGAAATGATGAGCTGGGAGAGAGGGGAGCTGGGGTGGGATCTGAAACTCCCTCCCCTCCCCCCTACAGAGACTCTGGTCACTCATATGGTGAGGGACAACATTCTGGGTCTGATACACAGGATTTTATACCCCCTTCTGTCATACATCCATCCACTGAAAAAGCAAGGAATGCCAGTTACTTAAAAGCTGTGGACAATGCTGAAGAGGAGGAGTTTCCAGTGCCAAGTTTAGAGAGTGAGTACAAGTCCCTCCCAGAACCTCACAGACCAGCTTTAAGAACTCGTAGTGTTCCAATACAGGATGATGTGTTCACTGAGGACCAACGTGACAGGAGTCAATCATTGAGACACTCTCTGCCAAATCCAGTAAAGGTAGATCAAGGTCAATCCTCATCTGACCCCTCAAGACTTAACAAAACAGAATCTCCTACTCGTTCAAGAAAGAAACTTCAGGCTGGAGGGTTAATACTCAAAATAGACTCAGGTATGGACCCCTTAGCAGGAATCCAGAGTGCTCCTTTAAAACCTACTCGTTCATCAACAAGATCTCAGGGCAAGTCTCGAAGTAGTAGAAAGTCCAAGAATGCTAATGGTATCTCTCCTCAATCGAGCGTGCTCAGTATTCCCAGTGGAGATGATGGGGAGAGTTCAGACTGTGAGAGTGTGGTGAGCACAGGACCTATGTTGGATGATGATCAGGTCTTGGCTCTCACACTGGACTTTGATGATAAGATCACCATTGAGGAAGACTCCCCACCAGCTCATTTAGATTGGCGTCGGAAGAGCCTCCCCCCAAACCTTAGTCATTTAGAACACTTTCTACATAAACCTGTAGCTGATGATAAAAATGCCTAGTGGATTTTTACTAGGTTGTTATGTCTGTCAGACAAGTACATCTTTTATTGTTATACATTGTTGTAAACTCAGCTTTCCTTCATAATGATTTTTGCGTGACAAAAAAAGAAACAAATCCAAAATATTTGGGTCAGTGGTTAAAAAATTCATTTACTTTTAAAAACATTCCAGTTGAATAATATTTATCGCTTTTCTCACTGAAATCAGGCTTTATAATAGTGCTTTAAGCTCATGTATGTCTGAAAAAAAAAAAACAAACTGAAAGTATCAGATAGTGGTCAAAACTGATTGTGGAGAAAGCTGTATTACTCTAGTGTTAGTGATCTGTGTTCCTCTGAGAACAGGGTATCTTTGTTGGTGCTTGTGTATCTGCTGTATCATGTATTAGTTCTTCCTTTTAGTGACTATATAGTAGTGTGGATCAAGTGACTTGCATACCTTGCTTATGTTAGACAGACATCTTTCTTTGGTACTTAAATTTGATTCACCTTTCTAATGAAATGGATTAAAAAGTGTTTTATTGTCTATTTTGGAGATGCTGTATGACTTTTCCTGCAGTTGATTTTCGAACATACAAGATATCCAATGTATAATGGCACAGATAATAACTTTTTAGTGAACTTTTTAGAATTTTTTTTTTCAAATAAAATCTTTTTTAATCTTTCAGTTATATTTTCAGTCAGTCATTTTCTATCATATACATGTAAATGTAGTCCTTCAAAATTATGTCTTTGTTTCAATCATCTACCAGGTAACTCTAAAATTGTGAAATAAAGTCTGGGTCATTAGACATTGGATACTTTAACAGGAGATAAACCTAGTCAATTCATAATACCTGATCAGTATTTTCACATTATGTCTGTTATGTGATTTTACATTAACAATGTTTTAGAAATATTGATATTCCGAAGAGAAAAATGGCAATTTTACATTTTAAACAAAATTTTTGTATATGTCCTCTGAAATGTACTGCTATTGTCATAAATCTGATGATTTTAAGAGACTTAGAATTGAATTCTTTCTGATATCAGAAGTACAGTTGAATATTTGTATTATCAAATCTCCATTTCTTTTTGAGATAAGTTTTCAGTGCCTCATAATGTGAAGCATAATCAAAATAAATGTCGTATTCCTCAAGATCAGGCTAGTATTATCCACATAGCTCTTGATTTATCTTTATTGATATTATGTGTGAAGTTTTTAAATATATTTGAAAAAGGTTTGGTGTTTGGTAGTACTGCCTCATTTTCTACAACCTTTATTGTCTCCATCATTGAAAATGGAGATATTTAATGAAACCTTGTTCCCCTATCTGTCTTTCTTTGATATCTGCACTTTAATAAATAGTACCAGTAGAATGAAAATTTCCATGTACACTATTGTTTATTTTGATAATGTCCTCCCTTATTTGCTTTGGGGTTAATTAATGAATTGAAGGGTGTGGCATTTATTTTTTAGTTGGAAAAATTTCAGACATCAAAATTACCATAGAACAGTTCCATTTTGGATGTTTGTATTTGAAGTTGTGGGTCGTAGAATGATTAAAGTATTGCGGTTACAATTTCAATTTTACTCAAACTTGTTGCTGGTTGAGACATGCATGACATTCTAGATTATTCTTCAAGTTAGATTAAAAGCATTGTTGTTGAATAAAGAGGAAAAAAAAACCTTAGTTAACACTGCTGTATTGAAAAAACCGTTTGTCTTATTTTCTTATTTTCTTGTTTAAATTTTTATAATTCAAACATTAATTGGGTGATATTTTCTTCATGATCTATTTTAGTTTACTGTTTTTATTTCTAATTATTGACATTCACAACTGTCTGTAAATCCAGTAAAAAGAAAACAAACCATTAATTTGAAGTAATCAAGAATACAACTAGATGGTTTAATACTGCATAATGTGTGTTACTGTAGGCAGTAGAAATAAAATTGCACAATACTGACTTGATATTATTTTGTTTATATGAAAATTCAAATGCTCCTACATGTGCTCCTACACTTCTTTTTGGAACCACTGAGCCATTTTCAACCAAATTGTTAACATAACATTCTGGAATGAATTAGAGGGCTAAAGGGTCTTCTTTTTTTTTTTTTTAAGGAAAATATTTGGGGAATGACAATAATTTTGCAAAAGCTTTCCAGATCAATACTGTATGACATCTGCCCTTTAACATTTGTCTATCAACCTCCAGAATCACTGAAGTCAGTTTGTTCAAGAAAATGGTTTATAGAACCATCAGAGAAAACCAATTTTTACACAAGAGCACAGAAATACAGTCATTTATGGTGATGGAAACAAGCATTCTGAGAGTATTGCATTAGCAATATTAGTCCCCTACTGGCAAGTGTAATCTGGTTCCGTTTAAGAATTGAAAATGCCATAATTCCGTCAAAAACCAATGAAGCGGAACGAAATGCGAACTTGATCTATAACTCATCAAGGGAAAGACACATACCAAAAATCAGCTCAATATCTGCAAGCGTTTAGAAAAAAAAATTGCGGAAGACCCTGAAAAATTGAAAAGGTAATTCCGTCAAAAATCGTTGAAGCGGAACAAAATGCAAACTTGATCTGTAACTCATCAAGATACACTCACATACCAGCGTTTAGAAGAAAAGTGTGGAAAACCAAGTGGGACAGACAGACGGACGGACGGACAGACAGACTCAGAGGAAACCTATAGTCCCCTCCGGTTTCACCAGTAGGGGACTAATAAACTGACAAAAAGCAGTGAATGTTCAGGGGTTAAGTGTAAGGAAGCTATGTTTTTTTTGTAAGGTCACCTGAGTCACTCGGAACTGCATTTAGTTCCATTTCAATGATTTTTGAGGGAATTATGGCATTTTCAATTTTTAACGGGAACCAGATTACACTTGCCGGTAGGGGACTAGTATTGCTAATGCAATACTCTCAGAATGCTTGTTTTTTTCCGTCAGTGCAAGTCCTGTTAAACCCCTGCACAGACTTCCGTCAATCTTTGCATATATATTTAGGACACAGTGTGTAGATGTGCATATTGCCAGGAAATTCCGATTCCTTTATTAGTCTCCTACCAGTGAAACCGGAGAGGACTATAGGTTTCCTCTGAGTCTGTCCGTCCGTCCGTCCCTCTGTCTGTCTGTCAGTCTGTCCCACTTGGTTTTCCGCACTTTTTTTTTTTCTAAATTCTTGCAGATATTGAGCTGATTTTTGGTATGCAAGTGTATGTTAATGAGTTACAGATCAAGTTTGAATTTCGTTCCGCTTCATTAAATTTTAAGGGAATTATGGCCTTTTTAATTTTTAAGGGTTTTCCGCACTTTTTTTCTAAACGCTTACAGATATTGAGCTGATTTTTGGTATGTGACTTTATCTTGATGAGTTACAGATCAAATTTGCATTATGTTCCGCTTCAATGATTTTTGACGGAATTACAGCATTTTTAATTTTTTAATGGGAACAAGATTACATTTGCCGGTAGGGGACTAATATTGCTAATGCAATACTCTCAGAATGCTTGTTTTTCTGGGGATTTGGCACTTTTCAACTTAGACTTTTGGCCATATCTTGAATATAGAGATAAACAGTTTGTCAGCGCAAATCCTCTTAAACCAATGCACAGAATCCCGTCAAACTTTGCAGATATTTAGGACAAAGTGTGTAGTTGTGCATATATTTCCAGGAAATTCCGATTCCATTATTTTTGGGGGGAATTTCTGCACTTTATAACTTATATTTTTAGCCTTATCTTGAATATAGCGATGAACAGTTAGTCAGCGCGACACAGTGTGTAGATGTGCATATTGCCAGGAAATTCCGATTCCTTTATTTTTCTGGGAATTTCGACACTTTTTAACTTAGACTTTTGGCCATATCTTGAATATAGAGATAAACAGTTTGTCAGCGCAAATCCTCTTAAACCAATGCACAGAATCTCGTCAAACTTTGCAGATATTTAGGACATAGTGCGTAGATGTGCATATTGCCGATTCCATTAGTTTTGCCCTCAGAGTTTTGGCTGTTATTGAAGAAACTTTCCAGCTAGGTACAGTGTAATAAGGAAATTCACTGGAATCAGCTTTTTGTGATGAAATTCTATGTAAAATATTTTATGACCTTAAAAGACCCCTATTGATTTTGAGATCAAAATATTAATGATTCAACACACACACACACCCTCACACACACACACACAAATCTTGGATAGATTAGTACACAAAAAGTTAATACTCAACCCCTCCTCCATCAAATTAGTGCTTTACCTTCAATAATTTCATAAGTAAAGTATATAAACAAATTTATATGACTACATACGGAAGCGTATTAGGGCCGCAGCAGTATTTTTTATCAATTTGTTATAACAAATTACTAATTTGTTTTAACAAATTACGAATTTGTTATAACAAATTGACAATTTGTTAAAACAAATTACTAAAAAATAGTGCTGCGGCCCTAATACGCTTCCGTAACTACAGCATAATTTTGTTTCCATCAATTATTTAAATATGTAAATTGTCATACGTTGGGCATGGACTTACACTCATAAACAAATCGAAATCACTGGGGAATTTAAATAACAGTTTGACAGCATTACTCCTGCACTGAATTTCCTGAAACTTTGTAGGTATTTCAGACATAATGTGTAAATTGGTATATTATCAAGAATTTCTGATTCCATTATTTATCTGCAAAGTTCAACCCAATTAAATTTGTAACATACAAAGATTTGAATGTTTTTATATGCAAGAAGCTTCGATGTGATAGTTTTTTTGCAAGTGATACCCATTTTTGAATTATATTGTGTATTTAAAGTGCACCGTGTCATTCATTATGTGTTGCGTTGTCAAGTTTGGGGGACCGTGGGGTATGTGAGCTTGCTCTCTTTTTCTTTCATTTCTGTTAAAATTGTGCAAGTTAAAAACGTAGTTTTTAGCTCACCTGAGCCGAAGGCTCAAGTGAGCTTTTCTGATCGAAATTTGTTCGTTGTCTGTCGTCGTTGTAAACTTTTCGCTTTTTCATCTTCTTGTCGAGAACCACTGGGCCAATTTCAAGCAAACTTGCCACAAAGTATCCTTGGGTAAAAGGGATTCGAGTTGTTCAAATGAAGAGCCAAGCCTTCTTCCAAGGGGAGATAATTATGAATCAAAAAAGATTAATTTTGTAACTCTCTCTACTCTACTATGGCAAGAATTTCATTAATATTCTCCGATAAACTCGCTTGTGAATTTGTTGTCGGGTGGCATAAAATTCACAACAAGCGAATTTATTGGTCTGTAGAGACGACTAGAAAGGGTTAGGAGTTGCATGGATAAAATATACATATTGGTTATAGAATATGTCTCGAATTAGAGAGTGAAAGGTAGTTGATTGACCAATGCTGAAAAGTGGCGAAATACATCCCCAAAGCGCGCAGAAAATCTTGCCGCGTAAATTGCACAATATTTGCATTACGGGATCTGTAGCGTTATAGTCAAAGACTAAAATATAAAACTATATAACGCTACAGTTCTGCAGCTACATTGTTACATGCATTATTTTTGTTTCTTTTCCGAGATGAAATGTCACGGTAAATATGTGGGGAATACCTTATTCTTCCAAACTTTTCATCTTGCTTCTAAAGATTTGTTGTCAAAAAAATCTTTTTGACAAGAAAAAACAAAACAAAAACACGTGTTCTTTTTTGTTCCTTGTAAAAATGTTTTTGGGTGTGTTAAAATTGGGCAGATATATGATGTATATTTATAGCAACTTTCGTTCTTGACTTCGTCAAGACCTGCAAAATCAATACACTTCTTTGTCATATTTGCGAGAAGAGGTTTGCACGTTTTCATTTTTTATAAGGAAAAAAAAAGAACTTTTCTTTGATTATCCCATGGAATTAATTTGGAGCGCTTATACAATAGAAAATCTCGTCTTGAAATTTTTAAAGTAAGTGAAGCGACATTAAAGATTTTCATTGTAACTCCAGCTGACGTACACGGAAAAATTCATAAAAGGTCCTCTACGAGTTATCTTTTCCTGTGAGTTGTCGATGAGAAGGGCGAGGTAAATGATTTTAGACTAAGAAGGATTGGTTTATTGGGAGTATTTCACGCCTTTTAAATGGTAGGATTTGATTTATTTCAGGGAAATCAAGTGATTTTGAGCGTTGTTTACATTTTGTCACAAGTTCTTCTTTCGATTCATCCGTTAGATGGACGTCCCTGTGTGCACTAGAAACTAGAATAAATTAGGATACTTTAAACAGTGTTAAATGCATGTGGTTCTCTTACAACATTACATGCATCAATTAAAGATAAGTTCATTTCAATGTTACCAGAGGGCCTAAAGTCGGATAGCATATAGAAAGAGAAGATCGAGTTAAAAAAGATGCGTAGGCCCATACACATGTAGCTGTAATATTAATCATTGGTAATCTCAGCATACTTTTTAGCTCACTTGAGCTCTGTCGTCGTTGTTGTAGTCGTAAACTTTTCACATTTTCATCTTCTTCTCCAGAACTTCTGGGCCAATTTCAACAAAACTCAGCAAAGAGTATCCTTGGGTGAAGGGGATTCAAGGTTGTTCAAATGAAGGGCCACGCCCTCCTGCAAGGGGAGAAAATTATGAAATAGCGAAAAATTAATGGCATCATTGAAAAATCTTCTTCTCAAGAACCAATGGGCCAGGAAAGATGAAACTGATATGGAATCATTGTCAGGTAGTGTAGATTCATATTTGTTCAAATCATGACCCCCAAGGGTAGGGTGGAGCTACAATGGAAGATCAAAATTTTACATAGGAATATATAGGAAAAATCTTCGAAAATCTTTTTCTCAAGAACAGCAAAGCTAAGATCGGTCATATTTATATGAAAGCATCCCAAGGTGGTGTAGATTCAAGTTTGTTCAAATTATGACCCCCGGGGGTAGGGTGGGGCCACAACGGACGATCAAAGTTTTACATAAGAATATATAGGAAAAATCTTTAAAAATCTTCTTCTCAAGAACAGCAAAGCCATGGTTGGTCATATTTATATGGAAGCATCCTCAGATAGTGTAGATTCAAGTTTGTTCAAATCAATAACCCCCAGGGGTAGGTTGGGGCCACAATGAAAGTTCAAACTTGTAGGGAAAAAAGTCACAGTCAAAAAAAAAAAATATATATAAGCATCCTTAGTTAGTGTAGATTCAATTTTGTTCAATTCATACCCCCCCCCCCCACTCCCTTTTAGGGGTAGGTCGGGACCACTTATGCATTTAAGATTTTCAATACTAAACTGATTTTTGTATTTTTCCTCGCCACAGTGCTCAGGCCCCTGGGCCTCTTGTTTTTGTTAGAATCTTGGTTTGAATCCACCTAGTGCCACACTTTTGAATTCTTGCCTTTTAAACATTATTTATTTGATTTTTCATAGGGGTTTGTGTATTTTCCTTCAATTATCTATCTTTTATGCATGTTTATTTTTTATACAAGAGACACTGTAGTAAAAGCAAATCGTAAATTCCAATGTAACTAAAACACAGTCAAGCAGAACTATAACCTCAGTATAGCACACTTTCTTCGAGGACAAGCATTATTCGCTTTGTGTAACTCGATACAGGTATTCTCCTCTGCAATGAGCTGCAATGGATTTCTTTATTTGCATTTACTCCGTCTTTACTACTAGTATTCGTCGGGGTTATTGAGCTGGGAACATGTATGAGCATTAACTGAGCTTAAAATATACTTCAGAATTACATTCATGTGCTTTTGAAGTCAATGTTCTAAATTCAGATCCCAAGTTTTGAAACAGTAGGGCTACATATCAGTAAATGCACTCCCTTGGAATTTCATTTATATAATTTGTATACAGTAAATGCAATTTATTTGATATTTACAAAAATGTGTTGTAAAAAAACATGTATCAAGAAAGAATTAAGACTACAGACATTACCATTACAATGAAAGTTAAAAAAAATATTTATTAATAACATTTCAAGATAACAAACTAACAATATGTTAAAAGTAGAGCTGCGCAATAATATCGATATTCCAGAATATTGCGATTTGTTAACAAAAAATATCGTATTGCGATAGGTTTTTCCAGTACCGATATACCGGCAAAATGATAGGACTTTAGATTCATGAACTAAAATGTGCAATTTAAAATGTCAGAAATTTTCTCAATCATGCCAAACAGTACCAAACGGTAAAGGTTTCTATTGTATGTTGCATTTCATTGCCAAATTGTGGTGAAATCAGCTAGAATTTTTTTGTTACCACGTATTTATAAAAGTTTTATACACTCTGCTTATAAATGGAGGTTAATAAAATAAGAAAAAAGCATTTTAACTGTTATTAAAAATATTGCAATACATATCGCAATACAGTTCCAAATATCGCAATAAGAAATTTCAACCGATACCCAGTCCTAGTTAACAGTACCATGCTACTAGTACAAAGTTAATATGTTTGAAGAGGTCACTCCTATCTCTGCATACTAGGCTACATGCATTGACTAGAAAGAAAATGACAAACGAATTAGTACAATTTCGTAGCCTAAAGTCATTGACCGGAATGGAAATTGACAAGACTTTTTCAAAGACTAAAACCAATCCCAGCTGTATAGGTCGGCACTACGTTCACAATGAAGTGTTCCTTTCCAAATATGTAATTACATATATACAAAAGTATCTGGACAATATTGATATTACACAAATGTATAAATACATGAAAAATACTATTTGCATTTTATTGTTTCAGATTTCACATGGACCCCAACAGTTGTGCTCAAGATGTGATAAGATGTGACCTGTGTGAGACTGCTGTGGCACAGCACCTTTGTGATACATGTCATGTCAACCTTTGCAAGGGTTGTTTGGGGGATCATATTTCTAGTGAAGAATCCAAGAATCACATGATCATCAAATTCCAGGCGAAGAAAGCGACTCCACGCTCTCCTTTATGTGCATCTCATGACAGAGAACCATGCCACATGTTCTGTGAAGAATGCAACACCCCTATGTGCTTAAAATGCATTGCATCCAATACACACATAGGTCATAAACTCTCAATCTTAAAAGATGTATTTTATTCAAGAATGGAGACTGTTCAGAGAGACAAAGATGAACTAGAACAGACAATCTCTCCTACCTATTACGATATAGCTACCAGTATAGAACAAAGAATAACAGAAGCAGAGGAAGACTATGAAAAATTGATCACAATGATAACACAACATGAAGAAAAATGGATAAAAACAATTAAAGAATATATCGGAAACATGAAAACCGAGGTCATAGAGATGAAAAGCAAACACCTAGAAGCACTGGAGATTCATTTAGTCGAGATAAATCAAAGAAGAGCAGAAGTCAATGAAACATTGAAATCTTGTCACAAGATATCAAAGTCAAATGAAATGATGGAATATCTTAATTACAGATCAAGAAAGGAAGAATTCCAAAACATTCCAGCCAAAGTCAATGTATTAAGTCCTGAGTTCAAACCAAAACATCTTGAAGAGGAAATGTTTGGTGAACTCTTTGGTGCTGTTACAAAAATGTCCATCTCATCAGAGGAAAATGGTTACACAATGAAGACAGTAGATGAAATTCTGGAAACCAAGTCTAGCAGATTCACAGATTGGCTTGATAAACCAGAAATAGAAGCCAAAATCTTCACTGGCCACAGATGCCTTGGTATTGCTTGTGTTAACGAAGAAGAAATATGGACAAGAGGAGATATAAGAGGCCTAGTGAGGCTGTACAACACTAATAATAGCTCCCATATCAAAGACATTGAGATGAATTCCAGTGTTGATAGCATAGCAGTGACAAGAAGTGGAAATCTTGTTTGTGCTGATAAATTTGAAGGAACTATAAAAATTGTGAGGAATAATGAGATAGAGGAGTTGATTAAATATCAGTGTGGCTGGAAACCGCTAAGTGTTTATTGTACATGCACTGATGATATCCTGGTAGTAGAATCAGGGTTTTATAGACCAAAGAAAAAATCAGTCAAAGACATTCATTACTTTGCTCCAAAAGCTGAAACATCAGTTCGAGTTACCCGTTACTCTGGTTCAAAGGAAACACAGTCCATTCAGTATGATGATGATGAAAATCCTCTCTTTCCACAAGACATCAATTTTCCACACATATGTGAAAATAACAACATGGATATTTGTGTTTGTTACAGTTTTTCTAGATACAACCTTGAAGATGGAGCAGTAGTAGTGATTAGCCAGAATGGGAAATTGAAATTCAGGTACACTGGTCATAATCCAAGTCCAAAAGATAAATCATTTATGCCAGGGGGATTAGCAACAAATAGTCAGAGTTACATCTTTGTGGCAGATAATGGTAACAACTGTATTCACATTATAAGTGAAGATGGGCAATTCCTTCATTTCATTGATTTCAATCACTTGTTCATCACTGAACATCCACGAGACTTGTGCCTAGATAATAACGACAATATGTATGTTGCATTTGACAGTAATTATCACTTCAGAGAAGTGCAGAAAGTCAAGTATAGGAGATGTAATTCAATCAACAGCTCGAAATGCTGAATAACCTTCAGAAAATTGGTATGTTAGAGCATAAAATCCTTCCGGTAGTTATGGAATAGATCTGTCTTAAGGTTGCCAAGTTGTAGACACAGTGACCAAAGCATTGAAAATGGAAGCATCACCTTGCATTTTTCTTTCATTTGTGCACAAAAGCCATGTACAGTACCTCTGATGAATTTTTTAATGCATGCAGTAATCAAAATTTGCTTTAATAAAATGTGCACTTCTAAATTTTGTTGGAAGTGTCAAGTTTCTCTGTCCCATTGATCATACATATTCCTTATACATATTATACATATTTGGGTTCCAAAATTTTGACAATTATTTCCTACATATATTCCCAAACTGTTGCTTCCAAAGTTTTCAATTATAAACAAACCTTGCAGTGCCTAGATATTTAACATCTAAAACAAAATCCTCTTCAGTGTTCTTGCTCTTTTTCTTCTTTCAACTACAGTCCAGCTGGACATGTCATTACTAGTTGAAAATGAAGACCTGAAAGCAAATATTAGTCCTCCTCATCTGTATAGCTGTCTGTCTGTCCCATTTGGTTTTCTGCACTTTTTTTCTAAACGCTTGCAGATATCAAGCTGATTTTTGGTATGTGAGTGTGTCTTGATGAGTTACAGATCAAGTTTGCATTTCGTTCCATTTCATTGATATTTGACAGAATTATGCCTCTTTTAATTTTTAAAGGGTTTTCTGCTATTTTTTTTTTTCTAATCTTGATGAGTTAAGATCAAGTTTGCATTTGGTTCCACTTCAGTGATTTTTGACGGAATAGTGGCATTTTTAATGGGAACCAGATTACACTTGCTGGTAGGGGACTGGTATTGCTAATGCAATGCTCTCAGAATGCTGGTCTTAAAAGGTCTTAAATACATGGGAGCCCTTTCAATTGATAACAGATCTTTATTTCCATTATGAATTCTGTCGAAGATGATGCCAGATGGTGAGCTAAATATGAAAAGGAAGATCTGAACACTTTGTCAGAATGGATCAAGAGTTTTAGAAATTTATTTTAAAAATCGTATAAGAAATTTAAAAGGCAATATGCAAACCATTTATCCTTCCCTTTTCACTTAATCGGAGGTGATAAAAGAATTAAAAAGACTACATGAACAATACATTATGGTTCCAACCGACAAGGCTTGTAACAATATCGTCTTTATTCGTAATGCTCATTATTATAACTGTATTTTACAAGAACTTTGTTTTAATTCCACATCTGGAAATCCAACTTATACTCACAGTTCACTTTCTAAAGATGAAAGTCTTCAAAATCACATTTCAGTGTTTAATGCTTTTAACATTTCAGTCAACGAAGGTGAGTTCGATCTACCCTACCTATACTGGGTTCCTAAACTTCATAAAAATCCTTACAGAGATACATTACCGGGTCCAGTAAATGCTCTACCAAGCCCCTATATTTACTTCTTACAAAAATAACTGCCGTAAAGGAGAAACTTCAGAAATACTGTGCTACGTACAGCATATTCTGGAAGTGGTGTAAATCCGATGTGGATTTTCAAAAACTCCAATGCAGAGAACTTTTAGAAAATTTTAATATCGCCAAATTTTTCAGACGTCAGTCAAGAAGTATGACTTTTCTGTACTTTATACAACCATTCCTCACAATAAATTAAAAACTAGGCTTTTTGATATTATAGACAACTGCTTCTTCAATAAAAATGGAAGTCAAAAATTTTTGTATCTTGTGATTAGTCATCAACAAAATTACTTTGTTAAAAATCACTGTGATTCTACACATAAGTACTCTGAAGATGATGCTGGAGTTCCTCATTTATTTACAACATTTATGTAGCCTACCAGGTCTTCCAACAAACTATAATGGGCACTAATTGTGCTCCTTTATTAGCCGACCTGTTTTTATATTCCTATGAAGCAGAATTTATTCAAAAACTTCTACATGAGAAGAAAATACTTGCTGTGGCCTTCAATTCGATTATTAACATTGGCTACTTTCAATCATATGTTGACTCGATATATATCCCATTGAACTTTAAATAAGACACCACAGAGTCACTGTACCACATCTGTTTCATATTTGGATGTTTTACTGACTATGGACGATAAAGGTAAACTAACAACTAAATTGTATGACAAATGAGATGACTTTAGCTTTTCCATCATCAACTTATTTATATAATGACATCCCACTATGACCTGCATATGGTGTTTACATCTCCAAACTTATTTGATACTCACAAGCATGCTCAGAGAACAATCAATTTTTAAACCAAGGCAGGCCACTGACAGATAAGTTGATGTTACAGGGATTTCAACAACCTCATTTAGTCAGCATTTCGTAAATTCTGTGGTCGTTATAATGACCTTGTTAGCAAACATAACCTATCATTGGGTCGTATGTTGGTGACGTGTTTCATACCAATCGTTAGGCCTTTGTTTTATACTGAATTTGACTATGGAATGTTCCATCTACCTCCTCGTAGGCACTTAATCCCACCTCTGGAATTTCCAGGGGTCCATGTTTTATGCCCTCTTCACATATTTGTATTGTTTATGGATTTATTGAGATCAATCACTGTTTGTTATCTTCACCTTTTTCTAGGGCTGCCCAATAATATCAATATTCTGGTATATTGTGATTTTTTAACAAAAAATATCTTATTGCTGTACGTTTTTTCCAGTACTGATATACCAGAAAACTGCTTGAGCTTTTGATTTCTTAAGTAAAATATGAAATTTAATTTCTTAGAAAAGTTTTCAATCATGCCAAAAAGTACCAAACTGTATGGTTGTTGTTGTATGGTTGCATTTTGTTCCAAAACAGTAGTGAAATCAACAAGAACTTTTTTGTAACAATGTACATGTATTTATAATAGTTTTACACACTCTGCTTATAGATGAAGGTTAATAAAATAAAAAAAAGAGCATTTCAATTGTCACTGAAAATATTGCAACACATATCGCAATACAGTTAAAAATATCACAATGTATCGCAATACGAAATTCCCAGCCGATACCCAGCCCAACCTTTTTCATTGTACCTGGTATATATTGGACACAAATGCATTTCACCTTAAAAATAAAGTGCCCCGCCACATGATACGCCCATCAAATAATGTTCAATTTTCATAAACAGTTTAAAGTGCAAGAAAATCATGTCAACCTTGATACAAAGATTTCAATAATTTTTCCATTCCTTATAATGTTTGATGTACATATATCTCCTGTGGTGTGGGTATTAATTATAACAAATAATACATCATATATATCTCAGATTTTTGAGTTACAGCTTAACAAATGAACATCTGCAGCTTGCACATTTATGCAATTTTGGTCTGATGGGGCTTGCGGTTACTTGGGAATGGACTTATCTAAAAACTTTAACCTGGTCACTCATCCGGAAAATGTAGATCAGATCCAGCATCCAAAGCAAGTCCAGTAGTGTGCATCCTTAGATGTATCATCCATTGAAGTTTGGTCAATATAGGGGTTATAGTTACTTGGAAATGAGATCGCTCTAAAAACTTTAACCTGGTCTCTCATCCGGAAAATATAAGTCAGATCCAGCATCTGAAGCGAGTCCAGTAGTGTACATCCCTAGATGTATCATCCATGCAAGTTTGGTCAACATAGGACTTAAAGTTACTTGGAAATGAAATCTGCTCCAAAAACTTTTAACCTGGTCACTCATCCGGAAAATATAGGTCAGATCCAGCATCTGAAGCAAGTCCAGTAGTGTGCATCCTTAGGTGTATCATCCATGCAAGTTTGGTCAATATAGGGCTTATAGTTGCTTGGAAATGAGATCTGCTCCAAAAACTTTAATCTGCTCACTCATCCGGAAAATATAAGTCAGATCCAACATCTGAAGCAAGTCCAGTAGTGCATCCTTAGATGTATCATCCAGGCAAGTTTGGTCAATATAGGGCCTATAGTTACTTGAAAATGAGACCTGCTCCAAGAAATTTAACATGCTCCAAAAACATTAACCTGGTCATTCTTTAGCTGAAATTGCAACATCTGAAACCTTGACTGGTACAATGAAACACACTAGAAGCATCCTCCATGCATCTCTGACTAATATAGGCCATAGAAGTACTTGAAAAGAAAACTGCTCCAAAAACTTTAACCTGGGACGGTGACGGTATATTACATAAACTCCCCCAACTTCGTTGAGGTGAGCTAAAAAAAATATACAATATCAAATACATGTAAATGTATTATACAATATCAAATAAGTTTTGATTATATTATACGATATCAAATTAGTTTTAATTACTTTACATCAAATTTAGGCTAGCCAACAAGAACTATTTAATCCTTGCCCAATTCCCAAGATATAGATAACACCTTGTTTGTTTATTTATTTCTCTCAGACCATACAATGGTATATGAGGTACATGAACATATTTACATATATACAAATTACAAAGTCAAGTAAGGAAGAGTAGTATGAATTGAAAGTGTATTACTGTAAACAGGCCAATATCTTTTTAACAAACAAAGACAGCTTTATCAGTGAGTCAACATTTGTGGTGGACATAAGATTCTCAAACTTATAAGTATTTACATGAAAACAATACTTCTTATCAATAAGTTTCATACGTAATGAAAAAAAGTATGGACACTCCATTACATAATGGAATTCATCACCTAAAGTATTTTTATTAGATAAATTACATATTCTTAAAGATCTGTCAGTATTAGTCCATCTACCAGCTTCGATTGGAAGTTTGTGGTTACAAATTCTAAATTTGTTAATATAATTGTTAATATAATTCTTAAATCTTTTGGGAGTTTACTTAGGTACATTTCTCGTCCAAAATTGTTTTTAAAAATCCTATTATTTAAACATTTAGATGAATTTTCTAAGCTTATATGCCAGTCTTGTAAAAATTGACTTAACAATGACTCTTTCACAATAGTTTTTAACCATGAAATACTAAAAGAAAATTTTATTCATCCACACATAAGACAGACCACATGAATTCAAAATATCTCTTATACATTTCAACCATGGATGCATAAATAAACCTTCAGAAAAGCATTTATGGAGAAAGCAATACATTATGTATGTAAACTTACGTTCATGTGACATCAAAAGTTTAGCCCAATAAGTAATCATTCGTACCTTTACACGTATTATTAAAGGGTATCGCCCAGTTTCTCCATATACCATACAATTTGGAGTGCTGGATTAAACATGTAAAACAAATTTCAGAAATTTTAAGTGTACCTTTTCTAAAATATTTTCGTAGCCCCATACTTCACACCCGTACATTAAAATTGGGCTTATAACTCTGTCAAAGAGATCTATTTGACAATCTACTGGCAAATTAAAATACCTTATTTTTCTAAGTACTCCATACATGGCTTTTGATGCTTGTTTAGTTAAATGTGTTTTGGCACTTCTGAAGAAGCCACTACAAGACATGATAACACCTAAGTATTTAAATTCGTTCACAATTTCAATTGGTGCACCTCTATACAAAAATATTTTCTTTGGTATTATTCCTCTAGAAAAAATTACTATTTTAGTCTTGTCTGTATTTACTTGAAGCTTCCAATGGTCACAATAATCAGAAAAAATATTCAAAGATCTTTGTAAATCCTCTGGATTATCAGATAATAAAACTGTGTCATCAGCATAAAAAAGTATAAATAGTTTGAACATAATCTGCATTTCAATTTCTAATTTTTCACTAAAGCTCGTAACCCCTTCAATATTTTTCTGCAATAAATACTTTTCTAAATCGTTAATATATAAAGTAAAAAGAAATGGGGATAAATTTTCCCCTTGTCTTACCCCAAGGTTACACATGAAAAATTCAGAGATATTTTGATCAATATATATCTTCGATTTAATACCACTGTAGGGGCAATTGGGGTAAGTGGACACTCGGGGTATGTGGACACATTTTTAAAATATTGCTTAAAAATTAAAGCAAACAAGAGTTATCAAACCTGTTCAGCTCTCGTTGTAAAGGAGGAAGCAAATGTGTTAACATCAAAGACAGGGAAAATTCAAGGTCAACGACTTCGATTGAAAAAAGGAGAAAACTGTGACTCGATCCGTAAGTAAACTGCACAGAGCCATTTTCTTAGTATTGTCATAAATACTGCAGAGATTAACCATTGTTTAAATAAAAACTGTTCGCCTTTAAGCAAAAGAACTTGTTTTCAATCTATACAATGACGCATCAGTTTTAAGTCTGGAGTGTTTACATTGATGTATTTTTGCAGTTTATATTATTTTTATCGCATCATTCCTGTAAACAATATATAATCTTCACATAAAAAATGGCTACCCTTTGAAAAATCTGTAAACAAACATAATAAAAGCTTGTGTATTGATAATAAAATATATTCAAGTTCAGTCCGTTAGAGGCATAATATTTGATAATAAATAGATACTGGTTTTTCAAATATTATATCAATTTACACATTATTATGTTTTGTTGTTCAAGTGGAAGGGAAAATTGTAAGCTTTCTTTTTACGTTTACCCTTTAGAAAGGTCACGTGATAATGAAAAAAAAAATTACGTTGTGTCCTTCATGGATTTATTACAATTTTCAAGATTTATTAAAAAAAAAATATGTAATGAATGGCAACATACTCTTTGAAATTAATAATTTGCAAACACAAATATTTATTTGGTTAGAATAATTGAATGATTAGATTAATTTAAAAATGTCAAAATGTCATATTGTGACCACTTACCCCAGTTTGTTTGGGGAAGTGGACAGTGCAAAACCATGACAATGTTATTTAAACAGCAGTCTCAGGTTTAATCTTTAGATATTCAGTTTGAATTGTATCGGTATAAATCTTAGTTTTATGTATCAAATTAATTTTTAAATGATATTTCTAATCATGAAAATAATACATGAATTGATTTTCTATAACATAAATTTAAATAATTGCAAATTAAATTTAAAAACAGAAAAGTAAAGGTATCTCTGATGTTAAATATTTTCTTGCACAGAGATTTTGGGTTTTTATGTAACTAAAATAATTTTTTTTAATTTCAGAAACGGAAAACATTGTAAAATGGCCAGAAAGAAAAAAGACTGGGTGCCCAAACAAGGAAAATGGGACAGAAAATCTTTAAGTAAAGCTGTTCAGTGTGTTAAAACGGGGAAAATGACCAAGTTTAAAGCTTCTAAGATATTTGGCATTCCAAGAACAACCCTGTCGAGGAGACTTTCAACAATGGATTTGGAGTCTCCAGCATCAAAACCAACCACTCTGTCTAAAGAGGAAGAAAACTCTCTTGTTAGTCACATTTTGGAGATGGAGGAACGTGGGTTTGGTTTGACAATATCAGATGTATGTAAGCTTGCATATTCAATTATTGCACACTCAGGAAGAAAAAATCCATTTAATGCAGACAAGAAAATGGCAGGATATGACTGGTGGCAGGGATTTCGAGACCGGCACCCATGCTTATCTCTCTGTAAACCTGAAGGTCTAAGTGCTGCTCGTGGTACTATGCTTAATCCAAATGTAATTTCAGACCATTTTACCAAGCTAGGAGATCTTATGGATAAACTCAATGTAAAGTCAAAACCCCAGCAAATAATTAATGCAGATGAAACAGGATTTAGTACAGTTCATCAAACATCAAAAATTGTGGGGAGGAAGGGGAAGAAAGCCATTCATGCGAAAACAAGTGGTGAAAGGGGTGAAAACATTACAGTTTTGTGTTGTGTAAATGCTGAGGCCCATGTTTTGCCACCTATGGTGATTTTCAAAGGAAAAAGAATCAGTCAAGCTTTAATGAGCAGTACCCCAAAGAACACACTGTTTGCATGCAGTAAAAGCTCATTTATTGATGGAGAACTGTTTGGAATATGGTTTGAAAAGATTTTTTTGTCCAACCTCTCACCTCAAAGACCAGTGTTGCTGATAGTAGATGGCCATGCCTCTCATATTACACTTCATCTTCTGGAAGCAGCGAAGACAAATGACATTGAAATATTCTGCTTGCCGCCTCACACAACGCATTGGACACAGCCACTGGACAGAAGTGTTTTTGGGCCCTTAAAGAAGGCATACTACAAGCATTGTGAATCATTTTTGAAATTAAATCCTGGCAGACAAATATCCAGATATGACTTTTGCGGAATTTTCTCTCATGCATATAATGAGAAAATGAATATGGTAAATATCTTTGGAGGTTTTAGAGCTACAGGTATTTTTCCCTTCAACCCTCTGGCTATTCCTGCAGAGGCATTTGGGCCATCAAAAACTTCTGTCTTAGTTTCTGTAACCAGCACTACCAGTGAGGGGGAAATTGCATCACCTGAGAACATGGCAGTCTCTATTGGTCAACCAACCCAGGTTCCAAGGAGCTCCTTGTCAGTCTCAGAAGAAATTACAGAAGCACTTCAACTTCCAACAGTTGTCAAAGAACCAGCTCAAAGAAAAACTAAGAAAGTTCTTGGTGCAAGATGTGTAACAGAGAATGAATTCATCAATGAAATCAGACAAAAGGAGGAAAAAAGAGAAAAAGACCAGAAGGAAAAAGAAATAAGAAAAAAAGAGCGTGAAGAAAAGAAACAAAAGAAACAGATGGAAAAATTGAAGAAACAGCTTATTAAGCCTACAAGTAAATCAAAGAAGACTACATCAAAGTCAAAGGAAAATATCCCTTCTCACACTGACACCATTAATTGCTGCTCCTACTGTGGGGGGTACTATTATGATGAAGATTCAGATGATGAGGACTGGGTTAAATGTACTAGTTGTGATGATTGGTACCACGAATCTTGCACTGGAAAATATGGACGCCAGCTAGAACATTTTGTATGTGACAAGCATCGATAATTTTTTTGTTTGGTTTTCCACTTTCTTGTGTGTTGGAGAATGTTTACTTGTGTGAAATACCTTAAATATTGGATGTTTTGAGTCACTGAATTATATCGATGATTTTATGTCATTAAAGTTAGAAAAACATATATGCATTTCAAAATTTTTCATAATTGAAAAAGGGTAAAGATAACGGTTAGTGATCGATCTCAGAAAATTAATTTCAATTTTGAAAAAAGAAAATAAAAATAAATTCATTAATTTTAACTTTTTTGTCGATAATATAAGGATGTGTAATTGTATCTTCAAAGACAATGTATACCGTTATTTCATAATTTTCAACACTGTCCATTTACCCCAAATCTATGGGGTAAGTGAACACTTTTTAAAATTTAACTTTTAAGCCCATATATTTCAAACCATTTGAATTAAGTTGAGAAATATTTTACACTACAAAGAGAGAAGAGTGAACTATCAGTTTAGTATACTACAAGAAAGATTAGTTCAGATTAGAAGTTTTCAGACTCCAATTAAACCTTTAATGTGTCCACTTACCCCAGTTGCCCCTACATATTTTTGATAAACTTATAACTTCCGTGATTTCATTTCGCTGTGTGTAAGACATCGAAATGTTTGAAAAAATAATCATGCGATAGGCTTGCCTAAAATTTTTCCTCCTCAGATACACAGCTGGCTGCGGCCATTGTAACCATATTGTTTTCAACGTTGAGGTATTGATTGTGACGTCACAATGCCGCTGCACGCGCACTGACCCTCCGGTGAATACGGCTTCAAAACCAGTGAATATGTAATGTTATGAACCGTTTGCGTTTGTATAGATTATATAGGGGCTATTTATAGACTATATAATAAAGTTTTTTCTTACTAAAAGAAACAAATTTACACAAAAAATCTAATATCAGTATGTTATCTGTTGTACCATATCCTTTTCTAAAGCCAGCTTGGGCTTCAGTAATCAGTTCTAACTCATCAGCAAAAATATTCAAACGTTCACATAAAATACTGGTAAATACTTTTCCTAAACAACTTAACAGTGTTATTGGTCTATAGTTTTCAGGAAGAGTTGGGTCTCCCTCGTTTTTATATATTGGCTTAACGATACCAATAAGCCATTCCTCAGGTACAAAACCAGCATCAAAAATCAAATTGAAAAGGTCAACATATAGTGGCAAAAAAAAACTAGATGCTGTCATGAGACAGTAATACCCGCACTAATGTGTTTGCCTCTAAATGCACACTCCTTCATATTGGGCTTACCAAGGAAAAAGTCCAAATAATTCTATAATTTACACAGTACATGTATTCGTCAAATCGAGCATAAAATGCTCAGGTGACCATGTGACCCATGAACCTCTTATACGCATTTCATATACTTAATTCATTACCAGTCTGAAATAACAGAATTTAATTAATGATGTAAATTAGGTTTTGATAAAAGGGGGGGATATAAATTTTTGGCCCATAATTGGAACTTTTTAAATTTACTTTCTCAACAACAAATAATATTATTTTAGTACAAAGCGTTTTTGATGAATTTATCAAAATGTGCAAACTTTTTTTAGTATTTGATTAGGCAAAAACCTCCTTGAAAAGCCATACCCAATCAATTTTGTCACCCCCCCCCCCCAACACACACACACACAATTTGCCTGTTTTTGAAAATAGGCCTAGATGGCAAAGTTATGTTAAAACATCGTTAGTTATGATAATTTAAAATTTGTTCTTGTACTGTACATGTATGTGAACACCTTGAAAATTTCTACATCACATTGGGCTTGCGTCACCCTACCAGTGCTAGTACTAGTTTTACCATTATCATTTTTAGATTGCACATGCACATGCCATGTGACATGGTGCAGTGTTACATGTATATCAGTAGAAATTAATTCATTTTGTGTTAAAATTGGATTATATTTCATGAAGTTGACAGGACCTATGACAGTCGGTAAGTACAAGTTTAACTATAGATTGGGGTAAAATAAACCGAAATGCAAATAGTTAGGTTAAAGTTCAAAAAGGATCAAAGATCATCGGCAATCTTCTATGCAGAGTTGTCGTTCGTTTCTCTCTCAGACACTGAATGTATGAGCCAATGCAGAGACATATGTCTCTGGCCAATGGTAGAGAGTGGATCATCAGATGCCACAATAGACGAATTTCACATTCTGAAGAGTTATCTCCCGTTGTCGACATTACATTCAGTTATAGGCACAGATCCTGGAATTTTTTCCCAGAATTTCCTGAGGAGCAAAAAAAAAAAAAAAAAAAACAAAAACAAACGAACAAACAAACAAAATAAAAACAATGATGGTGGGGTCCATGTTTTTAAAGGGGGAGGGCATCCAAAGTCATTTTTTATTTGCTTCTGTAAATCAGTATATAGTCCTATTTAAATAACTCTGCAAATTCCAGGGGGGGGGGTGTTTCCAATCTCCCTAGCCACTCCCTGTCCCTGAAATGACAAATGATCATGTGACTCCTAAATAGTAGAAAACTTTTCCATTTGACTATACATAATTTTGTTTCTTGTGTTATTATGTTATGTATATCTAATGGTTTAAGGTTATGAACCCCTGGAGGTCATCCCCACTCTCTTAATGAACTGGAAATGTTCATAATATGACTACATCAAATTAAATAAAAGTGCATCAATGATAAGATTACTTGACATTTCATTCATGAATTTGGGTCAACCCATGTATCCTCCTAGAATTAGGAATGAAAATCATTCAAAGAGATGGACCATTAAACTATCTGTATATATTCAGATTTTTTTTTATGTCAAACCAAAGTATTAGACTAGTTTGCATACATGAACAAACAGGGGTCTGGGAAGGGGCAAGGGGAAGGAGTTATCTCTTTACGTCTTAATTGTTGAAAACTCCTAAAATGAATGTTAACCTCAAATCCGACTTGTACGACTTCATTATTTTTAAGTGGTGGTGTCTCCGTATGAGTGAAAAATTCCCAAGAGGGACATTTAACAACAAACAAACATTAATGACTTAAAAAACACAATATACATGTACATGTTTATTAGTCAACGGATATACTTCTGATCATATCTCTAGTTCTCCCTTGAATCAGAAATGATGATATAAATATTTTAAGAATGATTAAGAGTTGAAAAGGTTGTGCATTTTAAAATTCACTAAGCTCTGTGGTTGAATTAGCTATACCAGTTTAGCTTATTTTGCTACTCAAAGCACCTTGATTAACTATTTTTAATCATACTGTTTTCTGAAATGTGAAGTTTTTTCAACATGGATACAAGTCATACCTTTTCAGCTTCTGAAAACAATGCATGAAAAAAAAAAACTGCTTTTCAAATACTGTAACTCTTTCCAAGTACTTGTGATCATCAGTTTTTAGCTCACTTGAGTTTTTCTGGTTTTCTGATCACATTTTGTTTGTCATCCATCTGTCCGCCTGTAAACTTTTCACATTTTTGTTTCTTCACTAGAACCGCTGGACCAATTTCAAGAACCACTGACACAATAAATTTAACCTTGGTCATAGCTTCTGAATAATAAGAGATAGGGCTTTCATATTTCACATGTACATTACCTACAAGAACTTTCTAAACATACCATGATTTTTGAACCCATGACCTTGACCTTGAAGTTTGACCTACTTTTCAAAAAATTTAACATTATTTTAAATGATCATTTTGAAAGAGAAAAGATAGGGCGTTCATATTATACATGTATATTACCTGTGACAAGACCTTTCTAAATATATCATGACTTTTGACTCTGTGACATTGACCTTGAAGTTTAACCTACTTTTCAAAAATGTTATATTTCCTTATAACTTTTGATTGAGAAGAGATAGGACTTTTATATTTGACATGTACATTACCTGTAACAAGATGTTTTCAAGCATGCTATGATTTTTTTAACCCTTGACCTTGATGTTTTACCTAATTTTCAAAAATTTTAACTTTGGTGATTACTTTTGAATGACATATGATAAGGCCTGCATATTTGAAACAATATGTCATAAATAATGGCATCCCATCCACTAGGACACGGAAAGCAGGGGACCACAATTCTTTGAAATTGCTTGTTAGTCATTTTGATATGGAAACATCCTCATATAGTGTAGATTCAAGTTTTTTATGCCCTGCCATGAATATGGCCGAGGCATATAGTGTTTGTCATGTCCGACTTCAATAAAACGTCATATGCTGATACATACTGATGTAAGCTTTTCAACTGCATCAAAATTTTTGACCTTGACTTTTCCTTTGACCTTGACCTTACTTTTCTTAAATTAGTGTCTAGATCAGTTTTGAATAAACAATTCAAGATATATTTATCAAACTTCATATGCTGATATATACTGCTGAGAGATATCAATTGCATCAACTTTTTTGACCTTGACTTTTCCTTTGACCTTGACCTCACTTTTTTAAATTAGTGTTTATCTATGTTTTAAATAAACCATTTCTGATATTTTTATTGAACTTCTATGCTAATAGTAAATACATACTGATATAAGCTTTTCAACTGCATCAGCATTTTGACCTCAACCTTTCCTTTGACCTTGACCTCTCTTTTCTCAAATAAGTGTTAAGCTCAGTTTTAAATAAATCATTCAAGATATTTTTATCAAACCTAATATGCTGATATGTATTAGTGAGAGCTATTCAACTGCATCAAAAACTTTTCACCTTGCACTTTCCTGTGACCTTGACCTCCCTTCTCTTTAATTTGTATTTTGCTTAGTTTTAAAGAAACAATCTAAGATATTTTTATGTAAGCATTGCACTTATACATAATTTTGTGAGAATTTATCATCTATATCCATTTTTTTTTAGATTTTAGTTTCAATTTTAAAGAAACTGTTCAAGATATTCTCATCAAACTTCATACACTCTTACAAATTTTCATGTTGCATTTTAGTAATATACATTCGGCGGGGCATTTAAGTCCTATGGACATATTTCTAGTTTTCAAATCATGACCGACGAGGATAGGGTCAGGCCACAATAAGGGATCAAAGTTTTATAGAGATTTAAAAGGAAAAAAATCTCCAAAATTCTTCTTTTTAAGAACAACAAAAGCATGATTAATATGGAAACATTCCCAAGAAGTGTAGATTCAAGTTTGTACAAATCATGACCCCATGGGTTAGGGAGGGGCCATTTTTTTCCTGCCCCTATTTGCTATCCACATGGAAATGCAAATTTTAAAACCATTTTACACATCCACAGGACAAAATCAATCATCTTCCAAATGATCATGATTTAAGGCTAGTGCATAACATATAAGGGAAGTTCTGTTTAAACATGTTAAATATTTTTTTTAAAAAAATTTGACCCCCATTTGACCCCCAGGGGGAAAATAAGAATTCCGAAACCTTACTGCACATCTATAGGACACCACCAACTATCTCCCAAAAGATGATTAGGCTACTGTGTAAAATGTAAGAGGAGTTCTGGGAACCAGGGGCTTTTTGCATAAAAAACGTCATTTTTCGACCCCTATTTGACCCCCAGGGTGAAAATGAGAATTCAGAAACCTTACTGCACATCTATAGGACACCACCAACTATCTCCCAAAAGATGATTAGGCTACTGTGTAAAATGTAAGAGGAGTTCTGGGAACCAGGGGCTTTTTGCATAAAAAACGTCATTTTTCGACCCCCATTTGACCCCCAGGGTGAAAATGAAAATTCCGAAACCTTACTGCACATCAACATGACACCACCAACCATCTCCCAAAAGAGGATTAGGCTACTGTGTAAAATGTAAGAGGAGTTCTGGGAACCAGGGGCTTTTTGCATAAAAAACGTCATTTTTCTACCCCCATTTGACCCCCAGGGTGAAAATGAAAATTCCGAAACCTTACTGCACATCTGCAGGACACCACTAATCATCCCCCAAAAGAAGATTAGGCTACTGTGTAAAATGTAAGAGGAGTTCAGGGAACCAGGGGCTTTTTGCATAAAAAACGTCATTTTTCGACCCCCATTTGACCCTCAGGGTGAAAATGAAAATTCCGAAACTTTACTGCACATCTACATGACACCACGAAACATCTCCCAAAAGATGATTAGGCTACTGTGTAAAATGTAAGAGGAGTTTGAGAAATAAGAGTGTGACAGACGGACGGACGGACAGACATGAGTAACAACAATATACCCGAACTTTCTTTAGAAAGTGCGGGTATAAAAATGATATTGTTGTGCTTATATATTCGTTACAGATCTGATCATACCCTGGAGCTTTATTATTTTTCAGTTTGTTAACTGCTTGCAAGATTTCTTCTACAGAGATTTGACAATTTAAAGGGGAGTTATCATCGAGATTGACATCATTATCATCTACATCACCTTCATCATCTTTAGATTCCTCAATTTTTTTCAAAAAATCGTACATTGCTTTGATATCAACTTCAGTTTTACATCTAGCCTTCAAACTATTAACTGGATCAGAGATGCGCTACCAGTTATCTCCTCACACTAAACTCATTAATTTATCTCTAATTTGACATGCAATTTTCCGTTATCAAAATTCTCCTTGACCAGTGCTTGATAATTACACCCATGGGAGAGGTGGAATTTCTCTAATTAACATTACATTTATTATAGATTGCTGTAAAGTATATCATGAAAAAAATATTTTATTCATTTAATTTTTTTAATAAGGATACTGCAATGCACTTACATCTTTTGGGATTGTGTGATTTAAATGATAAAAGACATAGTTTTTTTTTTTTAATTTCACTTAAATCAAAGGTCACAGTGACCTTAAAGTAAGGTGTGACACACCTTCTACCTAAGATGCATTAATTGGCCAAGTTTGATGATTCTTGGTCCAATAGTTCTCTAGTTATGAGCTGGACAGGGTTTTTCCATATTTGGCCACAGCATCTTAATTAAAGGTCCCAGCGACCTATTTTTAATGTGTGACACATCTTCTATCCAAGATGTGTCAGCTGACAAAGTTTGGTATTTCTAGGCCTAATTAATAGTATCAAGTTACGAGCTGGACACGAAAAAGCTAACGGACGGGCATGAACGCCATGATGTAATACGTCTCGTCTTAAGACAAGCGTATAAAAACAATTAAGTCAAAAACTAAAGAATTCTATGTGTTTATATTTTTATTGTTGTTAAACAACCTGAAAAAATCAGAATTCATAAAACTCTGGTAAATCCTTGTCAATCAATTAAATTAAAAAGATGTTCATTAGTTCTAACAATAAACTTAAGTCATTATGTTTGAGACCAAGAAGAGACTGGTGTATTGCGGTAGTAGAACAAGACATATGGTGTTCCCATCAAAGATCCATCCTCCCCACGTAACATGTGACTGAATTTTTCCTCGTCGTGGACTCGAACTGTCTCGTCATCACACTCAAGCCACTGCCCGGGGTAATGTTGACCGGTGGTAGTCAGAAAGTGACATGTTGAACTGTTAGTTTTTGGCACATGGACATAGGAAAGGTAGTGTCCTGAGGTCAAGGTCACTCCTGCATGAGTGATAATTGCATATAACAAATACCTGTAAATATGAAAATAATTTATTTTACAAATCCTACTAATATGAGATGAGAATTTAATGGAATTGAAATAAATGTATGAGGTGTCATATTAAAACTACATATCAATGATGTTCTAGTCAATATCATCTCTTATGACAACTGGTGCCTCCAAATACTTAGTACAAAAGGCACAAAATTAAATTAACTTTTCAATTTTTTTTTTAAGAGACAATTCTTTTTTCCTTTAACAAAACAAATTATTTGCTTTTTACTACATACCTATGGTCAGGCCTACTACAGGGACTGGGACACTTGTACCTCAGACAAGGGAGGGACAAAGGTATTGACACATGGTCATTTATCTTGGAAACATAGCCAAACATTCTGAAAATGCAGGGGAAAAATGTGGTGCATAAACTGCATTATTTGATCAATTTCAGTCAAGAACTGTATTCTCCCTATTAAAAATATGATACAATTATATGTATAAACAGGAATAAGCGTTCAGGGAACATGCATTGACCGCAGGTACCCTTAACATCTTACACAGATGGACAAACTGGGTGTCAAAGTGATCCCTATGTGTTTACTCAGCTATGAAGGTGACATAAAAAAGATTTAGATTTATCAACGTTTCATTGAAACTGATCAGTGTCAGTGTTCAAGAACAATGTTCAACAGAATTTTATTGAACAGACACTGCACCATCATCATGAAGTACATGTATTTTAAACAGCAGAGGACACTAAAATTCCTTAAGTATCAATATAAAGTTTAAAGTTTGAACTCATATGTACCACTAAACAAATCAAAAACAATTACGGTATAGCACACTGTATATATCCCATTCCTGCCTGCAAATGTTTATATACATGTAACTAACAATCTTCACAAGTTGAGGCTTTTCAGTTCACAATGCTCCCCACCAACCATTTACAGACTGTGCCACTAAAACTGGACAATACTTCACTCAACAAAGCTAGACCATTTGAACCAATGAAAAGACTGCTGTCATATATCATTGCTTCATATAAAAACAAACATTCATCAAAGATTAATTTGCCACTCCTTGTTCTTGTTCCTACATACACATTCTCACATTAATGTACCTTTAATGACATCCATCTCTGCATTTGTGTTACCCAATTTTTGTTCACATGGAAACTAACTTATTATTAAAAGGTGTTACCTGATTGGCTAGAATTTAGAGTTACACCCAGAGGAAGACCGTTAGCCACAGCTTAAGTGAAATAATCTGCCAAACGTTTAGGAGGGTGCATGGTAGACTGAAAAGCCTCGACTCGCATTGATACATGGCCTGTATCTAAAATATTTAGAAAGATGTAATACCCTGAGCTTGTAGAGAATCGTTTGAGGTGTAAAGTCAGAATGTTGGGTAGTCCCTGGTAATGGAGGGATCGTTCAGCCTCAACATGAGTCAAACAGGTGTCACAGAAATACTTGTTGTCTGCCTGCAGTCGTTCCACTTCTGTGAATGCAAACATCAGCTTTCTCAAGCAGGAGTCACTGTCTACAAAACAAAGATGACACAAATTTTTAACTTATAAATTGTACATGTTTTCTAATTATTCCAATATATGCACCAAAGCTGAGACTGAATATATAAAATCCATATGACTACAGGGGTTAGAATAGGCTGTGTTTGCTGCCCAATCCCATTCACTTCTGTGAATATTGTTTAAACAAGAGATGTTTGTGAAACACTTACCGGTATCCCCCCCGCCCCCCCCCAAATAATTGGAATTTTTCTAGGTCAAAGGGGCATAACTCTGTCAAAAATTGCTCGATCGTACCCAAAACAGGACTTGACCTAGCTATTCTTATGATAAATCTGTATACCAAATTTCATTTCAGTATGTGTAACCTCTGCAAAGAAATTGAACAGAAACTGTTGATGGACAGACAGACAGACAGACTGACCGAGAGACAGCAGCAAAGCAATTTGCCCTCCCTTCTTCGAAGAGGGGCATAATAAAAAAAATCTATATGGCTACTAGTAAGCCTTTGGCTCAGGTGAGTTAAAAAGCATAGTTTAAAACACCTTCCTTGCAAAGAAACTATAAATTGCAAATTCCTGCGGCCTGAATTTTCCCAAAATGTAATCAGTTTAAAGTTGTAACACCTCTGGTCCTGAGCATATCTGAGATGAATATACTTCTTTGTTTGTGGGTCCTACAACTTAACAGGGTCACTGTAATGGCTAAACCTGTGGTACCCTAGAAGCTTTACATCCCCAAATTAGTGACCACCATACTTCACTTGTGTAGCCATTCCCAAACCAAGTTTTGAACATTTTTTAAAGTTTCCTTCCCACAAATCTTTAAAACTCATTCTTCTTTCAATGTCCCTTTAGAACCCCTTTAAAAAATTCCATCTTAACTTTATATTTTAGCAAATATTACAGATGTAACATATTGTTTTAAGCATATATATATAAATCTTTGGATAACTACACACAAACAATAAACTAATAATTCTACCTTCTTCTTTCTCTTCCTCATCATCACTTTCTTCCACTTTCTCACTACGAACTGGTACGCTTATGTCATGAAAATCCTCGATCCGCTCCCTGCAATTTTCACATTCACAACATTTTGTACGCAACATCATTTTTCCCATAAACAAATTTTCTATGAAGTTTGTTTT
This sequence comes from Saccostrea echinata, assembly GCF_033153115.1. Lineage (NCBI taxonomy): Eukaryota > Metazoa > Mollusca > Bivalvia > Ostreida > Ostreidae > Saccostrea > Saccostrea echinata. The sequence goes on from NW_026889750.1 coordinate 27,239,265, forward strand.
GGTTGCTTTCAAGTTCACATTAGCACTTGCTCTATTTTTAGGTATGACCACAAAATCAAGTTTCTGTTTAGCCAGTTTGGGATTCGCCTTTGATGGTGACGAGGTAGATTTACCTGGTGATAATTTCTGGGTGGCCAATTCGGCACTTACTGACTTCAGTGGGCTGTTACAGACTTTGTCACATTTTTCCAATTTTACCACGGGAGATGAGTGGCTCTTGGTTGGAGACCCACAAACAGAATTTCCAACATTTGGGGCTGACCTACATTTCACCACATCGTCCTCTTTATCTTGATTGGATTTATCCCGATTTTCACCATTTAGGGGGAGTCCACCACCTTGACGAGGTGTGCCAGACTTTGTCGTGGTATTTCTCAATACAGAACGACTCATCCCCAGTCTTTTACCTGTCCTTTGATTTTGGAACATTCCAAGAATTGTCTGCTGTTTCCCCTTCTTTTCATTTTTATCTTCCTCACCATTCACCTTCCCATTATCAGATTTAACATTTTTTATGTTACAGTCAATGTCCATATCTTCTTCAACTGCATCTACACCATTGACCTGAAATTTCTCACTCCTCCTTCCATTGCTTTCAAATGCAGACGCTGCATCACCATCTAATTCATCCAGGGCTTTCTTTGCCCTGGGTGTATTTTGTCTCTGGACTTTCTTGTTGTTTTCGGCTTTTTTATGTGATTCCTGTTCAGTATTTGCCTTTCTCCTTCTGGGTGTAACTGTCTTGAGCTTAGATATTATCACACTCTCTGTTTTTAACACCTCTTTCTGCACCTGACAAGCAGTATCTGCTTCTACTGGTGTGGTGGTCTGGGTAACACTGGTTTTGGCTGCCTCACTCTGTTCAATCTGATCCAAAATATCTGGCTGGTGAAATACATTTTTAGGGCCATTCTCTGGTTTTACCCGAGTACACCTTGACAGGAAGTGATCCATGATGGAATTTTTAGGTGTCTCATTATTCTTTTTTGGCAACTTTTCACAGACATTTTTCTTAATGCTGAAGAGGTCTTTCTCAGAGTCTTGGAGGTAGGACAATATACATCTGAGGAGTTCCTGAGCATCATGCTGCAGGCATCCCTCAAACATTGGATTCAGCTCTCTGAAAAATTAAATGTTCAAAAAAATGTTTGAAAATACAAGATCAAATCAACATTTATTGTAGATAAAAAAGCATCAAGAAAACTATGATCAAAATTAACATAATTTTTGTAAGCAAATTAGGTCAAAAACTCTATTTTGAATTCCATATATGGATATCATATACTGTAGACCTGCCATATATTTAAGCTATTAATCCTGTGTAATTTAAGCAGTAATGTAAATGGAATCTCCCATACTGGTATTAGCAAGCTACTCCATGAATTATGGTTATTCGCAAAATATGAACCACAAATGAGATTTAAAGACCTAAAGAGAGCATGTAGCCATTCAAGGTTTTACTACATACAATTATCCTCCCAAGCAACAAATACCAATACAATTGAACTTCGATATCTCTAACACTTATATCTCGAATTCCATGGATATACTGAAGTGATTTGGAAGTCCCAAACACATATTCTTTAAGTATTTCATCCCTGATATCTTTGAGATATCCTTGGATATCTCAAAGTTTTTTCTCTGTCCCATCGAGTTCGAGATAACGAGATTTGACTGTATTATAAACTTGATGAATTCTAATACTAACCTGATGATGTTGAGCAGTTTCTGGGGTTTGACTGCCATGGACATAACATCTGAGGTTGCCATCTCTTCATGGCTCTCCTCTCGCCGCTCCATATTTTTATACAGCTGAAAATGTTTGCAAATGTTAATTTTGTTACAGATAAGATAATATATATATTTTTTTAATTTCCATTTGATTGTGAGGAAGATAATATATGCTGTATGAGAACTTATTATGCGAGTATGAACAATGGGATTTAAAACTCTGGACAAAATTTTAGTGAGCAAATTCAGGATCATAAAAATATAAAATCTGTTCAAGTATGACATGCCCTTCAACTGCTCTAAATTCTGAATATGCTAAAGAAATCATATACAGTCAATATTTAGATCATTTGTTTGTGATTCAGCGAAACAATTAGTCCTACTGACATTTATATTCATCAATCACATGTATTTGGTACTGATCATAATTAATTTATAATTGTGGGTTTTACTATCATTAGTACACATACAGTATTGCATACTTTTGTGTTTTCATTTTTTGTAATTTTACTTGAAATTCCTAGATGACAGTGTCACATTTCAGTAAATCACATAAATTAATTCCTACCCTATATAAATCTTTCACAAGATGTATGCTCTTATTGGCTTCTAAAGGGTCAAACACACTGGAATCCTGAAAATATTTTTAAAAACATGCATATACTCATTCACACAATGAAATCGTCAATTTAAACATTGCTTCACCCCCTCCCCCTCCTCTAAAGCAAAATAACATCTTCATTAGATACAAGAAGACTTATACCTTTTTTGGTTGGTTGCTTCAAAAACAGATATATTGTATAGAGGCAGAAGCCTTAATTAAATACACATCTTTTAAGTAGAGATGTCAATTTTACTCGGACAGCTTAGTCGAATAGTCGGAGGCTTTAGTTGAACAATAGTCGAGTACTCGTTGAAATCTAAATTAATTTTTGTCATTTTTCCTATTTGTCTTTAACAGACTGCTATACAGCCTGTACAATATTTAATTTAAGCTATCGCCATTATACAAGGAATTATTGAATCGTTAACATTTACGTAGTAAAAAATATATGTATCCAATGTATTTGATTTCAAAGATAATATTTAACTAAACATTTTATTTATATACACAATATTAAACGCTCGCATTTATCCTTTATTTTCATGCTGCTAGTACATGTACCTGTTGTTGATTTCTTACCTGAAGCCATTTGAATGTGTCTTGACAGCACCCGTGATTGTTAAACAATTAAAGGTTAACTCTTACAAAAACAAAGAAAGCTTGTGATAAATTTTAATTGTGAGATTTTTTGCAAACATTCAATACAATTTTGAAATGATTGATATTAATATCAGAAAGAAACAAGCTCATAACTGTCCCCCAATTTACATGTATTTACAAATATGTACCAGCTGTTTAATGATTATTCATTAATTGATAGTTGCATTATACGAGATCTTACAGAATTGCAGGTTGAAATTTTACAATTGGGACCTGACCGTTTTTAAAGTATGCCAATGCATGTTTGCCGAACAAAAAAATTCCTTTGAACAATTAACGAAGACCGGTTAAGCCTTTCCCTGAGTTTTACTCACAAAAACACTAAACACTGATACGTTAATAAATGAACTGTGCAATTTTTTTTTACCTTGAATTTAAGATTTCTATTAAGTAGCAAATTTTTAACGAATATCCGACTAAAAAAATTTTAGTCGATAGTCGGTATGATCGAACGATAGTCGAGTACTCGAATATTCATTGACATCCCTACTTATAAGCATTGATTACTACCCCCCCCCTTCCTCTTTCTTTGTACCTTTTATTTTCTGAGTAACTGAGCTTCTAATTATATGATACTTGCCTACAGGGGGAAAAAAACTGAAATGCATAGCATACAAAATAAAATCTCCCTTTGTAGTTATTCAATATTTGTCAAGAAACAGTTATTGGTTACCTCTTTGTTTAGTACATCTTGTTTTCTGATTTTTTCAACCTGCACAATTTCTTGATACAGCAATTCTAACCCAGGCAGAAAACCTGGTGTGTACCTTAACACTTGCAGTACACTGTTCAAGAAACAGGTATTACCTGCAATAAACAATCAAACTGTCAAAACTCTTAATTCATTATTCATCCATAAAAATAGTATCCTAGGTTGAAATGCATACCAGGTAATTTAAAATTAAACTCCTTTTATAGCCCAATCTGCTATAAGATTTACCTTCAGTAAACAAACACTGACAACAGAGACTAATCAAATGTGGTAAATTATAATATTTCACTACCCAAATTCTCTAAAGATGCTGCTGCAGGTACCACAGATTTGGAATTGCACACCATAACAGAATCATCCAAACTTATTTCCTTATCAGTTTCGTGGCACCTACAAGATATCCTGAATTAATATTTAGATGTAACTGAATAAGAAATTTTCTCACACAAAATTTAAGCCGACATGCTTACTCTTCTCCATCCTCTGTGGATGCTGTCTCCAGTTTCTCAATTTTGACATCATCTTTGTTATCACTGTTCTTGTGGACCTTAAGGGACAATCGCGGCCTCTTTTTCATTGGACCAGGACTCTCAGCATCGGCGATAACCATTGCACACAGGTCAACTGCAATATTAGATAAAATATACATGTATAATGACCTTAAATTCAATTTCAATTCACTTTATTGACAATTACCATGTCGGCATACAGTCATGAACATTAATAACATAAAATTTATTAACAAGATTAATACATGTATATACAAAGTGACAAACGTGAGGTAAACAAAATACTGTAGCGTATATAGTATATTCTGATTTACATATTTCTAAATAAATACAGCTGCAGTAAAATTAAAAAAAGTAATTAAATACAGACCTTCTCACAGGATATATATCCATATATTCTAAGACCTTTTTAAACAGTGTCCTATACCAATTTATTTGGGTATTTGGGGTGTTACAAATGTGACAAATATGTATTGATATTAATCTCAGCGAGATTCGTCGAGACTAAAAATTTTGTACTGACGTCTCTTCCGGTAAAGACGTCAGTACAAAATTTTAAGTCTCAACGAATCTCGCTGAGATTAATATCAAAGGGCACCAATATCTTCCAAATGCACACAAATTATTCTAGTGATTATAACACCAAAATATGCTCTTCCCTTAAAAGTATATTATTATTTGTTCAAAAACGGAAAATTTCATAGCTTGGTTTCATGGAGGTGACATTTTTTGAACATGCATAGGAATTTAAACTCACATGCAGCAGCAATCCAGGACTTTTACTTTACTTTTACCTGTTGATAAATGATATGAAAAGTATGGAATCTTATAAAGGCATTCAATCTGAAACCATCTTTCTATGGCTATCTTTTAAAATGTAATATTTCAGATAATTATTTTCATCTGTAAAAGAAGCAGTGGTATTAAAAAATTATTTTTATGATGTCTTTGAAAGAAATGATATAAAATTAAATTAGAACGAATAATTTCATGTACGAGTTGGCAAGATCTGAACGTATTCAAACTCACAATTTTAACACAGATAACTTCTGTAAGAAATCTATATCACAGAAATATTTCGTCACTCTTTTTAAGCTTTTTGTAGCAATAAATATTGTTGTTTTAAGCATACATACACTAAATAGACTATAAATATTTAGAGGATGTAAAAATATTCTTGCACTTAATCAGGGACCTATATACTAACGGGATAGGCAACTCTCGCAAGTCTCGCGATATCTCGTAAGTTGCGGAATTTCGTAAGTCAATTTTAATTAAATATATTTCTTTTGCTATCAAATATTTCAGAATAAAATCTTAATTTATCTATCAAAAAATTACTCAAGATTTGTTATTAGCACTGTTTTTACTCCTTATCTTAGTAGTAATTACGTTTATTTAAAAATCAGTGCATGCCCCTAATCGGCTGTATTTCCGAGAAATTGACGATTTTGGTGGTTGTTTACTTAATATCTAAATTATTTTATGATATGTGCTTTAAAATTTATTAAATATCCATTCCGATACACAAAAAGAACAGATTACATTACTCAGAAAACAAGCTTTTTACTGGGGAAAAACATAGTTTGAAAAACTTGCAGTGTAGTGTGTGCCGTTTTGGGTAAATAAACATGGCACTGAAGGAGTTGCCTATCCCGTTAGTATATAGGTCCCTGACTTAATTAATCTTTTACTCAAAGCAAAAATAGAGGGTAAACAAGTGAAAATTCCCTACACAGTAATGTTTTTTATTACTGAAAAGAGGAACAATTCCCTTTTAGCGTAACAATTACTGAAAAAGGGAATTGTGCCCAACCTGCTTAATCCAAAACTATCCTGTGACACCTTAGTTCACCTGTCCAACTTAAAATGCCTGCAACCCATGGTTCAAATTACCGTCTGGTCCATAATGTTATTTCCTTGCCAAAGAAATACAATGAATACTGTGACCCGATTTCAAGTAAGTTTCATTTTAAGGTTTTACTGGACTTTTACATGATGTGAATAATGTTTCAAAACTTTATACATTATTTATATTAGCTGAAAGGGGAGCCTTACATCGGACCGAAACGACCCTGTTCTGAAAACGTTCACACTTTCTATAGCAGTGATTTTACGCGCCCATTTCAACTTGCATGTTGTTGGAAACATTCTTTTTTGACAACCTTATTCAAATAATTAATGATCAAAACGCCTAAATGAAGATATCAAACTGCAAATTACTTACTTTCTCACCACTCAAAAATCACAATAAGGGCTTCTTCATCACTTTTACCATCAAGTATTCAGTTGACTTTCGAGCGACTGTCAACAGAAAAATCCGGGCTCTTTGCTCAATACAGTTTAGTTTCGAATTCAAAGTAGTATGTTTTCGTGATGATAATTCATATGTATATTGATATTGCATTATATGAAAAAAATCAATATATACTTTACTCGACAAAAAATGATCTCTTTACTACTTGACATTATTTTATTTTCAAACATTTCATGTTCGTATATGCGCCACTTATTTTGACAACTAGCTCTGTAATAAACAAAATAGAATGGGCGGATCTCGTTTCATTTTCATATTTTCACTATCAAAACTCTTATTTATATAATTAATTAATGGCTCAGATGAGAGTCGCTCAAATAATAACCAAACGGTAATGGTAAAAAATAACCTGATAATTATATACATATAAAGTATGTGTGTGTTTGTGGGGGTGAGGGGGGTGGGGGAGGGGGCTTTATTATGTCACTTTATTATAAACCTGTAGAAGAAATTTACAGTAGCAATTCCAAGCATTTCATTCCAGCCAAAATCACCACTGAAAACAATAATAACACCACCCCATCCCCTCCCCAAGTGAAAAATAGTTTATAATATTTATCAACTGTATTTACTTGAGAACCAAACTTATAAATGAAGCACAGAAACATAATAAAAGTTTTAATAGCTTAGATAGTTCTCAAAAATATTTTTGAATCATTACATGTGAAAATATGAATGTTTTACTTCAACTTGGAAACTACCTCTCTAATCATTTAATATGACATTGTAAAGCACAACAACTTGCTATGTATGTATTTTACTTTAACATTTTTTTTTTAAATTTATCACCTTATTGATAATGTACTGCCTCTGTCTACTAATGTATCTTTCATGCCTCTCTGGGGGCTCTTGATTGGAAAATAAATATTGTCTATTGTCTATTGAGGCGAGGTATAAACTGTACATAGCTAACAATTTCTGAGTTGGGTTTTTACCTGTGGAACTACAACCCAGGCCTATAGGAACCAAGGGAGGGGGACACACCTCCCCAGATAATTTTGGCAGTATATAAGAAAAAAGGCTGAATTAATACGAAAGCCTATTTGGATCAATCTATGGAGAAAAAAAATTAAAAGGCGTTATATTACGCCTTTCGAAAAGGCGTAATAACGCGAAAAAAAGGCGTAAAAATGCAAAAAAGGCGTAATTACGCCTTTCTAAAAGGTGTTATTACGCCTTCCCAAAAGGCCTTATTCAATACATGACTAACTTAGCCCACCCCGGGAGCTGAAATCTTACCCTCGGGACATGAATTTCCCAATTAAATATAAGGTTAATTGCTAAGAAAAAAATAATTTAAACATATTGTAATTAGATTTCCAGGAAAAAAGATTTTTAAATGTGTAATATATTTTCAATGTTAACCAACTTAGTCCTTCTCTGATGCCAGACACCTCTACCAAGGGTCACGGATTTCACAAATTTGGGTTGAAGGTTAATTGCTCATTATACCCATGCAAATATTTTGCCTGTTTTTTTTCCACGAGGAGAGAAAAACGTCTTTCTTTTTTGGATATAAATAACGCCTTTTCAAACAGGCCGGTAGTACGAGTGCGAGTGAGGGGGGGGGGGGGTGTCCCCACCCCACTTTTTGGGAGAATAGTCTTGCTATTGGCTGCTTGGTCCCTGAACATTTTGTTGCAGTATGGTTAAACTCTGGCAAATTATTACATTTAAAAAAGTTTTACCGAAAAGTTAGCAAAAGATCCCCCTCGAGTTTAGGCAGTTTAGTTTTTTTCGGAAGGGAGGGGGTGTTTAATTCTTGGGGGTTGGTTGGTTGGGGGGCTAACCCCCCATTTCAAAAGCATGGGCCTGTCAAAGGCATAATAATGGCTCTTCAAGAGGCAAAAATAACGCCTTTTCGAAAGGCGTAATAACACCTTTTAATTTCTTTTTCTCCTTAGATTGATCCTAATAGGCTTTCGTAGAATTACAATGGCGTCCCCTAAAAAAAATTGACAAATACATGTATATCCTGTACAATAAACAAAAGACCCATAGGACACAACGCTCACCCCAGTAACTGTGGCCCTTCTGTTCTTTATCAGCAGATTTTTCCCCCAATATATTCCTATGTAAAATAATATATGATATATGAGTAACCATTGCTCTGCTGTTCTGAAGAAGAAGACTTTAAAAGATTTTTCCTGTATATTCTTATGTAAAACTTCGATTGGCCATTGTGGCCCCATACTATCCCGGGGGGGGGGGGGGCATGATTTGAACAAATTGGAATCTACACTACCTGGAGATGCCTCAGTATAAATAAATAATCATGACTTTGTTGTTCTTGAGAAAGAATTTTAAAAATTCCCCCCATGTATTCCTATGTAAAACTTTGATCGCCCATAGTGGCCCTACCTTACCCCCGGCGGTCATGAACAAATTAGAATCTACACTACATGGGCGGATACAGGATTTGTGATTGGGGGGGATAACTTCGTTCAGGCAGGGGGTCCAAGGCGAAGCCCTGGTGGGGGCCCAGGGGGCGAAGCCCCCGGAAACTTCTGGGTTTTTGTGTATTTTAAGAGTAAAACCAGGCACAAAAATAGTGGTATTGGTTAGTTATGTATACTATGATACTTCGTCATTACCATTTATTAATTGATCATTAATTATAAAACCAAAGTACTTTGAAAATAGCACGCCCCCCTTAAATCCGCCAGTGCACTACCTGAGGATGCTTCCGCATAAATACGACTAATCATAACTTTGCTGTTCTTGAGAAGAATTTTAAAGATTTTTCCTATGTAAAACTTTGATCGTCCATAGTGGCCCAACCCTACCCCCGGGGGGCATGATTTGAACAAACTTGAATTTACACTACCCCAGAAAGCTTTCACATAAGTTTCATCTTTTCTGGACCACTGGTTCTTAAGGACATACGCAACGTACCTTGCCTACTGATATTTTTTAAAGATATTCTTAATTTAAGATTATAGTGCCATCAGATGTTCGTAGACAAAAAATCAGCATGCATTACCAGGGGTTTTGAAAAGATGTCAATTGATGGAAATTTTTGTATAATTCAAAGAAAAATATACCAAAATTACTAAACGTATATTATAGATGTTTTGTTTACCCAAACTTGTTTTATAATAAGTGTACAACAGCATATACAGACAATAAAATGTAGCACACAGTCCCTTTAAGTATTGGAACTCTTCAACTCCAGGGAAAAAGACAATATAGTTCAAACTACGTTGCGTATGTCCTTAAGAAGATTTTAAATTACTCCACTCAATTTTCAATTTTTTAATTATCTCCCCTTGAAAGAGGAATTGGCTCTTTATTTGAATAAATTTGAATCCCCTTTACCCAAGGACACTCTGTGCCAAGTTTGGTTGAAATTGGCCCAGTGGTTCTGTAGAAATGAGAAGATGAAAATGTGAAAAGTTTACGACGACAGACAACGGACAAATTTCGATAGAAAAACTCACTTGAACCTTCGGCTCAGGTGAGCTAAAAAGCGTTAATTGGCGAGAGTTTTGCGCTGTAATGTTAAAGTTATCTTTTATTCGCGAAAGTTTTGCGTATATTCGCAAAAGTTTCGCGTTATATTAAATACTCGTAAAACGCACAAAATACAATTTTTACCTTATACGTAGGCTTTAGTAGAAACGAAAGGAAACTTATATTACGGAAAATAACTCAGCTGAAAATTTTACCCGGGGGTGATGTGGGGTTCGGATCCTCCCCTATTTATCATTACGTCTAATACACGTCTGAAAGTGTTTTTCCCAAACTGCTTGTCTGTTTACATCGTATTTAATATGAAATATGACTGGGGGGGGGGGGGGTTTCGCTTTGTCTATATTATTTACAAATGAAACCATCACCATGATACATGTATTGAGCAATTTGGATCGTAAACTGCAGGAGCGGATCCAAGATCTTAAGTTAGAGGGGGTGCCAGCTGATTAGGCACGGGGTCTAGACCTCTATGAAGCCCCCAAGTGGGTCCAGGGCGAAGCCCTGCTATGGGCCCAGGGGCGAAGCCCCAGGAAGCTCTTGGATTCTAGAGATTTACAGAAGGGCAAATAATTGGCGTAATTAACCACGCATAAATATATTCACGTTTGCAGTAAATGAAAATTGTAATTGACTCTTTGTAAATATACACGGATCCAGCATATATGATAATTTCTATAAACTGGTAAAGACTGCTGTGAAGATGTAAAGTAAAGGTTCAGTACGCATAGTTATGCTGATGACAAAGTTTCTGTAGCCTAATGTTAAGTTACGCCTGCCATTCCCCATAATTTCTCAAATGACCTTGGTCCATTTCCTTGAAACACACGTACTGGTTATATGTTTATGTTTATTCACCAATCAAGGATCCCCAGGGGGCATTTACAATCATATCAGTATGATCACATTTTTAAATATAATATTATAAAATATTAAACATTTCTACAAAGGAGGTACAAATGGAAGGTGTACAATACCACATTCATGGCACTTGGGAAAATTTAACATATATCCACAATTGTCTGAAACTGCATGGGTCAAAAATACTGAAGAGGTGGAAAACCACATGGAGATATAGCAATGACATGCAAACCTTATGTGAAGATGTGAACTTCTGCACCAGTAAAAATAATTTAAGATCCGAACAAAAAAATTCATATTGTCAATCTCTGTGTTCTTGACCTCAAAATATCTTTATCAACGGTCAGAAAGCACACACTCTGCATAGTTATGAACATTTACTAAATTATCATGTCTTTGCAAAGCATGAAAAGGATATAAAGAATTTTAGACACTCAATAACTTATACAACCAAGCTTCAGTTACAGAGGCTACTGCAATTTTCTATTGTCCACTTTTATAATTTTTTTTCATACATTTACAATCTCCGTCTCCCTTCTAATTGATTTCCCTACCTTGCATATTTTGGAATGGGTAGGGGTACTCTTCTCCCCATCTCCTTCTGCCCCTCATCTTCTTTGTTCCCCCTTCAATCTTTACCCTCCTATGCCCCCTTTTTTCACCTCCCATTTACTTTTATCTGTTCTCCGAGTTTTGATATTCACTGAATTGAATTAAACACATGATACCAAGACATAAAAGTTCATATGTAATGGTACCTATACAAGAATCAGGGGCTTAAAAACTGCCATGTATTAGTATCTGTTCAATTAAATTTTTTTTGTATAAGGCATATTTTCTGAACTAACATCTATGTCATCTATGATAAAATGACTAAAGGAGTGGTTTGCATAGTTTAAATTGCCCAACTAATTTTTTTCACAAGGCAAAAACTGCTATAGAAAAAGAAAAAATAGATTGTAATGATATATAGAGGATTTATTTCATAACATGAAATATACATATCACATGTGAGAAAGTTAACATTGGAATGTCGAAAAGATGGCAATAGTTGGTTTTTATTATTTCATGTAGAATATGTCTGCAAGTATTGCTTGGCTAAAGAAAATGAAAATTCTATTAGAAGAGTTCCAATAATCAAATTTAAGCTATGAATATGTTGAACCTTATCTTTAACTAATAAATGATAAATCAATATCTGATACAATCCATTTACTTTAAGTTTATAAATGATATAGACTGCGTTGAAAATGTTTCTTAATTTAGCAATGAATCGTTTATAAAAATGTATGGGTATATGAGCATACATGTCTCTTCATTTATTGTTTATGTATAAATCTAGGATAAATATAAATTTAATCTGTAACAATTAATTTACTTGAATAACAGGTTTAAATATTTTAATGCTGAAATCCCAATTCTATCTAGAAAGTTTATACAGTATATGTCAAAGCTATTCAGAGGTGGAATTACTTGCTACTTCAATAACATGCAAGTCAAATATTTACCCCTGCCTATCTAGATTTAAAAAAAAAACTTTTACAGTTGGTACTGTCTGAATCCAAGAAAGGAAAAAAAATTAGGACATTAAAAAAGCATCATGTGAATATACACAGTGAAAATTAGAACAGCATAGCTGCTATGTAACATATATATAAAGTCCTCATTTATGGTAGCTTTTGATAACATATTTTATAATGCTAATAATAACAACATATTAAGATGGTCAGTTTGAAATATATCACAGTTCAATTCAGGGGAGACAACTGTACACTCTACTGTAGCAAATAGTTCCAGATATATCTCTGATTAGGGGGGGAACTTATTTAGTGAGAAAAAAAAAATTAAAATAAATATGCAACAATATGTGTCACAAAAATGTCAATGAAAAATACCTTTATAGCAAGTTTACTACTTAACTTGGACGGTACCAACAGAGGGAAAATAGAGGGCCATTGTGGACCTTTGTAGTATACAGAAACTAAAAAAAAAAAAAAAAAAAAAAAAACAGGTAACAAAAACATAACAACTGGCTGAAAACACCACACATTTAACAAGTTAATGCGGACGGACTTAATAAAAATAGTACATATATAAAATAATTCTGACTTTGAAAAGTTACATAAATATATAAAGATTTATCCTCATAAAATATATATGACATACATATCATATTCAGTTGCACTCATTTTTACCAAAACTATGTTAATAAATTTCTATTTCTGAATACAAATGAATTAAAAAAATCATTCTGAATTTTTTTTTCATCTATTCTATCTCAGATTCTGCTCTTTCCCAACAGTTTACCAAAAATGTGTAATTTAAATTAATATCATATTTCAAACAGACAATGTATGAAAATAGCAGTAATCAAACTTAAAACCTTTCAACTTTCACTAAGTGTAGAAATCTACTTGCAAGAAATAAGTCTGGAAAAGATACACACTTCCACCATCTATTCAAACAAACATTGAAAACACAATTATTCTCCCATATCACAGACCTACATTTGATAAAATAACTGACATAAAAAATATCAAATTCAATAAAAACAAATTATATTTAGCACAGCCCTTCTCAGTATAAAGGGAATCTTTTTTTAAAAAGTATATACAAAGTAATATTTCTCAAACTAGTATCAATGCTACACCCGATGCAAAATCTCAACAAAAAAAACTTTTAAAAGTCATCAAATTTTGTTATAAAAATGTCCACAAACAGGAAATATAAGTTTGCTGTCCTTTATATGAATACTTTGACAGCAGTTGGCACAGTGAAAAAATCAATGATTTTCTACAAACTTCTGATGCTATGGCTACACATCACTGCAGTCATCACTATGGTAGTTGTAGGTCAGGGATCACGACCCTGCCTGCTGTTCCTGCTTTCGTTTCTCTTTGAGTTTTTGGTAAGAGTCATAGTTTTGCTTTGCCTGCAGTTCTAGTTCTTTACGTGTATTCTTCCGCATTTCCTCCAGTTTTGTGGCATCTGGTGGCCGTGACATGTCACCATTGCATAAAATCCAGGGATGAGAGAGTGTTTCTATGGCTGTGTAGCGCTTCTTCTTGTCCACTACTAATAAGTGCTCTATCAGATCTTTGGCATCTGAAGACAGAAATTACAGAAATGATTGGATATAAAATGTACATATACACGTACATTTGTATCAAATTGACATTCTTCATTGACTTGAAATTAATTAAAATCAAGATTCAGATGTTTCAAGATAAATTTAAAGATGTGATCTTTTGTTTTAAGTGTCTCGATGGGGTGAAAAAAAATATTAGAAAACAATTTTTACCTATGATATAAGGAGGAATTTACAATAAATGGTTAAGCAATGGTTTTGTGTTTCAAAAATCTATGATAATAAAAGGTATGATAATAACCCAGTATGATAATAAATGAATTGTACTTTATCAACTTGACATTCTTCATTGACTTAAAATTAATCAAAATCAAGATTCAGATCTGTTTAAGAATAAATTTATGGTACACCTTTGTAAATTCATTATATCAAAATCATAATTAAGGTTGGAAAAAAAAAAGAAATACATGTAATGACATTTTTTTGTTTCTGGTTTTTAATTATAGATTACAATGCACACTGTTCATATTGACCTTCCAAGCAACAATAACCAGTATCTCAATGAAGTCTTCAAGTGAAACTTTCTCAATTCTACTAATGAAGATACTAAGTTATGAAAATTCATCAATTTATCTCTACAAATATACAACAATTTGATATGCACATACATGGTGAGATGTTGTCCCAGTATGGACTTAGGAATTCATATTCCCCGGCTTTGATGAACTCGAATAATTCAGTCTGGTTTCTATCTGGACTTCTGAAGGGAGGGAATCCACACAGCAAGATGTATGTAATGACCCCTACAGCCCACATGTCTACTTCCAATCCATAGCCTGAAAACAACAAACATTTAGTATCAGGCCTGGTTGTGAAACTTATTTTGACTGAAATAAAAAATACCTACAAAACAGACAATATTAGGAATTCACAATGAGTATAAAACATATTTGTCCTAAAATTATTAAAGGTCTTCACACAGATCAAATATTGTAAATCTTATATGTATACGTTTTTAGCATTTATTCAGAGATGTAATTTTCATGTGTCCTGCAATTTTTAATTAAAGCTACAAAGAATTCACAAGAACTTTGTTTTGGAAAACTATGTAAAAATATCTACATTTCCTGATGATAAGACAATTATAAATTAACGCTTTGGGGCTGAGTTATGAGCTCAAATATGCTATGTGATGTCATCTGTATTTCTATTTGTGCTTGGTGTCTGAAACAATTTTGGTACAAGAAATACAGTAAAACTCGGTTATAACGAAGTCACTGGGAACTGTGAAATTACTTCGCTATATCCGTAATTCGTTATATCCGTATAAGAAATTCGTTAAATTCATATAGCTGGGGATCCAAGAAAAATTCGCTATATCCATGAATTTGCTATATCCGTGTTTGTACTAAACGAGTTTTACTGTACTTCCAATACTGTAAATCACATTTTATTTGCGGGAACTTTATTTTCACATAATTACATGAGACCCTCTGCTCGCGAAAATTTAATTCACGTGTATATTTTTTCATTTTAAGGCAATGTACAGCAGAAACCAGAGTTCATGAAAATTTTGTCTCAATTATAAAATTCCTAAAACCTTTCTCACAAAAATAAAGTGTCACAAAAATTTGATTAACAGTAGTTTAAAACATTAGATTTAATTCAGCTCCAATGTTTTATCAAATTACCATGTGCTCAAATGTATATATAAATCTACTCTCATGACCTCCCCCCCCCCCCCCCCCCCCCCCCCCCAACCAACCAAAACTAGACAGTTCAATAAACTCAGAAAATCCGTTTTGAAAAACTAGGATTAGTTTCTTGGGTTTACCTATTTCTGACAGGATCTCGGGGGCTACATATGTTGGTGTTCCACACACTGTGTAAATAGGTTCCTTTACATCCATAGCTAATCCAAAGTCTGCCAGTTTCAAAGATATAGAACCATCCTTGTTCCTGTGTACCTGTAAGAAATATAAAATCTTCTTTTAAAAACAAATTCCTTAAGAGGGGGTGATATGATGATGTGTTTAAAATGAATCAGGATTTTTTTTTTTTTGAACATTAAGATTGAATTCTACATTTGCATAAAGCATATATAAATGTATGTGTACTAAGTAAATGGAAAGAAAAAGTGTAGCTGATACCTGTTTTATTATTTAATTTGCACATTTGTTTGAGTGTATAAGTTCTTCAGTATTTCATAGAACTTCTCTTCGTTGTCACTTAAAGGTGTTCTATAACTACTGCATGCAAAGTCTCTTTGCATGGAATCAACCTCTGCAAGCATCATGAGCAAGAGGCAATTGCTAAGCAAGTCAGCATGAACAAGTAAAATAGTATAATAATGTCAATATTTTGAAATAATGGCAAAGGGGACAGAGGAACTGTAAAAGAAAGTTGAAGCATATAGCCTACATGTATGTCCAAATGGGGAAACAGTGATTTCCTATATTCATGATGATTTTTCTTAAGCTTGGGTGATGTAAGATTTTGGCTTAACATTGATCTTCATTGGAATAAAAATCTTGCTTCTTGCTTGACAATGTGTATATCTAAGGAAAAAGGACCAAAATTTGAATGTGCCATCTACAAAAATGTCATGCGTATAGTTGACATCAAACATACTTATACTGTACAGTGTACTCACAAGAAGGTTCTCTGGTTTGAGGTCACGGTGGACTATGGAGCGAGAGTGGAGGTAGAAAAGAGCGTTACACAAATCTTTGACCATGTGAGCAGCATCCACTTCTCCAAACTTCACACTCTGAGTGATGGCATCAAACAGGTCTCCACCCTGCAAGACAAATAAGAGTTAGGACAATGTATAAAATGAAAAATTTAAAAGAAAAAGCAACAATTTTTAAATTTGCACTAAAATCTGTTAAAGAGCATAGATTACATTTTTCTTGAACATAAAATTTCCTTGAAAATGGTAATAGAATCATGATGAAGAGTACTATGTATAGAATGAGTTTTAAAGATCAGTCCTAAGGTGCTTTGCAAGTAAATAACTTACTTTGACGAGCTCCATGACTAGGTAGATTTTGTCTGACGTTTCATATTCCTCATACAACTTCACAATATTGTGATGGTGACAGTCCTTCATAATCTCTATTTCATTCTCCACCATGTGTTCTTTGCCTTTTAGTTTGGGCTTATCTATCACTTTCATGGCAAATTCACCTCCACCTGACTTTAACTTAGACTGTCTCACAATAGCAAAGTTCCCATCACCCAGAGTTCGACCTAAGTCGTATTTATTAGTGACGTGTTCATCACTGCTCACTTGCCGCTCCATTTTAGATTTGCGTACAATCTTGGATTTTGATTTTCGCTTTTTCTCTGCTTTCTCTTTTTCTTTGTCCTTTAAGGCTGGATCTGTTTTCTCCTTGGTTGACTTTTGATCCCTGGGAGTCTTTTCCTTATTGACAGCTTCTGTCTTTTGATCTCTTGGAGTTTTGTCTTTGTTAGCAGCATCTTTAATCTCCTTTTCTTTATCAGCCTTTTCTTTGTTTTCCTTTTCCATCTTCTCTCTCTCTGCCTTTTCCTTCTCTGCCTTTTCTCTCTCTGCTTTCTCAGCAGCTGCCTGTCTTTCTCTGGCAGCCTGGATGGCCTTTTCTCTGGCTTCCTGTTCTTTCCTCTGCTTTTCCTTTTCTTCCTCCTCCAATTTCTTTAGCCTCTCTTCCTCCTTCTTCTTTCTTGCTTCCTCTTTTTCCTTCTCCTTCTGTTCCTTTATCCTCTTGAAAGGATCTTCTGGTTTGTTGGGAACTAAACCTCTCTTCCGTCTCTCTTCATCTAAGGCCCTTCGTTCTGTTTCCATCATTTTCTGTTGCCTCTTCTTCGTCCTGTCTCGTTCTTCCTGAACAGCTTTATCTTTCTCTTGTTCTAACTTCCCAGCCAGTTCATACTCCTTGGGATAGTCATTTCTTCGCTTACCCTTCTCGTGAGGCCTGCCCTTGTATAGGACATAATCTCCCTCCTGCTCTTTATTGCTGCCATCACTCCCTTCCCCAAATCCACTGTCTCGCTTATCTGCATCATGATCAGCCTGTGTCTGTTTTGCAAGGTTCCTGTGTTTACGCTTATTTCTCTCCAGCTCTCTCAGAACACTTTTTGCCATTGAGCTGTCAGGATACACCTCCTCCACAATATCAACAATGTCTGAATCAGTAAGAGATTCTGTACCCACCCCAATAAACACATCATCATCACGGAAAAAGTCCGAAATTCCTTGAACTTCCCTCCCACGAATTGAAAACAGTTTCTTCACTTTGTTATTTTTATATTTTGGTCCAAAGGCCTCAGAAATATCGGCCATAAGTTGCTCAAATGACTGCACACTTCTCCTGTTGAGGAGAATTTTCACATTATTTCGTGGTTTGTGTCCATTTCTGACTATTGTGACAACTTTTGGCTTGAGTGGAATGTTATCAGCATTTGGTAAGTATGTGTTTCTGTTGGCATGGCCAAATGTCCCTGCCCAGCGTCGATGTGGTTGAGTTCCATGGAAGAACCGCCCTGGGTGAAATGCGTTACTTCCATACATTCCCCTATTTCTCCCATATGCCCCATGATGAGGTCCCACGTTTGATTCCGTTTCTCCAAAGTCATGGTTGTGTGGTCGAGCTACAAAGATGAAATGAATTTAATTAACTATATTATGTAACAGTTAGTATTCTGACTTGAGAAAATTGACTGGTTTCATTCAAAGATTAGTTCTAAAAAGTTTTGAAAAAGAAGATTATCTTAACCCATGGAGTGTCATTTTTCACTCTGAGTCCCTAGTTAAAATGATATTACTTTAAATTCAAACATGATACATTCTCAACTTTTTAAAATGAAGTGTTAAGTGAATTTTACAATGCATTTGTTCACAAGATTAATATATGTAAATAGAATACAGTTATTAAATGCTCCAAATATTTATAAACCTGCAATGAAAAACATTCACATTTGTTTGTGAGAAATCTATAACAGGTATTGGGTACCCCTCAAAAATAATCTTCAGATGTTTAAAACCAAGGACTTAATACAGAATTAGGAATTTATGTATCACTAAGACCTATCATTTGAACAATACATCGAATTACAAGCTTCCTGCAGAAAGAATTTAATTATCAACACCGTAGGTGCGAAACTCTTATCACAAAGCATACAAACTGAAACATCTTGGTAAGAAATATACAAATACAGCTTCAATCAGTGCACCAAAGGTGACATGCAAGTCATTTGACTTTAAGCGTCACCATTCATAAACCTATCAACACAGAGGTTTCTTGACAGATATGACAATACACATTGATGAAGGAAAAATTTCAATTTTTATTTCACTTAAGAATAAAAAGGCAAAGCCCCTTTCC
The DNA here is from genome assembly GCF_033153115.1 of Saccostrea echinata. Lineage (NCBI taxonomy): Eukaryota > Metazoa > Mollusca > Bivalvia > Ostreida > Ostreidae > Saccostrea > Saccostrea echinata. Next base: position 27,258,584 of record NW_026889750.1, read on the forward strand.
TTATCCCATCTATATGTATAGAGTAACGTTTGAATAGTGTACTTCTCCAGAATAGATGTTACGAAGCCTAAACGTGTTAAGTAATGGGGAAACTTGGTACGATTTCTTCCATTGTTCGATTTTAATAATGCTCCATTATTTAACATTGGTTTATTAACAGAATCTTGTGACTGTTGACTGAGTCAACATTAACAGTAGGTCTCTGGCCTTATGTGTGACCTAGATTCAGTATGTTCGCTTGTCTTTAATAAAACACCCCCTCTTACTTTTAAAGCAACTTTTTTTCAAAATTTTAATTAACCGCTTGAAAAAAAACTTAGTGGCTGAATCAAAAAATTTCATATACTCAATGAATTAGTCACATTTTTATGACATTAACCCACAGAACCAAAAAAAAAAAAAAAAAATGTAATCCTTGAAAGTTTTAGTCTTAGATCAACAAAATTATTTAACCTGAACACTGAAATTTTTCTTTTCATATCTTTGAATATTGAAAAGAATTGTACAAAATTTTTAAAGACTAGAGAATTTTAAGAATATAGAATTTTTCACAGAACATGGAGTGCTTCAAATGTCCACATTTTAGAAGTCCAGAAAACGGTTACCATGGTGAATTGGTGCCTGTACAGCCATCACAGACAAAGATCCTGAGTCTTGGTAATCCATGTTATCCATAAAAGAAATCAGAAAATCGACAAAATAAATTCATGTTAATTTTCCAAATAAATCCATTGCCAAGTCTGATGGCACACTGCAGTAGTTATTTATCAAACAAATATTTGTGTATTTCCCACAAAGCATCCTGACTTTAAGGCTCGTCCTTGGAACAATTGGTAAGAAACCTTAGGTTCAATAATTCAGAAGTAATCATCCACAATCATCATGTACTCAAAGTCTGTAACAAAAACACATTTTTGTGCCTAGTTCCAATTTAGAACAGCCTTTGTTTGTTTAAAAGATAAATACTAGGTATTTATGCGATAAAAATCTATTAAGTCGTAATATCCTATACAACCCTGCACGTCACATATTCACAACATGGATGTGTAGACTTTGTTTACCAAATGAGTTCTGAATTTGATTTTTAAAAAATCCAGTAACTTTGTATTTAATGATTTACCTGCAAGCTGAAGTGTCAATTTCATACTGAAATATTTAAACTCTTCAAGAATGCACTCTTTGACTGAGTTTTCAATTGAGTGACTAATAAGGCTTCCTCTTCAGAACACAACGAACTCAAGTATATATATATACATGTGTATATCCCTCACTGAACTAGACAGAATGAAATACATATAATTATTAGACACTTGCAAATTTTTACGTGTATATCTTCGTTCCATGACTTCAATATAATGTTTCACAGATTCAATTTTGAATTAACATTAACTTGATGATTAAAATGAAAAAAATTCAAAGCTGATTCCATGGAACCCATCACATTTTTGCTATTTTAAGTTTTTTAAAATGATGATCGACTTTCTCATTTCACCACATATTCTGTTTAAAGATCTCCATACACATTACTGTTTTTTTTTTAACAGGGAATATTTATTGGGGACCATTCCTGTAGATGAATGTTGGATTAACCTTCATGTCAATCTAATGCAGCTCCCAGATTATGGTGTCAGATGAGAAGCAAACCGTTTCCAGGAAGTGATAGCTACCATTAGTCACACAACTGTAATGTTAGAAATCTTGGGCTTAATGGAGTTCAAATGAAAAGGTCTCAAACATTGATTTCCTACAAAAAAAATGTGATTTTGCATATTCAGGTGCACATTTTAAAATCATGAATCGTGGAATTGTATACTGTGTTTTTGTATATTATCTGAACTTCTTTCTGTAACCCTTTTAATCTTTCTACTAGGAAAAAAAAAAGCCAATTAATGGCTGGGTTCATAAATCTTCAAATCAGAATAAACTAGATATCATTGAGATGGTGGCCATCTCAAAGGGCCCCGCTTTCAGCAACGAACATGAAAATGTAAGGTAGCTGAAAAGGGTTTAATTTGAAGAGGAACATTTGTGTACTATTAAGGGATGTGTTGTTTGAGTCTAAAGGGTTTCTATGTCATCCTTGTTGTAATAAAAAATGGCACGAAAATCACGAGTGCTCCATACCCTCTATCAAAAAATGGCACAAAAATCAAAATGTTGCATATCCTCTATCAAAATATGGAAGAAAAATCACAAATGTTCTGTACCCTAAGTCAATTGGTAAAGTTTGAGGCTGACTGGACTTAAGAGAAAGAAATTATGCACCAAACAAAGATTTTAAACAGAGAGGCTATTTTTGACTTTGACCTAGAAACTTTGTTCAAGGTCACTGCACATCCACTGACCAGTGGCACTCTGTGAGAGAAGTATGAGCCACATTGGATCGAAAGGAGAGAAGATATGCTCCAGACAAGGATTTTTCATATAGTTCTGCTTTGATCTTAACCTTAGACCTAGAAACATGGTTCAAGTTCACTGCACATCCTTTACCCAAAGACACTCTGTGGGTGAAGTATGAACCAGATTGGGCCAAGGAGAGAGAAGATATGCTCTGGACAAGAGATCTCCGATGGACAGATGGACGGACAGACTGATCACTATAGGGCGCCCGCAGAGCGGGGCCCTAATAATTTGCTTTTTCAAAAGAAATTTGCCAAAGTTTTTGTCCCCACTTTAGTAGCTTGATTAGCAAAGTTTATGGTACATCATCAGGCAGGTAGTGTGTTGGGGTTAGAGTGCCTCAATCACAATGAGTAAGAATCTTATTGCGTTAGAGTCAATTCATTATTCCTGAGAAGAAAATTTTCACAGATAGAACTGGGACCAGGTCACTAACTTCATGAGTTATAGTATTCTAGCTTTCAAGTCACTTCATGAGAAATTTGCTTGGGTTCAAGTCACAAAGTGACTAGTATTTGAGTCATTTCATGAGTAGTTAACCAGAGGTAACTGATTGATTGAATGTTGTTTTATGTCCCATTTGAGATTTTTTCACTCACATAGAAATGTCACCATATACCGGTGAAGAGCTTCAAATTTAAAATTTTACTCAGCACTCAGAGTCATTGAGCATTGAGGGTTCTTTATTGTGCCAACTCCATACCGTGACACAGGGCTCGGTTTTTAAGGTCTCATCCAAAAGACCCACAACTTTTAAATTAACTTCAAAGTGCCAAGCGCTTGGCGAAGGTACAGTTCCTACCTATTTTTATCAACTATTTTTATTTCAGGGCGTGATTTGAACACACAACCTTCTGATCACGGAGCACTCAACCGTGAGGGTACCAGGGGTAACTGGTGTCAAGTCACAATTCATAGGAAGTTTGCTGGGATTCAAGTCACGTACTCCCTGATTAGTGTGCTTGGGTTTGAGTCACTTCAAAAGAATGATATTACAGTTTGAGATCTCTTCACTATAGCTGGAAAATGGGGATAAACCCCTCATTGTGACTGCATGATTCTCTCTAATGAGCACTAGAAATGCTTGAGGAGTATATCATCCTCTGTTCCTCTCGATGACAGGATCTATACTGAAGTCCTGTTCACAAACTGTCACAGTACGTACTTGCTCAAAGAACCATCACTTCATTAACAAAAGTACATGGAATTAGTTCTATATATTTGGCACTGCACATATTTTCTGGTATTCTCTTGATCTAAGCAATGTTTAATGGTCAAAATACATATTTGATACATTTCTCTGCACTCCGATAGGTGTTTCTATTTGGTAACACCCTAAAAAAAAAGACTGAAGAGTGTGATGACTGAACCTCTCAGTTACTAAAACTTTTTATCTGCTGGCCTTACTACTGCTCCTAGATAACACATTATGTCAGGTTTACAAAATTTTAATTTTTGTATTATAATTTAAAAATTTTAAGACCTGTTTTGGTAGTGGTATATTATATCTTCTTTTCCTTCAAAATAGATGGCACTACTCTAAGTAGAGTATGGTAAATATGACCGTTTTCTGGGAACCAATCCATACCTATGAATGGTGCCTTACTTGTAATGAAATTTAATGATACTGATGTTATATGATTCACAGTATTATATATCTATTTTAAAACAGAATGGTTGTAGGATTGTGTCCCTGATTTGATGATGCTGTAATGTTTTACAATGTTCAACAATAAATATTTTATTGAGACAATCCCTAAAAGCCATTCAATAAATTCCATTTTGAAACCAATTAGAACTGACAGAAATTAATATCAATTAATTAATTCCAATATATTACTCAACCCTGTTACTATGCCAGACAAGGCTCAGCCAAACATACTTATTTAATATTTCAAAATAAATCCACTTCAACCTTTATGCATTCCAAAAAATACTTGATAGAGGCAATTCAAAATATGCATTGATTACTATAATTAATATTCTGACTTTAAAGGTGCAATATATGCTAAGTTGTAATGTTGAATGAAAATTATGTTTGGCAATGGCCTAAATATATTTAGTAATTATGTGACCCTGACACTTGATCTTTTGACCTAAATACTTTCAGGGTCATATTTTAGACTTTTTGTGTGCAGTTTAAGCATTCAAAGTCCAAATAGTAATAGATTAAGATGAAAAACTGACACCTGCCAATTTGAGTTTACAAGTAGCAATTTGAGACTGTACTGCTGTGAGTTTGTATTGACTTATGATTTGTAATAGGTCTAGTTTCATGTTTATCACTGAACACCTGCTTCCCCGACACAAATCAATGCAGTATTGACAGATAAAGCCCCTCAATTACACAGGGGTGCAGACAGAGTATGGAAAGGATGAACTGTTTGAAATAATTGAGACTACCATGGTCACGAAAGCCTTGGGTCAGGCCTAGTTACTATAGAAAGTGACTTCAAATTCAATTCATATCATTCAATCCGGTATTGATCAACATGCAAAAGTCAGACAAATGTAAAAATTATTCATAGAGTTATGACGATTATTGCTGTGCAACTGAGAAGTGTGCCCTGGGGAGATTCCATAATGTACCAGGACACTTATTCTGAAAATATACAAACACATCTACAAATTGAGATTCTCTACCATCTCAAACTGAAAAAGCGATTTAAAATGTCTCAATGTTCGCACATTTGTACAAGTGTAATGCATGTTTCTAAAATTTAGTTCATCTAAAATAAAAGTTTAATGGACTCTATTTCCATAGAACTGATATATTTATGGGTATGACTTATTTATTACACCATGCTTGGATTCATAATCAGCAAAAAGCTATATTTCTTATCATTCCTGTCCATATAACCCTTTCTGAAACAATTACAGTAAACTTGTTTTTCTGTTAATTATTAGGTACTTGATTTTTCCTGCTCTAAATTTAGCATAATTGTTCATCTTAGACCAATTCTTTATAATCTCTCTCTCTCTCTCTATTAATAATAATAATAAAAATAAATATCTTTAATATATATATTAAAAATACTTATACCTATTGAAGGTTGTAATTTGATGAAAATCATAAAATGGTGCAGTAAAGACACAGAGAGTTAGAGCTGGCTTAAAAAAAAATCAATGGTACACATGTAAACTTCAAATCGGAGGAGCTTATTTAATATACTTAAAAAACAGGTATTTCTATGGTTCAATAATATTTCTGTTATTGAAATCTTCAAATTAACCATTGAATTAATTGGAATCAATGGAAATACAAGAAGTACAACAGAACTTGAACTTATTGGATGTTTTTTTTTTTCTGATTGGTTCCTTATAAAAATAATGCAATAAAACTTAAATGATTTACTTTTCATTTCCAACAGATTTCAAAGCAAGATATATAACTTACGTGCTGATGCTGATTTTCCAGCCATTTAATTGGAAATCTGAGACACATCCATGAGAAAGAGAGTTAAAATAGAAATCAATTGTATTGAATAGGTCCCTTATTATCCTACATTCTCCATTTTGGCAAAAAACTCCCTTAGAGAACTTTGGAAAATTTTCAGACACCCTTCTTTGCCACATAAAATATTCCAAACTGCAAACAAATCTCGTTTTGCAGCCATCCTATTTTAAAGTGCATGCTTTACCAAGTCGCCCCCAAAATCAACTTGATATTCCCGCTTGAATCTCTTGACACATGTACCTGTGAAATCTTAATATTGATTTTAAAATTTTATCACTGATTGTCTCTACCTAGATTGTTTGATTCAACTGAGACTAGATAAACTTGATTTGTCATGATTGAAAAGTTTTGCACATGGAACATTTACCAGAGCACTATCGCAGACCGCTCGATCCACACTAAGAAAGCAAACAATACAATTTAATGTTTGGGATCACCCTATCTTAAAGTTTAGAAGATTTCCTATAACAAAAAACCTCATGCATTTCTTCTTCATACATTGACAAAAGGCTTACTGATAAAAAACTGCATTCTTTTAAAGATTAAGCACTGCATGAAGATAAAGATATGATAATTTAAAAAGACTTGATGAAAGCCCACAATGCGGTACAGTTTACCGTTTACGTAGATGGTCATCCATAAGCTCCTGGGCATTATGTAACCCTAGAAGTCCACATCTTTTCGAACAACTCTGTTGTCCCCAGTAATGGGACCCAAAATGTTGTCCTTTGTTAAGCATTTAAATATGATTTAATCTACTCAGATCTATAAATGGTTGTCATCAAAGGGTTTGTTTTAAGGAAGGCTCTAACATTTGACCAATATACTCATGCTGTCCTTGAATAGACAAATACAATGGTTCCTGACAACTAAAGCCTGTCATGAAATGTATCTTAAATGGAATAAAAGAATCTCCTTATTAATCAAAGATATGCTTCCAACTGCTACAAATATTAAAATAGACATAGCTAGGGTGTATTATGAGGCAGTTATATGGTATGATTGGGACACACACCATTAAGTCTTCTGGTACAAGAAGTTGGCAGTTATTGTGTTGCTTTTAATTCTTCCATTGGTCACATAAAGCTTATAAAATGCTGTGTGAATAAAAAATAGGGATGAGTATTGATACAGAAAATAAGTATTGTGATATATCAATATTTTTGACTTGTGTAACATGATACATGTCACTACATATCACTTCTCATTTTTGTTCAATAAAAAGTTATTAAAAAAATTATTTCTCAAAAGTTATCATTGTAATGTTGTTGGGAATAAATTTAAATTTCAATATACAAACACATCCCTTATGAAATATCAATTATACAAAATTCTATTCCTCCAAAAAAAAAAAAATTTAAAGCAGCTAAATGATGTGAATTCTGATTTTTAAACTATATTGAAACAAGAGGCCCATGGGCCACATCGCTCACCTGAGCACATTGGCTAGGAAAAAAATGCAAAAATCAGTTTAGTATTAAAAAGTTAACGAAGGATGGGTGGGGGTGGGGGTTGAATTTTAAACCACCTGATGATGCTTTCATATCAATATAACAAATGGCATTGCTGTTCTTGAGTAGAAGATTTTTTCCCATATATTCATTTGTAAAAATTTGATCCCCCATTGTGGCCCTACCCTACGCCCGGGGTCCCTCATTTGAACAAATTTCATTCTACACTACCCAAGGATGCCTCCATATCAATTTTACTAACCATGGCTTTTCTGTTCTTGAGAAAAAGATTTTTTCCTGTATATTTCTATGTAAAACTTTTATCCCCCATTGTGGCCCCACACTACCCCCGGGGGTCATGATTTGAAAAAATTTGAATCTACACTACCTGAGGATGCTTCCATATAAATATGACCAATCATGGCTTTGCTGTTCTTAAGAAGAAGATTTTTTAAAATATTTTCCTATATATTTCTATGTAAAACTTTTATCCCCCATTGTGGCCCCATCCTACCCCCAGGGGTCATGATTTGATCAAATTTGAATCTACACTACCTGAGGATGCTTCCATATAAATATGACCAATCATGGCTTTGCTGTTCTTAAGCAGATTTTTAAAGATATTTTCCTATATATATTTTTATGTAAAACTTTGATCCCCCATTGTGGCCCCACCCTATCCCCAGGGGTCATGATTTGTACAAACTTGAATCTACACTACCTGAGGAAGCTTCCATATAAATATGACCAATCATGGCTTTGCTGTTCTTAAGAAGAAGATTTTTAAAGATATTTTCCTATATATTTCTATGTAAAACTTTGATCCCACATTGTGGCCCCACCCTATCCCCAGGGGTCATGATTTGTACAAACTTGAATCTACACTACCTGAGGATGCTTCCATATAAATATGACCAATCATGGCTTTGCTGTTCTTAAGAAGAAGATTTTTTAAAATATTTTCCTATATATTTCTATGTAAAACTTTGATCCTCCATTGTGGCCCCACCCTATCCCCAGGGGTCATGATTTGTACAAACTTGAATCTACACTACCTGAGGATGCTTCCATATAAATATGACCAATCATGGCTTTGCTGTTCTTAAGAAGAAGATTTTTTAAAATATTTTCCTATATATTTCTATGTAAAACTTTTATCCCCCACTGTGGCCCCACCCTACTCCCAGGGGTCATGATTTGAACAAATTTGAATCTACACTACCTGAGGATGCTTCCATATAAATATGACCAATCATGGCTTTGCTGTTCTTAAGAAGAAGATTTTTAAAGATATTTTCCTATATATTTCTATGTAAAACTTTTATCCCCCATTGTGGCCCCACCCTATCCCCAGGGGTCATGATTTGTACAAACTTGAATCTACACTACCTGAGGAAGCTTCCATATAAATATGACCAATCATGGCTTTGCTGTTCTTAAGAAGATTTTTAAAGATATTTTCCTATATATTTCTATGTAAAACTTTGATCCCCCATTGTGGCCCCACACTACCCCCGGGGGTCATGATTTGAACAAATTTGAATCTACACTACCTGAGGATGCTTCCATATAAATATGACCAATCATGGCTTTGCTGTTCTTAAGAAGAAGATTTTTAAAAATATTTTCCTATATATTTCTATGTAAAACTTTGATCCCCCATTGTGGCCCCACCCTATCCCCAGGGGTCATGATTTGAACAAACTTGAATCTACTCTACCTGAGGAAGCTTCCATATAAATATGACCAATCATGGCTTTGCTGTTCTTAAGAAGAAGATTTTTAAAAATATTTTCCTATATATTTCTATGTAAAACTTTGATCCCCCATTGTGGCCCCACCCTACCCCCAGGGGTCATGATTTGAACAAAATTGAATCTACACTACCTGAGGATGTTTCCACATAAGTTTCACCTTTCCTGGCCCAGTGGTTCTTGAGAAGAAAATTTTAAATGATGCCATTATTTTTTCACTAATTCCTAATCATCTCCCCTTGAAAGAGGGCATGGCCCTTTGTTTGAACAAACTTGAATCCCCTTCACCCAAGGATACTTTGTGGCAAGTTTGGTTGAATTTGGCCCAGTGGTTCTTGAGAAGAAGTCGAAAATGTGAAAAGTTTACAGACGGACAGACAGACAGACGGACGGACGGACGGACGACGGACAAAATGTGGTCAGAAAAGCTCACTTGAGCCTTCGGCTCAGGTGAGCTAAAAACGGTATTCAATATTGCTGAACTCGTTACTGACTTCAAGCGAAACATATCACAATATACTGGCATATCGTTACATCCCTACGGTTAAAAAAATAATAATGATAATAAAAATTAAACTAAAATACCTCCACAAAAACCTCAACAAAAAAAAACAAAACAAAAAAGAATCAAGAGTCTCTGACGATATTATAGCTTCACTGGATTTTACCGGGGTATTTAAAAATGTGAAAAGAAAATTGTAACACTTTTTTTTTAGTTTTACAAAATTATTTATCTTGATGTCTTCTAGACTTGTACAAGTTTTATTAAAATTAAACCCAACTTGCAGGAGTAGGAGCAGCATTTTTAAAGAATTTCACAGATTATTCTATTTTTGATTTACCATGGCAACATGTTGTATCAATATCAAACATAGGTAATCAGAGATTACAGAGCTCACCTCAACAAATGTTGTCTTTAAGTAAGGCACTAAAGTCCCACACTAAACTAATAATCTAGTAGTGTGCATCCTTAGATGCAAAATTTATGCAATTTTGGTCTGATATCATGCTTGCAGTTTAACTTGGGAATGGACTTATTTAAAAACTTTAAACTAGACACTCATCCAGAAAACAAATCTAGCATCCGAAGCAAGTTCAGTAGTGTGCATCCTTAGATGTATCATCCATGCAAGTTTAGTCAGCATAGGGCTTATAGTTAATAGGAAATGAGATCTGCTCCAAAAACATTAACCTGGTCAATCATCTGGAAAAAGTAGGTCAAATCCAGCATCCAAAGCAAGCCTGGTAGTGTGCATCTTTAGGTGTATCATCCATGCAAGTTTAATCAATATAGGTCTTATAGTTACTTGGAAATGAGATCTACTCCAAAAACTTTAACCTGGTCACTCATCCAGAAAATGTGAATCAGATCCAGCATCGGAAGCAAGTCTGGTAGTGTGAATCCTTAGATGTATCATCCATGCAAGTCTGGTCAATATAGGGCTTATAGTTACTTGGAAATGAGATCTGCTCCACAACCTTTAACCTGCTCCAAAAACTTTAACCTGCTCCAAAATATTAACCTGGTCATTCTTTAGCTGATATTGCAGCATCTGAAACCTTGACTGGTACAATGAAACACACAAGAAGCATCCTCCATGCATCTCTGATTAATTTAGGGCAGAGAAGTACTTGAAAAGAAATCTGCTCCAAAAACTTTAACCTGTGACGCCGATGCTAAGGGTATCACATAAGCTCCCCCAACTTCGTTGAGGTGAGCTAAAAACTACTCAGAATTATGAACCTAGAACAAGTAACAAATTCATTAACATTGGACCAAAACTGTAGTAGAAAAAGCAATTTAAAAGACTTTCATTAATTTCTATTTTTAGTCGTAGTGGCCTGCTTTATTGGGAAGCAGATTTTTAAAAATACCCATGTAACATTTTGACACCTACTGTAGCCCAATCTTTACTGGGGGGTAGGTGGGTGGGCATTATTTGAACAAATATGCATCTGCACTATGGGGATGCTAACTATTAATTTGACAAATTATGGCCCAGCTGTCCTTTAAAAGAAACTATGTAAAACTTTGATTCCCTTTTTTGACTTAAGGTAGTCCGATCCTCAGGTTCAGAAAATCAGCAGTTAAGTTATTGAAAATGCTCATGAAAATGTCTCTGAATTCACAAAGTAATGTGTATTTACCCATGGTATTTCTTAAAGCTCATCATTAAAATTAATCATATTATAAAGGGAAAATTATCAAATCTCAGATATATTTTCATGAAACATGAATAAAAGCACCAGCTATGCTTCTTGCAATTGAATATTGATCAACAAATATATTGAAGGATAAAATAGTAAAGGCATCCAGGCATTCGGAGAAAACTGCATGTCTTTTATACTTGTATGGTATTTTAGTTCTTATATTTACTTTGTTACATAATACATAGTGTAAAAAGCTTGTTCTATCATTGCAAGACATCACAGATCACTAATAATTTCATCTCATGCTAATAAGCATTGGTGTCTAAGGAAAGAATACAGGAAAATTGATTTCTCTAAAGATGTATCTATTTTTGTTCTTTAATGGATAATAATGTCAACTTTTTACAATACTGTTTCTAAAACTTCAAAGAATCTTGAATCATATCAGTTTCAAGCTTCCTTTTGAGACTTTTTAATTAAATAAATTTTCAAATTTATTCAAATCTTGGTTCATGGGATAATGCTTTTAAATTTGAATCTACACTAGACAAGGAAGCTGTCACAAAAGTTTGATATTTTCTAGTCCAGACTGGTTCTTGAGGGGCATAAAGGCATTTGAACAAACATGCATCTATACTATGGGGATGCTTCACTATTAATGTGACAAATTATGACCCAGCTGTTCTTTAGAAGAAACATATAAAATGTTATTCCTTTTTATGACTTAATATTGTCCTGCTAGTCTAGAGGGGTTTTTTTGTTGTTTTTTTTTAATAGATTTTCCTCAACATTGACCTTCTCTTGTGTCACCCACCCTGACCTTGGGGAGGGAGGGGGGATGATTTGGACAATCATAAATGAACACGTCAACATGAAGATGCTTTGCATTAATACGACCAAATGTGGCCCTGCTATTCTTCTGATATGAACAAATTTTATCTATGCTTGCATATCAAAATGACATATGTGGTCCTGTTGTTCTTGAGCATGCGATTTTCAGTTTTTCCCCCTAATATATATATATATTTCCATATAAAACTCTTAGCCCCTATTGCAACCCCATCCTTCTCCCATGGGCAAGGATTTGAATAAATTTGAATCTACACTAGATAAGACAGCTGTTACACAAGTATTAGTTTCATATTTTCTAGCCCAGTAGTTCTTGAGAAGAAAGTTTTTCAATGACCCTACCAATGGCATATTTTTACTATTTCTTAATTAACTTCTCTTGGGGGGAAAAAAGGTGTTCTCCTTCATCTGCAAAAAAAAAAAAAAAAAAAAAAAAAAAAAAAAAAAAAAATTGTATCCCCTTTGCTTTGTGGCAAGTTTGGCAAGAATTGAGCTAGAGTTCTGGAGGAGAAATTGATAATGTGAAGTTTACCAATGACACCTGACAGACAGATGCTGGATTGATTCTTCCATCAGAAAACCTCAGGTGAGCTAAAAAGGTGTGAAAATCTTATCAAAAAAATATCAGATCTAATGTAAATCAGAGGCAATCAACTTAAAAATAATTAATTCATTTTCTTCAAATCAAAGTGAGAAATGTTTGAAGGAATAAGTAATTTCATTTTATCACAATCTCTGACACAAGAGAGATAACTCTAGATTTGTAACCTACTGATTAGCCCGAGTTATATTTCATCCTTTAAGACAAGATAAACCATTGGTGGTAATCAGTTCACAGGCAAACCAAGGTCACTCAGTAAACTCAAGATACATTTAACAAATGAATTATTCATGATAAATAGTGTATCACTGATATCAATGAATATTGATTACAAATAGCTTATGCCTGGTTTCAATGTTGAACAGAGAAACTAAATTTTACACCGGAAGAAATCGATTCTCATCTTCCAAAAAAAGGTTTCATATGAAAATATTTTCTTATTCTCTTTACTGTACATTAGTTACATGAGAGTATATCAATGATAACCTCAAAGCTTAAACTCTCAGTTGTAAAATAGAAAGGTTTTAAAAAATCTTCTAATGCCGCCTTAGGAAAGTACTCACGTTTACGGCCCCAGATATACCTCCTATACAGAAAGGGTGGGTCCGGACCAATGTCTATCACCTGAATGTCACAATTTCGCCAAGTTTCAGAAGTCTCTGTTTTTTGCTGCTTCACAAGTTCAATACGCCCTGAGGGGTGTCGAGAGTACATACATCTCAAGTTGTCCTTGGGATCAGGTTTTGAAGGAATTTGGGGAGGGGCAAACATTATGAGGGTGATCAAAAGAATACAGAAAAAACAGAGTCCATCATCTTGGTTTAATCAGGTAAGATTATCTAGTACTTTTAGAGGTACTTTCAAAATTGATTTGTCATCAGTAACATCCAATGTCATTCCAAGTTATTTTTCAGTTATTCGTTTTACACATTGAAACTTAGAATGAAACAAAAGGATATAGAAAGTATCCGAAACTCCAAGCTAAAAATTCTGTCTCAAAACATCTAAAATGCAGGGAAAAACTCTAAAGTCTATCCTTTGCCAAATTTTGTCTTCCAACCATTCACAGACCGTTCACCTTCAGAAATTTCCTAAACAGGTTTCCAGTATCCTGGCAACTCTAAAGCCTTAATATTGGGCAGCTAGGTACTAAATACTTTTTTTAACTGTTGTACCCAGTATAACATAAAATCAATGAATGAATGTATCCGAGATCAGGAAGGTTCATTCCCACGGGAATACGGACATAAAGTGGGATTAGGGTAATTTTGTGGACTTAAATCCATTTATCTTGCTCTGAAATATCCTTCATGCAGGATGAGACGGAACACAAAAAAAGACAGGATTGACTTCTGACAGGGTGACTTTGAATCAAAATAATCATCTTTGAGCATTAGTAATCCACTGTGAAGTGATTTAGCATGATTTAGCAGTAAACTTCTATATTGGCAAAAAAAATTTTCATCTTAGGAGTTTACAAGCAAATTACTCAATACTGCTTTCCAAAAAATTCTATTGTAAATGGTTGCCACTACACACTTAACATAATGCATTTAACTCACAGTGCTCAATTTTCAGTATCTATTATAGATATATGATTGTTTATGATAACACATTAAGATGACTATTCTACAAAGATTTGTATAAATAAAAAGTCTATATTTCATTCCCTTTAATGATGCATGGATATACACATACTGTCACCTAATAGTTAAATCAGTAGCAACAGCAAACATTATGGCTTATATTTTCTATCACCATAGCAATGAAAAACTGGCTAACTATGTAGGACACAGCACTACTCCTTTTTTTTTCCAGAAAACCTTCCCCCATCTCTCTCAAAAGCAAGCTATATCAAAGAATCATGGATGCTTTGCTTGAAGAGCCTCAAATCTTAAATGAAATTCCTGCTGCTTATTATTTCATACTTATAGCCAAAAGTATTGCTGTGTCTATTATGTAAGAGTTAGTTTTAAGCAGAAAATATTATAGCTGAGCTATTTTTGTTTTGTTAGGTTATATATCTATAATAAACTTACTTCTTCTCAGCCCTAAAGGAATAAAAATATAGCATTGGTCAATGTTATATATATACTGCACTAGTATGCAAGTTCAATCATAGAAGCATAAGATAGGATTCAATTTTAACATATTGCTGATATCCAACCCCTTCACATTTTTTAACATTTCAGAAGAACTGACATCAAGAAAAAACTAATACCTCAGAGTTTTGATTGCCAAAACATTGTCTGGTCAAGCAAAGCATCACATAACTTCTAGTTACTGGTTCTTATAGTAAGCTATACAGTGTAATCTATTCCTATGTTCTCATTTATTTCATTACGTACTACAATAACAATTTCCGAATTTACCAAACATTTAAAAGAGATGTCCCACAAAAATCATAGAATTGGCATACAGTGGTGAAACCAGTTCCCTTTAACATTTCATATCTGAATATGCTCTGGACATTGTTAATTTTAGTAATTCTTGATGAGCAGCATTTAATGAATTGACATCAATTTTGACAGTGTTTTTTTTTTGGCATGATAAAATGATGTTGAGTACGACTTGTTTCGGGGTGACTTTCTGTTCGGATTTAAAGAAATACATGCAATGATGTATGTTAATCACTAATAAGTGATCAATATCTTTAACAGTTTATAATTAATGTGAATTTATAGGAGTTGTGTGGAACAGTGTGCTTTGGTTTATTTGATAAATCTTAAGTGTCATATGAAGAAATGCTTTTAATATTCCTTTCATATTGTTCAATTGTTTGCATAAAACCAGTTTGCCATTATCATCATATTGGAAGAAATAAAATTTTACACAAATCTATGACTCGATAAGACACCTCATTTATAATTGCAGTGACACACAAGTACACATAAACTCTGTGCTTTTGGTATTGCAAACTAATATAATTATCACATCTATGCATAATCATTATGTCAATCCTTAAGATAATTATGAATTATGAACTGTTTGCATGCAAAAAGAATCTAATACATTTGGAAAACAATTACTGTGACACTCAAATAGAGGATGATCTTCAAAAAATCATGCACATTGACACCCCAAACAAATAAATATGATTTAAAAAAAAACAAAACAAAAAACATGTTCTCATATTATTATAAAGATGTACATCCCCTTCCCCTTCAAGAACAATTCTCTCTTACATATAAATTTGGCTGAAATTATATGCTTTTGTATAGGACTGGAAAAAGCAGTATATATCATACAAAAAATGGAACAAACAGTATGAATACAACACTGAAGCAAATGCCTTCATTGTGGTTAATGCTGAATAGGTATATTTACAATTATGAAAACATAGAGATGGTATAAACATAGGCTAACTGAACACAATAAATGCAAAACGCATGAAGATCAAACATAAAATAAGACTAAGAACACAAATTGTTCGGGGCACTCCAGGAGGACACATGTAATTAGTACTAATTCCTAGCTTGACAGTTACAACACTTAATTACTGTCACCATAGTTCACAGAACTACATATTAAATTTCTATAGGTCTCTGACCAAATGTACCAACTTAATTAAGTATATCATCCTTTCTGATTCAAGAAAACCAAGTAAGACTAATATTTTAAAATCATTTTGTTTATATTTGGAGAAAACCAAATGATCAAAATTTCAAAAGGGATTCCTCTATTATTTCAGTGATCAAAAATTTTGAGCAATGAGCTAAAATTCTTTTGCACACTTTTATAGAAATCTTAATATGCAGTATCTGTAATTGCGCACACGAAGTTATACAACTTTCAGGGGGAGATAATGTTAATCTGAGCCGCCCTTACAACCCAGAAGCTATAATCAGGATAAGCACACTTATGTACCATATTTTGTGGATCTACGGTCGTTTAGAACCTCTGAAAAATTTATAAATAAAATTCTTTTAGCAAGGAATTTAAAAGATTGAAAAGATTTTTACTTCTGAATCAATGCAAATATATTTTCAAATTATAACCTCAATACGAAACAACCTTTCAAGCAAAAACTGATCACATTCTTTTTTTCTCTCTCTCCTTGATTTGCAAAAAAAAAAACAAACTTACTAATATGTGATGACTATCTGTGAAGCACAAATACACAAAAACATTTTAGTTAATACATAAACCATTCATATGTTATGAAGGAAGACTTAGCATCAATCAATGAAATATCCCTCTTCCACAAATGAGTGTACAAAATACAGTTTCAATAGAAACTCCTAATACATGTACATGATGTGGTCTAAAGATCTCTGAAGATAAAACTAAAGCATTAGTTCCACACTACACTCCTCCCCTTACAGAGATTATATAAAGCCACGATGACAGTTAAACAAACTCTGGAACATGGGCTAGACAAAACATACCTCAACACTTACCTTGTACAGATAGGGGTAGAAATTAACATGCAGGGGATTTAGTGGGGGTGATGTTTAACATGCAAGGTGCTTTAACATGTTCAGGATTCAAACAATTGAGTTTTAGGGGTGTTTTGTTTTAGTGTTATTAGCTAGGTTTGTATAACTGTGTCTTGCATCCTGTGCTTTTGAAAAAAAATTTTCATTCTCAACATTTTTAAAGTTTGGCATATTTACTATGTTACTGAACTGCAAACGGTAATTCATTTTAAAGTTTGAAAAATTATATATGTATTCATGTAGCACATAGGAACATATTGTCACCCCCCCCCCCCCCCAAAAAAAAAATCTGATGTAGTAAAATCAAAAAGGAGAATTGAAGAATAATTTACTTTCTTTTCTGATAGACATCATTGCACAAATCTCATGCCTGATGAAAATTTTTCAAACTTCCTTGTATAAAAAATGACAATTTGTGAAAATCAATAGAAATAAGACACTGCAGCCTTTTAAATTTACGTTGTAATTTAGAATCTGTCATACTATTGCATTAAGAATATCCTAAAAAAGAATGGAAATTAACAATTCTGCAATTCAATGTATGTCATACCTGCAAAAAAAAATACTTAAAAATAGAACATACACAAAGGAAATCTTAAACTGATTCCGATTTGTTTGATTATTTTCAACCAATGTTCGCTCCATTTGCAGCTCAGTGCATTTGATTGCTGTAGTTGTACAATTATCAATGCAGGATTCAACGATAGCATTTCGTGTGAGTGAAACATTCAATTTTAAATAACTTGAGGTTATGTCATAGCATTGATTAGGCAAACGAAGTGAATGTTAGACACATATTGTCCATTACCATTTTGAATTCTTCTGCTTTGTTCTGTTGGAGAAGGAAACTTTGTCATTAAAACATCACAAATACAGGCCCACGGGCCACCAGGCTAATTTCAAATAAAAACATTGTATTCATGTTTACACATTAGTTTGGGCTATTTTAATGTATCTTTATAGTGAAACTAACATTATGTGGGAATACAAGAGTCTTCGTCTTTGTAAATATAATTAAATGCTTCCCAGGTCTTTACATTTAAAGATATGACCAAAAAATTATTTAAAAAAAAAATAAGTTGTTGTTTTGTTTTTTCTGAAATACACTGACCAATTTCAAGACTTAGCTTAGTTATTGCCATTTCTGAATGCTCTGATAAATTACAGTTTTATAATCTTTTCCTATTTATTTTGCAATGATGCACAGAAAAAAAAATACTAGGTCTCTTAATGGAACAGACATAAATCCACTTCTGAACAGAAAGATTGATGTCAAATGTTAAAAATAGATGCCAATTATCGCTCCTGAAGAAGACAAACGGAAAATGTGGATCAGGGGAGCTTACTGAAAGCTTAGGGCAGGCAAATCCTCTTAGTAGAGCCTCCTTAAGAGAATAATTGAACATATGTGTTCTATAATTAGAAAATTCTTTTAATTCCACTAAAAAGAAAATTTTGTTTTTAAGTATAGTTGCAAGATGTATATGTGATTTTCAATTGCTTCAAATAATTTTTTTAATAAGGAAAAAAAACTAGACATACATTCAGCTCTGCCCAGGGTTCAATAGTAATGCAACATGAAAAGAAAGATACTTTGCTTCTTTGTTTAAGATTAAGGTAGATGAGGAATAGTGAGGTCAAGGTCACAGGGAAGGTTTAGGTCAGAAAATTATGACACAGTTGAATAGCTCTTACCAATTTTTATTAGTGAATGAAGTTTAATAAAAATATCTTGAATAATTTAAAACTGAGTTTTAAACACAATAAATAGTAAAGTCAAAGGTCATAGGGAAGGTCAAGGTAAAAAAAAAAAATGTGGACACATTTGAGTAAGTTCTCACAAATATGAATCAATGCATGTGCTTAGATAAAAATATCTTTAATAGATTCTTTGAAACTGAGCTAATTGAAAATGCAAAAGAAAAGTAACATTAAGTCGTACATTTTGGACAAAGTTGAATAGTTCTCACCAATATGTATCAGTATATGTGCCTAGATAAAATATCTTGAACAGTTTCTTTGAATCTTAGCTAAATGCAAATAAAATAGTAAGGTCCAGGTCATAGGGAACATCAGGTTAAAAACATAGGTAATCAGAGATTACAGAGCTCACCTCAACGAATGTTGTCTTTAAGTAAGGCAAAGTCCCACACTAAACTAATAATCTTGTGCATCCCTAGATGCAACATTTATGCAATTTTGGTCTGATAGGGCTTGCAGTTACTTGGGAAAAGACTTATCTGAAAACTTAAAACTAGTCACTCATCCAGAAAATGTAAGTCAAATCCAGCATCCGAAGCAAGTTTGAGATTGTTTGTCCCTTGATGAATCATCCATGCAAGTTTGATTCAGATAGGCCTTACAGTTACTCGGAAATGAGATCTGCTCCAAAAACTTTAACCTGGTTACTCATCCGGAAAATGTAGGTCAGATCCAGCATCCGAAGCAAGTCCAGTAGTGTGCGTCCTTAGATGTATCACCTATGCAAGTTTAGTCAATATAGGGCTTATAGTTACTTGGAAATGAGATCTGCTCCAAAAACTTTAACCTGGTCACTCATCCGGAAAATGTAGGTCAGATCCAGCATCCAAAGCAAGTCCAGTAGTGTGAATCCTTAGATGTATCACCTATGCAAGTTTAGTCAATATAGGGCTTATAGTTACTTGGAAATGAGATCTGCTCTAAAAACTTTAACCTGGTCACTCATCCGGAAAATATAGGTCAGATTCAGTATCTGAAGCAAGTCCAGTAGTGTGCATCCTTCGATGTATCATCCATGCAAGTTTGGACAATATAGGGCTTACAGTTACTTGGAAATGAGATCTGCTCTAAAAACTTTAACCAGGTCACTCATCCGGAAAATATAGGTCAGATCCAGTATCCGAAGCAAGGCTAGTAGTGTGCATCCTTAGATGTATCATCCATGCAAGTTTGGTCAATATAGGGCTTATAGTTACTTGGAAATGAGACCTGCTCCAAAAACTTTAACCTGCTCCAAAAACTTTAACCTGCTCCAAAAACATTAACCTGGTCATTCTTTAGCTGAAATTGCAGCATCTGAAACCTTGACTGGTACAATGAAACACACTAGAAGCATCCTCCATGCATCTGACTAATATAGGCCATAGAAGTACTTGAAAAGAAAACTGCTCCAAAAACCTTAACCTGGGACGCCGACGCCGAGGGTATTACATAAGCTCCCCCAACTTCGTTGAGGTGAGCTAAAAAATTGATGCAGTTGAACACTGTAGATCACTATATTTTCGCGACACCTTATTTTCGCAAGATAGCTATCTGATATTTATAAGCGAGACAAAATTTTTGTGAGCTGTTGTGATTTTTGTATATAATGTGTAGGGCTGTCACGAGTACCCGAAATAACCGAGAACCGCGGTCCAAGTTGTTCGGTTCGGTTCCGGTTCCATTTTTCCGGATTTCGGTTCGGGTCTGGTTTATATATTAGAGTCTGTTCAATACAAAAAATGGCGTCGAAATCAAAGGAATGATGACGATAACAGTGATAAATAAACATAACAACTGAAATCTACTTCATTCCATGACAAAACACTTGTCACGGAAGTATTAGATAATTATCAAAACGAGCAGGAATGGTCAGGTTGTGGCTAATAGTAGGCCAAGTCACCAATGTCTAGACGTTCGCATGGTTAAGACTTGTTTTCAATGTAAATTTAATGTAACAAATAAAGATTTTTCAAGTTAAATTCATGAAATTAAGGCTTAAAATAGATGTAAATACCTGACCCGAAAAACCCGAAACTGAATCCAAAATTTACAGAACCGACCCGACCCGAAAAATTTTGGAACCGTGACAGCCCTAATAATGTGTAACAATACAAATATACACAAGAATAAAATTTTCGTGAGCAGGCAGACTTGCGTAATTATGAACTGATAAATAAAGAAGTTCTCGCAAACAAAAAGTGATTTACAGTAGCTATCACCAATATGTACATGTATCAGCATATGAAGTTTGATAAAAATATGTTGAATAGTTTTCTTTAAAATTGAGCTAATACAAATTTAAGAATAGTAAGGTCAAGGTCATAGAAAAGTTCTCGGTCAAAATTTTTTGATGCAGTTGAATAGTTCTCATTAATATGTATCAGCATACAAAGTTTTATAATATATCTTGAATAGTTTCTTCCAAACCGAGCTGAATACAATTTAAGAAAATGAGATCAAGGTCAAAGGGAAGGTCTAGGTCAAAATTTTTGATGCACTTGAATAGCTCTCACTAATATGTATTAGCATATGAAGTGTGATAAAAATATCTTAAAAAGTTTCTTTAAAACTGAGCTGAATACAAATTTAAGAAAAGTAAAGTTATGGTCAAAGGGATGGTCAAGGCAAAAAAAAAAAAAAAAAAAAATACGATGCAGTATTAGTTGAATAGCTCTCACAAATATGTATCATCATATGCAGTTTGATTAAAATATCTTGAAAAGTTTCTTTAAAACTGAGCTAAATACAAAGTGTGATGGTAGGACGGAAGACAGACATGACAAACACTATTCCCCGACCATGTTCATGGCAGGGCATAAAAATGGTTTAATGAAATTCAATTCTTAGATAAATGTTTAAGAGTTACATTTCCCATTTGCAACCTGAGTACATTACTTTTCAAAATGATTTAAATATCATTTATCATTGGCTCTATGTTGACATACTGACTAGGACATTGCCTTTGTAAAACTATACACTTTCTTAAGACAACACATTGGTTTGCTTTACCTACTGTCAACATTTTTCTGAGTTACCCAAAGACCAAGCAAACAAAAACAAATCCATTCACAATACCAAAGCCAAAAACAAGTCAAAGACAAGGGCCAGTCATGAGAAATGAGTGGCAGTTAAATAATTAATGTCAGCTCAGTTGTCAATAAAGATCTAATTCTACCATTTGATAGATTACACCAAATAAGCCTCAAATCAAGAAGAGTTCTACCTACCCACAGACCATGGTTCCAGCTCTGCCTTGCCATACTTGATGATCTTAAATCCCTCAAATCCAGCGCAGACATAGTTTTCTCCGTCCGCCAAGTCTTCGATTTCTGTAACCCTTCTTCCACTCACGGGTGTAAAAATCTGACGCACTCCATATGGAAGGTTCAAATTCGATGGCAATTTCCCTGTTAAGTCATTCAACAGATCGTTGAAATTGAAATACCGATGAGGAGTAATGTACAGTTTCTTGCCCTTAAAGTACCTGTCGCCATTGACGAAAAATCTGACCTTCCTAGGCCGTCGTAGATCTCGATATCGTTCATCTGTTACATCTTTGTGAGTTTGGGAGGCGGATACATTTATATTGGGGTAGGGACGCCTAGACATTGTATCGGTCATTTGGACTGCACTTAACATTGGGGAGTCAAATCTCCCCACACCTCAAACAGAAAAAAATGATGGCCAATAACCTTGCAGGAGCTTTACTTTAGGAATATTCTGCCAGCATTTGGTGTTTATCTATGCTTTAATGGATCCATTTTCTTTATTATCCTGCAAAAAAGAATAACACAATTAAGCATCAATATTGCAGAAAGACATATAAAGAATATATATTTCTTGAAGTATACAAATTATATGTACTGCTAACTTCTACTGTAAACAGGGTTATTTTTGCCCTGTGTTATTTTCACCCTTTCACACTTGCAAGCAATTTTGTCCCATTTTATATTCACCCATTCAAAGTTCTGTTTGAGAAATAACACTGTCTTCTTTGAATTTGCCCTGTTTTAATTGTGTGATGAGAGTGAAAATTTCACTGTATACAGTATATTTACAATGTAATTTCAAAAGTATCCCAATTTTAAAAATATGTACAAATTTGTTATTTGTTATGAATTTTTTTAAGATGAATACAATGCAAAGAAAAAGAAGAATTGCATTAAAGACATCATTTAGTTATAATATCATCAGTATAGAACACAGAGTCTACATTATCAAAACAAAACGAAGTCTGCGTTCATGGGTCAATACAATAACATGCAATCCACTTCTATATCCCCCCCCCCCCCCCCCAGTTGAACAGCAGCATTCAATTGATGCACATATCAAAACCAAAAACATTTGCATTTTTAAATGCATTGAAATTGTTAATTTAATTAGTATAGATATCTATATAGGCAGATACGAACCTACCAGAACATTATTAATTGTAATGCACCAGTCTACAGTGAAACCTGCACAGTCAATCAATTGGTAAACTTGATGATTAAATGAAGACCAAAATTTTTAAAATTTAATGACAAGCATATTGATTTCAAACAGAAATTTTGGTTGGCCGCCATTTATTCCTAACTCATCAGAAACTAGTGAATGGATTAATTATAGGTAATAACCTGTTGACATATATTTCTTCAAATTTCAAAACATTTAAACAATTAATCCTATTTCCAAAAAGATTTGCAAAATATAAATATCTTGACAAATCTTTGTAACATTGCCAATAGTTAAAAATAGTCATTTGAATTTTAAAAGTTTAAGATTTATCATTCGAGTCGATATTCTAGGTTGCAACACTCAATTTACTAATTGCTTGGATCAAATTTTTTTTTTTTCAAAAACAGGATTTAAAATATGGTTTAAAATGATGTTTAGAATTTAACAGTTCTTTTTCAAGGCTTTGGAACTAAAGTAATGCTGAGCAATGGAATGTCTTAACAGTGCTATGGGATAATACAATGCTGTGCAATGATCAAAGGCTTACATATGTCAAATAAATAATATACATATACCTATATATGTATATTTAATAACTGTTTGTCATTTACCCTTATATCTAATAATGACTTTTGGAATGACATACTTTATATTATGAATTGTAAAGCATACAAGGATTCTGTTAATTACTTTTAATTGTGATACTTAGGAGTATTTCCCTGCCATTTGTCTTTGTTAAGATACTTTTAAGGTAGATTGTCTTACATTCAAGGTTGTTCTGTTGGAACAAAGCCAAATATAAATCTTCACCCAAATGAATTAATAAAAATTATTCAAACAGTAAGAAATTACATATAGATATTAAGTTTAATGTAACCTTCAGCAATTTCTTTAGTCCTTTGACTGCTTAAGAAAATCTTTCACACAATTGCCAATTTGTCTGATGAAAATGAAGCCAATAAATATCATACATATTGACCCTTAATGTATTAAATAGTTATCTCATTTTTTGTTGAATTAGTATCATTAAGATTGAATAAATCTGACAGAAATGTAGGATCCAGTTAAAGGAAATAAAAATTCAGATTACATATAAAATATACCATTGGAAAACTAGTCTAGAGGTACTGTTATGAGCAATGAGCTCACAAAATGATATCCCCAGCTCCTATAGGAGTATAATGGCAAAGTCCATGTTATGCAATAGGAAATCTCAAATATCTGTCTGATCGAAAAATAAAATAGAAAGTACACAATATCACTACGTAATATAAAGAGTCTGATATAAGTCTGATTAAATTTTATTCAGTAGTATAGGAGGAGTTGCGGATAAGTGATGGATACCTCCCATGTTATAGAAATAATGGTTACCGTAGTGGGTTTTGCTATGGCAAACTCCAAATATCTGTCCCACCGAAAATTAAAATATGACGTGCACAAGGGTAATAAAGATTCTGTGAAAGTCTGATTAAAGTTTATTCAGTGGTATAGAAGAAGGTGCGGATAAGAAATGGGTACCCAATTGTTATGGACATACGTAAGGACGGACATCACCATCAATATACACCTCCCCTTTTTCCACAGGAGTTCGCATACCTATCAATTTAACCGAAATTTTCAGTAAATAAAAAAAATATGTAATACCTATAATAATTTATAGGTATTACGCATATTTGTTATTTACTAAAACTTTTATAGGTATGCGAAATCCTGTGCTTTTTCAAGCGGGGGATATACCGGTAATAATGTGGATTCTAAGAGCTGGGAGGGGGAGGTCAGGGGGCTGTTAAATATGAAGAAAAGTTACCTCTCAAAAAGTTTAAATTTATAAAGGGATTCTGCAATGTTATAAAACTATTTATTCACCTATATAAGAAATTCAATGAAATCATTAATTTAATTTACATGATAAATCATTCCTTAGAATGAATGTGTATATCAAACATCAAACCAAAGGTAAATGGTTGTTAAATTAAAATTTCTCTGGTAAAATTTCATAGAATTTATTAATGTCCCCCCAATATGTCACTTGCTTGATGATATGGTACAACACTTAAAAAATATAATATTTTCAAAAATTTCGAGAAAAGCAGGTGCTGAAAAGATGTGACAAAATGAGGATGAAGAAAGATTTGACATGACATTTCCTATTGTCTTTTACAGCATTTATTTTTTAACCAAAACCTGTCACAACAAAGGTGTCAGCATTGTCAGTGGTTATCTTGTACCCCCGGAGCGATACACATTGATTTTCAATATCAAACTACAGGATAACGCACATTCCCCGGGATGATCCCAAAGATAAAGAGGGATCTCACGCCAAATATAAATCATTCCTTTATAAAATCTAGGCCTTAACTGTAAGCACACAATATGCTCATAAAACATCTGGGATTTTGCTCTATAATGTGCAGGTTTATTAATTATTCTCAACACACCGTTATCTTGTCTTATAATTCCTAGCATGCATACAGTACAGGAAATGTGTTCATAGACTGCACATTTTGTTATTTATGGACTAAATAAATTCAGTTTTATTATTTGAGGAGGATTTACTATAAACAAGAACAAAAATAACTACTGTGATTTACTGTAAACTCCTGTGTTTCCTTTTTTTTTCAAGATAACATCAGAATACCAAAACTACCTAAGATGAAAAAAAATTTGTGGGAAAAAAAACAGAACTCTCTGAAAACATGTTGCTCTTTTGGTTTTGAACTTATGATATGGTAGTCTGATTGTACAAATCATCACATTTTCATTATCAAACTAAAAACAAATGCTTCTGTCAAATCCTTAATTTAGTTGATTTGTTTTAAATTTGGGATAACTGAATTATCAACTATAACTGATAAACTGATACACAGATGGATTTTTAATATGTAGACTTTTTCCCTAATTACATCTTTTCAGAATTTTGAACAATTAATTAAACCAAGATCTACAAAGACATGCAAGCTATATACTGCATATCTTTTGCATCGATCCATTTAAATATATTACCCATCTTTGGAATTTTTTCCAAATATGTATGCAACAAAGAAACTTAAATTATTACAGTAAAACTTGTCTAATCC
This sequence comes from Saccostrea echinata, assembly GCF_033153115.1. Classification (NCBI taxonomy): domain Eukaryota; kingdom Metazoa; phylum Mollusca; class Bivalvia; order Ostreida; family Ostreidae; genus Saccostrea; species Saccostrea echinata. The sequence goes on from NW_026889750.1 coordinate 27,284,943, forward strand.
TGACACCACTGGTTCCATGGGTATTAGCAAGATATGAATTAAAACATTCCGAAATAAAGAACATTTTAAACAATGGAATTTACTTACAGGAACTAAAAGTCTTCATCATAAAAGGCAAGATTTCAGAATACAAACATTCTGATTTAACAAGTTTTACTGTATTAACAAAAAGTTGACTGAATAATTGAACACTCAGAGATTAAAACCACAAAACAATTAATGAATAATGCTTATTTTGACATCTCTACTTATTATAGTAGTAACATTGCTTTTTACACACAATGTCCATGCTTATAGTTAAATGAAAAAACAATTAGACTTTTTAAAGTAAAACTGAAATACAAATAGAGTGGGTTTTTTTTTCAAGACATGCTGAATTTAAATCTATAGAAATGTAGTCCAAAAGTATATTTTTACGAGCATGTAAATAAATATCCATTACACAAGAGGTATGTGTCGATACACAAAAACAAATTGCATGGATCAATCCTTTAACAGTAAATACATATATCTATAAAAGTGTACAGGTATTTGGGGGTGTTTGCTTCTCTTACAAGACTGAACAAACATTCATTGCCAACATGTTTTATATCAGTATAAAGAATAAAGTGAAACGAAAAATCGTCATTTTGTATAAATTGAATTTGATTCAATGGTAAGATCAAGTCTAATATCAAAGGGAAGAAGATAACACACTGTAATAAAAACAGAAGACAGCACTCCCAAAGAAACGTCAGCAAACAGAATGTGATTGACTCCAGTGATGTACAAATATTCCGTTTTCAGGCTGATACCTATCTCCTTGTATTAAACCTCTTCAAAAAGGAAACTTCTTTCAATATGAGGAGATAACGGTTTTATACTTCACAATGTTGCTAGCTTACTCTCGACATTTGTCAACAGACATTCCAAATGATGTCGGAAATATCAAACACATTAAAGAGCAAGAATTAGTCCAGGAATACATATTACTGGCACTTAATTCTGATCACATATATACATAAAAAGGACATTAAAAAACTGTCTCTATTTATAGAAAAGGACTATTTTTGTCTCACCAAATATATAGATATATATATAACCATTGCACCTAAAAGCCTTGTAAAATAATTTCATAAAAAGTCCAAGATCAAAAATCAACAAATATGCTGGTCATCAAACAGTAGTGTTTCATTCAACTCATTATACTCAGTTTCTCTATGTTAACTTTGTCTTTTATTTTGAAATGCCTCTGCTGGTGGACCCCAAGGGTCTCTACAGCCCAGTAGCTAAGTACTTTGTTACATGTACTAGCTTGAAAATACGGATATATATATAATTGCTGTAGTAAAATTTAGAAATTTATTTCAAAATTAAGGATTATCTCCCTCATGCATAGCTCTGATCCTTCGACATATTTTGGCTCTAGTCTTTGGCTCCCCCTTTTTCAGTCTATGCGAAAGTCACTGGACCGTCAGTTTTTACTTGTAAAATTTGGTTCGGGTCGGTAAAAAAAATTCAGGATACAGGACCGATTGTCCGATGAAAAAATAAGGCCTAAAAATCTGAATTTACATGTACATATGGTTTTATTGTCCAAACTTATCCTTTATTTGATCCATTTAGCAGAAATACATGTTTAATTTTAATCTATAAGAATCCTGTCATGATCGTTTATTTCTAACTCGAATTTCCTCTGTCATGGAATATAGACCCATGTTCATACGTAGATTTGGTAGGGCGAAATTATTTTCATTATTAAACAAGAGTGACCGTAATGAGTTACTTCAGGAAATAAATAAATATATTTTAAAGTGCATTTTAAGTTTTAAAAAAACTTTGACAATGTGTATTTCGTTTGTATGTGTGAAATAACCAGAAAAAGAGAAAATTGTATGGAATTGTATATTACCTTTTAGAAAGGAAAATTATTAATAGTGAGCTTGTTCATTTCAATAAAATAATTTTTTTTATAATCTCAAATCCGTATCTATTTGAGGTTCAATTTATAAGTGATAATTCCTCCCCCTCCTTTTTTCAATCTCTGTATCATAATGGAGTATGATTGAATTTAAAGAAAAAAGGTCAGTCTGGTATGTAGATGCTTGGTCTGGTAAAATATATATTTTTACCAGACCTTATGTCCTGTAAAAATTTTACACTTTTGCATAGACTGCTTTTTCAGCTCTTCAAAGTTTTTTTTAAATTTAAATCTTTCAGATTTCCAACATTTTGGCTTGAGCATCACTGAAAAGACATTATTTGTCAAAATGCGTATCTGGTGCATCAAAATTGGTACCGTACAAGATTTACATGCAACTGAACTGTTAGAAGGAGCTTCACTAAGTAATGGTTTGAGCCATGGATGTTGATCTGGATGGCTCAGTTGGTGGAATGCCTGGCTGGTGGTGCAGGGGTCCCGGGTTTGATTCCCGGTTCAGCCATACATTTTCTCCTTTCCTGTTATATAATTTGGTGCCATAGACCATCCCTGGATTTGCAGATGAAAGTCCTGCCAGGGGGCAAAAAAGAACTTGAGTTGTGTGTTTGAGGGCAAAAACAATTTTAAGGAGGGAGGAATGTAATGGTTTGGGCTGTTGATATCAGTCTGAGTAGCTCAGTTGGTGGAGCACCGGACTAGTGATGGGGGTCCCAGGTTCAATTCCTGGTTCAGCCATACATTTTCTCCTTTCCTGTTACAACTGATTTCTTTTGCTTCTTGTGTACTTCAAAACAATGTAAGGACTTTATCCTTAATATTCTTTATGCATGTCCCCTTTTTTTTAGTGAGAAAATACATGTATCCCCTTACCAATCACTTCCAAGACAGTGAATGGTGAACTCCTTCCAATATGCAATGCAGTGGCCTTAAAGCTGAATGGTGCATGGGTACCATCATGTTATAGACTTTGAATGTTATTTTTCACTGATTGGATAAAAACCATATGACAAGTGCCTTCTGATTTCTGAATTTTTGCAAATTAATTACAGTATTCTTTCCCTAACAAGATCATTTTTTTTTGCCCATTCCTTCAGATTCATTGATATTCCACTCAGATAGAAGCTTCCAATCAAATGTTCAATCACTCAGAAAGGGTACAAAATTAGCATAGGAACAGAGAAAAAAAGTAAAAGATTTGAACAATGGCAAGGAACTACCAGCATATCTAAAGGGATATCTGACATCTCATGGAGTATGGCAAAATGAATGACCACAAACCAAATCTTTACAAAGTGACCTCTGACAAAATCTTTACAGAATGACTTCAGTCTAGTCATTTTGGTGTTGTTTCCAATGTTGGCAATCAAATGACAAATGTTTACCTTCAATATAGGGCTGCCAAATCTACATGACAAAGCACTAAACAGCCAAGTATACACCATATAAACAGCGTCAAAGTAAACAATAAAGCCAACAATTATTGCCTTCATAAATGTATCCTAAGATAATTGTTCAATCACAACAATGCCATTTAAATATAATCTAGTGCAAAATTTTGTACGTCAAATACACAACATAGATAATGATGATGATGCGATCTCTGTTCTACATGGGAAGTTCATTAAGAGAGACAGAGTCTGACTCGGGGTAAGAAACAAACTGTTAAACGTGAAAACCAATAATGGAAACTCCTTTCTATAGTTTCAACAACAGGAAACTATCACTTGATATTTCAGGAAAATTCTGGTTTTGTAAATAAATGCCTTCACATGCATTCTAGTTCCACCCTTTTGGTCAGAAAATCACTTCTTCTACACTTTTCTTTGAGCTCCAGTCAAGATCTCAACTCTATTTTTTTTTTTAAATACCATAAATGAGCAATTAAAGAAGAGGCTCAGGAGATTCATAGTTGATCATTTTAGGTAATCACCAAAAACTACAAGAATTTGTTTATTGTCAGGGCCAAGAGACTTGAGAAATTGTATGCATTTCTTCAGCCAATGAAAGGTATTTCTCTACTGATTTCTAATAATGAAGCTTTTTTTTTATATTGCAACTATGTCTAGCATCGGAAGAGAAATAATGTACAATCCATTTAAAATCAAAATCAATTTTGAAGATATAACTACATGCAAAATATTCAATAAAACCATGCATCCTGAATCTTTGCCTCCATATATCAAACAGTGTATAAGTTTGTCCTAAGAAAATCCAGAAACTGTGGTGTCATTGCATAGTTTTACCTTAATTCATTTTAACAAAAGAACAAAAGGTGAACATATAGAAAACTAGGTAACTAGGAATGAAAACCTACCCTTAATCCAAAAGGTTAATCCAGTAAACTGTAACAGTTCTTATATTATCAATAGCTTGTCTCCTCTTGGTTAAAATCTTTCAATTTCATATACAGCATAATCATTACTATTTTCCACACAATGAAGACTATTTTCCAGTTCTCCCTTCCTTTCTATGTAATCACTTTTCCACTGTTAATTACTAAAATAAATTGTGAAATGATTGTTTTAAGTTCACATGGTCGACAGGGTTTTATTGTAATTCCTATGATTGTTCAGGTTAAAGCGTTTCATGCCCAGTACAAAAATTAATCCTATTGTTAATCACATCAGCTTATAACATTGATGAAGTTTGGTTCTTTAAACACATTTCAAATCTTCTGAATACACTAAAAACCGGCATGATTTATCCGTCGACATTTGGCAACACAGATAAATCCAAGGCAGGGTCGATAATAACCAAGAATTTTCAAAGTCCTTTACGAATGGCACAAAAATGATAAAACATATATTTTAAAGAACAATGTGCACTCTTCTGTGTAATGAACACAAAAACAGATCAAGATCTACTAAGTTGTTTCCCTTGATAATGGCCATTTGCCAAAATCACTATCAAATATGTTGAAAGACTTAGGGTAGAATTACCAAATTTTTGACAACAGATAAAAACTCTGCACATGCATGTTCAATCAATTCATTCAGAGATCTACATGTACATGTATTTCAGCCAATTTTAAACCTCATTTAGAGGTGAAATGTTTCCTTTGCAGAGCGCTGGAAGGCAATTGAATGGTTAAACTTGAATCTTTCCTATCCGTAGACTTTTATGTCTTATATTGTGTAAATTAAGATTTAATGATAAAATGAGTTCTCTGAAAACTAGATGGCAATAATCCTATTTACCTATCTGTAGAAATTTAAAGGTACGGGGTTTTCTGACAACAACCGATTCATTACTGATTACAGCTTTCAGTTAGTTATATAAAAGAAAAATTCACCTGTTAAAGATAGAGACTGTTATTCTGTCAGGAAAGTATAACACTGTTAGAGTACCACTTCAAATCCCTGAACTCAAAGATGTCCTATTTTCGACTCTAGAAACCAATGAAAAAACACTCTTTTGAAATTAATTCATAAAAGTTGCAGGTTGGCAATACCTATTGAGCCCATATCTCAATAAGTTCTTAATCAGATCAAAAGAGAAAAATAATTTAATTAATTATTTGTGCATCACATTTTGAAATATTTGAATCGAATCTAAACTTAATTAACAAAATCAAAGGCAAAATCAAATTTTCTTCATAAATATCGTTTCTCCCAAGTCATGTCAGGGAAATGGAAAGTATTAATTTCAATTCATATAGCTCTCTTGCAATTTTTGCCTTGACCAAGCAATGTCAATATTGGCTAATCATTGATAATGGAAAAGCATGAGAGGTCATTAGACCTGGTTTTTGCTAACTAAGGAGTAAATGGAATTAAGCTTCCTTCATTTTGGCTCTGTATGATCTCTTTGATCCATTTAAATTACTGTAATATTGTTAATCAAGTATGAATTCTGTTAATAAAACTTAATTCAAACATGTTCCTCCACTACAAGATATAATTTGAAAGTGGTCCACAAAGCATATCTATAGAGAGAGAGAGAGAGAGAGAGAGAGAGAGAGAGAGAGAGAGAGAGAGAGAATAACTAAGTATATAATTACACTGAATCTGATTTATACTGGGTACTCAATCCATTGCCAGTACCCCTATAATTGGTTATTATATTCATGTATATCCCAAAATTATTTACTGTCTAAATTTGTAGAAAAAGTTGTTCTTTGGAACAAGTACAAACTAGCTGACTCACTTTAAAATAGCCCTGTCTCTAGATCAATCTATTGATTGTCAAGCTGTGTCCATTTCAAATTTAATATAATGACGTAAATTTAAAAGACTTAATGCTTTTATACCTATAAGAAATTTCCTTCTGAGAGTCCGCATATTGAAATACAGCTTTATGTGAAATTGCAATGATCTTCAATTTTACTGAAAACTGGTTGTGCATGAGTATGTCCAATAAAGCATTAAAATATGAGCATATCCTTTTATCCCAATAAAAAATAAAATAAATAAATATTAGATATTTTATAAGCTTCAGTAAAAGTTCTATCATTATATATATATATATAGAGAGAGAGAGAGAGAGTCACATGGGTTCAAATGATAGTTATAAACATTTCCAAATGAAATAAACAGCTTGGATTTTTTTCAGATTTTTTGTATGGCCAAAATTGCTCTTGTAAAGTGGTCCTGCTTACAGATGTTGATTCCCCCTTCTACTGTGTTAATATAGAACAGTTTGGTAGACAGATATATGCCTTAATTCACAATCATTTTATACATTGATTTGTTTATCTGCATAAAAGGTTTTAGGGTTTTATGACTAACATCAATATTTTATAGCAACCTATTTTGATACCTAAATATTCTGTCATTTTTAACAGCTAGCCATCATTTCCTTGCCACATACTTAGGCATTGTGATGATTCATGAGTTTGGAAACTTAACGACTTTTACTAATCCCTTTTTAGGGACCATGGTGGTGATTGTATGGATCGCGTTTAATGCATCAGAATCCCACCATTTACAATATACATAGCTAAGACTAGGATACGATCCTTATGTCATGGGTATCAGATTTAAAGCAAAAAGAATTCTCTTCACTCATCATAATAAAGATCTTGTGTACATCATTTCTGAAACTATAGAATTTAAAAAGTTTTCTTTTCAAGTTAATTTTTAAAAGTGATACATTTACCCAATATAACATTTGGACATGACCCTTATGGGATGTTTTCAGATCTTTGTCCTAAATTCATGTTTATTTACCAGAATCTATTTTTTTTTCCCTTTCACTGGCAGAGAATCAGGAGGTCCTGCTTGTCAATTAATTAACATCCATATATGCATATGTATAGAAATGAAGTGTTAACATGTATTTTTCTTCATTTAATGTATATAATTTTGTAAATTAAATATTGAAAAAATACCGATCCAGGGAGCTCCTGGCACCCCAGGTGAGGTATATACAGAGGGCTTCTGCGGAAGTTTTGCCTCGATATTTTGTTGTATGTTATTGAAAATAAATAAATAAATAAATAAATAAATAAATATATATATATATATATATATATATATATATATATATATATAAAAGGAGTTCCAATTGCATGGTTATCTCGTGATTTTTTTATTATACATCATGACCTCCTGATTCGCTGATAGAAGAAAGATTTGGTAAATAATCGTGAATTTAGGACAAACAAAACATTTTAACTGGGTAAAAAAAGACTTGTAAAACATAATCTACCTCTTGCATAAATTCCATTGGTAATGCTGTATATACATTGAAAATCTCCCTTGAAGATGGGACCCCTGTATGTTTCTTACCTTTAATTATTTGTTTATATACTGTAGAAGGGCAATAAATCTCAAAAACTTGGCAAAAATGATATCAAATATCTGAATATAGGTTATGATAGGCTAGGCATTTATGTATTTTTGACAAGTTTTCGTGCCTAAGGCTATTGAAAGTTAGGCATTGATGTTGAAAAATTTCTGAAAAAAATTTTCCCTGCTTAGTACTTACCTACCCAATTTTTCCACTCTGAGTTGGAAGAGGGCAAGCAAACAACTGTTTTTTAAAGATGGCCTAATGTAAATTCTCAGAAGGGGGTGGGGGTGGGGGTGGGGGGTGGGGGGGTGACTACACCATCCAATTATCTCAGGTCCCCATGATGTCAGTGCAATAATTAATATTTACAGTAAATTAATATGCAATTAATATGCAAAATTTGGAAAACAGTAATAATAATAATATCTTCTTTCATTTGCTCAGTTAAAATTTTTGCATGTTATATTCATAGGTTAATGGTTAGTTAGTTATAGGTCTTTTTACATGTATATTGCACATGATCTAGTCTTCGTCATATTAGTCATAATAAACTGGTAAAAGAATTCTTCCTTGAACTTCTTATATATTAACTTCACTTCGAGTTGAAACAAAATAGGCACTTACGACAATATATTACTTTATGTTTGACAGTCATTTTACTGGTTAGGGAGCCGTTGTCAACAACGCGCACCTGCTAAGTCCTTATTTACAAAGCTCGAAGGAAATGAATAAGAAAATAAATGACACTGGAATTGATTGTTAACCAGTTTGTGCTGTGTGTATTTGTATTGTTCTATAAATGTAAAACACTCACCGTTATTAAAATGAACTTTTTTCGCATAATTTCCCAGCCACCGTTAGTGCGTTACTATTCCAGGCGCCATCTTATTCTGTGACGTCAAGAGGTCCGCCATGGGAGGTCCAAGAATACATTTATTAGATAAGTCGCGGCTGAAAAGCGATATCTTATAAAAAGCAATATAGCAAGTTATAGGAAGCATAGATATGAAGGAGGAACATAAAAATCTTCATTTTCGGGAAAAAAAAACTGTCTATCATTTCTAATTATTACAGCCATTCTCCAGAAATGGTTCCATTAATAGGATAGCAAAAGTTGAAAAATAAACTTTTGATTGTTGTATTCAAATTGTTAAAATATTTTACTACAACCATTCACCGACATAAATATGAAATTTGACTCACGGATGTTTCTTCGTTTTCGAAAAATTTGATTTTTAAGACAGTACTTAAAATCATGTTACGGAAGTCAGAAGTAAATACACGCCACTAATCATAGGTCGAAACACAAAAAATAAACATCACAGAGCACTTTATTTGTTATTTTACTGAAGACCAATTTTAATTCTGTCAAAATCTTTAAGAATTAAACTTCAAGACATATATTTTGGAAAAAATACTCAAGTCTCAACAAAATCCCTATTTTTCACACCAAAAAGACAACTATGTATTAACTTTCATTCAAATTTGAAAGCGAACTATGAAGAAAATCTTATATTCAGGTTTTTTAATTAAAACACCAAATCCATGAAACACTTATGCAGAGAAGTTAAGAAAATTTTATTCCACAAATTTAAGTTGAGAGATCTTCAAAAATAATAACCATAAAAGTTACGGATGTCAGCATGTGAACATTTTCTAGGAGTATAAGCTTCAAATACATTTTTCAACTGAATAGTGGAGAATAAAAATCAAATATAGATTATACGTCATAGAAATTATTGATTACTTAATGTAATTTGAACTTGAAAATAAGCGAATTCTTGTCAGTAAACAGCAATTATATGAATTTAAAAAATGTAGAATTCTGGTTTATTTGTCAAAAAAAAGTGAAGAAATGTACAAAAATTACATGCCCTGATAGATCTACAGTCTACAATTTTGTAAGTTCAAAAGATAATAATATATAGTATATTTTTGAAAATTGAAAGCTTCTATATGTCTCACAACTCTGTTACGGATGAAAGTCTCCTCTTGCAAATAATTACTCTGAAGATATCTTACAATAGTCTTGAAATTTATTGTTTATAGTTTCCTCAACTAAGTCAACTTCCTTTTCAAGTTAAAAAAAAACTGGATATTTTCCCTAGAGAGATTGGGGGGGGGGGGGGGGGGAGTTATCACCATTAAAATATGAGCTGACTGAATCCATATCTCTTTTTTTTTCAAATGGCTACTTATATATTTTTCCATATTTGCACACTTTGGTCATGGAGTTCACCCGAACCTCCTACTCTTCATAATCTCTCTCTGTAACTTTTACAATATACCACTAGTGAGAATAAACTGTAGCTCATTTAACACTAGTTCCTAACTCATCACGTTCCCCTGGCGTGGCTTTTTCCTAGATAGTTTCACTGTGCCTTCATTCCAACTTCTAGAACTCCCTACCGCCTCTTCTGCTTTTCTTTGCTTGCATCTATAATAGGACTTTCACTCGATCATGCTCTTTACCTGACTTTTCTTTTCTTCAATTCCCTTTGATTTAACTCTAAAACACTTATGTAAGCTTTCCGTTTTCTCTCTCACTCATTTACTGAATACACTCATGTATTTTCACTATTCTTTCTCTCCATCTTTTCTGTCTTTCTGCATTTGTTAATAGCATTCTGTAAATAATGCATATAATTATGCATTGGTATAAGCTAAACTAATTTTTTTTTTCTTAAGAGAAGTCATTTATTCTAAGTAAGATTGGTTATGGGTGTCAGGTCTCATAAAACCTGATATCCGTATCCAATACTATTTAGAATAAATTTGTTACCAGAGAGTATTAAACGAATAATTTAATCTGTACACAATACAATTTTCATATGTGCATATCAATACAATATTTCAAAGTGCCAAATAAATTTTGTTCATATGGTAATTTTTTTTTTCAAATATGTCTGATACACAAATATCTGATCACATATTGTGTAAATCAATAAGTTTGATGCTCTAATATATCAATGGAATAAAACATCCAAAGCATAATACGCAGTAATAATTATCACTTTTTAGATTTTAGAACATACAATGTAAGAATGAATAATAAAATTTAGAAAACACTTTATAAGCACTAGAAAGTATAGGTATGAAATCTGATTTTTTTTCCCTGACATACGTAACGCTACAGAAAATTTCTAAAAATAATGTCAAATGATTAATTGACTTAGGTGAAATGGCTTTAGTCTACAGCAGATATACTTCTTGCAAATGAGTATACACTAAATCAGACAATTCAACACATATCCATTCGTATTTATTCAACATTTTAACGCACCCTTGTCATATTTTTCTCAAATATACGCTTTGCTTCATACAATAATCGCTTAAGTTCGGTAATTTCAAAATTTCGTTACATGCTAACTCGTGTTCTACTTCGCTGAACAATCTTTATGTCAATAATGGAAAGCCGAACCTGATAATTTTTGTTTGAAAATATTGTTACGGATGTCATACGTTACGCCGATCAGGATTTTTAGTCATTTTCCCTCTCTATTTACCACGTTATCATCGTCATTTTCTGTAGATAAGCGTATATAGGTTGAATCATTGTATTCTTCAAAAACATAACGAATAAGTTTGCCAAATGTCATTAATTTGGTTGAAAATGGCGTTACGGAAGTCAGGCTTTAAAATGCGTCAAACTCAATATTCATTTTTTAACCAAAAATTAAAAAAACCCCATACATTTCTGACTTTCAGAGGTATATATTTTTCTTCTAGTGTGCCTTTTACTTTTTATTACGATACTATCCATAGATATTCGTTTGAATACAATCACTTCCTTTCAAATCAATCACGCGTTACGGAAATCAGGCCTGTTTCAGCGACAATATATAAATCGGGGTAAATGAAGGAAGAATGTTTGATTTCTGATTGTGTCTTACTGAGAAAACAGGTTTAGTGATGCTAAAATAAAGACTAAGTTTTAATTGTCTATTTCTTCAAGTATATGCCACTCAGTAGAGTATTAAAATTGAAATATGCACTTACGACATGCTGAGAAACGAACAAAACTATTTTTCATAGGAATATTTGGACATAATCTAACACTTCAAACGCATAATAATTGGTACCTAATTTTTGTAATTTTGTTGTAGACATATTTTGAGTAAAGTTTCAGTAATTTACATTAAGTAGGAAAAAATAATTTTGTATTAAATGCAAGCGACACCATTTTTACATATTTGGAACCATTTCTGGAGAATGGCTGATTATCATTAATTTCGTCATTGATACATGTTATTAAAATAAGACCTGCGTTAACCTTTATAATGAAATTCCATTTATGACAGCCATCTGCTTATTCTGCCACAGCCAACTGCTCACTGCCACTGCTTATAGATGGTTTTACTTACTGTCTTATTCTTTTAAAGATCATTGGATACCTAAATTTTGGAAACGGTAGGGCTTTTGCCATATCTTCTTGCTCGGTTTTAATTGTTTTCTTACACGGTAAAATTTGAGAAAGTTTATCTTTTGCGGGATTTTATTTTTTTCATTTTTTGGATTGAATTTTCAGTATAGATTTTTAAGCATAGAATTGGAAAGAATGTAAATTAAAAAAAAATAAGGCTGGTTTGATGAGAAATTTTTGTGATAAATATGTGTTTTAGCAGTAATGAAGTCTTCACACAATGTTTTACAAAATTCTATAACACAATTTTTTGAGTATCCAATGTCCTGAACATGCATATACTTGAATGCAACATCTACTACCGTGAAAAAGCACAGGTACTTGTGAACAGGACCCCGCCCCCCCCCCTCCCCCGAAATTCAACCCCGGGCTTGTTGGACATTTTTTTTTTTTCACAAATTATATTTATTACACTTATTCATCATGTGTACCATAGCAAAAAATCGTGAAAACCCCAAAATAATCGTTCCATACAAAAATACCCCACTATACTATCATGTATAGTGGGGTATTTTTGAGTTTTTTTGATTGTTTTTTGTTGTTTTTTGATTCCCACTTGGCCTCTAAGGTGAAAATGAAAATTCCGAAACCTTATCGCACATTTACAGGACACTCCCAATTATATTAAAAAAGGTGAGTTGGTTACTGCAAAAAATGTAAGAGGACTTAAGGAACCAGGTTTTTGTATTAAAAACGTCATTTTTGACCCTAGGGTGAAAAGTGAAATTCTGAAGCCTTATTGCACATCTACAGGACACTCTCAATCATATTCCAAAATATGAATGGGCTACTGCAAAAGATGTGAGAGGAGTTCAGGAAATTAGACTTTTGCAGAAAAACCCCAGGGTAAAAATGAAATTTTCAAAATCTTTCTGTACATGTTTAAGGCACCACCAATCATAAAGATGAGTTGCCTACTGCTTAAAATTTGAGTAGTTTGAGGAAGAAGTGTGACAGACGGACTGACGGACCAGGATAACAAAAATATACCCGAACTTTCTATAGAAAGTGCGGATATAATAAAAGTTATAAAACATTCGAAAAGGTTTTGATGCACCTTTTACTTATAGATATCCAAGCCAAGAGAGATAACTCTATCTTTACATATTTTTGTTGCTTCCTCTTTGAAATGTTGTCTACTTTGTATTATAAATTTTATGGTTCATTCTCTGTAAGATAAACATTACAACAAATTCCATTTTAATAGTGAGCAGAAGGTTGTTCTCCCTAATAAGGGCTTAGTCCAGTATTCTTGAAAAGGGGGACAGAACGCATTTAGTTGGTAATATGTTGCTGAAATCGTCTCCCACCGCATATTTGGGCTCTTGTGATTAAAATATGAAACGTATAAAACAGAAAAAAAAGGACATGCACCGTACAAGCAACAGTCAACTAACGGATTTCACCGTACAAATAAAAACGGACATGCACCGTACAAGCAACGGTCAATTAACGGATTTCACCGTTCCCTTAACAAATGACGTGTATGAATGTCAGAGTACCGTGAAAGACGCATGAGAGATAGACAAGAAGGTCAATGAACATCAGACTAGTTGTATTAGCGGACACACCGTCAGTGTCCGGAGAACTTTGTGTTTATCCGTTTCATTATCGGTAATTGTCCAGTTGTGACTTGGGTCAACTGACATCAACGTAAGAATACCATGCAGACAATTACAGGAAATAAAGCATATGAGTTCCGTTCAAAACGCAAGCAAACGGATACCTACCACATTTTAATGGGCATTCCATACTTAAAGCGAACACCTAAGTCCGGCGGTGTCTGTTCCAAGTTTTGAACTTGCTCAAAACTTTCTGCCAGATGAAATAAACTTCACCGGACATTGACCGTATTCATCGAATAAGAAACAAACAAGAAACGTATGCGAATGGAGATGAACGGAATGAAAATTTTGCCATCCATTCGACGTCCGTTAGTGCTATCCGATAAGGTTTGACTGAGCAAAGTCTAACCTTATTATCTCTAACTCGATGGGATCTAGAAATCCTAGGATTCGAGATACTGAAGTTAAAATATTTTAACAAAATATGAATGGGACTTTCAAATCACTTCGACATATCCGTGGATTTCTAAATATCGATGCTCGAGATACCGAAGTTTAACTGTATTAGGCTGTATTTCAATAATTAAGTATTTGTTCGGTGGCTAGTTAGGCAAGGTACGAGATTTTTTTTTTATTAATCAATTTGTTTATTTATTAATTAATCTTTTCAATAGCTTATGAAATGATTTCAATATCTAGAGTTATCCGTCTTTTTATGCTTCATTGGTGTATAACAATAGATGATATGGGGGAATCTTCTTATATGGGGTCAAATATAACATAACGAAATGACACGGGTGCACGGCTTATCAAATTATACTCCAACCACTTTATCTAGTGATTGAACAGAAGAAATTCAAAGAAGCTGTACTGAACAAAACCTGCTATTTATGACAAACGAGATGACTTCAGCTATTCCATCATCAACTTTCCTTATTTATGTAGTAATATTCCGCTATCACCTGCAAATGGTGTTTCATCTCTCAACCTTTTCGATACTCAAAAGGATGCGCTGAGTACGATCAATTTTTAAACCGAGGCAGGCTACTGACAGATAAGTTGATGGTACAGGGATTTCAACAACCTGTTTCAAGTCAGCATTGTATACTGCGCGGATCAAAGAAGTCTGATTTTAATTAGTTTGCAAGTGATGAGCCCCCTTGCCTTCCAATATGCATTGAAAAGACCTGGAATTAAGTTGAAGGTACAAGGTGTTCCATGTAGACCCGAAAACATCTGCTTTCCATTCTGCATGGGATCGAGGTCTTCAGATGGGTCGTTTATTGGGGTACTTTTTATTATATTCTAAAAGGAAAAAGAAATGCATACCTAAAGGTAACAGAAATGATGTATTGTGTTGCATCCTACCCTCAAAGAGACTATTAAGAAAAAAAATAAATTTTAAAATGTGATGACTTTTTATTTGCACAAATAGTTTGCAATTTTTTTTATGCAATGAAGAAATTATTTTTAAAAAATACTATCAGCTGGTTAAGACGGTTAATACAGTCTTTACTATAGTATAGATTGAAACAGTTTTCATAAATGATACATGTATAATGTACACATTTTAATGATAGGCGAAAGAATCGCTTTTACAAAAGAAAATAACAACTGAAAGGAATGCTAGGGACACAATGAACTGCTGAATTGATACAGATTTACAAATATTACAGAAAGATTTATTACATTTTCAACAGTGAAAAACTGTAATTTTTAGCTCTACTGGACAGAGACCAGAAGAGCTTATGCGATAGTAAGGTGTCTGTCGTCCGGCTGTCTAGCTGTCCATCTGTCTGTAAACAATTTTTCAAAATGCTACTCCTCCTACAGTTTTGGTCTGACTTCAATATAACTTGGCACACAAGTAGACAACGCTAAGGTACATAATTCTGTTTATTGAATTTAGATTTCAATGAACGATATTGCCATGGTTACTAAAAAAAAAGAAGAAATTTCAGTGAAGTACTTTCAAAACAATTCTTTTCCTACAGTTTGGTTTGATTTTAATATAACTTGGCATGCAAACGGACTACATAATTGTCTTCATTATTATTTTTTTTTTATTTTGATGAATGATGTTGTCATGCTTACTGAAATGGAAATTTCTGTAAAATTCTTTTATAAGGCTACTCCTCCTATAGTTTTAATCTGATTGCAATAAATTTTGTCACAAAAAGGACCAAGGATCATTATTCTATTTATCTGTTGCAAAGTTTCAAGTCCAACTTTTCTCTCCCTTGTTATAAATTCAAACAAGTAGAGACTTCTGGTTAATTGTATAAAAGCGATAATCTGTCACAGTTTGAAAGGATATCAAAGTGATAAGTGTGACAGAATATCAGAAATGCGGCAAAACTCTTGATTTTCCTTTCCTTCACGAAGAATGTTTTAAAAAATGCTCTCTGGCCTGAACATTAGGAGAGAGAGAGAGAGAGAGAATAATCCATCCTGTCAGAAAGTAAAAATGCCAAAATTTCTCCAAATAAGTTGTTGAAATCCGTGTTTACAATGTATTCAATCTCACAATCGCTAAGCTATGACGTCTCAGCCACTCAACTATGACGTTACAGCGTATGCCAATGTGTTACAAAAAGACAGAGGCAAAGGGGAAATCAAAGAAAATGTAATAAACAGAAACTTTAATGTTTTGTAGTTGGATATTGAATTTATTTCACTCGGAAAACAGGATTTTTTGATATTTTCACGAGTGCAAATATACATGTATATATATATATATATATATATATATATATATATATATATATATATATATATATATATATATATATAATATGACCCACTCGTGAAATTAATTCCATATCCAACTGCAGAACTTATTTAATGATTATGTATAGTTATTGTGAAATTTGTATCGGATGGTCCCCATATGGAAAGCATCTTAATATCACAGAAAGTGTTCCCAAAATATGAAATTCTTTGTCAGCAATCTTTATATTTTTTTTTATTTTTTGGATTTATATATGTTTAACATTGTATTTCCACGCGATATTTGTTCAATTTTTCTCTGTCCTGCATCTGTTTTGTCCCCAAGGGCTATCGACCAAGGCTCGAAGTCTTGTTGATGAACAACACGTTTAAATGGTCCATTGTCCAAACTGAACTTTAAAGTCGTCGAGGGCGATACACCCAGACCTTGATTCTGCTCGATTTTAAACTCAAGATGGTTTTTCTCAGATGATGCGAAAAAATACACAAAACATTTTTCATGTTTTTCGTCTTTCTTCCTGAGAGAGCTTCCGGTTGTATCAATACGGATGCGTTGGAAATCTCGAAGGTATAAGTTATCAGACTCTCCGATTTTGAAGACGGTGACATAATTCGGTAGAAGAGTGTTGATGTCCTCAAGTTTGACACAGTCAATAAATACAATGGCGGATCGAGCCCCCGTTTTTTTGATGTGCATGAAGAACCGACAGATATATTCATCACGATATGCTAGTTTTATTTCCTTTGCATTAATTTCTGTGAACCCTGGCAATGCAAGTCCGAGAGAAAATCTGAAATAGGGAAAAAGAATCTCAGCATCAAGAAATGATCTTTAACTGATAAAATTATTCATGTCATTCAAATGACATCCATTAAGATTATAAGTAGTCATACAATATATTTCAATTTAGAAATAAATGAATTGTGGAGATAGCGCACAGTAATCATGCCCAAAAGGCCAAGTAAACAATACAAATTGTGAGCAGATAAACACAGACCTCTGACAACAGAGGTGGGATCAAGTGCCACGGAGGAGTGAGCGTCCCGTCAACCGGTCACACCCGCCGTGCCCTTTGTCAAGATCGGGTAAACGGAAAAATCCGTACACTATTCAGTATATGAATGTTAGAGGTCTTTTGGACGAAAGGTCGATTTAAGAATTTGTAAAAACGTCGAAGTCGTTTATGCAAGAAATACTCTGTGCTCTAATCAACCTATTATACCCATATACTAGTATTCGGAAAAAAAAGAATATATAAATAGATAAATAAATAAACAAATAAATGAATAAAACAGGCGTGAATTTCTTCTTTTCACATATTATTTGTTAAAATATTAAATTATTTGTCTGCCTATTTTCCTTTTTTATGTACTAGTATTTTCCATTCAAGCCAAATCTACGTTTTGACAATTATCATGCCAACAACCGACCTACTGCAAGACAACAGAAGACCTAAAATCCTAGAAATCACCTTATGCCTCCTTATTGGTCGAACATGATACTCAATAAAGCCACTTACTTGCTAACTACATACCGGTATATCTGACGAGAGATTTTTGTGTTATCATTGACAAAATACTTTTGAATGTAAAGATTGTGAATGATTGTCATTTTTGAACATACCCAGATTTATTTACAAGACCGTCCGTCTGTAAAGTAATGGTATTTTTCCCGACTTTCTTCGCCTTGCACTCTTCTTTAGACATCAAGGAAACATCGCCATCTTTCCACCGGAATCCAACAATCTCCAGATCCTTGAGGTTGTGATTTTCACCCAAAACCTTAAGAGATAATTCAGCAAGCATGGATTTCGAACTGGAAATGTCATGTTCAACATATACTCTACGAGATACAGCCTTCAGCTTGAAAAGGTCGGGGAAAAGTTTATGGCGCTTGTCCATGCCTATTTTATCCACAGAGGAAAACTGAAAACACAGTTAAATAAATAAAATATAAGTAAGCATAATAAACGAAATCATCATTGATACTACTGTGTGTTTCAAAATATATTGGACAAGATTCTATGTCCACAGAATGTCTATAGTTACTTGAATGGATGTGGTTTTCGGTTTGTCAACAAAATTTGGGGGGAACTGAAGTCTGTCTCCGTCCAAGTTCTCGGGTTTTATCTCTCGTCCCTTGGGTTCGATTATGTATCTGGTTTGGGTAGGAAAGCAGATCACATATAAACTCTCCAGTTCTGTAGTATGGAAAGTCACATTCTCATCCTAAAACAGTTTTTTAAAGTTGGGAAAAAGTAATATTTCAGATCTAGAAAAATTCATATAAATGACATGGGCCTCATGTTTAAACAAGAGGCCCATGGGCCACATCGCTCACCTGAGCACATTGACTAGGAAAAAGCAGAAATCAGTTCAGTATAAAAAAGTTAATATAATGGATTCTTCTTTAATTAAGATTTAATGGCCAAAATGCCATTAATATTGAATTAAATGGGTGTCAAATGTAGGCGGGAATCAAGAGTTAGCGTGCGTAGTTCTTCACACTACCTCAGGATGCTTCCTTATCAATATTACTAATCCTGGCTTTGCTGTTCTTGAGCAGAAGAATTTTTAAGATTTTTTCCCTATATATTCCTATGTAAAACTCTGATCGCTCACTGTGGCCCCATCCTACCCAACCTTAATTTGAACAAGTTTAAATCTACACTACATGAGGATGCTTCTTTAATAATATGACTGATCATGGCTTTGCTGTTCTTGGGCAGAAGATTTTTTCAAGATGATTCCTATATATTCTTAAGTAAAACTCTGACCCTGTGTTGTGCCCCCAACTCCTGGGGGTCATAATTTGAACAAACTTGATTCTACAATACCTAAGATTGCTTCTGGATAAATATAACTAATAATGGCTTAGTTGTTCTTGAGAAGAAGATTTTTTAAGATTTCCTAACGTGTATAATCAGGTTCTTACAAGGGATATATAGATTTTCCTTTTACTCTGTCGGAGTTAATAATTGGAATGATTATTAAGACAGCTCTGTCTGAGGATAAATCACACAGTATTAAATTTTTTCTCTAACTAGAGACGGGGACTGGGTAAGGTACTACTTGCACCATGTTTCTCCCCTTGGTTCCTATTTATAGATAAGAACTATCTTCTTCAGATTTACTACACCCAGAACTTAACATCAATTCCCTAGGATACTTGCCACTGGTGCTTATAACTTTTATGCTTTTATTTTGCTCTTACATGTACCCTTAACTTCTTTATTGCTGATTCAACGGTCAACTTCTTCATCTTGCTTTTGAATGCCTGATTTATCAAAGCTTTGCCTTATATACCTTTTGGCTAGTCCATTCCAAGGATTGTCAGGTCATTTCACTATTTGAAGTCTTCAATGTGTTTTACGCAAATGCCCCTTTACCTTTACATCATATTCCTATGTAAAACTTTGGCCCCCTGTTGTGTCTATGCCCAACTCCCAGGGGGTCATGATTTGAACAAACTTAAATCTACACTACCTGAGGATACTTCCACATTAATATGACTAATAATGGCTTAGCTGTTCTTGAGAAGATTTTTAAAGATATCTCCTAATTATTCCTATGATAAACTTTGACCCCCTGTTGTGGCCCTCCCAGGGGTCATGCTTGGAACAAACTTGAATCTACACTACTTCAGGATACTTCTATAATAATATGACTAATGCATTTGCTGTTCTCGAGAAAAAGGTTTTTAAAGACATTTCCTATATATTCCTATGTAAAATTTCGACCCCCTCTTGTGGCCCCGCCCTTCCCCCGGGGATTATGATATGAACAAATATGAATCTAGAGTATGCAATGAAGCTTTCACCTAAGTTTCATCTTTTCTTGCTCAGTGTTTCTTGAGAAGAAGATTTTTAAAAGATGCCTCCAAATTTTCACGAATTCTTAATTATCTCCCCTTGAAAGATGGCGTGGCACTTTTTGCGATCAAACTTAAATTCCATTTACCCAAGGATGCTTTGTGGCAAGTTTGGTTGAAATTTGCCCAGTGGTTCTGGAGAAGAAATTGAAAATGTGAAAAGTTTACAGACGACGGACGACATACGGACTCCGGACACTCTTTGATCAGAAAAGCTCACTTGAGCCTTCTGCTCAGATGAGCTAAAAACCACCTCAAGATTTGCAGCCACTGATTCCCATTTGGGGCCTTGTTTGACTTTTGCTACGTATGAAACATCTTCGTTTCGGAAGAGATATTTTATTCTGACAGAAAAGGTGACGTGTTTTTCATCTTTATCGTCAAACTTCAGTACACTTCTTCCGCTTTTACTGAAAACTTCATATACATCACAACACGTCACTTCCTGGAAACCAAGCATTATATCTGTTCCTTCTACAATCCTCCGATCTAGCGACCAAGGCCTGCAGCGAACATTGTCTTTGAAATCATACATATCCGGATGCGTCACTATAATTCCATGTCCAAGGTCCGTTTCAATCAATTTTACAGCAGGCTTCTCTGTTACCCTGAAAATAGCGAACAGAATGCAATCTGAGACAGTCATGTTTGATAACTTTAAAAGGATTAAAATTTAAAGAAGTGGACATTTAATACTCACACACATTCATCAACACTGTCTTTGTCGTCATCAGATAATGAAAGCCTTAAAATAAAACCCTCAAAATTAAGTTTTTTGTCTACTGTTGTTACTCTGTCTCAACAAGGCATATATGAAGTGGACTCTGAATTTTCAAGTTAATTTAACAAGGGTAGTTTGTGAAAAAGCTTTCTCGTTCAGTATAAGTAGTTAGAATACATTTTATCCGTTATATAGGGGAGGACGTTTGCTTTTGCAATTTGTTTTTTTAAATAAAACAAACGAACAACCTATCCTCACATTACATCTATAAATTTATTAAGATGCACCATACTAGTAAGTAAGGTTTACAGGCTTAGAGAAGAAAATGGACAAACTTTAAAATGTACTAATGTAATGTGAACCACGAGCAGGGAGTTCCCACGTTTTCCCTATATATAACCTTGTAAAAAAGAAAAAGAGAGAAAAACCATACACTTCTTCTATAGAAATATCAGCATCCTTCCCTCCCGTCTCTCTCTCCCAAGACTGATTGAAGACAACACCAGCCATGTTTTTTCGAGGTGTCGCGGGTATTATGCTGTAAATTACAAGTATGTTCACTTTACTCACAATCCGAAATAGATTTAATTACTAGTAGGAATTATTTTATCATAAAATAAAATTCCTACTAGTAATTAAATCTATTTCGGATAAAATTTTTATGTCCTTATCTCATGCAGTGATTTAATGCATACTTTGAAAAATAATAAAGTCATACTGATCAGAGAAGCTGGACAAAGATTTGAATTCTTCAATAAAGTGCATACCGTAAATCACTTTTAATTCGCGAGAACTTTATTTTCGCATAACTGTGCGAGATTGTATACTCGTGAAAATTTCATTCTTGCGTATATAAGTATTTCTAAAGATTATATAGACCAATAACCACAATTCGTGAAAAAATTGTCATGCTAATAAAGAGTAAATGACTATCTCGCGAAAATAAAGTGTCGCGAAAATTTAGTGATCTACAGTAACTATCTTAGCTATTTGGACATTCTTTCTTACAGAAATGAAGAAACAATTGTGGCCCTTTCTTATTTGAGAACCTGCTAATCATTCCACAGGCCTTTGGATGGCCTTAATTCGACTGACAAAAAAAGTTTTGTCAGTCGAATTAAAACGATCCTAGGGCCTCTGGACCATTCTTAAATGTAGTGTTGTGATTTAGGATAAGGCACAGGCCTGGGTTGGGTGCGTGGGGAAGGTACAAGTCGAATTAAAACGATCCAAAGGCCTGTGGGACAAGAGAAACAAATATGTAAATGGGGAGTGAAAAATGGCAATTCATGTAGCTGGTCTTTAAAATCTGTGCTGGTTTGTATGCGACCCAGAAGTAATACAGACTATATATATTGTCACCAATAGTGGAATTCAGTGACTGAAAAATACATGTATGGTGTAGCTGTATAGATTAAGCAACATATAAATGTATTGTATACAGGTCAAGGTAGTACCAGGTGAATTTTTTTTCTTGAATTTAAAATACCTTTTAAGGATCATGTAAGTGAATATTAGGACAGGTTTGGTAGCTTGGAAAACAATCGAGCTGACAGGATGTACACGTTTTCACACACACACACACGCACACACACTCCATATAACGGTAGAATATTGGCACGAACATTTTGGAGTCTTTAATATAGTGGGATGTACTCATACTATGGGTACTTAACAAAATTCATCTTATTTCTCATAGAGTGATAATACTAAAGCCATTACTAATCGTTGATATATATAAAGTCTCAATCCGACACCTTAGCAATCCAGTACGGTACGCTGGGATTTCTAAACTAAAAATATGGTAAATTAAATTTTACCACTTTGAGAAGACAACAGTTGATTGGAAACAAAGTATTTCAGCAAGATTTAACAATTCAATATTCTATCTTTAACCCCGCCTCATTTGTTTAATCCCACATAATCATCATTTCCTACAAAAACAACCTATAACTTAGGTTTCATTGTACATGTATTTAACAATTTGATGTACTGTCATGACTACTCTCTACATTTGGATAATACCTTGTGGTGTAGTATCCTTGATTCACGGGTGCTTGTGCTTCTTTTACCGGTTCCAAGGTGCCCGAGAAAGTTCCGGACCTGATGAGAAGCAAATTTAGTATTATAATTCAGTGCCCCTCAAAAGTGGTCATACTTTTATGTAATACTCTCAGGTACTAGTATACATCCATAACGCTTAAAATTGTCCCTATTTTTGCCTTTATTATATGTGTTCAAACAAACTTAGGTACTTTTATTTATTTGTTCACCGTGCAGTTTTGCTCTTTTTTCTTTTATCGAAAAAGAAACAAACTTCTTTTAAAAAAAAAATTCTCCCTCATATTTTTACCTCGGTGTAAAAGTTACTTCTCTCGCGTATCTTCTAATAACAGGTGATCTTGGACTGGAATCTTCTTCATCACTCAGACTTGAAAGAGGCGTATGGTGTTTAATCATTCATTGATTTTGAAATGTTCCAGCTCAAATATTGAGACATTGTTATCGTTGTAAAAACGGTACATGTTTTACCTTTGACAGTATGAATTATAACTTTTTTTAAATCTGCTAATTTGTCAAGTTTAAGGAGATAAAGTATTGCTTAAACTCATCAAAGAATGGATGCGTACAAGGCGAGGACAATACTCCGCTCTGAGAAAAGACAATGTCTCAATTCTGAAAAGTCATGAAAAGTTATATTTTTGAAAAATTTTATTGTCAATATCATTTTTTACATATTTGATTTCTTTATTTGATTGAATAACTTATGGATAAAAAAATCTTTTTCAGTTATGTTTTCAATGTATGTGAAAAGAAAAAAAATGCTTCAGATGTGATTCAAACAAACCTCCTGGTTCTAAAGGCGTAAGACTAAACGCTTTAATCACTACGCTACTAAGTCTTCTTTTCATTAAAGTGTGTCATTTCACTTTAAGTAAACGAATTTGTTGAAGCATTTTTTCCCCATAAATGTTCGATTTTTATATAGAATGGGTTCAGACTCCAGTGTTTGGAAACATAAATTAGATTTTACATTCATTTTCCCTTCATTTAAACGTTAAAGTACGTGGAGACTTGACCCATTCATATTCAAAAATTATATTCATTTTTTTATGCATCTAATGAACCCATTTTCCACTAGATATCCTTAACCATCAACTTAAAAAAACAAACAAACAAATTATCAGCCGATAAGTCAGTCCATAAAATAAATGAATTAAATGTGTTGAGGATGACATTACTGAAAACATAGTTTTTAAAAAATGTGACTGTTCTATGAACTTTGAAAATTAATTGAGAAATATTTTGTCTCAGAGCGGGGAATTGTCCTCGCATTGTAGACCCACATTCTTTAAATTGTAATTGAATATATTACATGTAGTAACAACAATTAAGATTCAGTTGTTCAAGCTTCAAGTTCCTTTACCTGAGTTTTGCTACTTGGGCTTGTGAGTGAAAACGTGGCTCCAATGTATGTGACCTGAAAATAAAGAATTTAAAAAAGGCATATACATAGATTTGCAAAAAATTCAATATTTGTATTTTGTGAATAGTGATGGGGGTGTCTGTACGTCCGTCCATTACGCCTTGAGGTACCCATTTCTTATCCGCAAATCCTCCTATACCACTGAATAAAATTTAATGAGACTTTCACAGAATCTTATTACATATGCCATTATGCACCTCCTAACTTACTTTTGATCGGACATATACATGCATTTTGGGTTTACCATAGTAAAACATGGACAATGCATTCTCTCAAATAATAGCGGGGGTACCCATCTATTATCCAAAACTTCTATACCACTGAATAAAATTTAATGAGACTTTCATAGAATATTTATTACACAGTGTCACTGTGCATCTTCTACTTTATGTTGAAATTTGGGCTTTCCCAAAGCAAAAAATTGGATTTTATCATTATACTCAGATGTGAACGAAGGTATTTTGTGAGCTCATTGCTCACATTATCTCTAGTTTTAATTAAAAAAAAACAATTTTACAGATCACGATAGATATTGATACAATAAATTTTATCGATAGATATCGATACAATATTGTCATAGTACTTAATCTTGCATATGGTATCCATTAATTTAAATAATTAATCACAATTTACAAAATAGATGCTGTCATAAAGCAGTAAACTCTAAAATTAGTCTCCTTTTTACCTGCGTAACTGGTGAAGAAAAAGTTACTACGATAGTTATTCCGTTATTTACAATGTATATAAAATGCCCATCTGAACATGGGCTACATATTAGTGTTTCATACAATAAATTCATTACCAGTCTAAAAGTTAAGAATTTAATGAAGCATAAATTCTTCTTAAAACTGAATTTTCGAAAGAAAGTTTTGTGAAAAAAAAGGAAAAAAAACTTTCAATGGCCAATTAGAAAACGTAACCTTTGCTTTTCAACCCCCGAATGATCTCAAACGTGAAAATGAAAATTTTCAAACCTTTATTCTTGCACATCTGCAGGCCACCATATTTCATTTTCAAAAAGATAACTTGGATACTGCTTAAAATGTAAGAGAAGTTTGAAGAAGCAGATAGTGTGACAGAAGGACGAACGGACGGTCGGACAGACCAGTATAAAACCCGTATACCCAAACTTTCTTTTGAAAGCTTGGGTTTAAAATTATAATTCAGCTACTTTGAAAAATTAAAGAGGAATTCTGAAACCTTATTGCACACCTACAGGACACCACCAATCATTTACAAATTTAAGAGGAATTCTGAGAACTACCAGGTTTTTGTTAAAAAAAATGTCGTTAACCAACCCGATTTGACCGAAACAGTGAAAACGAAAATTTCCAAACCTTACTGTTCATCAAGAGGAAAATTCCCAAACATAATTGCATATCTACTGGACAACATTTAACGTATTCTAAAAGATAAACTGGCTACTGCATATTATGTATGAGAAGTTTTAGGAAGAAGATAGAGTGACCGACGGACTGACGGACCAGGATAAAAATATATCTAGACTTTAAAAAGTGTGGTCATAACAGATCACACATTTTACACACTTAAATAATACCTCGAATTAGAGGGTCCAGATTTTTCTGTTTTATCACTGTTGTCATCGAACAACTCATCTTCATCATCATTATTCTCACTTTTCTTTTCATCTTCGCTAGAGTCTTGTGAAGTTCTTGAGAATTCATCGTCAGAATACGCATCGTCATCTCTAAATAAAGTTTATATTTTAATAAAAATCATTATAAAATCCCTATCAGTAAATACATGAACAATGATGCTGACTTTGTCACAAAGGTAAGCCTGCTTACTGTATTGCTGCTGTGTCTTCCTCAGGTATACTCAGTTTCTCATAATTATGACCACTATAGGCCATCTCCAAATGTAGGTCAAAAAATATATCATCAGAGAGAAGAATTTTTAGTCGAAGTGTTTTAGCGCACTACATTTTGGAGTTTTAAAATCTATTGTTTGAGAAATAGGTATCAATTTATCTTCGCTGCGGTGTGATTTTTGAATTGCTTAAACGGGTCAACTTTACACACTTTGCTGTATTGTTTTGTTAAATGGTATCTTGATTATTAAAACGTGTTATCTTTGACACTACGTAACTGAGTATACATGTACGACACCCATTGGAAATAAACTAAACGTATGGCCATTGTTTACCCTTAGTATGCATTAAAATTCCAAGTAAGTATATAATATGAAGTTTACGTTAGAAAAAAGCAATACATGTATTCTGTTCGCATATGGCAATATAGGTTAACTACGGTATAATTTACTGTACATGTCATAAACTTAATGTTTTGTATTGTACATGTCATTGACAAATACCCCAGGTATCTTTTCCCTGTATTAAAGTATGGGTTGGTAAGTATCTTCCTGTTTTGAGCTAAAAAAAAAAAAGTACAGATGGATTGATGTGTCATGAAGAAGATATTAGGGCCATAAATATATATAAAAAAATTAGAGTGAAGTTCTTAGTAAATCAAAGTATCTACTATAGTTTTTTTTATAGTTTACGATGTAAACTATAGTTACTGTAAAAGTGGAAAGTTTACGACATAGAAACATTGACGAATAAATGATTATCATCAGAGTTTGCACTTGTCAACTTTCACGTTTTTGTTAGAGAGCACTGTTAAAAACTAGTACATGTAGACCGTCAAAGTTTTCACTCGCCATATTTCTATTACAAGGAAACTTTTAACCCTTCAATATAACCACTTTAACAGAAATTTTAGTGAATGTTTGGCAGGGTTTATATCATTTTGATATATATTTTGACAATGTGATTTCAGATTTAACACTCAAGATAATTATCAATAATTTGGATGTGTTTTGTCGAAATACAACAGAATCCATAACAATTCTTTAAACTTTAAAAAAAACAAAACAAAACAAAAAACAACAACAAACAAACAAAACAAAACAAAACAAACAAACAATGTTTAAAAATCTTTGTTCTAACAAAGGCGACAGTCTGAAAAAAAGAATGTTAATCGGATGCTGTGTACGATGAGTTAGATTCAGAGATCAGTTTCGAAGAAATATGTACAGCAATTAAAAAGTTAAAAACAAATAAAAGTTGTGGTGAAGATTGTTTTGTTAACGAATTGTTCATGACATACTGCGATGAATTGCTCCCACTCTTGTATAAACTTTTAACAATATTTTTAACTCCTATTTATACCCTGAATCATGGTCAGAATGTTTCATTATTCCATTGTTTAAAAAAGGGGACAATAACTATCGTGTTATATCTATTGTAAGTTGTTTTTGGTAATTTTTTACAAGTGTTCTTAATAATAGGATATTAGAATGGGAACATTCCAATGATATATTGACTGATGCACAGTTCGGGTTTCGTAAGGGATTTACAACTACTGATGCTATTTTTGTTCTGCAATCACTTATAAATAAGTACCTTTCTGCTAAGAAAAGATTATATTGTTGTTTTGTAGACTTCCAAAAAGCCCTTGATTTTGTTGATAGAATAAAATTATGGCAGAAATTATTTCATTTAAGCATCCAAGGTAAAATGTTAAAGATAATTAAATCTCTATACAATAATGATAAAAGCTGTGTTAAATACAACGGTTGTCTCAGTGATTACTTTGATTACAGTGATTACAACGACATTGGTTTAATGCAAGGAGAAACATTAACACCGATATTATTTTCGTTATATGTAAATGATTTCGAGGTTGGTTTTATATCAGATAACTGCCCCTATATTAATTTGCAGATGTTAAACTTATTCATACTCTTGTAGGCAGACGACACCGTTATTTTTTGCTGAATCTCCAGAAGGCTTACAAAAAATGTTAAACACACTATGCAATTATACTGAAGAATGGAGTCTTTCTGTTAATGTAACGAAAACTAAGGTTGTTTTCTTTAGAAATGGTGGTAAATTACGTAATAACGAATCATGGTTCTGTAATAATGCTGAATTAGAAATTGTGAATGAATTTAAATATTAAGGTACTTTATTTAACTTTAATGGACAATTTTTAAAACGCAGAAACATGCTGCTGAACAAGGTAGAAAAGTTATGTTTGCTATTTCAAGTAGACTAAAGAGGTATGAATTTAATGTAGAAACTCTATGTTCTATATATTTTTGACACTTATGTATGTAGTGTATTACTTTATGGATCTGAGTTATTGGGTTTTCATAGATGTTCTGATGTAGAAAGGGTACATTTAAATTTTTGTAAAATACTCTTAATGTTGGGAAGAAAACCTCAAAACAGCTTGATCTATTCAGAGTTTGGGCGTTTTCCACTAGCTGTTACAATTAAACTATAAGAATATTTAAATATTGGATCAAATTAAGAACAATAGATAATTGTATTCTTAAGTCTTGTTATGAAAAGATGGTATTACGAAATAACAAATGGATAAGAAAAAAGAACTGTCTTTTCTTTTATTGCAGAAAAAAATTACATAACCCGCTTACGCGGGTTATGTATTTTTTCTGCAACAGCTGCGACATTAAATCCCGTACTAACTATCAAAGAAAGCATTTTATTGTTTAAAGATCCCTCGAATAGTCCAACTCTAAAAATTAAGAGGGGGGGGGGGGATACAATGGGATATAATTAATCTACATGTATATTCAAAGATCCTTGATATTGTAATAAAGAAAATGCTTATAAAATGTTTCTACCTTAAACTTTTACTCAAAACAGCTTGATCTATTCAGAGTTTGGGCGTTTTCCACTAGCTGTTACAATTAAACTATAAGAATATTTAAATATTGGATCAAATTAAGAACAATAGATAATTGTATTCTTAAGTCTTGTTATGAAAAGATGGTATTACGAAATAACAAATGGATAAGAAAAAAGAACTGTCTTTTCTTTTATTGCAGAAAAAAATTACATAACCCGCTTACGCGGGTTATGTATTTTTTCTGCAACAGCTGCGACATTAAATCCCGTACTAACTATCAAAGAAAGCATTTTATTGTTTAAAGATCCCTCGAATAGTCCAACTCTAAAAATTAAGAGGGGGGGGGATACAATGGGATATAATTAATCTACATGTATATTCAAAGATCCTTGATATTGTAATAAAGAAAATGCTTATAAAATGTTTCTACCTTAAACTTTTACTCATTGCGGACAGGAGAAAAGCATCAAGGCATCTTGCAGGGTTTAAAAAAATATCCAGCAACAGTATATAAAAGTGTCAAGTCTTTAAAATTGCTTATCAACACCAAAATATCTCTCAGTGAAGCGACTGATCGATGATGTAAGTAAATAAACTTTATATAAGCTGTAAATCTCAGTGTTTCTTGATTCAAAACTCAAGTTCATCATTAATCAATATGTTTCACAATGCTCCATATTTCAAACTTGTTTTACTTCTCGATCCAGACAGCAAAGTAGACAAATAAATATTCAACCTATATTACAATGACTTTCCGTTTTTAATTAATGCTTTTAAATTTTTGTGGCCTTTATTTGGTAATTCATTTAAAAACGGTTTTGCAGAATTGGGAATATAGATAATTCCTGGCCAAGTCTTTCCTCAGGTGTATATTGAACGTGTCACAGAATGGAAAATTTGAGACTTTTCTCCTACTCAGCTATGACCTGCTATGTTCTACTCATAGCAGACCATTTTTTTTTTTTTGTAAAAGCAGAAATATTTGTGGGATAAAATTTTGTTGATTCATAATCTAACACGATTTCTAATTTTTTTGTTTCATAAAAAGCATTACACTCAGGCCCGTGGCAATGATTTCAAAGAAACGAGAAACTTCAGACGCATTGTGCTATAACATATTCAAGAAGTGGTTTAAAACAAATGTGGATTATAAAAAAAAACTCCAAAGAACTTTTGGAAAAATTATATGATTTTTCTTCTCTTTATACCACCATTCTTCTTAAAGAGCAGGCTTTTTGACATCATAGACAACTTCTTCCTCTATAAAAATTTCATATCTTGTGATTGGCCATCTACAAAATTACTTCGTTACATTCTAAATCACACAAGCACTCATTTCAGCAACCACGTATATAATATAAGGTTTTCGCAAATTCTATGGTCGTATTGTATTAATGATACAAATTGGGAACAGATCAAACATGGACCTCCAAAACATCAGAGGTAGGATCAGGTGCCATGGAGTAGTAAGCATCCCCTGTGACACCGGCCGTGTGCTCCTTGTCATGATCGGGTAAACGGAAAAAAATCCATAGACGATTCAGCTTGAAAATATGGCCTAACAATTTGTATAAAAACATCAGTAAACATTCAACATAACGATAAATGTATTTGCTAACAAGGTCATTGTATCGATCATAGATTTTAGGAAATGTTAAATTTAAAAAGGACTGTTTATATCCTCGTATCTTCAAATTATTTGTCAGTAGTTTGCCTCGTTTTAGAGATTGTTCGTACACAGAGCATGCTTTTGCATATTGAATCAACTGGGAGACATAAACTCCATATGCAGGTGATAATGGTATAATGCTGCAAAAATAAGGGAAGTTGATGATAGAAAAGTTGAAGTCATATGAGAAAATATGATAAATGAACCAATTTTGTTAAGGGAGATTATCCAAATTTCCAGTAATCAATATTAGACTTAGCAAAAGGAAAAAAATCATGAAAGTGGGCCTGAAAACGCTTCAAATATAAATTAACCAAAAAAGCGTAGTTGGGGCGGAAAGAGGTAACTCACAAACTTGAAACAACGTCCCTCCTCCAAGGCTATTGATGGAAGAAGAGGCAGAGTGACGCGCTGCGTGGCCGGATTTTTATAGCTGACAGATTTTGATTGGACAATCTCTGCCTTTCTTGACTCACAAATGGTCATTCTCGTACATTACCATATAATATTTCAGACTCTAACAAGAAGGACACGTATTGAAACTGAAAAAAAAATCTTAAATAAACTAAAAGGTAAAAGTCTTTTAAAGTAAAATATTTACATGAACAAAACCAAAGGTTCAAACTGGAAAATTTAAAATTTTGAACCTCATCCAATAGATAATCACCCTAGATGAAGTTCGAAATATACTGAAATTGAAGAATGATAAAAGACCAGGTCCAGATTTGATTTGAGATGAAATTTATAAAAGCAAGTGGTGTTGCTATTTTATCACACCGAAAAGATTTGAATCTTGCACTTGTTGCATCACTTAACAAAAAGGGTGCTCTAAATTGTACAAACAACTACTGAAGTAAATGTTAAACTTATCATTGGAAAGATTTTGCAACAACGGTTGAACTATTTCCTTAAATTTGATAACTTCCAGTCAATATCAGTCTGGTTTTAAGAAAACTAGTAAAAGTACCAACAATATTTATGTATTAAGGATGCTTACAAACAAATACCTACATGTAATTTATAAAAAGAAACTATTTACCTGTATTGAAGACTTTTCCAAAATTTGGAAAATTGTTTGCAGATCAGTAGTCTTAAATAAGCTTGGTTTTAAAAAATAAAAGCAGATATGGCAATTTTCTAAAACTCTTATGCAATATTTTATTGTATACAAATTCTTGCTACTTTTTTTAAAAAAAAGAAGAAACAATCAAATGAGTGAAGGAGTTTTTTTTTTTTTTTTTTTTTTTTTTTTTTTTTTTTTTTTGCATATAGAGGTGTCAAAGAGAAAACCTCTGGCATATAGAGGTATCAAAGAGATGCAGCCATTTAGATTCGATACTCATTAGCCACATGTTTTGTTGTTAATCTTATATATTCAAATTTTGTATCAGAGACATATACTGCTTTCAGACATTTACTGGTTTGCATGTATTTTAATAAGTATCTTATAAATCTTGTAAGAAATACGAATTATGAACAGCGCCAAAAAACGGACTCCTGGAAACACCAGAGCTTGAATAAGATGCCTAGGAGGAGTAAGCATCCTCGGTCGACCGATCACTTTCGAAGTGAGCTCTTTTTTAAGTCAAAATTATGGCCTAACAAACTATGGACTAACAATGAAACACGTCAGTCAAAATACGAACCAATAAAATAGGTTGTATTTGCAAACAAAATCATTATATCGATCATGGAATTTGTAAAATGCTAACTCTAAACGAGGAAGCCTTGTAACATCAATTTATTTGTCAGTAGGCTGCCTCAGTTTAAAAATTGATCATATCAGGAATATGCTCTTGTTTACCGAGTCAGTTAGGATACGTAAATACCTTAGAATGTCATGAGTCCACTTGTTGCCGTGGGGCCCTGAAAGACTACACTGAATTGTTTTGACGGGCAGGACGCAGTGATGTCTTTTGGGGAAATTACAAATTCTCATTGTTTTTCTTATTTATAGACCAATCACATCAAGCATACACATCTTTCTATGACTATCAACCTGTAACACGTGTATTGAGGTGTTAACTGTTGATCAGTTATGAACAATAGAATTTCACATACTGCATTTACTCAGTAAAAAAATCAGGTACTGAGTACTTGTATTTATGTTTTTCTTTTGCATTTTTAAAAATAAATTCACTACAGAGTAATAAATATTGATCGAACTCTGAACTTACTTTCTGTTTACATTTTATGTCAATTTATAAAACCCCTGTTTGATTTGTGCTTTTCTACGTCAGAAGCGGGTATGAAATAAAAAAAAAATGAATAAAGTTTGTAATGGGTACAAAGACCACAATTGGACTCAAGACCTCTGGCGTTCTGAGAATATTAATACTGAAATATAACTGCACAAAATATGGAAAGTTGTAAAGTCACCATGTTTGTTTTATAGTTTAGCTGTTTCTTTGGCCATTAACGTCTATTGTCAGTAAACCAATGCAGTGTAAACCAAAGAGGTGTATGCTACCCTTCAAGGACTCACGCAGAGTTCAGTGGAATATATCGAGTCGACATATGAAGGAAAATGATAAACCGTCAACGAAATGTCTAAATGACTAGTAGAAGGCCACATCAAGAGTTTTCTTCCTCTAATAATTTTTATATGTTAATAAAGGAGCATAATTTGTGCTCATCGAATTCCAACAGATTGTTGAAAGACTGGTCTTCAAAGACATAGATATTGTCAGGAAGAACTTTTTAATATCAATTCAGAGTGTTTATATGTAGAATCAAAATGATTTTTAACGAAGTAACTTTGAAGATGACGAATCAAAATAAATGAAAATTTGCGAGCTTTATTTTTATTTAGAAAGCATTTGTCTATAACCTCAAATGGGCTGCTCTTTAATTTATCGTGAGGAATGGATGTCATGTTTTCATGCTTTTGGTGTTTGAAAAGTTTTGAGATTTTAAATTTTTCAAAAGTTCTTTTAAAATCCATAATTGATATACACCATGTGTTGAATATGAAGTGGCACAATACGTCTGAAATGACCAATCACAAGATATGAGTTTCCGAGATCCATTTTTAATGTCTATAACTTTGTCTATGATGTCAAAAAAGGTAAGGTAAACGCAAAATAGGGAATAGTGTAAGAAAGGACATAGGGGATGTCAAGATAAACAAGTGGCGCATCCTGAGTTACTATGGCCCTTATGTTCTTCATCAACAGATTCTTTTTCCTATATACTATTATGTAAAACTTTGATCACATATTATATTTTGACCCCACTCTACCTCAGGGAGTCATGATTTGAACAAACTTCAATTTACACTATCTGAAGATGCTTCTATAGAATTATGACTAACCATGGATTTGCCGTTCTTGAGAAGTTTTAAAAAGATTTTTCCTATCTATTCCTATGTAAAGCTTTGATTGTCCCTTGTTGCACCACCCTACTCCCGGGAGGTTATGATTTGAACAAAATTGATTCTACACTACCTGCAGATGCTTTCAAACAAACATGACTAATCATGGCTTTGCTGTTCGTGGGAAAAAGATTTTTAAAGAATTTTCGGATATATATATATATATATATATATATATATATATATATATATATATATATATATATATATATATATATATATATATATATATATATATATATATATATAAATATATAAATATTCTGCCCCTAAAATGAAATTTGATATAAGACTGTTTTTAACATATTTCTTAAGCGACATAACATTATTTCACACAAAAATTATATTTTTCATATATCTGTGGAATGCTATTCTTCCTATAAACATACTGTCGTTTGTTAAAATAGCTGTACTTCAAATTAAACTACATGTATGCATATTTCTTAAAATCGCAATTTTACAAATGTATGGATATGTCATTTAAAAAAAGAAATTCGATTTACTTGAATGTTGAAAATGACTTTCTCAAAAGAAAAAATTATTATCGACACATACGACCACGTTGGTAGGCAAAGATTCCTGTATAATTATTTATATACTTATGTATACATTCAGTACACGTAACAGAGAATAAATGAAGCTAACGTAAGAAACCTAATTTAAATTCTATTCATTCCCAAAAAATATTTCCTATATCGGTGTTCTGGTTCTGCTCAAGAAAGTGCATTAATCCTATAGGTACAATGTAACTCAGTTGTCAATGACACCAGATTGAAATTGGGTTGAATTAATTTCCATTCCGTATGGGATTGGAGGTTTTTAACATTTAGGTCACAGATATGTTGCTGTTGGTTTTTTGTCCGTCTTTGACCAACAATGTTTTTCCTCTAACCCCCCCCCCCCCATTACATGTTTTATGTCCTGCAAGTTGGATGGACAGATGGACATGTAAAATCCATTATGAAGACTTGGACCTTCTCACTGAATTATAGTTTAAGTGCAAGTATATAATAAAAATAGAATATTTAAACTTACTTTGTTTAAAAAACCCAGAATCTGTTGAATTGTTTGTTTTAGCAAAAGTCCCTATTTCGTTAAATGACTAAAAATATTACACATTGCTTCATACAGACACAATGTATATATATATATATATATATATATATATATATATATATATATATATATATATATATATATATATATATATATATATAATGACGTTAAGGCGTCATGGTAAATATGTCTGCAGAGCTGAAGTTGTTCATAACATGATATTCAGTGAAACAAAGTTGTTTATTATTTATATTTGCATTTTGTGTTGTCAAGAATATCAGAGGAAATCATGACTGGATTAGTGCACGACTGCCTGTTTCCTTTGAAAAAAAAAAATGAATCAGCAGACCCGATTTATTCATCTTATTTCCAATTAATCACACACAATAAACACATTAGATGCTTACAAATCCCCGTTATCTGCTTACAGGCCGCTCAGTTTTCCAATTCTCATAATATTTTGTTTTGATTCAGTTAATATATTAATATGAAAAAAGTTTCCGATTTTATACTGCTTTTAAATTATAAGCATGTTTTTTTTAAAATCATTTAAGATCTTGAAATAGATACAGAAATTTCGCTTTGTCTTAACTTCACAGAAACCCGGGCGTGAAGAATTATCGTTCTCTGCAACTACATGTATATGCGTAAAAATATACAAATTTATTAATAACAGATCAATCAGCTCTGTTTTGATCTAATTTGGAGAAAGTTTTATTATAAATGATATCTTGAATGAATTAGACCCAGATATTAAATTTACAATGGAAAAAAAAGTTCCACTCAGCTACCGTTTTTAGATGTGTTAATCTGTATTTCTACAGATATATTTTATAAAAATACTGACACTCATCAGTATTTGCATTTTGGTTCTTCCCACCCAAGACACACTAAAAGAGCAATACCATACAACCTAGCCCGAAGAATATGCACAATAGTCAGTGAGGAAGAAACCAGAAATCAACGTCTGGAGGAATTGAAAATATATCTCACATACCAACATTATCCTTTAAACTTAATTAACGACGGCATCAAGAAAGCAAAGGAACTAGACAGGCAAGAATTAATTTACCCAACTACTAAGGATGTACAGGAAATTAAAATGTTACCACTAGTCACAACTTACAACCCTTACAACCAAAATATTACTCATATCGTTCAAAATCTCAATGATATCCTCAAAACAGATGAAGAAATGTCAAGGTTTTTATCAAAATTTGTTTAAATATATAAACAGCAAAAGGCAGCCAAAAAACCTCAGAAGAATGCTCTGTCCTTCCAAAATAAGGAAATCTACAAAATCCGTGACGAAGTGTAAAAACCCGCGATGTGGCACATGTCCTTTTTTAAGACAAGGAACGTCATTTAATTTCAGAGGAAAAGATTTTTTTTTATTAATTCGGACATGACATGTGGGTCCAAAAATTTAATATATGTCATTACTTGCGAGGGTGTAACCAATTCTACATCGGTGAAACGGGGGACCACATTGAGAGCCAGAATCCGGATGCATAAACAACACATTGAAGTCCCCGAGTACCGCAAGATGAAACTCAGCGAACATGAAGATATATGCGGACACGTACGGACAATTTAAAGTATTTCCTTTTTATAAACATTTTAGAGAATATATAATTGAAAGAAGAGAAAAAGAAAAACATTTCATTCAAAAATTTCAACCCAGTCTTAACAGTTGATTTAATTTGATTTCTGACAAAACTTTCACACAGAGTATAACCTTCCCGTGTTCTCCATTTAGTAATATAAACACTGTATGTTGGATTTGGTTTCAGAGGTGTGAACATACTGCAAGCATTTTATAGCTAGCTGTCAGATTCAATTGTAGATAATGATTTTTAAAGTATTAATAGTTTTGTTAGACATTAAAGTCAAGAAAACGTTATTATGTATTTGATAATAATGAAAGCAATAACGTTTAAACCTGTGTTGCCTTTCTTTTTTTAATTTTATCCATATAAAAACCGGACACTGTGAATGTTTCAAATTTGGATATATATATATATATATATATATATATATATATATATATATATATATATATATATATATATATATATATATATATATATATATATATTATATACTATTGATGTAGAAGCATGTTCTGTACGATTCTCAATCTTTGAAACGAACTACAATCATATCAAAAGACGATCTATTCAGAGTGATATGAATACAACCGGCTAGTGGAGGTTCATAAAGGGAAAAACAGCTAATTATATATATATATATATATATATATATATATATATATATATATATATATATATATATATATATATATATATATATATATATTGTGTGAATCAATGTACAACTTTGATATACCATTCCTGCCCAACCCTACACTGGGTCATAAATTGAACAAACTTCAATCTACACTTCTTCTGGATGATTCCATATAAATATGACTGATCATGACTTTGCTGTTCTTCATCACAAGATTTTTAAAAATATTTCCTATGTATTTCTATGTACATGTATAACTTTGATCCCCCTGCTGTGGCCGTAACCTACCCCAAGTTTGAATTAACACTACCTGAGGGTGCTTCTGTATAAATATGAATAATTATGGCTTTGTTGTTCTTGAGAAGATTTTCCCTATATATTCCTCTGTAGAATTTTTGATCCCCTGTTCTGGTCCCAATCATGCCTTGGGGTCATGATTTTCACAATCTTGAATCTAGACTACCTATGGGTGCTTCTATATTAATATGACTTATTATGGCATTGCTATTCTTGGAAAGATTTTTTAAAGACGTTTCCTATAAATTCCTATGTAAAACTTTGATCTCCTGTTATGGCTCCATCCTAACCCCGGGGGTCATGATTTGAACAAACTTCAACCTACACTACCTGAGGATGCTTCTTAATTAATATGACTAATAATGGCTTTGCTGTTCTTGAGAAGACGATTTTGTAGATTTTTCCTATTCCGAGGATAAACTTTGATCCCTTGTTGTGGCCCCGCCCTACCACAGGGGGTCATGATTTGAATATACTTAAATTTACACTACCTGAGAATGCTTCCATATAAATATAAACAATCATGGCTTTGCTGTTCTTAAGAAGAAGATTTTTAAAGATATTTTCCTATATATTTCTATGTAAAAATTTGATCCCCCATTGTGGCCCCACCCTACCCCCGAGGGTCATGATTTGAGCAAACTTGAATCTACACTACCTGATGATGTTTCCACATAAGTTTCATCGTTTCTGGCCCAGTGGTTCTTGAGAAGAAGATTTTTAAAAGACTCAACCAAATATTCACGAATTCCTAATTATCTCCCTCGAAAGAGGGCTTGGCACTTTCTGTAAAGAGAGTATTATCCCCTTCACCCAAGAATGTTTCGTGGCAATTTTGGTTGGAATTTGCTCTGTAGTTCTGGAGAAGTCAATAATGTGAAAAGTTTACAGACGACGGACTCGCCGGACACCCTTCGATCAGAAAAGCCAGCTCACTAAGGCCTTCAGCTCAGGTGAGCTTAAAAGTATGACAGATGACAGATGAATAGCTCTCACCATTATGTATCAGTGTACGAGTGATAAAATATGTTGAACACATTGAAGCCTTATCAAAACACAAAATGCGGAATAGAGAAGGCAATAGGGGAGTCAAGACAAAAAATTATTACTCAATTGAATAGTTCTAGCGAATATATGTCAGTGTATGAGTTATCATAAGATAAAGGTCTGAAAATTACGACTCAGTTGAATAGCTCTCGATAAACAGTTTCAGCGTATAGGCCTGTTTATATAATATACTGAAGAATTTCTTTTCAATTCAATTCAATTCAATTTATTCACTCAAAAACATGTAAATGGTTACATGAGGTACATAAACATATAAAACATATATACATAAAATACAGTGGGTCAAGCAAAAGGTGAGATTAATTAAGCTAGCTAGGGAGAACAGACCATACTATTAATCTTAGTAATAAATGTACATAATTTTTTCAAAGAATCAACATCATTTTGGCACATAACTTCACAAAACTTCATAGTGTTTGGCCTAGAACAAAATTTTGGGTTCAAAAAAATTTTCCTTGCTTGGTTTAAAGCACTACATTCTAAAATATAATGATATTCATCTCCTATCTGATTACTATCACATAAGCTACAGAATCTTCCACTTCTTTGAGTACCATTCCATCTACCTGTTTCAATTGGAAGGTGGTGGTTTGTGGTTCTAAATTTAACTTAAGTTTTTCTAAATTTACATGATAACAGTGTTAAATATTTTTCGCACTCAAAATTGGTTTTAAAAATTCTATAATTTAAACTTTTTGAAGATTCTTGAACTTCACTATTCCACTTTTGAATATATTGATCTTTTAATCTTTGTTTGACTGTAGCAGTTATCCATTCTACATTATAGAAATATTGCTCATACCATATATTTGATAAACCACATCTGTCAAAAATATTTTGTACAAATGAAATCCAGGAGTTTATCATTTCTCCTTTATCATATTGTTTACGTAAATACATATATACAATTCTGCACAATTTGTTTTCTTTCCCATACACAAGTTTTGCCCAATATTTTACCATTCTTGGGTAAATATTTATATATGATGGAAACCGTCCAGTTTCTCCATAAATCATATTACTTGGAGTGGTACTTTTTTAATTCAATATATGTTTCAGAAAACGTAAATGTACTCGTTCAATAATATCAATATTTTCATAACCCCATATTTCACAGCCATATAACAATACTGGTAAAACTACTTTATCAAACAGATCCAATTGACATTCGAAGGGTAGATTAAATTGTCTAATTTTACGTATCACACCATACATTGCCTTTTGTGCTTGTTTACATAGGTGTTTTCTTGCTTTACATAATGAGCCTGTACGAGAAAATACAATCCCCAAATAATTAAAATCTTTGACTACTTCTATGACACTGCCGTTATATGTAAAAATATTTTTTGGTTGTCTACCCTTTGAGAAAATAAGTATCTTTGTTTTCTTAATATTCACACACAATTTCCATTTTTCACAATATACGTAAAATTCATTTAATGCTCTTTGAAGATCGTCAGCAAGTATTACAGTATCGTCGGCATAAAATAAGATAAACAATTTCATAATCAAAAACAGCTCATCCTCTATACCTTTGCTAATGCTAGACAAACCGACAATATTCTTTTCTATCAAAAAATCTTCCAGGTCTTTAATATACAATGAGAATAAGAAGGGCGATAAGTTTTCCCCTTGTCGTACACCAACATTAAAGTTAAAAAATTCTGATGACACACCATTCATCTGTATTTTAGATTTGATACCATTATACATATATCTAATAAAAGTAAAACATTTACCGTTAACCCCACTTCTGAAAAGTTTACACCAAAGACCATCTCGCCATACTGTATCAAATGCTTGTTTGAAATCTATAAATGCACAAAACAATTTTCTTCTGCTGTTAATTACATTTAACGGAAAGTGTGACGGACAGACAGAAGAACGGAATGTTGGATTTAAAAAAACGACAAACATGACAAACACTATACATGTGCATCTAAGCCATTTTCATGGCAGGCAAAATCAGAGACGAGTAAAAATCCCAAGTTTATAAGAGAAGATTGTTAATGAATCCCCGACTATATAAATCCATGATGCGTGAAGATAATTAATGTTAAGTTTATATCACTTTTCACAAAAAATTCTGAAGGGTTTTTGCCTAGAAATTTTAACTTACAAATCTCGAAAACATGAAACACAAAAAGGTGCGTTCAATGCTTTTCACAAGCGGATTCGTAACA
The DNA here is from genome assembly GCF_033153115.1 of Saccostrea echinata. Lineage (NCBI taxonomy): Eukaryota > Metazoa > Mollusca > Bivalvia > Ostreida > Ostreidae > Saccostrea > Saccostrea echinata. The sequence goes on from NW_026889750.1 coordinate 27,325,969, forward strand.
CTCTGAAATTAAGACTTCGCTTATGATAACATCTTCCTAAGCCAAAAAAATTACTGAATACGCTTCATTATCCTTTGAAATGTGGATGCAAATGGGAAAAAAAAAAATGAAATTTTCAAAACTGGTAAGCAAAATAAAAATCTAGAGTGCAATTTTAATTTGAAATCCGACATCACAATTACATCTGTGCGGAAGATATAGTTCATAAACATGCAATATATATATATATATATATATATATATATATATATATATATATATATATATATATATATATATATATATATATATATATATATATTTTACATTATTAGTTCTAGAACTTACTATGTTACTTACAAGAGGGTTAATAGGTAACAGCGTATTTTACACGAAAACATTTCATAAGAATTTATGTGAAATTGAACTAAATTGTAAGTTTTCTTCAAAATAAAAATTCAACCCTTAGATTTTTTGTGAAAATGGCTATTGGTCTGAAGGCCTCGTAAGTCTTAGTTTCTTATGGTAGCAATCGTAGAAATAACATATTTTGAGACCAATTATCCTAAAGACGACACGATGTCTGAACAGGACAAAAATTAAAAAAAAATAAAGAATTTAAGTAAACTGAATGCATACTAGGAAAGGGATAAAGAATGCCAAACATACCTGGTCAAATAATGAATATTTTATAGAACTTCTCTGCATGTGGAAAATTTAGGGCATCAGCCGCACATCTACTTTTCATAACGGTACAACAAATAATATCCAACTGGGATTTCAAGCTGACATACCATGTTCCTTGCATGTTAGTAAGCAGAAAAATATTGTTCTTCAAGCATATAAAATTAAATGCGCAAACAAATAACGCAATGATCAAATCGTGAACTGCAAAGCAGTATTTTCTGTTGTGTGAAGTTATCACCCTTATAATTATAAATTACATTCATTTTTTGCAAAAGTAAACAATTCTGGTCAATCCAATTTAAAATAAAAAGATCAAGAATAGACATTATATGATTTCTTTTAAAATACCGATAAGAATTTCCTCTTTTTTGTAGAATAAGTATTTGTTCATTTTTTTAATTCTAAATAAACTACGAAAAATTGATGTATTATGCATATATATAATTTATTTCATAGCATCAAAGTGTAAGACGGACGACAAATAAGGAGATAGAGAGATGGGGAGAGAGGTGAAAAAGAGATTGGAGAGTAGAGGGAAGAGAAAGATGGTGGAAAATTTGATAGAATGCAGAGAGAGTGTGTGGGGAGAGTTAATTGTATTTAAAACATTGCTGTGACGTCATGCCTTTGTTCTTGCAGTCTAAAAATTTACCTGTAGCCGTCCGATAATAATAATTAGCAGTCCAATAATATATTATCGGACGGCAGTGATAACAAAATCGGCCAGTAGTTAAAAAACAACAACTAGAGTGAAATCAAGGTTTAATTTGTCCAGAAACCAAAAAAAAAGTTAGGGAGAAAAAATTCAGAGAAAGCGAACGCGAGAAATTAAGTTGTTAAAAATAGCAAATCCAAGAAGAAACTGGAGTTTTAACCTTCTTCAAAAGTAACACTTCCCATTGTTTTTTTTTTGTTTTGTTTTTGTTTTTTTTTTTTTTTTGTTTTTTTTTTTTTTTTGCAAAGCGTTTTCGATACAGCACTGTGAATAAACCAATTTAAATCCATTTCTGATAGAGAACCAGTCTGCGAATCTCTTCATTTAACGAGGTTTGTTCGCCAATGACCACAATTTTAAAACCCAAGATTTTCATTATATCATCCAATCAAAATTTTAGATAAAAATCCGCATTTTTACTCAAAATACATTTTGAAGATATCATCCAACACTGTATCTGTATCAATGTCAAACGCACTTAATAAAAAAAAAAAATTCTGAATCATAAAAAAATCCTTCATCACCTGACCACTGTCCATAGTTCCTGCTAAGCCAAACGACTGCCATTGAATGAATGAAACAAAAGAGTTAACTCACTGATTTTACTGTCTAAAGAAAAAAAAAACTTTCTCTTTTCTTTTGTCTACTTATTAGATGGTTTCAGGTAGAAGACTATTGATGCCTGAACTCCTATTGTGTAATTATCGGACTCCTCCAGGTAACTTTTGGACATTTAAATAGCAATGTTTTAAGTAAGATATATGCCTCATATAATTCTATATGTAAAATTATCAGACTGTTTTCGGCCCTAACGGGCCTCAAACAGTCTGATAATTTTACATATAGAACAGTATTCGGCATATATCCATTACATAAACTGGAAAATCAAAAATTCAAGTGAGCTTTTCTGATCACAATTTGTCCTTTGTCTGTCGTTGTCATCGTAATTTTTTTGCAAAAGCAGCCTTAGGTAAAGGGTGTTCAAGTTTATTCAAATGAACGGCCACGCCCTCTTTCAAGGGGAGATAATTCAGAAATAATGAAATATTAGTGGCATCTTTAAAAAATCTTCTTCTCAAGAACCAGGATCAAAGTTTAACATAGGAATATAAAAGATTATAGTTACTCATTGAAGATAGGAGTTAAATTAGCTTAGAGGCTGTTGATATTCCAAATCTCAAGTAATTTTACTTCTCGATCCAGAGATCAATGTAGACAGGTTCTAAAAAACATTAACTAGTTTAACCGAATATTTTAAAGTTAAACTTTTGACGAGAAACATGTTCCTAAGTTTAAGTTGTCATTATTTCATACCTTTCAATAATTAGAACTTTTCTCTAAATGCTTAGTTCACAAGTTGAATTTGATTTTTATACATTTGAAGCTATAGGCATTTTGTTTAAAAAAGTCATGATTTCTTGGGATTTGAACCCAAGCGATAAAAATACCCAGTATCAGTTTTGACACGCTTAGCGCTTCACCACAAAACTCGTAACAGATAGCGGCATTTAAATCTTCGTGACACGACCCTTGAATAACTGGATTTCAAACAGCTCTCGGAAAGATAAGAAATTTTTATTATAAAACTGTATTTTTATGGTAGAGTGGGCCCTTGCTTCAAAGATTAAAAAATACGCGGTCTTGTTGCACAGAAAAAAAAACCGACGACATAATCAAGCCATAAAGACATACATAATGTAAAAGAATCTTTACTTAAGTTATCGTCATCGATATTTCATGCAAAATTGATATCAATTTTGTTTTATTTATATAAAAAAGTCACGGTGCAATAAAATTTTCGACGTCACAGGCATTATAAAAAATGTGACCTTTTATTTTCTCAACATTTCCCTTAGTGTTTGATACTGTACAATTTTGGGTTACCTTATTCACTCAGCATAAATATCCATATACCATTTCTTATCCTGCTATAGGTGAAATGTTCCTCTGATAATAGAAATACTTTTCCACGGAATTTCTTTCAAGCTGTCCAATGAATTGTCTTTAGTTACCACAGTTTAATAATGAAGACCATTTTATAATTATAAATTTATATTTATATTTAAATTATATATTTAATTAATATATAATATATAATATATTAAAATATAATTAAATATATAAATATATAATTAAATATATAAATTAAAATATATTAAATTAATTTAATTATATATTTATATTTATATTTAAATCAATTATAAATTTATATTTACCATTTTACATTATAATTTCAATCAAATCTGAATCTTGTTACAAATATTAAATTCTATATATTTTTGCCAATATTTTGATAGTTACTAGTCTGACCTAAAACATTTGCACTCAGTTGTATCAAACTATGTCTATGTCTCAATAAACAATTTTTAAAATTCTGTAGTAATTTATAATGTATCAGTTGCAGAATTTCCATAATTAATAAATTTTTCCCTTAAAAATATTTTGAAGAAAGAAAACTCTTGTAGATGGAACAAAACTCTTGTAGATGTATGCATTTTTTTTTAATTTTACAAGCACAGGAAACATTGTAATATACATGTATTCTGATTTAAAAAGTAATGCTTCATTATGTTTTCTAATATGAATTAAATATGTATGACACTAAATATCATTTTCATATGTACCTCATATTTTTTATTTTATATTGAGATAATACATGTAAATTATTGATCTTTCTATTCACTGTCTCAAATTTTCTTCATATCATGATTAGACATAACATTAATCTCTGAAAAAAATTAGCAACGCTTCATACTTCAGTGAAATATGGAGACAACGAACAACACCCAAGCCCAAAGTCCATCTAAACAATACAAATCGGGAGCAGAGCAAACGCGGATCTCCAAAAACATCAGAGGTGGGACCAGGTGCCATGGAGGAGTGAGCATCCCCTGCCGACAGATCACATCCGCCGTGTTCTCCTTGTCATGATCGGGAAATAACGGGAAAATCCGTACACAATTCAGTGTGCAAATAATGACTTAACAATTAGTATGAAAAACGTCAGTCAGCATTGAGTCAATGATATGTTGTATTTACTGACAAGGTCATTGTATTTACCATAGAACTTGCGAAATGATGACTTCAAACGAGACTTGATATCCATGTTTCATCAACTTGTTTGTCAATAGCTTGCCTCGTTTAAGAAATTGTTCATAAGTAGAGCATGTTCTTGCGTATCGATTCAACTAGGAGACAAAAACCCCATGTCAGGTGGTAAGGGTACATAAGTAAGGGAAGTTGACGATTGAAAAATTGAAGCCATCACGTTTATCATAAAGCTTTGTTGTTAGGTTACCATTAAAGAGGTTCGTTCCTGAGCTTTTAGGCAGATTTTTGTCTTTACCTCTATTTAAAAAAAATCTGCAATAATGTTCTAGTTCTTATGATAAATTTAGATTCTACAATGCAAATGAAAATATATTCAATTAAAGCCCCATAATTAAATTGCATACCAAAAGCATTAAGTGAGGAACTATATTTTGTGGCGGAAGGTTTTTTTAGAAGAAAATAATCAATGTATATTTACAATATTGTTAAGGGGACCGATCCTCTGATAAGAGAGATAACCTTCCAAGTAAAAAATATGAATACTACTCATAGTTTTCATTATCAGAGTTTCAACATCGAGACCCTGGAATACTCGATTCGGTCAAACCTCACATGTGATGGAAACATTATCTTCTATTTCCTTCACCTATACTTTTCAAAATTGTTTTATTATATATAACAAAAAACATTTAAATTCAGTGAAAGAATCCTTATAAATTGAATAAGTTCTATCTTTTTAAGGACCATTTTTAAAATAGTTTAATGTTTCAAGTACCAAATGTAGAATTTTTATTAGTATTACATTTTTTTCCAATGAAAAAAATATTTATAAGAGAGATAACTCTTGCTAACAGATGTGTTCTTTTCTTACAACTACATACAACATTTTGATATTCTGATTTAGGAAGGAGCGCTTTATTATGTTTTCTAATATGAATTCAACAGGTATGATACTAAATATTATTTTCATATGCACCTCATATTTTTAATTTTATGCTATGATAATAAATCATTACTCTTTCTATCCTCTGTGTTAAAATTTCTTCATATCATGATCCGACATAAAAATCATTTCTGAAAAATTAAGCAGCGCTTCATGCATCATACTGTTTTCCATTTGAAGCTGATGTTATAGCTCTTGATGAAAATCAATGTTGGGAAATTTAAAAAAAATTGTGAAATTTAGAGCAGAGAGTCATTAGTCCTTAAGTTTGGATTCCTATTTTTTCCATCCAGGCTGCACACAGAATTATTTTGTGCAGTGAACTGTTTTATACTGGTCCTAAATTACATATTGAATTAACTGTCATGAATTGTATCATCATGTTTGACAAATATGGGAAATATATTGTAAAAGTCCAGGAAAAAACAGCCCTGAGCAGAAAGGTCAAATAATTGACCATGCGAAGTAATTTGAAACTTTTATTGTCACAAATTTTAATGTGTCTATTCAAAATGAAATAAGACTGTTTGTTCCGATAATTCATTTGAATAAAAAATATTTGGGAAAAATTTGAAAAATTGATTTATGTGGTAGGCGTAATTACAGTGCAAAAAGGCCATATTAAATGCTCCGTAGCGCCAAAAGAAGCACGTTAACTCCCATTTTGTGTTTTGATTTTTAATTGAGCTATGTGTGTAGATTCTAAAAATATATTTGATAAAAATTCTCATTACTTTTGATAGCAGGATCCAACCTCCTTAAGGTCTTTTTGTAGATAAATATCCAAATACATGTATGAAATAGATATGTCAGACTCTGTGGTATCTTTTATTTAAAGCTCACTGAGATATATCGAGTCGACATATAAATGGAAGTAACTATTGTTAATTGATAATAAGTCGTCGATATATCTAAAGGTCGAGTTGAAGGCCACAACAAGTGTTTTCTTCTTCTCATGTAGAAGTTTTTGAATAAATTGTGCTTCATATGAATACAAAAATAGGTCTGCTAATAAGGGGCGCAATTGGTACCCATGGGAATTCCAGCAGATTGTTGGAAGATCCGATCTCCAAAAACTACATAGATATTGTCAATCAGAAACTCAATCATCTTTTTAATGTCAACTTCAGAGTACTTGTGTGTACAATCAGAATGTTTTTAACGAAATAATTTTGCATATGACCAATGACAAGGTAAGTATATTTACGAGTTCCATTTTTATTGAAAAAGCAGCCGTCTTTGATGTCAAAAAGCCTGGACTTTAATTTGTCGTGTGGAATGGTTGTATAAAGTGTTGAAAAGTCGTACGTTTTTATGTTATTGATTTTGTTAATTTCAAATTTTCTAAAAGTTCCATGGAGTTTTTAAGTATCCACATCTGATTTACACCATTTCTCGAATATTCTGTCGTACAGTACTTCTGACGTTTCTCCTTCACTGCTGTAAATATTTTAGTGAGGAGTAAAGGAAAACTATTTTCCATTTGAAAACAATTACCAAAATCACTGGAATCTTTAAGAAATATGTTTCTGTGAAATTTCATTACTATTTGATATCTGTGAGAGTAAGTATATAGCAGAGTCCGCGTAAATTTTGAACAGCCCTTGTAAATACAATATATTTATTAACAGCCTCAAAAAGGAAATGTTTGTTATTATCTGTTTTGGCATTTTTATATAACAAAACCATTAAAAAAGGAATGCCAGTTTGTGCATTTTATACATCTAGATTGACAATCAAAACAGTAACGATAAGCATTTTCAACAGAAGAATAACAATGATCAGATATAGAAGAATCATTACTATGTTTGTTAAAGATAGAAAGAACTTCTAATCTGATGGATTCTGAACCTATTATCATTATTTCTTAGAGTATATGAATGAGTCCCCCCCCCCCCCACACACACACTCTGAGAGAGAGAAAGAGATCGAGAGAGAGAGAGATCATCATCGATCAATTCTCTCCTTGCCAGAAAGCACAAGATGTTACAGTCAGTGTCCTTTCATTTCTTCCTGTCCTTAGCTGTTCCTTTGGTGGCATTCCAGCTCGACAATTCGGCTGCATCTCTCTTTCTCTATCGCTCTTCTCCAAGTTTCTTGGATCTTTCTAACGCTCGCTTTCCTTCTGGCTGACCTCTTTCCTGAGAAAGTGACCTATCCAGTTTCATTCTCCTTAGTTTACAGCTGACGTTATCCATTTTTGTCTCCTTTCCTGATATCTCCATTTTTTATTTGTAACTTGTTGTTGCCTTCTGATTCACGAAATTGTTCTTAAAACATTATTTAGGCGTTTTTGTCTATTTTGGTGATACATCTATACAGTACCTCTGGTCTTACCAAACTTTAAAAAGACGTATGTTTCTCCTCATTTCTCTGATGTTCCATATTCTCCATAGTCTATAAAATGCTACCATTGCTCTCCATTTCCTTTTCTGAATGTTCTTGAATCCACCACCTTCTTTGTCCTCCATATCACATAAATTGGCTTACATCTCATTTGGCTCTTTGTTTACTATGATGACATCTCTATTCCTGTTGTAGTCCGTCCTCAGTGTTTTAATTTCTGTAGTTCGTTCTCAGTGCTTTAATTTCTTTGCATTCAATTTATGGCCTACTTATAGTTTTGCTGCTTTTGATGTTAATTTTCTGTCTTTTTTTTTATTCAGATCTTAAATCTTTGATGCTTAGGGAACAATGCCATCTGCAAAATCTAGGTCTTCCCCTGTATTTTTTTTATAGTCCATCTGATTCTTCTTTTCACTCCGGTGCTTTTTTTTCATCAACCAGTGCACCACAAGAAGAAAAACAAACTCAGACATTATACAAGCCTGCTTCACACCAGTCTTTATTTTTGTCACTCTATTTCATTTCTCTCGATGACGGCACATTGAATCCTTGTTTGGAATCCTATATATTTGCATTATGATCCATAAACTCCCTGTGCACTGAGTCGAGGGCCTTCTCAAGGTTAACAAAATGTGTGTGGAATTGGTGCACTCCATCTATTTGCTAGCTTTAAAATGTTTCTTGGAATCTCTCTGTTCTGTTGTTGCCTTCCTGGTCCTAATTCTTCCTGTGTCTTTCTTTCCTTTCTTCCTCATTCTTAATTCGGTCAATAGTCGTTTCTGATAACCGAAAACGGGATTACTCGACACCACTTAATTGTCTCCCATCTTGAATAGTTTCCAATAAGTCTCCGTTCCCATGTCTTTTATCACGTTTCTGCCTCCCAGATCTTGTTGTAGATTCCCACAAGTCTAGATGGGTTGTTTCCACACCTGCTTTCAATAGTTCAGGTTCCTATTTAACCTACTCCTGCCACTTTCCTACTTCTCGTTCTTTGCAGTGCTGCTCTCACTTCACCTACTGTCAACCTTCTCATATCTTTGTACTCGATTCCCTTTACATGTATATCCCCTATATTATTTTCTGTATTGGGCCTATCAGGTCCTCAAGATTCAGCATACTTCAGTAATTTTCAAACTATCTCCCGATCCTATCCTTCTCTGTTTTCAGCATTGGCTGTTTGTCCTTCATTTCGATAGCCATTTTTCACCAGTGAACATCTTGATGGTATATAATTACTAGTAGTAACTCCTCCCATAGTCAGAACCTTCTTCTGCAGCTTCAGCCTTTCCTTCCGAACAGTTTCTCATATCTTCTCTGTTAGCCTCCTTCACTTCTTTGTCTTTCTTTCTTCATATTCTCTTCTTAGTCTCTCTGATTTTGAACTCTTTAGCTTTCTGTTAATCTCTACTTTTTGTTTTACATTCGCCATGACTCCTCTCTGTTCTTTCTTCGTTTTTCCCCATGACTTTCTTTGCAAGTTCTATGTTTATTAAACATTTTGTTATCTCCTCTTCTACATCATCTGAATCAAGTATTATACCTGAAATCTGTTGTTGACCTTTGGAATGAACTTTCTACAGATCATATCACTGCTAAATTTTTAATTTGATCTTGGTTTCAACAAAATATTAATGGTCACTGTACACACCTGCTCTTCTCACCATTCTGGTGTCTATAACTGATGTTCTACCACAATTCTCGATCACATGATCTCTTAATTTCTGGCGATTTAAACCTTGTTTTATGGATCTTTTTTGTATGGAAATGTAGTTATATTCACAATCATTCAATTTGTACTGCAGAGGTCAAACAGCTGTTCATTATTGTCATTCACATTTCCTACGTCATGCTTTCTCAATACTTCTTCCCTGACGGTATTATCATCATATCTCACTTTTGCATTGAAGTGTCTCATTTTACAACTATTATGTCATGCTTGTTACATTTGGATGTAGAAGTCCTCTTTCTCCTCATCATATGCATAATTAGCTGGTGCATTATATACTTGGGCAATTTTAAGTTTCTTACGCTTGAAGTAGAATCATGCTTTTATATTTCTCTTGCTTACTGTGGCAACTCTATAACTGCTTACTTTGCTCTATCGTTTATCATTATCGCCACCCCTCCTTGCAGGAAGTTTATGTCAGTCTACTTGATACAACCCACTCTCAAGAGTGCTGTTTAATTCTTTGATCCTATTCCCACTAATTCCCAGAATTTCAGCCCTATATGTCTTCTTTATCTTACACTTGTGCAGTTTTAGATTAATATGTCATCTTGCGACAACATCCAGTAATGTTATTATCATGTTGTAAATTTTGAATTTACTAGGTGGAGGTTAATGCAAAAATTACAACATGATAACTATAGATTTCACGATATTATGCTGTTGGTGGTGGTGGGGGGGGGGGGGGCAGAAGGAATCCTTTTTGCTTCTGGGCTTCTTACTGGGTTTGGTCAATCACCATCATGTTGGTATCCGCAGCGAGTCTCTTAATTTCGAGTACGTCTGTTCTTGTGTTAACGGTTTCTATTACAATATCTTTTTTTTAACAAGGTAGAGCTATTTACCCTATTCCCAACCCCCAAAGTGGATGGATAATTAGGTTCGTCTTGTGCGACCGATGGTTAAACCACTCAACCGAATTCAGTTTTCCTTCTCATGAACGAGCTACAGACCAAGGACTAAGTTTGACCTTGTAGCACAGCCTGGATCCTTGCAGTATCCAGTTTGACATTTGACCTTGTAGTAAAGCCTGGATCCTTGCAGTATCCAGTTTGACATTTGACCTTGTAGTACAGCCTGGATCCTTGCAGTATCCAGTTTGACTTTTGACCTTGTAGCACAATCTGAATCCTTGCAAAATCCAGTTTGACATTTGACCTTGTAGTACAACCTTTAACCTTGCAAAATCTAGTATTAATATGTCGCCATAGGGACTTGGGACTTGTTGTGGAGAGGCCTATGCACTTGGCTTTCCTTTTTTAATGTTAAACGGGCATTGGGTTAATGTAAATGTATAGTAAAAGCCCCTTTAGATATATATATATATATATATATATATATATATATATACACCACACACACACACACACACACACACACACACATATATTTATTTACATTTGCAAATATTTTTCTTAGATGAACCTATTGAAGAGAAAATATGTTCAATTCTGTATGAACTTATTTGGGGGTCAGAGGTCATGGCATGACCGAATCACACAGCGCGATGATATCTGTCTACATATTTCTGTCACGGTGACACTGGTTTCGGAACTTCTAACCCGTTAAAGCGATGAAAAAGATAAAATTATTGGAACATATATGTTTTTCTTCGTTCAACAAATGATCATTTGTTCTTTCTTCGATGCGAAGAAAGCCTAAAATCACGCTTACCTTTTTAACCCAAAATCCCTCTGAAGGTATGTAAACGGAAGACGATAGCACCGCTTTTGACTTCATATATAAAGAACTCATACAATAATAGTAAGATTATTGTCAGTAGCGATCATTGTTTTGCATTAGGAACAGATATTTCCTGAACTGGACTGCTGAACATCAATGTAAGTATTCAAATGTTGGAGCGAGGCGAACTCTCAAGACCAAACAGCTTCTAGGTCATTACGCGTCACAACGTAGCAATACGGCGGGCCGTTCGTGTAATAAATGCAGTTCTTTTCAGAATATTTGTCTCAAATGTAAATAAAAGTAATAAACAACAATGTTAAAAAGTTCACTGGGAAATGAACTTGGTTGGTACGTGATCAAATCTTCTGAGAAGCCCTTCGGGCTTCACAGGATTTGATCACGTGACCAACCAAGTTCATTTCCCAGAGAACTTTTTAACATTGTTGTTTATTTCTTAAATATATATTAACTCTCTGTGTCCGTGTACTGCTATACTATAGCCAGCTTTGAAGAATGGGAGCGAGAGTAATAAAGCACGCCAGCATATTAGACGCATCACACAATAGTGACACACTCTATACTCTTTGTTATAAATTAGAGAAGTATTGAGGTGAATAGCAATAACCTAAAAATATTTTATTGATTATTTACATTTGCAAATATTTTTCTTAGATGAACCTATTGAAGAGAAAATATGTTCAATTCTGTATGAACTTATTAGGGGGTCAGAGGTCATGGCGTGACCGAATCACACAGCGAGACGATATCTTGTCTACATATTTCTGTCACAGTGACACTGGTTTCGGAACTTCTAAGCCGTTAAAGCGATGAAAAAGATAAAATATTTGAAACATATTTATTTTTGCGTTCAACAAATGATCATTAAATCTTTCTTCGGTGTGAAGAATGTTTCTAATTAACCTAAAATCACGCTTACCTTTTTAACCCGAAATTCCTTTGAAGGTATGTAAACTGAAGACGATAGCACCGCTTTTGACTCCATATATAAAGAACTCATACAATAATAATAAGATTATTCCCAGTAGCGATCATTGTTTTTTTCATTATGAACAGATATTTCCTGAACTGGACTGCTGAACATCAATGTAAGTATTCAAATGTTGGAGCGAGGTGAACTCTCAAGACCAAACAGCTTCTAGGTCATTGCGCGTCACAACATAGCAATACGACGGGCCGTTCGTGTAATAAATGCAGTTCTTTTCAGAATATTCGTCTCAAATGTAAATAAAAGTAATAAACAACAATGTTAAAAAGTTCACTGGGAAATGAACTTGGTTGGTACGTGATCAAATCTTCTGAGAAGCCCTTCGGGCTTCACAGGATTTGATCACATGACCAACCAAGTTCATTTCCCAGAGAACTTTTTAACATTGTTGTTTATTTCTTAAATGATTTTCTTTGAATTTTGAATTTGTAAAGTGTTCCAAACCTAGTTCGGCATATTATCAAACAAATTAAATTAAATTGCTTTGAAGCTTCCTATTTATTCGTACAGAATAATTTTGTGAAATTCCAATATTTTGGCATCTTCTGCCTTTTTTAATCATATGTCATATATCATTGAATAAATTAAAAGGATCGGGAAAAGTTCAACTTATTGGTTCCCCTCCTTAAATTATTATTATAATATGTCATGCAAAATAGTTCATAGAAATATGAATTTTATAGGAAATACAAGTGGAATTATGTTGTATAACACTGCGAATTCAAAGCTACAGGTTTCATCAATAAATTTGTGGACAGCAGCAAAAATAATGTTATTAATCTGTAAAAACAAATTTACATCTCCCCATAATTTGTGTCAACTTTGGCTGAGTCCTCAAGCATAAACAAGCAGTTAAGCATTTGAGTATACTTTTTACAAACAAAAAAGAAATGATTTGCCACATGAACAAAAAGGACTATTGATAATATTTCGTTTGTGTAGATCAAAGCTGAGTATACAATTTTGTCTGAATTATGTTTGTATAATGTTTACCAAATGAAAAATGTTAACTTCTGTAGTTAATTTTTTACGAAATGAATTGAGTATGATGACTTTTCTCGCTTCTATCTTTAATAAATTCCATTGTTTCACAGCATCTGGTATAAAATTCTAATCTGCATCTTGGAGCAGTGAATTGGTCCTTATAACGGGTATTGTATGTTGATTATTTTTCACTCGTGTGTGGGACAATATCACTCAAGTATTCAGGTACTCCATCATTGTGAATTTTGTACAAGATAGTCATTTTTACGACATAGCGTCTAAAATTTAAAGTTTCCCAGTCAGTTTAGAGTAAAGTATATCTTTTTAAAACACAGAAATTGGAAGTCCTTTCACAATTTTAGCTGTAAATTGTTGAACTTTTTCAAGCTTTTTCGGTATCTTGGTTAGAACAGCCATCAAACACCTGAAGCGTATTCCAGCAAAGGTTTGATAAACATATGCTGATACATACTCAGGATGAGAACTATTCAACTTGACGTAGTTTGCATATCAAGAATTTTAAAATTTCATTGAATTTCAGTTTTTGACACTATTTGTAGTAGACCAAATAATTGTATTTGTAACAGTATTATGGCAATTTTGCAAAATTTTGCATAAGAAGAGTACGTTTTAGGTCAATGAAATTATATTTATTTCAATAAAATAACCATACTTTCCCGTGTACTTCATAGCAGTCAGATTTTACACTTCTGGTAATCTCCCCTATAACCGAAGGTTCCGATCTCTCCTCCTTTTGAAAGAGGGCATTTAGAGGACTGAAAGAGGGGAGAAGCGAAACACGTGGTTAGTGATGTACAAATGCATGTACAGTGTACAGTAACACTGGTCAATCGGTTTAATGATTCCTGACCCCACCTCTGTTTCCCAAAGGATTTTCTGAGATACTAAATTCATAGCTGTAGTAGAGTAACCCATTTTTTGTGTCGAACAATTTTAGATTTTTTTATGCCTAGCACACCCCCACCCCACCCCAACCCTGAAAAATTCCTAGATTCGTCCTTGTCAATACAAAAAAGATGTGTTCATTTTTGAATAAAACAAAATCAGCTTTAACATTGGCTTAAGGTCAAGATCTAGTAAATGACTTTAGACTAACTTTTTGGTGCTAGATCCATTATGACGTCATAATCAATTATAACTTTCTTTTTCCCGTACTTTACGGCTCTAATAGAGTTATGTAGAAAATAAAGTATTTTCGTGGAATTCAATTTGAAATCATGTGAAAAGTAATCCCGATACCTATATTCAATTTAATATCATTTTAAAGAAGAGGTCAAGAACATACAAATTATCGTTTTCTGAGAGACTGTAGGCAATCTTGATACATTTCCTTTGTCTGATATGGAAAAAACTCCCGTATTCATGACTGGTTTTCTTAATTTTTCATTGAAAATATTCAGTTTAAAATATGATTTTTTGTCTTGTTCATCTACAAATTATTCCCCGAAACACCTATTTGACCAAGCTAAAGTTATAAAGCATCATTAAAGGAATTTATTTCTCAAATTTGAGAAACCTGTAGGCACCTTTCATTTACTAGATCTTGACCTTAACCAAATGTTAACGATGACTTAAGCTTTTACTTGATCTACTTGATCTCCAGCCGAGTTGTAAAATTTATTATGAAATCATTCCTTTATTTTTTTTTTATAATCATTGAAGTAACCAACAAAATAACCTAGAATATTTTTTTATTACTTAATTATCTCTCTTTTTTTTAAATTCAATACTGTTTTCTTTAAAATTTTGACTGATTTTCTAACTATCCAGTCGAAAGAGTTATCTTTCTTTAAACATACAGCGGTTACCTCCCGTAATTTATTGTTTACACTCGCTAGAGTGCGCGTTGAAGTTATAGAACGATGGTCTGCTACTTCAGTCTCTGAAATGGAAATTTAATGATCAACGGGGTTTTCACATTCTCAACATAAAATGAGGTAATATTTGCATGCCTTTAAAGTAATATCCTATTCCTTCCTGCATATAACCGAATTCTTCAGTTAACTTCAGTGGTTTTGTAGAACGTAAATATTTGGCAGGATTATAAAGATCTAGGCTGCTTTGTGAATCATTGTTTTATTCCCTGAATCAAAATGTATCGGTTTTTTTTTTTTGAAAGAATGGTCATTCATTTCAAATGACTTCTTTATCACATGGAGTTTCGTTTTACTACATATCATATTATTTTTTGGTCAATTTCAATACAAAAAAAATGTGCAAGAGGTGTTCTATGAAATATGTATGTGTAGCCTCATTGATCCATCAGTATTGAAACTTCCTCTGTTGGGCCTTTATCATAAGACGGCTCAATAAAATATGTATGGCATGTTTTTGAAATGGTGACACATATGGACGATGCTTGGAAGTGGAGACGACTATTCTGAGAATTCCTTTATGAAGACATTTATGCACTCAGTTACTTGATCTGACTAAATCAAAATTTATCTGATATATATAATGAGTACTATAAGTATGTATAATACTGGAAGGTTAAATACTCTTTGTTTAATGTTAAGATTAATTTTGGATAAATTATACAAGGAACATCAATACATATGAAGAATAAATAAATGTCAAAACACAAGTAATATATGTTTGAAGCTGTACAAATTTTATGGGATGATGTAGGATGCCCTAATTGCTTCATACTTTGCATTAGATGGTAAAGTTTGAATGGGGAACTCTAAGAGGCTCTTTAAGTCTTGCACTAGATGTGTATTACATATTTCAGTGAACTAAATCAAGAATGAAAATATCCCAATTGTTCTGTCAAAGTGTCAGTTTCTGACAATTAGTAATTCTGACTTCTCAGTACTCCTCTAATGTCTTCTGTCACTTTCCATAAGTCATCAAAGACCCGGTAGAAATCTTAAATTTATGATTGTAATGGAAACACGTAACATCCTTCCCCCTTGAATCATTAATTATGTGAAGACTATACATAAGATTTCATCAAGCCTGTGTAGATGTTCCTTGTGAATTTTATGTATGTAGAATTTATGAAATTATACCTTTTTTAGTTCTAATAATCCTTGCTTATTATTTTATGTCTTGTGATGGTCATAGAAAGAAGTGATATGGATGTTTCAAATGTTTTAACTAGCATTGTTATTTTTGGAATGCAAAGCTTTATATATCTGTATAAACTTTGTTACTATCTGATAGTCTCTTTATGCCGAGGCTATTGAACTATAACTTGATCACCTTTGCATTTAAATTACCTTAAGCAGAAAAAGAAACAATTCATATGTCAAGGGGTAAAAATTTATGGCATGTACATGTCTTATATGTACACATAACCCAACGTGAATTTCCTTGTTAATTTTAAAGTTCTGATATACAAACTGAGGAAAATGGCTAAAAGTACTAACTGTATGTATAGTAAGTGTATATATCTTTTTTTTGCAGTTTCATTGTGTTTAGTGCTTTATTTTTGTGTGCATGTGCATGAATTAAAGGTGATCCATCTGTTATTTCAAGTGAAAAAAATTACCCTTTGATTTCTTACTTTGCCGTTACCTGTCATTTTAAGCAGCATTTTGCAATTTGAAACACTTTCTTTTAAAATTTTTAAATTAGTGAACATTATGAATCAATGTACAAATGTGTAAATTTTTGAAAACTGCAATGAAAAGTTGCTAATCACATTATAAGAATTTCCAAAATCCAGGTGTGTTTTTCCTTGATCTTATCATCTGTTAACTGCTGATACATTTTGTCTGAATGATGAATACTAAAAGGTGATGATACATTTGTATGGGAGGAATTTATTTTATTTGTCACCATTTTCTTTGTGATTTCACACAGACAAAACTCTTGATTAAACATTCAGTACATAAATTGGCTTCAAGTATTAGTGTTTACTTGCATGTTAGTTGACAGGTGTTCTTTATCAAAAACTTAACATCTTTTGGGTTTTTTTTCACTGAGAGAGATTACTTATTACTGGACCTCTATTATTATAGATTCATGTTTTGAGAATACTGGTTCATGTTCAGAGGATTCTAAGGAAATTGGTTCTACATGTATTGCTCTGAGGGTACTTGAGCAGCCACAATGCAAGGATGTCCAAGGCAAAAGACAAGACCATTCGCCCTCAGTACTACAACATGACATATAGCAGTAGTTGTAAGTATAACTTGACCTAGTTTTAAAATTTAAAATTTGATTATTGTTTGTTGTCTAAAGCAAAAGATTTATTTTATCAAGTCCTTCTTGTCACAATTTATGTCTGCCTGAATTAGAAGGATAGCTGATTTTTTTAAAATGGGAACGTGATTAAAAAATTCTTTCAATAAGTTTTAGTTATATCATATTTCCTGTCACTTATTTTTTTTGAGGTGGCTGTTCTGAGATAACAAAGAAGCTATTTTAAAATTATGCCTTAGCATGCAATACAAAAATGAAAGTACAAATTCAGTGTGGAATGAATGTTTTTGATTCATAATCTCAAAATTCTTTTATGAAAATTTACCTGACTGCAAAACTTAACTGAAAATTATCAATCAGAAAAATTTAGGAGATTAAGGAAATACTTATATTGGCTGTCTTTAGTCAGTTCTTCAAAGGACTTTTTTGCCAAAGAACTTAGCAAAAAAGTGGAAAGATATGTTGAAAAAGGTTTTTGTAGCTCAGTTATATTTTTGCTTCAAGATTTTTTTACCTTCCTTTTGTGGTCTAATGCTTGAGATGGTCTGAAAAGGTTGATATTACATGTAAGAGATACATATAGATTTGGTTGATGATGGAAATTAAGCGGTCCCCAGTCAGTGGTCAGTGTGGTGGCTATCTGTCCCCCCTGACAGCTAGGTATGAGCAGTGATGATGGTCAAGTAAATGTTATGGTCATCTGGTCTGACTCATTGGTCAGCTATCTACATACAGCCAGGAGGAATTATGTGTAGGTGTGACCATGTTCTTACATATCCTTATCTACCTGTCTGACCTAAAGAAGCTGATTTGTGTTTTTGATAATTGATAATGAATCTATAAATGTTCAGTTTATTAGCATAGGAAAGCTCTAGGATGGTGGTTTCAATGTCATAAAGTGTACAGCATAGCAGAAAACCCTGTGTGTATGATTCACCAATGTATTGATCCGTTTACAGTTTATAAATGAGGTGTTTTCTGCTTTTTCACCAACATTTTCTTAGTTTGTCCTGAAATTAGATTATAATGATTGAAACATATTGATATGTTCTTTTTAGAAAACAGTGTGATGAACAAGTGAAATGTCACATCAAACAGGATTTATAAGTCAAATCATCTTACAGAAAAGTTTGCAGTAGTATCACATTCATACTTAAATGCTTGTAACTTCAGTACAAAAGTTGATTTTATGAAAAATATGCCTTGCTATAAGGAGGTTGGCTATGATGAGTTTGAGCAGCTATTAAGATAAAGCACTTCTCCTTCCTTGATATGATTAGATTACATTACATGATGAATGAGGACTGACATGTTTAGCCCAGGCTTAAATTAACAGCACAAAAGTGAGAAATTCAAGGGTAGAGACCTGCAAGGGAGACATATTTTTTTTCCTAAGGTATACGTGTTTATATAAAAATGCAGCCATCCATTGTGCTCACGATTTCTGTTCCAGGTCAGTGAAGAGCACTTGCTTCAACAAGAAAATTTTGATAAAGTACATCCTCATTCTTAAAAAAAAACACAAAGCACAGGATAATATGAGTGAGATATTAATAGTTTACTTACTATCTTTCAAAAACAGGAATGACTTTCTAAGCTAAAGTCCAAGTGTAATTAGGTTTTCTGTTTCAAACGATAATGAGTAATCAAACCTATGAATAAAAAGTTTACAGTCATAACACCAATAAAATCAATGCTCTCTATAAATTTAAATTTTGAGGGCAGTCACAGGAAATTACATGGGGAAGCTCTGGTTTAATCATTGAAATAGATTATTCAACATGTATGTAAACAATATGACAGTGTGTTCCCATATAGGGTCAGAATAAAAGGAAGTAGATAGGAAAGGAAGTAGATTATTTTATGGTGGCATAGAGGGGCATTGTGCAGGCTTTGTAGGCCAACCATCGTTATCATGACTGCATAGTCTTTACCTGTGTCAACACTCTTACTGCGACATTTAAAAAAAAGGGGAGAGAGGGATTTTATGTTTGTGTCGGTCAACAATAACCTGAGGTGTAAGTGTATAAGTTCATCCAATCGTAGCTGTAAGGCGGAAGTTGTCATATTTAGTCAGACTGTGGACAGGACTGAGCTGTTGTTTTTTTATCACTGCTGATCAACAAAAACTCCTAATAACTAATCTACAGTAGTAGTTGTTTGTGAAATTTAATAGCTGTGTATTCAGTGTGATTTCTGGATTATGATCAGTACAGGCTGATATAGTACATCCCACTGAGGAAACAAAGAACAAAAATATTCATGTCATAATTAAGGAAGAGTGTCCTCAATTTGGGCCATGGACTGTTAGAGAGTTCAAGCAGTTGTCTTCAAATTATCTGAAAGTGGAGGAATCCAAGAATTTTTTTTATCCTGCTCTCTACTGAAGTCAAACAGCAAATGAAAGAACAGAGGCAACATGCAGCAAGGTGTCAATTCACAAAACATGATGAACAGTGAATAATCAATCATCCATCCTCTAAAAACATTCCTAAACCTAAGAGAAGTGTCTTACAGCTTTTTCCTGTATTGGATAATTTTGTAAAGGGTTTTTTCTTCCTATCTGTGCACTTGGTTGACAACAGAGTGTGTTTAAGGAGATACAGTGACCTCAGTGTTTGTAATTTTTTGTTGTTGTGTGAAGGGAGTGGTCACAGGGGGGAGACAATGTTTAGGGTGACTGGGGATGATGAGGGGGAGGGAGATGACAAAAGACATGATTATATCACTGTACTTGCAGATGGAGGGGAAAGCAAGCCACTACCCACATGGAAAACCTACTGTAAGTATATGATTCATTACTTATTATGTTGATATAAAGTTTTATTGTGCATGATTCATGCATTTTGTACATGACATTTACTACATGTATATATAAACCACTTTGTAAATAAAGAAGAATGAATACTTATGGTGTTCTAAAGATGCAACAGTGTTTTAATAAACACCTGCTTCTCAAATTGCATTTTAAAAGTTTGCAAAACCTCCAGGTAGTGCTAAAGACATAAAACCACCCATACTCTACAATGTTTCCTCAATAAATGCATGCCAGTGCATAAAATGAAGTGTAACTATTTGGAAGTGAGAGTATAGTTGTATGCTGGGTGATATATTTTATTTGGCAAGGTATCTGACTCATTCAGAGAGGAATAGAATACTTGAAGGTTTTAGAGAAAAAATGACTAATAGCACACAACAGAACCAGATGTTTTCTTCAAGAATTTCTGTTCGACATCCATAAAGTGTAGATGGACTGACATTTACCATGACCAGAAACAAATAAATTCACATGTACATTTTTGCAAACTGTATCATTTTCTGAAAGACAGTTTACTCTTTTCTCTCCTAGCATCTGCGTCAAAAATGTTAACTAAGCATGACAGAATTTTCTTTCTCTGTTTTATAAAAAACAAAAATTGACAGGAAGGTTGTGAGAACCATATTGTGTATTTGAGCTATTTTACATTTCCGCCACTTTCTGAAATTGTGTAGCACCCTTGAAAATGTTTTGAATTATATGTGTAGTATGATTTTCAAAGTCATGATACTAAACTGTATTTAGATACAACACCTTAGTTGATTTTCCAGACTGCTTTTGTGGGTCTTTTGACAGTGGAAACTACTAACTACTGTTATTACTTTGTACTAAGTTTCTGAACATTTTTTCAAATTTATTTTTGTTTCTTGAAGTATAAATCAGGGATCAAGGTTATATTTTTCATTTCCGTTGTGACAGTCAAAAGTTATGTCACTGTTAGCCCTTGCATCATTTGCATTTATCAACACCATCTCCAATATATTATGTAATTTTCTTGTAGAAGCGTATTAGAAATCCAAAAAGAGTTAATAGATCTATAATGCATACAGGAAATGTCTGAAATACCCAATACCAGAACAAACTTTAAAAGACATTTTGCATTGTCAAGCTCCTCATTGTTGGAGAGTATTTCATTGAAAAGAAAAAAAAAATGTATTGGCCCAATGGGACTGGACTCAATTTCAAGGTCTGTTTCACCTGAATTGAATGTTCAGATAAACAATTGTCTGTTTCAGTTATTATTTTTCTACAATTATTATTTTTCTACAATTGGTTCTCCACAACCACAGATGTATTAATTCAACCAAAACTGGTGAAAATGAGAAAGGGTTTGTATATTTGTATATTATGTATTTTTTCTCTACATATCTATTTCTCCAAACCAAAGTCACCTAGGGTACCGCCAAAATATGTAATATCTTTTAGAAGTTTTTTGGCAAAGGTCATGTAAGCACCCAGATATGTAATAAATTCATGATGGGATAAGGGATGCACTACCACAATGGAAATGTATCTCTGTGTAAAAGCATTCTAATAAATGGAGCACTTGTCATTATTTTAAATAAATTTCCTGGACTTTTTACTTATTTTCCAAAAAAAAAAGAAAAGAAAAAACCCCCAAGTTTGGTCAGTGAATCTGTATCTAGGTCATAATTGACCACTACAACCTATTATGTGGTCCCTGGACAGTCATACGCCTATCACTTGTCTGTTCTTTTGAGCACCTAGCTGACTTGAGTGCCAAGGTTGTAGTGTCTTATGAAAAGACTAAACCGGGATTGCATTATTGTCAAAAAGGAAGAAATAACACAAAAAATAAGGAATTATACTAATTGTTGGTGTCTTATTTTGAACAAATATGTATTATCCACTTATGGTGCTATCCAGTACAGGCTGAATTTCTTTTCACTAGTGTCATATTACTATCATCCTTGATGCTAAAGTACAGATTCATAAAGTGGTTACATGTATTTTACTTTCATTGTACTTTGAATATAGGCTATGTCATCTGAGTTTAGGGTTATTTTTTCATGTTTTATATGCATTTTATAAATACATGTGTAATCTATTTAATCTGATACTTGATATGATAAGATTATTCTTCATTTGACAGTATACACCTTACAACTCCAAGCACCAAAACCAAAGAAAATTGTTTGTCAGCGTGAGGCAAGTCTGACTTCAAATTTCACACTAACCTCTAGATATAGGTCCTTTTTCTACACCATTGCTTAAGTATTACATTCAGAACAGAATTAACCAGTTTGTCATGTGAGAGAAATGGATAATGATAACTTATTAGTGAATGTGATGAATTATCTATAAATAGTTACAATATACACTTCCTGAAATGTTGAATTTCAATTTTAGTCAATGAAAAATTTATCAATTTACTGACTCAGAAATTGCACAACAGGATCCAATTTAAAATTTAAATGATATGTATCTAGTTTTTTTTTTTTTTAAAAAAAAAAAAGATAATATTTTGATGAAAAATTTTCATTTCAGATCCCTGGAAAGCCTTCATTTTATGGAAAAGAGTGAGTTTTGAATGCTTTTAATGTTAAAGTGTCCTGTGCATGCATAGAGAAATAAGATGTATAAAGATAAGTAATGCAGAAACAATTATT
Organism: Saccostrea echinata; assembly: GCF_033153115.1. Classification (NCBI taxonomy): domain Eukaryota; kingdom Metazoa; phylum Mollusca; class Bivalvia; order Ostreida; family Ostreidae; genus Saccostrea; species Saccostrea echinata. The sequence continues at coordinate 27,348,713 of NW_026889750.1, forward strand.
AACAGGTGGTCTCATTTATCCCACAGAAAAAGAATTTTCAAAGAACTTGGATATTTCAACACTTTGGGCTCAAAATGAAATATGAAAGTTACTAACAATCTGAAGTTGTTAATTGGATGTTCACATTTCTGATTTAATCAATGTCTTTTTCTTGCTTTATCAGATTCCATGGCAACATAACACGAGAAGAAGCAGATGTCCTGTTGTCCTCGGAGGGGGACGGGGGTTACCTGGTGAGGAAGAGTGAGAGAGCAGCAGATGCCTATACCCTAGCTATAAGGTAAATTCCACAAATCTCTCAAAAGCTGATGCCTGTACCCTAGCTATATAAAGGTAAATTCCAAAAATCTCTGTAAAGCATATGCCTATACCCTAGCTATATAAAGGTAAATTCCAAAAATCTCTCAAAAGCTGATGCCTATACCCTAGCTATATAAAGGTAAATTCCAAAAATCTCTCAAAAGCTGATGCCTATACCCTAGCTATATAAAGGTAAATTCCAAAAATCTCTCAAAAGCTGATGCCTATACCCTAGCTATACAAAGGTAAATTCCAAAAATCTCTTAAAAGCTGATGCCTATACCCTAGCTATATAAAGGTAAATTCCAAAAATCTCTTAAAAGCTGATGCCTATACCCTAGCTATTTAAAGGTTAATTCCAAAAATCTCTCAAAAGCTGATGCCTCTACCCTAGCTATATAAAGGTAAATTCCAAAAATCTCTCAAAAGCTGATGCCTATACCCTAGCTATATAAAGGTAAATTCCAAAAATCTCTCAAAAGCTGATGCCTATACCCTAGCTATATAAAGGTAAATTCCAAAAATCTCTCAAAAGAGCAAGAGAGCAGCTGATGCCTTTACCTAGCTATAAGGTTAATTCCACAAATCTCTGAACCCCTGTTCTCTCCTTACTTAAACTGAAGTGAAAGAGTACCTGCTGTCATCTTTTTTAGGCTAAGTGCAAAAAAGAACACATTATGCCTTCATTGTACTATCAGATAAATAAAACATAGATTTTAAATTTTTGTTGTCATGTGAAGACGATTTTTAAAAAAAGATCTCTATCTATTGGGTAGATTGAAAGTGATGCTTTCATCTTTATACACTATTAAATCGGCTAAGTAAAGACACGTGTTGTAGTTCATAAAAGAGCACTGTATTGTCAAATCTTAATAGTTTACAGATACATATGTATTTGTGTCACAATGTGAATGTTAGGAAAAAAATTCTCTAAACTGAAGTTAAATTTTTTTTTTTAATTTAATATAGCTGTTTAAATATCTAAATACATACCGGGATATATATTATATATCTTGTTTTGTCTTGGGCATGAAAGATGGATTTCTTTAAACTCTGCTCACAAAATGTAGTACATGTAGTTAAAAGTTCTATTTTTTCCCTTGATTTTGCTCTGGAAATTCCCAACAAAGATCACCTCAAGTTGAATATGTAATACACGTACATGCAATATTAGTTTCCGATTTCTCCTGTTCGTGTACACTGCTCTAGGCACTTGACATTTACACAGAGAGAGAGGCACTTGAATTGTGTTTTATACACACATGACCCTTAGTTTTATCACATTATCTTGGTAGAGGCACATATCATGTACTAATGATAGGAAGTTGATACTATTTTATATGTGAAGTACATGTACTTGTAACATATTCTGTATCATTGATGTATTAAGGTCTGATTAATTCAAGAATCAAATTGAGGAATTGATTTTATTTCCCCCAATCATTATAAAGCTCTATGGATTTTTTTTTTGCCTTATAAGGAATAAAAAATATGAGAATGAGTTACTATCTGTCGAGTAGGAGGCTCTGTAAAGGGCAATGGATTACTGTGTATCCTAAAGAAAAAATCATTTTAGTACTAAGTAGGGATTTTGGTACATACATTTATTACTAAGGAATTACTCCAATTATGAGGTCGTAAATCCTTTGCATTATGTGTATTAATTTGCATGAATGGGTACGCTGTTTATGTATGAATTATGATATCAGGTACTCATGTGTGTCCTTTGTGCTGTACATGTGTACTTTTTCAACTGTTAAGTCTATTTCTTGTGTAAAATTGAGAAAAAGGGCATAATATAAGACACTGTGACTTTGTGTATATGAGTTTATATATACTGTAATAAGATTAAACGGGTTCCTCTTAGAGTGCAAAACAGTAAATGTAAAATAAAGTTTTTACACTTTCAGAGTATTTTTGCTCATGTAAATGTATTCATTAAACAATTTATTGTTCAATGCATGTACCGTAAATTAAGGGCTGGATTTTTATTTCATAGAGACAAAGACTTGATTGGAAAGTTATACTTCCAATTTTTGCTCTTAAGTTCTGCATTGAAATTTGAAGGACTGTTTCCATTCAATAACTTCCTGATATTCAGTAATATATTGTACCAAAGTCTGCATGCCTTGCCCATATGCATCAGAGGTCAGGAAAGTAACATTTAAAAACCAGGAGTGGAATTGATTCCACGTACCGGTAATTGAGTTTTATTAATTAATTAATATGCACCAAGTGCAATTTCTTGCAAATTGATATTTTTGTTTTGAAAGGCGTAAACTTGTTACATTAGTTAATTCCCTGTCTAAACGGCAGTGTTTCCTGATATTCACAGCAGCATCTGGAACAAGTTGTTTCCTCCAGAGGTTTATTTTTATTCCAAATTAACAAAACATTAGGGGATTTGCTCTGCTATGTAAGAGAGAGTGCCTGATTTAGAGGTGCTTTATTAGTTCACACTAGTAACAGTGAAAACAACAAAGATAACTATCTGTAATATGCATGGGTACACACTAGGATGTTGTGTCATAATGTCTGCATGTAATGAATATTTTTCTTTAGTGTCTTTTACATTTAATCATAATTTGTTTTAGTATTGATTACTTTGCACATAAAACCATAAAATTGTACTGTAAAGTTTGTGTTCTATATGGTGTTAGGTACTGGTAACCCAAATAGCAGAACATAAGCTCATATAATTTTGTATGAAAATGGGCAGGAGGACATTTGGAAATATTCTGCTTGTTTCCTCTATTCTGAAAATTTTAGAAAAAAATCAGGCATAATTGTTTAAAATAGGTACAGAAGAGCAATCTACCTGTATAATTCTAAAAAAAAAAAAAAATTGGATTGGTAGGTAGGTGCCATATATACTCGCCTATAAGTCGGTTGTATTTTTTGAGGTTAGTTTTGAGGAATTTGCCATTGACCCGCTTATAAGTCGGTACAACTTTTTGCCAGAATCGGTTGACAAATTCAAATCAATGCTCTGATCTTTTAACCTGGTTTCAATTGACATTTTAAGAAATGACACCCCACATGTAATTTTAAATCATTAAAATAATAAGAAATACACACTTGAGATAACAATAAAGTTATGAAACTATGTAAATACTTGTACTTTAACATGTGTTAATGCATAATCTTAGAATACATAAATGATATAAAATGTCCAGATAATTGTCAGAAATTTTTAGAAAATACTATATTTCGCCCTCCAGAAAAATACCAATCTCGCCTATATGTCGGACATAGAGTTTTGGACCAAAATTTAACTCCCAAAAAAATCGACTTATAGGCGAGTATATACGGTAAGTAATTTTTTTTTCCAGAAATTTTGAACATCAAAGCTTAATTTTCAAAATTTATTGAAATTGATGGTATAAATAAAATTTAAATAGTTGTTGACAGGATGAGAAAATTCTTGAACAAGTTTTTAAAAAAAAAATTAAGTCATTGTTTCTGGAGGTTTTAAAAAAAAAGTTTGAGTCAGGTCGTTTTTAGTTGGTCAGTAGAGGGCAAACAGACAATTGTTTAAGATGGTCTCATACTTTATTTTACATTACAGATTTGACAACCAAACCAAAAACTATAAGCTATACTATGATGGACAGCATTATGTTGGGGATAAACGGTTTGACACTGTCCATGATTTGGTGGCTGATGGACTTATCCACTTTTATGTAGAACTCAAAGCTGCAGATTACATCGCCTCTTTGTCAAATGAGTCAAATTATGCAGAATCTCCATACTTGGCATATACGGACAAACGTAAACGCCTTCATCGCTCTAGGAGATCTGCAAACAGTAAGCGGCTGGAATTCGGGGATCAGGCAGCTGAGGGAATCAGTGGGAGTACCAATGGTAGTGTACCCCAACAGGTAAGGGATCAGTATCAATACAAATTAGAGTACAGCAACAATTGAGTGACTAAAAAGCAGTCTAATATCAAGTCAAAGTAGAATGTAACAAGTAAGGGAAATTCTCAAAAAAGTATATGATAGCAAGGATTAGGTAGGGACATCTCAAAAGTAACAAATGTGGAGGCATGATGCAGCAGTATACTTATATGTAGTAATGGGTGAAAGGCATCTCAGAATGTTGCTCAGAGTTATTGGTGCATATCAGTGCTTCCATTGAAAAGGTCATTAATTGCTAAATTTTGAAAACTGATTGTTATATTTACTTTAAGACAATAAATAATCATATTTTTAAAAAAAATTTCCAAAGTTTTATTCAAGATAATGATTTTTAAAATGTTTCTTGTATTTCAGTATTTAGATGATGAGATCGATAGTGTAGATGATGTGGAGAAATATGAAAAAGCTCACAATTTTAAAGTGAGTAGTCTTGTACACTTCAGTATTTTTAGGGCATTGTAATTATATCATTTTGATTTCAGTGTGTAATTAATTTAATTAATATTAAGGACTGAATTTAATAGCTACCCTTTTTATAGGGTATAAAACTGGGTTGGGGCAGTTTATGCTCTATAAACCACTTCACAATTTATTAAAAAAAAAAACATAAACTGTTCCAACTCGTATAAATTGGGTAGCTATTAAATTCATTCCTTATAATTTAATTTTCATTCATTTAGTGTAGGAAAATAAGATGATTGCTCTTAAAAATGACTTCAAATTGTACAAAAATTTAAATGTAAAGTCAGGTGGATCAATACATTTTTGACACAAGTCATTGTGACATGGACAACAGAGTTTATTCGATATAAAGTAAATTTTTCATCAAATCAAATTGTGCTTTACAAACAGAATTAAATTATTAATATTTATATGACAACTTTAAATATATGAAAACTTTGGATTTGCAGACCCAGAATTTCATTGGCTTACACTGGTGTGACTTCTGTGCCAACTTTATGTGGGGTCTTATTGCCCAGGGAGTAAAATGCTTAGGTATGGAATTGAATTTAAAAGATTATAACAATAATTTTAAGCTTTTCAGTGAAAATAATTTTTATGTAAGGCATGAAACTATAAAGCAGTTTTACAACGTATTGTGTTCTAGTACTTGTATAAATGTTGTAAAGATACATTTTTGGTTTGTAAAAAAAACTATGCCAGTTCTCAATACATGAGATATTTCATGAAAAATCTTGAAAAATTAAAAGATCCGGAAATAGTCTGTACTGCGTTATTTTGCTCCAGGTAAATTTTGCATTTTCCAATCAAATCAAAACCATTTTTGCTCCAACTTGAATTTTGGCTTTCTTTCCCTTTTATTGATTGATTATTCACATCTGTTAGTTTACTGTCAGTCAAGATTTAATTCAGACCTTGTTAAATTTGGACCATGCAATAAGGTTCCTCAATTATAAATCTAAAACACAATGAATCTAATATTTTGTTTACAATGTTTGTTTTTTTTTTTTAAATTTCCTTTTAATTTTAGAATTTTAATTTATTTATTTGTTTGTATCATAACCCTATAAATATCTACAATAGTTATGAAGTTAGTAAAATCCTGAACTTTATTTATTTGATCCCATCTTTCTGTACTGTATCAGTACATGTACTTTGATTGTTGTATTCCTCTATCATGAAAATAGTGAACATAAAACTGCACCAATATTAGACTACATGCAATGCATGTAACAGTTAGTGATTTTTGATGATAATATGATAATGAAGATCCTTCGTTTTACTGCAGACTGTGGTTTTGAAGCCCACAAAAAGTGCTCAGAAAAAGTGCCAAATGACTGCATGCCTGATATCAAGTTTGTCAAGAACCTATTTGGTGCTGATCTGACAACTGTAGTGAAAGCCAGGAACACACCGGTGCCTGTGGTGGTGGAAAAATGCATTAAGGAGATTGAACGCAGAGGTGAGTTATAGTGAAAAATCCATGTGAAAGTGATATGGAAGTTAGAAAGGTAATGCATCTAAGAAAAAAAAATACAGAGTTGTAGAAAAGACAATTTTAAATTTTATATGGCACATGTTCAATATATCTGTTGAGAAAAACATCAATTTAATATAATTCTGCTAAAATAAAGCAAAAATATAGCAAAACGAGAAATAATGTTTTCAATAAAGTTTGTTCAAAGCAAACAACCTTATTTCAATTAACTTCACATGATATCCCTGTTTTAAAGTTGAAAAAGTAAGTTTGACCACCTTTGAAGATGAGCTATTTAGATGTTGAATATCTGTAACAGTAGCCAGTAATACATCAGAGATTTATTTCTTTGAGCAGGTGTTGAAGCGGAGGGATTATACAGGATAGCTGGTCTCCATGATGAGGTAGAGAGTATCCGAATGGCATTTGACAAAGGTAATATTCTACACAAGGAGTCAATGCAGCAGCAGCCCATGGTTCAAAAAAGTCTGATTTAAAATGTTTACATCATTTAAAATTTTAAAATTTATTTGACCATTATGATTTCATTTCAGATGGAGAGAATACAGTGATAAGTGAGGCAAAATATGACGATATAAACAGTATTACTAGTGTTCTCAAGCTGTACTTCAGGCTTCTCCCTATCCCCCTTATCACATTTGAAGCCTATAAAATCATCATAGACACCATGAGTAAGTTACATCACACAATGATTTATTGAATTGTTAATGACAGTGCTTAGTTCAGACCAAAAGTATGATGGTAAAAGAAATAAAGATAATGATAAAGAAATAATCTGTGACTAAGTGTTCATCTTGTGTTATAATTGTCTGCACTTTTTCCCCCAGAACAAGATGAGCCTCGCTCAAGGACCCAAATAATAAGGATAAAGGAGGGACTGACTAAACTACCCCCAGCACATTACCAAACCCTGAGATTTTTATTAGCTCATCTGAACAGGTTTGTGAATTGCCAGTATTTCCCCAGTACCAGGATATCTTTTCCTTCAGATTTGATTGATTCATGTATTTTTATTATTTTTTTGTAAAGGGGGGAGGAAAGGGGGGGGGGGGGTCATACATGTATTTGCTATGTTTATGTATGTGTTGGTGTGACATATATACATGTATTGCATTAAATATGTGTAGAAGGTGTTTTATCTAAAGTGATTCAGCATACAAAGTGGTTAATGGGTTTTAGCATTCACAAGAATATACATGTTAGTGAACTTGTTATGTGTGTATGGTTGTTTTATTTCATAGTATGCAATATGAAAACTGGTTGGGTTTTTTTTTTTGGGGGGGGGGGGGGGGGGGGATATGGTTCACATGTATAATATTAATTAATATGATCACAAAAACATCAATGAGGTTTAATAAATTAAATTTAGAGAAAAAGAAGGTGAGGTTGGAGATCGTTATATTAGATACTTGTTATATTAGAATGCTACGGCAACATTTATAACAAAGAAATGATAGGGAAACTTTATCCCTGTAGGGTAACTGAGAAGAAACCTGTGAACATGATGGGACCAGACAACCTGGCCATTGTTTTTGCTCCAACACTGATGCGATGTCCTGAGCCTGATCCAATGATGAGTCTAATGAATGCACAATTTGAACAAAAAGCTCTAGAGACAATGCTTGTAAAGTTCCGTGACCTGTTCTCAAGAATGAGTACGACTCAGAATTTTGAAGCAAGTGGCAAAAGACCTAGTTTTGATGCTCTTCGAATATCCGATCAACCTCATTTTGATAAAGTCTGAGTTTTCTCATGATGTATGAGTGAATTTTCTTGGTTTTAGCAGTCCTCTCATTTATATAGATTTTGCAGCTGTGTGTTGCTTAATACCTCACATGTTCATATATTAAAATGAGTACTTGAGGCTCTAAGTGTCAAAGTACAATTTGCATTTTGTATTTAGCTGAATTAATGTATAATCTTTAAAATTTTATTTTAAAATGTGGTTTGTTTTGTAGATATTGTGTAGTACTGTTGGTATGACAGTTGCAAAAAATACATGCATATTTATAAGTATTGCATACATGCTCATGGAACATTCATTTAAATGTATTTCAAAACCCACATTCTGGTAAATTTTGAATTTGAGTTTGATAGCAAGCTTAAAAACTTAGTGATTTACTTCAATTTTAGTGGGTTTTTTTTTCTTTTTTTGTTGTTGTTAGTCTGTGTTTTGACTTGCTGTCACACTAATTGACCACCCTACAGGTTGTAGTGTACCAATACATTTACTTATAGCCCATAGTTTGTAAAATTCATGGCATAATACACATATTAAAATTCATTGAATGACTGGGACAACTTCCCTTAATATTTAGAACTTATAGCAGTATAATTATATAAGATATACATTGTGTGACATATATTATGCTATTCATTTAATCGATTTCTTAAAGATTCTGAAGCATTTTCTTTTTGAATTGCAGGTTTAAAAATAATATTAATGATTAATGAACTTGTGAAAGAAATACAAACACAGAGATTAAGGTCAGAATTTGAGATTTGTTTTTAAATATGGATGCAATTCTAAGCTAGAATATAGACTTTGATACAGTGGATCATGGCCCAGTGGTCATAAAGGTTTGACAGCATTCTTATTTCGTCTAATTTAATCCAGTGTTGATGCCAGATTTGTGTCCCTGGATAAAGCACATATTTGCAGTAATGCCACAGTCCACTTTAAAGCTATGGTTGAATGTGTAACAACAAAATCAATTTTTTCCACAGCCTTAGGCCTCCTTAAAATTTTATTGAAATTCATTCATGACGTTCTATGTTAAGGATTTACAAGTACCACTAAAATGTCCTCTGTAAAAAAAATTTGTGAAAGATGAATCTAGGCTACATTGTTATTTGAGAGAAATCCTGCTGCATATCATAAAATTTTGCCTCATCACATTGTTACTGTGTACCAATTCACCTGTTTTTATTTTAGCATTTTTTTTTTTAAATTGTTTTCCTGGAAGTGTACTTTTTACCAATTCCTGTTGCACCAGGAGTGCTATGTAATGTATACTGTTAGAATTGTTTGGGGGGAAAAGTGCTGTTTAGTATCAGTAGATGTTCATTACTTATATGTTAATAGTCCCTATGAAGAAAGCAAGTTAAAACCACTTCATTTCAGTGTATAGGGGAATACTTAATATTGTTCTTTCACATTTTGAGTTTTTAATGTACTGTGTAAATGTAAACCTTTGTATAATTTTTTAATTTTTTTTTAACTAAACTCAATAAATGTGAATCAAATTTCAGCATGCTTCCAATTGCTTTTTCTACATGTATATCACACTGAAAATAGTAGGTATATGTACAGTAAATAGTAAAGTATTTATCTTCAAAAGCCATTTTATTAGGGCCCTGCAAGGATGTACGAGTGCCCTATATAGTAATCACTGTATGTTAGACATTCTCTGTGGTCACAGATTTTCTTTTTTTTTTCCCCAATATACCTTTTATGATAGTCCAGTTATGTTCCAATTTGATTGTCATTTCAGTTGGTTAAGGATATCCGCACCTCGGCCAGGAAGGATAACTCTTAAAATTATTATTTAATTTAAGAAGTCTCAAAATTAAGCTTGAAATTGAATTTTTTTCATTTTATGCATCTTAATATGATTCAAGGTTATTTTGAAGTCTTAAAAACAGTCTTGTAAAAAGTTGACATTTGTACCCCATAAAAGTAAAAAATAAAAAATACAATTTTAGGGAAATCGAGCTTCCTTTAATCTAGCCTTAAATACCAATGTTTATCAGTATGATGTGAAATAAGAAGAAATCTGTGATGTTTTACAATGATAGCAGAAACGTTTTACACTATGTATAATATAACAGTTGAAGTAAAAAGAAGAGCTGAAGTACCATATAAGTATAAAAAAAACGTGCAACTTTCTCAAAATGCCTGGATACCTTTAATTTTTTTAATCGTAAAACATATTTGTTGATCAATTTTTAATTAGAAAATGTATAGCGGGTGCATTTATTCATGTTTCCTGAAAATATATTCAAGATTTTATAATTTTTACTATATAATATGATTAACTATAATGAAATACCATGGGTTAATACACATTAATTTGAGAATCCAGAAACATTTTTGTGAGCATTTTTAATTACCCAACTCCTGATTTTCATAACCTGAAGATTGGACTACCTTAAGATAAATTTGATACCAAGATTGATTGAGGAAGATGTTTGCATTCAATGAAGGCTGGCACATGAAATGTATATTCCTTCTGGTTCAGAATGATATGTAATGGTCTGGGCCATGGATATTGACCTGGGTAGCTCAGGGGTTGGGGCATCTGACAAATGGTCCTGGGTTCGATTCCTGGTACAACCATACATTTTCTCCTTTCTTGTTACATAACTTGATGCCATTGACCACCCCTGGACTTGTAAAAGTCTTGCCAGTGACAATAAGAACTTGGGTTGTGTCTTTGAGAGTGAAGAAAATTTAAAGACGGAGGATGTGATTGTTTGGGCTGTCGATATTGGCCTGGGTAGCTCAGTGGTTTATAGAGCACCTGACAAGTGATACAGGGGTCTCCAGCAATATATTTTCTCCTGTGCTGTTATAGATAATTCTAAGAAATTGTTTAAAAATAGCTATAATTAAAGATAAGATTGTTATGCCCCATCATGAAACTGATACATTACTAGTATTGGTGTGACATAATTTTCTGACCTTAACCTTTCCTGTGACCTTGACATCATTATTCCCTATTTTGCATTTAGCTCAAAGTAACTGTTATTTCCTTTGACCTCAACCCCACTTTTTATTTTGCATATACCGGTAGATTCAGAGAAATTGTTCCAGTTTTCATCAAACTTCAAACACTAATACAAATTTGTGTGAGCTATTCAACTGTGTCATAATGTTCTGACCTTGACCTTCCCTATGACCTTAACTTTACTTTTCAAGATATTTTTACTAATCAAATTTTATAGTTACTTATTAGAGCAATTAAACTCCATCATATTTTTTTAACCTTCTCGTGACCTTGAAAGTCACTTTTGAAGAATTATTTAATCAAATATATACAAAGATAAATATGGTATGACAGCAATTCAACTGTGTCATTTTTTTCTTACCTTGACATTTCCAATGACCTTGACCTGAACTATTCCTTCATTTTGTAGTTCCTTATAAAGTTTCACAGAGTGTTCAAGATTTTTTCATCAGACTTTGACTACTGATACAAATTGATAATTGCAATGAACTGTGTCATAATTTTCTGACCATGGTCTTTCTTTCCCCAACACCTTGAAGAATTATGCACACTAGCTCTCGATTCCTGCCTGCATTTTTTCATCCATTTAATTCAATATAAATGGCAATTTGTCCATTAAAACTTGTTTGAATGCAAAGTCTATGTCGATTGGTCGGTATGTGGGTACACCAAGTGTAATCTTGGAACCCTTTGCTTGACAGTCATCAAACTTGGTACACTGGTACCCTGTGAAGAGATGACCCCTATTGATTTTGAGGTCACAAGGTCAAATAACTACATGTACATGCATAAATTTTGAACAATGTATCAAATGAGTTAATGAAAACAGCTCAATCTTTAAAGAGAACAGAACTCGTAATATATATATATGTAAGCAATTTATTGCAAAATTAAGCGTTAACAAAGTATACAGTTTTAAAAATTGATCGAAGCATAAATTAGTATAATTTTTCAGTCCTACAACCTTGGGATTCAACACAACCGATACTGCAAGGAGTGGACAAATATTTCCCTTCACTTTATAACAACCACATTCACAGTAAACCCAATATAAATTCATCATTCCTGACAAATAGACAATCCTTCATTTTTTTAAACAACAATTTTATAAATATTTCTGTGTATAAAAACAAAAAATTCCTATCAATAATTTCCTTTGAGCTTCATTTGAAAAACAGGGAAAAATAAACTAACAAAGTGATCACAAGAGAAGATGGAATGGTACAGAAGAAAGAAAACAAATAACAGAGCAAGATAATGCCATACTGGCCTGAGGATACCACTCGCTCATCAGTTAAATAGTCAAATCCACGGGCTGGAGTTGAAATGTTCTAATTCAACTTGATTAAGCATGCTGTTAAAGACAACCTAGCTTTTCAAGTTATTTTAATACACGTAGATAGCTATTAACTAGCTCTTAAAGTTATTTAAATACATGTAGATTGTAATTGCACTTATTTTTAATAGTTTACAATTAAAATTCTACCATTAAAAGTCGGTACATGTTCATAGATTATCTCAACACACCACTAACAATATCATATATATGTATTAGTATTAAAATGGAAATGTTATGAAAAGTCATATATTATGGAACAAAGAAAATGGACAACCTATCATTTACATGTGTGATAAAATATCACTGAAGAGAGAATTCATTCATAGAGCAACAGAAAATCACAAATATTATATAGAAAATTATATATCATAAATTACATAAATCTAAGTCTCAAATTCACAACCAAACAGAATAATACCTATCCTCAAAAATGTAAGAAAATAATCTCTTCTAAAAATAAGGAACATAAAGTGAAAAAAAAATACATTTTAAAAATTACTCCACATAATTGGATTATTTCAGAATTATTTATCTACTACAGCTGTACTAAGGCAGTGTTTCCTTTTATGTAAAAAAAAAAAAAAATAAAATGCTTATACAAGATGAACTAACAAGCACAGATTAAGCATGAATTAACATATAAATTTTTATTTTTAAAAAAAATCATATTACTATTACTAAAAATTTCTCTACAAATATGTTGCATACAAAATTATATTAGAAATTATGAGAGAAAACTAAATAGTCATTTTAAGAGTGCCTTCATTTTAATTCTATCTACCTGTGCATAAGAAATGAAAATGTAAGCTAAATTCTATCCATAAATGATTTTTTTAAAAAATATTTATGCATATTCTTGATCAATGTACAATGTACATTATGTTTATGAAAATATCACTGTGCAAAATCAAAATTACAAAAAATTGTTGGTGATTTGCTTGGACTGAAATGACACTAGAACAATTAATTTAGAAAGAAAGAAAACCCATACTCTATTTTTCCTTTCTTTTTTTTTGAGACCTGTAATGAAATCAAATAGACATTTCAAATACGGTTTCATTTAGTACATGTTACTTATTTGAAATTGCACAGTGATCAACATAAAAAAAATTCTTGCATCAATCTACAGAAGAAACTCTAATAATACAACAAATTTGTTCAATTTTGACTTTTAAACTGCACCACAGTTTCTTCTCATTAACTTGCATATAGCACTAATTACTTAAATCAGCACCTGGTGCATACAAACTGTCCTCACTGTGTTTTGTCCTCACTGTGTTTTTATCGTGTATACAGTATCAGAATAACACATACATTATCATGATTACAGAGAACATGATCCTAACTGGATTGACTTAACCATTCAAAAGCTGCCTCCTCAACAAATCTTAAAAATTTAGAATATAGCAACCTAATTTAACAACGCCCAAAATACATATATAATGCAAAAGGTGCATAACAGATCTTGTCCTGTTCTTTTATAAACAGCACTTATCAGGTCCTCCTTTTCTTTATACTCTCTATTTACTGGTACTTTACTTTTTTAATAAATGGTTTTCACTAGTCGTCATCTTCACTGAGGTAGGGGTTGGAGATCATCTTGATTATGGTTTTCATCATTGCAGCAGCAGCCAGCGAGGCATAGGGTTGCCATTCCTTATTTTTAGATCCATCATTATAATCTGATATTCCTCTAATAAACATGAAGCTGTCCTTTCTATTGCCTACGATGGATTCTATAACCTGGTCATATTCGCAATCAAAGCAGGTGATGCCATAGTTGACGGCAAACTCTAGCCTAGTGTTGTCGTATTTTGTGATTGGTCTGCCTGATCCCAACACTCCAAACCTGACCGTGGGTGCATCCTCCCTCCCCTGAGCTTCTTCTGGTTGATCTGGATGCTGAACTTCAATGACATTCTCCTCCCCTATGGACATGTAGAGTCTATCTGACTCTTTGGGGGGCCTGTTGAAATCGGCCTCTTGTTTCTCCAGCAGTTCTTGCCCTTCCTTGATGTAGCGTTCCCATGGTGCTTTTTCAGGATGTCGGGTACACCTTTCCTCAAGTTTTTCAGCCAGACGCTGCAATGACATATCTCGAGGAGACCATGTCCTCATTTTGTACTGAATATTGCCCTCTTTGTCTTGCAGGATTTGGTCCACATGATAGTAGAAGTATCCCTTGTCATTACAACGAGATAACACAATGTCTCCCAGTCTGACATGCTTGTAGAAGTTTGTGTAATGTGGTACCCCTCCTGCTACTCCCACCACAAACACATGCTCTATATTCTGGAATGTACCTGCACAACAATAAATTCATCCATTTTTTCATGAAGTTACAGATTCACAAGCCACTTTTGACTTACTGGAACATATAGAGGACATTGATATTTGCTAATGATTGTCAACTTGTTAAAAGCTTTGAAATGATGGAAGTATAAATTTTCCTTATTGTAAGTGACTTACCAAGCAACCTAGTGGTGGTGTTGCCAGATGAGATTTGAGCTGCTCTGGACTGTCCAATTCGTGGGAGTTTGGTTGATACACACTTGTGCTCCCCAATAAAACCTACTGTGTACACATTAGACTCTCCTACAACAGTAATCATATTGTTGTCAAAGTTAGCTGTTGTGGCATAAAATGTCAGATGGCACGACATATAGGGCTGTCATTGAGGAGTATTTAAAAGTAGAAACACCGAGAAATAATTTAATACTTATATAATTGCAATTCTTTCAAATACATACACACAAACAGACCTAAAAATATGTAAACTTAAGAATTCTGTTCATATGAAAAATTATGGAAATTTTTAACTGCAATAAACTTAATGCAGCCTTCATAGTCAGACATGTACAGCTACATAAAATCTCCAACATACATGTAGTTTAACAAAATGATCTCATAGTTAACAGCTAAATCCCCAAGAAAGTTATATTATAAGTGTTAGTTAAGTCTAGTCACTCTAACACTATTTCTTAAATTTGACCTGATTTTAATCAGTTCTTATTAAATTACAGGAAAAGACTTTTACTCTTTATTAATTAACTCATCAAAAATTGACTCTTCAAAAAAAAAAAAAAAATGTATCAATATCGCAAATTTCTAATGAATGAAAATAATCATACATCAAATTCCACCGATGAAAACCCTAGCAAAGCATTTCTAACTGTTCAAATTTATCCTTTTTTTAAAGCATAAAGCCAAGTCATTAATTTTCTTAACTTCCAGATCATTATAACACATACAGTAATACTGATTACACCTCTTTGTATACAAACCTTCTGTTTTGTACTTGACAAATGTAGTTTTGTTGTCCATCATGGCATCTACAGCCAGTTTTTCACAGTAGTTGGCAGTAATTATGGCAATGGTGGGCTGTTGGTTGGCAGCAATAGTAGGCATCTGTTTCACCAACTGTACCTCAGATTCTTTATGAAGATTGAAAATTCATTATCAATTTTCAGTTACTTTTATAAATACATGTATGAATGTTCCATGAGATCCACAGGCTACTATACTGATCAAAGTCATTTTTTTAATACTAATTGAGTAATAACTGTCATATATGTTGGGCCTCCTGATGTGGGCCTATTTTAAAACAGTGGTTCACACTTTGACTTAACTTCAATTTACTCTATGAAAATGACCCTGATTAAGGTCAATCCCATGAAAAAACCATATACACTACCCCCCCCCCCCCCCTCCCCATTTTTTTTTGCATTACATATAGATGTATTTCTTAAATCTTCAAAAACAATAATGTAAATAAATTCCTAATCGAAATATATTTCTGATATTCAATACATATCCACATGTACATACCAGTTTATGACCTTAAACAATTTTTGTAATATCAATTTCCTGTCAGATAAAATTTGTACTGCCCGTAAGTTTAAATGAACAATTCATAAATATTCAGGGCACTCTCAGAGTGAAAATAACATACCTGTTTTATCATCCTCCAAAACATGTCTTACAACTTTTCCATTCTCCATTTCTCTGACCAGATTTTTGGATTTCAGTTCATCCAGCTGTTGAGAAATCATTGCCTCATCTGCAGCTGTAATCCTGCAATAACAGAATATTAACAATCTTACTATTAAAAGTACTTAGGACTATCCCAGTAAAAAAAATATCTGAGGGGTGGAACAGCATTTTTTCACATCTGAGTAGGACATTTATTTTTCTAAGGAGTAGGTGCAGTTATCTCAGAGCTCTTGGTATGAATGTTGAGTTATCTGATAATACATCAAATGTTAAATAATTTCCTGCAAATTTGTAAAAACCTTCAAATCTATGAAACTTGATTTTTATTTTTAAGTAACATGCAAGAGTTCTCTTTCCAGAAATAATAGATAGAACTCTGAGTCACAGCAAATCCTGACCATGAAGTAGTTTTTACAAATTTACATCATTTACAGAAACCCCAACAATGAATAATCTCTTGGTAAAAAAATTTTTAAATGGAGCCATAGAAAAATCAAGCTGATCATGTAACTCTTAGAACCACCACCCTAACAGTAGTAGTGAATGAATGAAAAAAGAAAGTTGTCTTCTCCTTTGAAGTGAAATAGCCATCAGCATTTAACTGAATTTAAAGCAGAGCTCATACAGTACATGTAATTTATAATTTAGACCAACAGACAGAATGTTTTTTAGTGGACTTTTATATAGATCCTGTAGAATTTGCTGTATTTTGATCTCTTCACACCTGACTAGATCTTCCACCTCTAAGACATTAGGGTAGGCTGACTCTAAAACCTGCAGGATTTTTTCTCTGACAATCTCTTCTATTGGTCGTTTATCTTCCTTTGCTAGTCCTGTAAAAATATTCATCCATTATCAAAACATGCATGACATATCAGGTACAATATACCTTGTACATTATATAATCTTAAAATTTTCTTTTTTATGATAAATTCAGAAATGTAATTTATGTACAATGTATTGAAGTATGGTGAATAGAACATGAACAGCTTGTATAAATTTAACAATTAACCAGTACATCAACATGCTTAAACTGTTTGAACATCATTTTCACACCATGGAAAACACTAGCTCTATTCCTTTCATAGTTCCTCTTTTTGATGTTTAACAAGGCACAAAGGTTTAGGACTACCAGTAGCCCTATCACATTCCTTCATGCACTATACTGAACATTCTGGACCACCACATTTTGTTCACAATTCAAAATAAATATATCTCTGTATCTATATATCAAGAATTTTGTCTTTTTTTGAATCTCAAACAAGCAATACTAATGTCTTTCTCATTAACAATCAAAATTAATTTTGCAATTATATATTTCAAAACAACAGTCAAACTATAACTATTAGAAACACTAGTGAATTTTAATTATATCTACCTACACTTTAGCTAGGTATTAAACCAAAAGCAGATCTTGAACATGAAATTCAATCCATAAATTCTTCTTTACATTTAGGAAAAGTGGAAGACATTGAACAAAAACATAAATGAATATAATATACTAAGGATGTACAATAATACATGCTTATAGATAACATGCTCATAATGAATTGACACTTAACAGTGATTTCATTTCTTATGATTTTAAATATATTATGAACCTAATAGATATAATAATGAATTATGCTTATAATGAAGCAAAATCACCCGTCTCTGGCACTTCGTTATTATAAGCATGTTTTACTATACAAATCCCTAGCTTTAGAACAATAGGAACTGCTTGTGGTTTAATTGTTTTTTCCAAACTGAATTAGGAACAATCAACTCTGTTACACAGTTAGGTGGTCTGAACAACACTGTCACCACACCATCACTTACCAAAGTAATCGTCCACATTGGATCCTAGCGCAGAGAGTAAATAAATACAGGTCATATCAATTAACATGGTCAGAAAGAAAGTCATATAAGTTTATTATAAGTTAGAAAATCTGATTATTTGTTAGAATATAAATAAACTTGAAAGTATATGCTTAAGTTTTCCTACAATTTTTTTTCACTGCTAACTAAAATAACTGCTGTACATATATATGGAGAAAATGCTTTTCTACATAGATCATCTGCAACAAGACGTTTTTCTATAGGTCATGTGAAAAGTAACTTTCTACTGTATGTTTAGTAAGATATATAACTGTGGGTCTGACTTTTACTATTCCTAATATTGATAATCCCTCCCCCCTCCTTAAAAAATCCTGGGTCCCTCCACCTGCAGAACTGTAGCTCTTTGGAAAAAAAATATTGACAGACAGGAGAGCTATAGTGCTACCCACAGAAAAATCTGTATATTTATTGCACACAAAAAGTTGTGCTCGGTTCTGGATTTATTTTTCCAAATTCTTTCCTCAACTGCACAAAAGCTCAGTTTTAAAAAATTCCTGAGACCTCTATCAACTACTCTCCTAGTTGACGTCTGCATGAAGCATGTTGGACCCTAGAGTCTTGCCATCCAAATGGCAGTATAAACAGGTAAAATTTTCAATGGTCTCAATTTTAGGCCCAGGAGGGCTATTAACAACGGTTATAACGAATGCTTTGTTGTGGAAATAGTAAAAGAATTTGTTAGGAACACATGGTTATTAATATAGCAGTTTAAATATATGTAGAAATAAATTGAGAAACAGTGCTTTTTTTGTGTGTGCAATAAATATACACTTTTTTCAGTGGGTGGCACTGTAGCTCTCTGGTCATTCATCCTAATTTTTTCAACCAGTGAGCTTCAAATCTGCAGCAAGGATCCCTTTAACAATCTTATTCGCTTTTACAAATCATGAAACAATTTTTGAAATTAAATTTTTCCATAAAAATCAAAACACAATATCCTAAGTACTATTATTAAAGAACTGTTAGGAATTACATGCAAGTATTCTAATCATATTTTTAAGGATATGCAAGTTAAACAAAACTAATTAGGCCTACATACAAATGTGTGCTTTGAAATTCACTAGAAAATATAAAATCTACAATCAGTATAAACTTTACAGGTGCTTCATAACAAAGCATGTTCATTTTTTATTTGTCTATGTCGTATTTATTGTACAAAGTACATTAATAACTCATATTAATAAGTGAATAAATGAGGACCAAATTAATCAAAGATAACAATAATGTAAAAACCTGGTCAAATTAGTGAAAGTTATAGAAGGAGGGAAAAGTAAAGACCAAACCTGGAACAAAAAAAAAATTTAAAGCTGATTCATCACAACCACAATAATATAAAAAAAAATATATGACAACTAATCAAATTAGGATCCAATCTGAATTCACTCAAAATTCTCCATGCTTTTATTATGCAGCATACAGCTTTGTTTTTCTTCGTAATTTCTTCTACTAAATCAATATTCAGATAACTGCAATGCAGTGAGACAAAGCTACACTGAACTGTTGCATTACGACGACAATCAATGGCAATAAAATACTGAAGAGTCAAGAACACACAAACCCAGGGGCTTAAATCCTTATTCTGCAGGAAACCTGGCTACAGAGACCACATTATAACCAAAAAAAGTAGCCCCTGAGTTTATGGTTTTGCAAATCAATGTCATGCCACTATTTGCTGTGACATTAACATGCAGAGAACCCCAGTGAAATTTACAGATCAATAACACAGAAATGTAAGTGGCATTGAATTCCAAGTCAGAATATCCCCCATGGTTTTCAATGCATTTCCAGTTTTAGTTAATTAACAAATTATCCTTTAGCTACAGACCTGTCTTCACTGTGGTTATTCATTATCTTACCTACCCATCATTAGCATTTCTGGAGAAATGCCTGAACCTTGAAAAGTGACAGTGGACATATTAGAAAGTGATTATGTGTATACTGGAATTCTATATAAGATCACAAAATTTATGTGTGCTCCTTATGATCCTTATCCATACAAAAAAAATCTGGAAATGGTGGAGAGAGTGAATTATAAAGCAAGGAAATCTGTGTAACTAAAGTCTCCAGAGGAAAGAGAGAAAAACCCTCTGACATGCAAGACAAGAAATTCCACAAATCTACACATAATACATCCCTTCTGATTGTTATTTACCTTCTGAAAACAAATAAGTTTATACAGATTACTTGAAGAAATAAAAATATGACGGAATTACACAACCTGTCAAAACCCATGAATTTTTAAATCGCTTTAAGTATGATTAAAAATTTAAAACACATTTTGTTTTATATGCATTATGATATGCATTACTTCATGTTATTTTTTTTTATTGATATATACATGTAAGTGTTTCAGTTTACTGTTTTATTTATTTAGCTCCAATGTAAATGTGGTGATGATCTGGTAAAACATCACACAGACATGATATGACTGTTTACCTGGAGTTAATGGGGCCTCCTGTTCTGTGAGTTGTCGGATTTCAAGATCAATCTTTTTCGCCAGTTTGTACTCAGGCTTCTGCATCTGCTTCATGCATTTTTTAATAAAACCAACATAATCTGCAAGGTAATCAAATAAAATTCTCTTAAAATATCAAATTCAATGTCTTTGTATTGAGAGTTACTATGACATTTTTCTGATTTAAAAGACTTTTAATGTAATAATTTTTAACTATGACCGTTTTTTAAAGCCCTTTTTATTTACCTCTTGGGAAGTTAGCTGGCTGGACAAGCTCCTTAAAGAATTCATATGCAGTAGTTACTTGATCTAAGTAATCTGTATCATCTACGTACCAAAATTTCAGTCTTCGACTTTCCTACAAAATTATATAGATATTTTTAAGACTTATTCATGTAAAGACCTTTAAAAGTGTTAACATTTACAAAAACCCTATTTTGTGGTGAAAATGTCCAGTCTATGCGAAAGTCAGTAAAATTTGGTTCGGGTTGGTAAAAAAATTCAGGATACAGGACCGATTGTCCGATGAAAAATGAAAGCCTATAAAAATCTGAATTTAGATGTACATATGGTCTTATTGTCCACATATGGTACATATATGGTACATGTACATATGGTCCTATTATCCTTTATTTAATCCATTTAGCAGTAATGCATGTTTAATTTTAATCTATAAGAATCCTGTCATGATCGTTTATTTCTAACTCGAATTTCCTCTGTCATGGAATATAGATCCATAGATAGCTCATACATAGATTCGGTTGAGCGAAATTATTTTCATTATAGAACAAGAGTAACTGGATCTATTTGAGGTTCAATTTAGCAGTGAAAATCCCCCTCCTTTTTACAATCCCTGTATCATAATGATGTATGATTGAATTTAAAGAAAAAAAGGTTGGTCTGGTAAGTAAATGCTTGGTCTGGTAAAATATATATTTTTACCAGACCTTATGTCCTGTAAAAATTTTAGACTTTCGCATAGACTGAATTTCATTTAAAAAATCCATTTCATCCAAAAAATGAAATTAAAAAAAAGTTTCCTTAAAATATGATAATTAGGATAAGATTTTAGTTCTTACCACCACTCGTTTTTCTGTTTTCTGGTCGACAAGGAAGCAATTAAATCCAATCTGTAGCTGAGGTCGACCTAGATCTGTGTCATCTGGGATCTCTTTATTAATCACCAAACCTTTGTGCTGCCCCCCTGCCACGTGGACTGTTTGATCATCATTCAGCTCCAGCTTCTTGCGTTTCTCTATCCTAATGTGTGTTGTGTTCCCCTTCTTGGTGGGGGTCATTACAACTAAAGATACAAATTTTTATTCTACATCCAATGTATTTACTAGTCTTCAAGAAATCTACATAATCAGAGTCACAATTCATTTTTAAAAACTTCTTTTTTTAACGCTTTACCACACCAAATGTGTTTTGTTTTACTTCACAACAAAAGAAAATTGTGCATTATTTAATTTAACGATGAAAATAAGATATTTCTTACCTTCTTCATCAGACATTTTCAAACTGCTATAACCCCTAAAAAGCACCAAATAATAAAAGCAAGATAAATTTGCTGAAACAATAGGAAAATGTCAGATCATCTACCATCAATATTAATCTTTATTTTGACATCTTGTCTTCTTTTGTTATGGTTGGTTTGAGAGCAGTCACATTCAGACTCAGATTGAAAGCACAACTTTCAGGGCTCTTGACTGTCTTTAATCAGACTACTGAACAGCCCATTCCCAATGAAAAATAGGTACCCTTTTCCCAATAGTATTATTTTCCTAATTAGTAATGATAAAGACATAAAAACACTAGAAAACAAAAATGTGGTGTGTTTTATACAGTGTATATGTTGATTTTACCCAATGTTCCCCCAACACATCACTGATTTTTCAAATGACTGGGCCCTACCCCTGTACCAAAAGCAAATGATGACACTTTGTACAATTAAAAAGAAGTAGACATGCAAAAATATTTCCATAACTTTCCTGCTTGTCAGTCGCAGTCTAGAAGTTTGCTTGTCCACCTGGGCAGGTAATTTAAATGCTTGGAAAGTTTATGATGATTTTCTACCAATAAATAAAGTGTCTTTATTGCTTTTTTCTGTAGTTAAGAATTTTAAACTGAAAATGGTGAGAATCCAGAAATCAGAAGACTTGAAATTATACTCAGATGGTTAAAAATAATAAAAAGTATGGGTAAATTGGAAGGCAGGTCTGTAAAAAGTGTTTTTGAGAGATTGTCTTTATATTTAAAAAAAAATGTTGAGAAAAAGTGAATATTTCAACAGTTTTTGAAACAACTAGGGTTAAAAGTATGTACCAAATGCATCTAATAACCCCCCCCCCCCCCCAAAAAAAAAAAAATCACAAACACACACACACTGCAAATAAAAGTGTTGTTTGGTTAATCTTTAAAATTCATGACTTAAATTCTTTGTTAAAATTACATATGCAGCTTTCTAATGCGAGCTGTACATTGTTGCTATTTCCATCGAGCTCACCTGAAATACAGGTAAATAGTCTGAGGAAGTGACTCACGTCAACTGCACCCATTAGGGCTACTGTACCGATAAAGGCTCATCGACGATATTCTTACGTTTATTTCATTGCGTAAACATAAAAACTTGAGTTTGTTTATACATAGACTAACACAAAAAGGAGAGCATATTGCATATTTCTACACAAGTCATGAAAGTGTTCATACAGCAGTCTTCGGATAGCGCTACCTTGTCGTGGTTGTAAAGAATATACGTTTTTGTACCCAAAATGCTTCTGATAAGCATTCTCCTACATTATCTTACCTTTCCTATTCCAGTTTCATATGTTCTTATCTGTCTATCTCCGTAACTTTTTAATACAACACAACCCGCTTATCTTTTTACAGAGATGCCCCTCTGGCGTCGGCCATACTTGATACTACGATTGAGCATGCCCAGAGAATTTTTCGACATTATTCTTTGGCGGGAAATTTAAAATTAATAATTGATCAGTTTTGGTAAACTATTTAGTTGAACAAGCTACTGTTTTAAATAACTTTTTTAAAAAAAATTGTCATATATATATATATATATATATATATATATATATATATATATATATATATATATATATATATATATATATATATATATATATATATATATATATATATATATATATTCTTGTGTAAAACTCTCATTCCCTGTTGTGGCCTTAACCTCCCACATCATTCGTATAAAATAAAACAAAATAATCTGATGGGTGTACCGGTAATTATTTATAAGCAAGACAAGCAGGATGATCGGGGATCAACAAACTAATTTGTCTAATACTCAGTAAAAAATCTTTCAGTAGATCTATTTACTTGCCTGTACTTGCCCCCATCTGTCATTATCACACGCAAACTAAACAAACAATAGAGCATGAGCACTATTTAGTTAACTCTTCCCATTCCCTCAACATTGCGTTAATAAATTAGCCTCTCTCGGTCTATGAAGAATATTTAATGTACAAAGATAAGGTATTTTTGTTTAATTACTAAAAACTATGAAAGAATTTTTTGTATCTTACACCATAAAAATTCCTATATAATTCTCTTCTTCAATAGACCTCAGTTTCAATTACATTATTTACAGTCTGTAAATAAGCTGTCACCATAAGCGGAAAACACGCCATGGAGGTTACTCTCTGAATTATTTTTTTGTTTCTTGTTTGCTACACTTAGTAATGAACTTAAACATTATTTTCAGAATTCTTTGAAAAAAAAATCAGTTATTGGGCTTATACAAAACTACTATAAATAGAACGCGTGTCATATTCGTGTACATTACGTCCAATGAACCCTAACTCCGTCACCAGGGCCCTCTACAATATGTCAACGTACGTATTTTAAATTAGAATTTTTTCCAGTTTAGTATTCTTAAACTTGTAAACACAGAAAATTAGTTTTGAAGATTTAATATGGAACGCCACAGCTGTCTTAAGGGTAAAAAATATGCATCACAGTGTCAATTTTACATAACATTTATAGTATATCCTTTATATCACTAAGTCCACTTTATATAATATGTAGTCCATTCTTTATATCATAAAGTCCACTTTATATATTATGAAGTCTATTCTTTATATCATTAAGTCCACTTTATATGTTATGTAGTATATTCTTTATATCATTAAGTCCACTTTATATAATATGTAGTCCATTCTTTATATCATAAAGTCCACTTTATATATTATGAAGTCTATTCTTTATATCATTAAGTCCACATTATATGTTATGTAGTCTATTCTTTATAACATTAAGTCCACTTTATTATATTATGTATTCTATTCTTTATATCATTAAGTCTACTTTATATTTTATGTAGTACAGAAGCTTTACTATGCTGACAAATCAATGTACTACAAAGTCAGATTCATTTACATGCAGTCAAAAATACTATGCTGAAAGGACTTAGAGTACTCTGAAGCAATATTGTTTTTATACTTATTTTAGACAATTAATAATTTATACTTAGACAATTAATGCAACACTTGATTACTTTTGATAAGACAAATACTCGAAGGCAGTTAAGATCACCTGCATTCGAAAAATCATGTGGTTTTAAAACAGAAAAATAAAAAAGAATTTTCATCATCTTTGACCACTTGAGAACAAACAGACAGTTGTAAATACAATGTAGGTTAAGTACTTCAAGGAGAATCCCTTTTAAGCTCTTTGACGGGTCTCAGGAACAGGACAGGGCCAATTAGTTAACCTGAAATTTGTTTACTCTTAGTACTGAAGACTGATATAGAGTTTGAAGGTAAAATATTACCCAGCTTCTCGTTGAAGTGTGTTTCAAAAAATTACTGGTACAAAGTAAAGGGGCCAAACGGCTATTATATATGGTAGTATTAGGCTGTAGTGGTACCACCAAGTGGTGCCCAGGGCAGGGTACATACTTCAAGCAGCTGTTACACCCATTATCTTTGAAGTGTGTTTTTAACCATTACTGGGACAAGGTAGATGGTCCCTTGTGCTATCATTTCCCGCTATCAGAATGGGGCTGTAATGGTACTACCAAGTGATGCCAAGAGTGGAAGACATTTTTCCAGCATGCATTTTTCATTCCTCATTGGCCATATGAACAAGAGTTAAGGACATTAGGGAGTATGAAATATGCCTGTAACCTAAAGCTACACTTCCTGAAGGCCCAATCTGAAATCCTGAAGTGATAGTCATATAGGTCTTGAACTCTACTTCAGTCATATTATGCTTTGTGCATACTACAAAGACGAGAGGTCGCTTGAGTATTATTCAACAATTTGAAGCATCTATAGAAGTGTAAAATAAATCAAGATAAACTGAAAAAATGAAGGTATGTTGCCCAAAAGCCATCGTCTCAAGCCACGGTCCAGAGTCCACACACAGCTCTCTCCTACCCGTGGCTGCTTGATCACAAAAAGTGTCGTAATCTTGAATATTTACGCCTCTTTGTTATGACGTCATGTTCAGCCAATGACAGTACCATCGCAGTTGAAGTCAACAATTGACATCAACAGTAAATGATTGAGTGTTGAAAGGCCGCGTTAAAGTTCATTTTCCGACTATGTTTTACTCGCATTGGTCAATTTTTTAAATGAGGTACGAAATATTCTCTTCTCATTCAACCACGGCCAGAATGGGAGAGGATCGTACATTTTGGCAGTGGTTTGCAACGATGCACAAAAGCAAGAGAAAAAGAATGATCATTGATCAACAAAATAGTAAGAATAGTATTCAGTTACGAATTGTAAAGTAGATGTCTTTAATTTTTGGTACTTGCCAGTGCCTAATCTGAAATTGTATTTGTCACTTTATGCAAAATACATCACACAATCGTGCTTGATCAATGTAGTTAAACACAACATTCCCTCTAACATTGGCCTCTCAGAGTTTTGAATAACGAGCATTGCAATGTCTTACAGCTGCATGAATCCTATTTCTTAAAGTCTGAGTGGATATTTACAACCCATGATCATTCCTATATTTCCTAGGCCTATGCAAGACTTCGGCAGACATGGCCGATTGCGTTTTGCCAAGAGTAAATTTCATGCTCCTGACATGCCTGACGAGCTGTCGTACATTTTGGTCTGCCACTACGATGTCCCCCTCTGTAAAGTCCCGTGGTATTTTTTGTTTAAAAATTAAAGTCTTACACAAAATTTTATAACATTGAACTTTGACAGTTGTTCTCATTTTGAGAAGGGGATATTGTAAATATGCACATGGATTTGGTCAATCGGTAATCAGAGTTATGCAGATAAAAAAACAAAATGTACGTCAGCCACATACAAGTAATTCTTAAAACTCCTGTATTAAAAAAATAAATAAGGACTTAATTCCATGACCCTTCACTTTTTTAGGTCACCTAAGTCACTCAGGTGACCTGTTGCTATCCGTTCTCGTCCGTCGGCGTGCGTCATGCGTTGTGTGTTAACATTTGAACATTTTTAGCTTCTTTTCTGAAACCGCTCAACCAATTTCAACCAAATTTGGCATATAGCATCTATGGGTGAAAGGGAACAAAAATTGTGAATTTCATGGTCCCTGCCCCTCTGGGGCCTGAGGGGTGGGGCTAAAACAACCAAAAATAATGCAATCTTTAAAAATCTTCTTCTTTACTCCTGGACATAAAGCAGTCAAACTGTTTGCATCATTGTAATAAGCATTGAGTCCTCTACCAAAATTGTGAAATTCATGGCCCCAGGATCAAAGGTTCTGGCCCCAGGGTGGGGCTATATAGATCATATAGTGAAAGTGCATTATTTCTTTGAAAATCTTCTTCTCTGCTCCTGGGTATTAAATTAAGTAACTAAGTACACAGTTATAAAGAGCAAGGGTGCCTCTTCCAAAATTGTGAAATTCATGGCCCCAGGGTCAGGGGTTCTGGTGCTAGGGCGGGGCTCTATTGATTATATATTGAAAATGCATTATTTCTTTGAAAATCTTCTTCTCTGCTCCTGGGTATTAAATAAAGTAACTAAGTACATAGTTATGATGAGCAAGAGTGCTTCTTCCAAAATTGTGAAATTCATGGCCCCAGGGTCAGGGGTTCTGGTGTAAGGGCGGGGCTCTATTGATTATATAGTGAAAATGCATTAATTCTTTGAAAATCTTCTCTGCTCCTGTGTATTAAATAAAGTAACCAAGTACATAGTTACGATGAGCAAGAATGCTTCTTCCAAAATTGTGAATTTCATGGCCCCAGGGTCAGGGGTTCTGGTGTTAGGGCGGGACTCTATTGATTATATAGTGAAAATGCATTAATTCTTTGAAAATCTTCTTCTCTGCTCCTGGGTATTAAATAAAGTAACTAAGTACATATTTATGATGAGCAAGAGTGCCTCTTCCAAAATTGTGAATTTCATGGCCCCAGGGTCAGGGGTTCTGGTGTTAGGGCGGGGCTCTATTGATTATATAGTGAAAAATGCATTAATTTCTTGAAAATCTTCTTCTCCCTGCTCCTGGGTATTAAATTAAGTAACTAAGTACATATTTATGATGAGCAAGAGTGCCTCTTCCAAAATTGTGAAATTCATGGCCCCAGGGTCAGGGGCTCTTGTGTTAGGGCGGGGCTCTATTGATTATATAGTGAAAAATGCATTAATTCTTTGAAAATCTTCTTCTCCCTGCTCCTGGATATTTAATAGAGTAAGTAAGTACATAGTTATGATGAGCAAGAGTACCTCTTCCAAAATTGTGAATTTCATGGCCCCAGGGTCAGGGGTTCTGGTGCTAGGACCGGGCTCTATTGATTATATAGTGAAAATGCATTAATTCTTTGAAAATCTTCTTCTCTGCTCCTGGGTATTAAATAAAGTAACTAAGTACATAGTTATGATGAGCAAGAGTGCCTCTTCCAAAATTGTGAAATTCATGGCCCCAGGGTCAGGGGCTCTGGTGTTAGGGCGGGGCTCTATTGATTATATACTGAAAATGCATTGATTCTTTGAAAATCTTCTTCTCTGCTACTGGAGATTATTTAAACAAACTAAGTGCATGATTATGATAGGCAAGGATGCCTCTTCCAAAATTTTTAAATATATGGCCTCAGTTTTTGGGGTTCTTGAGGAGGGGGGGGGCTCTATTGATTATATAGTGAAAAAGCATTAATTCTATTAATTAATCATTAATTAATCCTGTCTGCTCCTTAGTCTTGAGCTGATAAATAAATTGCTTAGCTATGATGAAAATGGGAGCTTCGAACAGAATTTTTAAATCTTGTGGTCATAGGGTCAGGGGTTCTGGCATATCGAGGGGGGGGGGGGCTTAATTTTGATAATATAGTGGAAAAGTGTTAATTCTTTGAAGTCCATAGTTATGATGATGAGGGTAACTCTTCCAAATTTGTAAATTTCTTGACCTTTGGTCTTGGGTTCTGATGTTAGGGTAAGGCTTTGTTGAATCTGTAGTGAAAATGCATTGTACCTGTGAAATTCTTCTCTGCTTCTGGGCATATCGGAAGCAAACTAAATAAAAGTTAAAATGATATAAGTAAGCGTATTTCTACCTGATTTTTGAACATCTGCACCATTTGTCTAAGCATTCTGGTCCTGGGCAGGGTTCTATTAATTTGTATTCTACTGAGAGAAGTTATTCCCCTTTTCCATTCACCTTTGATAATTAATCACTGTAAATAATGTATTTGAAAGGTTAATAAAATATGATAATTATGCAAGAATGTTTATCGTATAATTCAAAAAGCATTTTCTTAGTTTTAATAATCAGGTAGACCTGTAAGTAATAGATAAATAAAAATGAAACAAAAATAACTTATCTTCAAAGACCATAAGAGAGGTCAATGCTAGAGGTCTTAATATGGGTTTAAAAATTGTACAGAAGCACTAATAGTTTGATGGTGATAGTGTTAAGTGGGGGGCAGATTAGAACTTAATTTTTGAGTTGATACTGAATACTAGACTAATTATTTTGTTGATCCTGATCTTCCTACTTCTCTTGCTTTAGGGCAACAAAGCTTCATCTATCAGTGTATTTAACTTCGAAATTGTTGTATTATACTCAGGTGACCGTTAAGGCCCTTGGGACTCTTGTTTAGTATAAATTTAAAATTCTTTTATATTTTTTTTATTAATTTAAATTGATCTATCAGTTACAGTATTTACAGGGATTAATTATCATAAGTGAATAACAAAAGAAACTAACTTCCCGTTACAAGATCAACGGTGCTCATATCAGAACACTTGATCCATTTGTCCAATTTCAAAATTCTGGAAAAGTCACCCTTCCTTATTCCTTTTCATAACCAAGCACTTAGTTTGTCTGCTTAATATCCAGGAACAGAGAAGAAGACTTTCAAAGAATTGAAGCAATTTCACTATACATGTATGACCAATAAAGTCCCACCCTAACACAATATCCCATGAACAAGAGGCCTTAATTCACACTTTTGGAAGAGACACACTTGCTTATCATTTCTGTGCACTTCGTGTCTCTTAAATATACAACTGTGAGAAAAAAAACTAAAACTCCTAATCTAAGGACTGCAAATTTCACAATTTGTTTTTGAGGTATCAGTGCGTATTGAAATTCATAAAAGAGACAAGCTGTTGACAAATAAGTTGATGATTCAAGGATATAAAGAATCTCGTTAATAGACAATATTTCGCAAATTCTAAGGTTGAAACAATGGTTTTGCTTGCATCTACAATCTCTCGTTAAGTCCATTATTTTCACACTGTATTGCCTACTGATTTCTCCGGTTACCCGACCATGACAAAGAGCACACGGCGGGTGTGACCGGTCGACTTGGGATGTCCACTCATCCATGACACCTGATCCCACCACTGTTTTCAGATATCCATGTTGGCTTTGCTTTGTTTGCTTTGACTTTGAGGGTGATAACTGTTCTTTATCTTTTTTTCTAAATGCAAAAAGTCTGACTGCTTGATATCCAGGAATAAAGATGACTTTTAAAAGTTGCATTAATTTTGATGGTTTGAACCCCAGTCCTTAGGGTCCAAACAGCTAGGAACATGACATTCACAACTTTTCTTCTCCTTTTACCCATAGATAATATACGCCAAAATTGATTAAACTTGATACAGAGAAGAAGTTTAATGTGTCTAAACACGACGACAACAGATAGCAATAGGTCACCTGAGTAAATGAGCAACCTCATCTCCCTATGCAATGTTAAAATGTGACAATGTTCAGTTGTCCCCGTCATGCAGCCTCAAAGACTCTTTTAAAACGTGACAAAGAATACTTCCTATGATCCCTTACCCTGTGTTGGTTTGTTACATTAATAAAAAACGGTGGAGAAAAGGGTGCTTGGAACAACAATTGGTGGAAACCCTACAGTTCCAACTGAAGAGCGGGAATTGATAACCCTATAGCTCCCCCTCCCTCTGCCACAATAATTGTGTTTTCATGCGCACTTCAAGGAAAAGGGGTTATAAGCGAAATTTAAATTTTCTGGGAAAATGAACAAGAAAAAGAATAGAGTTTCTATCAAAATATTGGCCCCGTCTGGTTTTAAAGACCCTCCAAAAACTTAAAAGGAATACTCCTTATGATTCCTTATCATTACCTTGTGTTGGTTTGTTCTGTTGTTTGCAAAGAAATAACTACTTAAAAACGGTCTCAAACAAAGCACGACTTGATCTACCCCTAAAGTCCTAATCTAAGATCGGTAAACGATGCGCCACCTACTAATGCCCTTCTAATGATGCATATGCACTTTCCAAAAATGCTTTTAATAATTGACTTTGGTGATATTTTTTTTAATTTTCTATTTCAAATCCGTATAATTTTCCTAATGCAGGTGATCTTAACTGCCTTAGAGAATTGTTCTTATTAAGTAATTAAGTATTCCATTAATTGTGTAAGTATTAATTATTAATTGTCTAAAATAAAGTATAAAAACATTATTGCCTCTAAGTACTCTCGGTCCTTTGATGAATTTCTTAGTGCTTCATAAAATATAAAGTGAGCTTAATGATATCAAGAATAGACTACATAATATATAATGTGGACTTAATGATATAAATAATAGACTACATAATATATAAAGTGGGTTTAAAGTGATAATAAACTTTAATTTTAATATTTTTTTTACGCATAGATTTTTTAAAATTGATTTTTATTTATTAAAAAAAGAGGGAGATAAGTCTTCAACAAAGGTCAAGGTCATAAATTAGGAACCGGCCCATTCTTACATGCTAATAATAATAAATGGGAATTATGTCTAAATATACTGAGTATTCTGTTATATTTTCAAATTCATTGAATCTGGGGCTAATTGGGATGGAGTACCTTAATATAACGTATTTTATATGTAATAACGTCATGCTACGTTATCTCCAACGTGTAGCGTATTAGGGCAAATTAAATAAAATATGAATGAATAGACATATTTAATATGGTATGTCATATTAATCCTTTGGCAAAGACTTTCATAATACGACTGACACGTAAAAATGAGCATGTTGACGCACATGTCAAAGGTAGCGATGGAATAGCGCAAAAAGGAAAAAGTGCTTACTGATTTCAAATAAAATATGATAGATACAACTAGATCACGTGTAATTGTTATTTATTTTTGACGCATTCTTGAACTTGACTGTCATAATTTCTCAGCAATTGATTGTAGATTTTCAGGATGTAAAAATGACGTCATAATCGTATTCGTTTACAAAAGCGCGGAGTTTCCCGAAAGTGACGGAGTTAGGGGGTTTGGCGATACTAGTAATCAATAGAGCCCAGCACTAACACTAGAATCTCTGACCCAAGGGCCAAAATTTGGAAGAGGAAACCCTGCTAATCATTACCATGTACTTAGTTTATCTGCTTAATACCCAGGGGCAGAGTTTTTGAAAGAATTAATGCAATTTCACGATACAATCAACAGAGCTTCCCCTATAGCATTTGTTTGTTAAATACCCAGGAACAGAGAAGAATATTTTCAAAGAAATAATGCATCTTCACTATATAATCAATAGACCCCCATCCCACCCACACACATATGAACCCCGAATCCCCGGGGCCACGAATCTCACAAATTTGGAAGAGGCACCCTTGCTCATCATCATAACCATGCACTTATTCAATCTGCTTAATATCCAGGAGCAGAGAAGATATTCAAAGAATTATATAATGCATTTTTTTCTAAATAATCAATAGAGTCCTGCATACCTTATTACAAGAACTCTGACCCAGGGCCATGTAATTCACAATTTTGAAAGGCACCATTGTTCCTAATAACCAAGCACTTAGTTTGTCTGCTAAATACCCAAAAACTAAGATGAAAATGTTCAAAGAAATAATACACTTTCACTTATCATCAAAGAACCCGCCCTTACACCAGAGCCCCTGATCTAGGAGCCATGAAATTCACTATTTTGAAAGAGGCATCCTTACTTTTCATAACTATGTATCTAGTTTATTTACTTAATATCCAGAAGCAGAGAAGATTTTCATAGAAATAATGCACTTTCGCTATATAATCAATAGAGCCCCCCCCCCCCCCTCCAGAACCCCTGACCCTATGGTCTTGAATTTTACAATTTTGTAAGAGGGCATTACAGTCATGCCAACAGTTCAACTGCTTAATGTAAAGGAGTAAAGAGAAAGATATCTAAATATTGTATTACTTTAACTATGATGATTATAGCTCTATCCCCCAGGCCCCAAGGGGTTGGGGGGGGGGGGGCAGGGACCATGAAATTCAAAATATTTGTTCCTCTTTACCCATAGATCGAGCCTATGTGCCAAAATTGGTTGAAATTGGTTCTTGAACAGCGGTTCCAGAGAAGAAGCTGAAAATTAATGTTCAAATATAATCGCACGACGATCGATAAACGTTACAGACAAAAACAGATATATATAGCAGTAGGTCACCCGGATGCATGTGTATGCTTGTATGTATATATTTCAACTAAAATGAAGTATGCCTTTCGCAAACGCAATTCTCTAGAAAAAATATAAGTTGCAGACAGAGATTTAAATTAATCTTTTAATGTGACAGATAAAGATAACTCAATATCTTAACAGACACATGATAACTCATATATCTTGAGACTCAATCTTTAGAGATATTCATTCCCTTTCTATATATACCATGTGAAGCAAAATTTTAAGACTTGTATCTGTCTTCGCCCTTTTCATAGTCGCCTGCTATCCTGATAACATACAGTTTATATCAATAGGTCCCTGGGGCGCAGCGCTCACCGAGATCACTAGCTTGATCTTGCTGTTCTTTTAAAAGGGTTTTTGTCCTTTTTATTCAAATGAATAATTTTCACCCCATATATATATGTATTGTATTATACAGGTTTATCTATCCCCAAGGGGTCATAACATACACATTTATCATATACTTAGTAGTATATACACCGATTGCGCACTGTGCGATACTAGTGAAGTCACAATATCCCATATCAAGGATCGGTCCAAAAATCCATATCAGGTATCGGACCGGCGTGCAAAAATCCCCACAAACCGGAAGTAACGTTTTTATAAAGTAAGTTAATAATTAAACTTGAATTTATTTGAATAAACATGTAACATATAATTCTCTACTATAGAATTGGTGGACTTCATTTGTTTTCAAAGACCTAAAATTGGCTCTATTAGATTTTAGGTTATAAATATATGCACGAAACATTCAACTCGGGCCCCATATCAGCCCTTGGACCTTTGGCCCTCGTGCTGATATGGGGCCACTCAGACTGATATGATCGACATATGATATGGATTTTAGTACGTAATATTCTCTATATATTACATGGAAACTTCAATATCAAAAAAAGTTTGCATGTCGGGATTTTGATTTTCTCTTGTTTGGGTCCAATTCATTAAAATTTCTAAATTTTGAAATTACTAGTATTTACGCATAAATAAGGTTAGCGAGTGTAATTGCAATTTATTTGTTCAGGTCCTTTCCCACTTTTCACAAATTTCAAATAACCCGATACATCGAAATCAAACCGTTGTACGGTCACTATATATTGTTGTAGAACAAATCTGGACAAAAATTTCATGCGCCATTAAAGTCAAACATTTAGTAGTGAAAATGCCATTTACTAACTTTTCGGAAGGGGATTCCCGTACAAAACTTGTATCGTCATATGACTTGCAACATCTTGCTTTTACATGTGAAGAATTTACAGAGATTTTCTCCCTTGATTTGGTCCTCTGTTTTACCTACATCCTAACATCAGAGTCATTCATTGAAGAAACTTGATTCCATACAACTCGACAATATTTACATAAAGAACGATTAAGCGTGGTACTGCTACTCAGATTTAAAAAAATAATAATAATTTCCTATATCTTTGATGAAGCCATGATTTGAATACATGTACTTGTTAACAAATCAGATTAAAAAAAAAAACCTCTTTGTTTCTTCTTTATTTCGTCTTTTCTTTCAATTACCCCCTCCCTTTTCTTTGAAAAAAAAAAAAAAACGACGCCAAGTACGTGTCTGAACAAGGTATGCAACTATAATTTAATTTGCTACATACGTATTATTTTTAAGCCCCCGTAATCGAAGTTTCGGGGGCATATAATTTTTGCCCTGTCCGTCCGTCTGTTTGTCCGCAAAAACGAACATTGCCCATAACTTTTGATTGGTTGGAGCTTTGGCTTCATATTTTACATGTGTATTCCTTGTGACGAGAACTTTCTTTGGTCACCATCATATTTGACCTTGGAGTTTGACCCAACTTTAACCTTGGCCATAACTTTTGAATGGTTGGTGCTGGGGATTTTATACTTCTCATGTGTAATTGACAAAACCTTCCTTTGGATACCAACAACTTTGACCTTGAAGTTTGACCTACTTTTGGAAAATTTTAACCTTGGCCATAACTTTATTTTGAACGGTTGATGCTAGGGCTTTCATACTTAATGTGTAATCCTTGTGACAAAACCTTCCTTTGGATACCACCAACTTTGACCTTGGAGTTTGACCTACTTTTGGAAAACATTAACCTTGGCCATAACATTTGAACAGTTGGTACTATGGCTTTCATACTTCACATGTGTATTCTCTGTGACAAGACCTTTCTTTGGATACCAACAATTATAGCCCATCGTCTACCTGTACAAAATAAACCTTCCAAGTTATCTCATCATAACAAATTTAAGGTGTTGATGGACTCAGATTCTTACTGGGATTCCACATTTCATGTTGGGCCCTAATTAACATACCGAGAGAAAAGACAGAAAAAGAAACCCTTTTTTAATATTCAATTTCATAACAAAAGGATTATTTCATATTTTTGAACTTCTTGTTATGTGTGCGCGTGTGAAACCAATATATCGCCATTTCCAGTTTCTGTCCCTGTTCTTCAATATCCAGTCATTTTCATTTTAACAATGTACAAGTGCAAATCGTCTCAGCAATACAAAGGTTATGTCCTCTCGCGGAACAATCGAACTTTGAATCCTGAAGTGAGAATTTTAATCACTAAGTAATTAATATCATCAAAACCCTAACACGTATTTCGACAAGCGATCGATTTTAATCTCAAGATCTCAAGATTTACCTATACACTGTACCTTTTTCTCCGCCTCGCCTTCGTTTGGTTCCGTTTTCACATGACCCACTACTTCTAAGATCCCATACACCGACTAGGCTCCTAAAAAAGCACACAGATTCGTGAACTTGAACCGTCTTGCAGGTTCCACTTTATTCATCATGCAACAACGGAGCAGCTCAATTTTCATCACACCTTTACAAATGTTCTACAATTTTTCTTCTACTAAACAACTAATAAAGAATTCATTTGTTTGAAATTTAAATGAGGGTTGACACAAGTCAAATTTATTTTGATTTTGTATCTTGGAACAATAATTGAGTTAATTTTGAATTTACCGGGTTGCAGTAAATACAAAATTGTAACTTTAATTTACTGCCAACCAGCAAGTTCACAATTTACGATATCATGTGACACGAGTAAAATGTCAAACGTTTTCCAACATGGTTTCCATTTTGAAATAAAAGGTCTCCGCAGACCCGTACGAAGCAATTTCAATTGGGGGAGGGAAGGGTACAACCAAATTTTTTTTTGGAGGGGGGGGGGGGGAGGATTCCTTGATAAGCGAAAGAAAGAAAAAAGTCATCAGACGTTATTACTGAGGGGGCACAAGCATTTAGTAGCTATAATTTCTATAGTATATTATACATCGGCAAAATACCCCCCCCCCTCCCCCCCGTTCGTACGACCATGCTTCATCAGCATGTAAAACATTCATATTCACGTTTTCTTAACAAGATGGCAATTCATCAAGTTTATCAGAGAAAAAAAGAACAAAGAAAAACAATACAGATATTCTAAAGGAAAGATGTAGAAGATTTAGAACTTTTTTCAGGAAAACATTTAAATAGAATGCTGGGATCACTTACCGAGTTAGATGTGATCGACACAAAATACTATGCCACAACAGACACTTCATGCGTGATAAAATTTGAGCTACTGCATCGCAATGTTGCATTAATGAATAGCATACTTTTTTCAGTAATGTATAAATATCAACTTAAAACAGATTCCTCAGTGGACGTAACCTTACATGTAGCTTACATATTCCCAAAAGAACCCTCACCGATCTTTTCCCCCATTTAATTTCCCTCCCCGTGAGCGAAAATACAAACAGCCTACCTTACTTAACTTACTAGGCCTACCGACCTATCACCTATTGCTGGAACGTCTGCTTCCTATCATCACTTCCGGTCTATTATCAAAGCTGGAGAATTTTATATATAGACACAAACATTTATCTAGAGGTCAAGGGTCAGTGCCAATCCTGTCCACCGTTTAATTTATTCTTATCAATAACATAATACATACAATCACATAAACGATAGTCAATATTTTATACACAAGTCAAATTTATTTGGGTACATGTACATGCACTTTTTTCCCTTACACTTGGGATGTTGTTTTATTCACATATTTCTCTGCATTATTCTCAAAATTAAGTCTGGTAACATGCAAATATCCCAATCTTTTCACATTATATCCCCTCTTCCAACCCCTTTCAAAAGAAACAAAAACATCACCTTCCAATTTCAACACTTACTATAAAATCTTACAATATTTTGAAGGACTTCCCCCAAGCTGCTACTTTGTAATGACCTAGAATATTGTATTCGCCCTATCGAGTGTCCTGCCCAACAAATGCCCTTTTTTTTTTCTACCAAAGATGCTTCTTAAAGACCGCTATCTGTCATTCCTGGATTGATTTATGTAAATTTCTACATGTATAGTGTTTACATTATCCTTCCTTAACAACTTTAGAATTTTGGGGCATATGCTACTTTCACAATGCATATATGTGCTTTTATAAAAGCACTTCTTATAACTCAAGTAACTATTATAACAAATCTTGTTTGTTGCCTTTTCTGAGCAAAATAGGCACTTAATAGGACGAATACATTAATTTTACTCCAAATCACACTATGTTAGGTTTTTCCTTGATGTATTTCAAAACAAATATCTTTCCCACCTGCTTTTTTTTTAAAAAAAAAAAAAACATACTCTAATAATTTTCATAGTTAAAATCTAACAGGCACTGAACCCTTATACAAAATTTTGACTGAGCTATTCAATAACTATGCCTTCATAGAATTTCTGCCCCTAGGAACCTATCCATGGGGGTATCCTCATATTGCTGCTGGCCTTACTTAGCCTACTTAAAGTTCTGAATTTTCAACAAGGCAGTTCTCTTGCCTAACTTCAGTTAATGCTCTTATTGAATGGCTCATCATTTTAAAGAGAAATGGAACACTACTAGATTCAATATATATAAAATTTCTTATTTATTTTTCTCACAAAATCAACTTCATGATAGGACAATAAAATGACAAAATGAAGACAACATGGATCATTTCTTCAGAAGAAATGAACGGCGACAAGTCATTGATGTTTAAAAAAAAAAGACATAAAATGTGTATCACTGAGGGTATACCCCCTTAGAAATTTCCCTCTAGCTTGTGAGCTCTGTTGATGAAAGGTGTCAAAAGCTATGCAAACTTTAGTTTGTGTGCTGCCTAATTAATGAAAAATTGGACTTGGTAGTTTAAAAATCTTCACTACTTAGAAGAGAAATTTCCTTTCTAAGACTGTTTCTAAAAGCTGCATGTTAATTTTCCTTCATATCTCCAGGATGAGAATTTAATCACTATACTAAGCTATGGGTGTATAGCTTTTTTCTATCTATCTAAACACATCTGATGGTAAGGACTTTCTTCCATTTGCGTTGAGAATTAATATCCTGCATGAGCTTAAGCTTCTTTTAATCCCATGTTAATCAATTCACTTAATTAGCTGGAAACACTGGTCTAGGTCAGAATAAATTCCCGATGGCTACAATTTTATTCCATTTGCTTCCTAATATTTCCTCTGGATCTATCACACTAATACCCTGCCTATATATAATATGTAAGAAAATAGAGAAAAGTTAACATATTCTAGTTAAAGTAACATTCTACACTCAATTAAGTTCAATAGAAGATAGGTAATCATTTATAATAAGACTAAAATTCTCAAAATTAAACTAAATTAATAGCTAACTTTTTTTTAAATGGTGCTATCATTTTCCCATAAGCAGAGGAAATCTGATAAAATTTGTCCATTTTCAACATTTCTTTTTTTAAAATGATAATCAGCATGGCTGAGGTGCCAACACTGGGACAGTGCAGGCCTACTTACAGTGATACACAATATGATGAAATATGATCAACGTCGGTTTCCACCTCCGTATCCACCACCGCCACCCCCAGCGTATCCGCCACCACCGCCATAGCCACCAGGACCTGTAAATATTCAACCTCAGAAAACCTGTCCAACAAACTGCAGTAGGCCAATAGTAGAAAGATCAAAGTCAACACTTTGACAGTTTTACAAATCATCCTGGTTTGGAAAAATAAGCGAGATATCTTCAATTAAGAGGTTTTTTCTTCTTTTTTTTCAAAATT
This sequence comes from Saccostrea echinata, assembly GCF_033153115.1. Classification (NCBI taxonomy): domain Eukaryota; kingdom Metazoa; phylum Mollusca; class Bivalvia; order Ostreida; family Ostreidae; genus Saccostrea; species Saccostrea echinata. The sequence goes on from NW_026889750.1 coordinate 27,388,237, forward strand.
AGCATTGAACTCTTGATTTATCTCCCAACAACACAGATTTTCTCATTTGTAGTTATGCAGCCCATAAAATGAAAAGAATGCAAAATATTTTTTTTTTCAATTGACATCATATTTATACTGAATTTTAATAATCTTAATGATGACTTTTTCAATTATTTTTTTAAGAACTAAAGAATCAAGCAGTTGAACAATAGAAGAATGTGTACGACGCTCTTTCAGGCACTGCCCAGAAGCAAAATTTTAACTATACTTAAACCAGCTTATCATCATGGTTACTACTCTAGGGCAAGTAGGCTGACAAGAATTTCGTACACAGTGAAAACAACACAATATGATAAATGCAGTTTTAGTAACAAATTGTGATGAGGAATTTAACATCGAAACAAAGGATTAAGAAGAGAGGAACTTGATAATTTTGCAAACATATACCTTTTTTACCAATGATTTTTAAACATTTTTGGGTAGGTACATGTCTTTATCAATTAACCTTAGAAAAGGGAATCAGAAAGCATGCACATTCTTTACTTTATCCCAACATTTAAACCCACTGTAACACATACAACTGAATCAGGTATAATCTTTGTTCATACATCTTACAGTGTCTTTGATTCATTCCAGTGTTAGGTTTTGTTTCATATTGCTACTGGTTTGACAACAAAAGTACATCTCTACAACTGATCACTACAGCATTGACTACATTCAAACCCAAGGCTGTCAGTTAATCACCTGGACCACAGTAAGTTACAGCGTCAAACACTAGAATTTGAATCTTCAGAATTTATCACTTCCAATCTCTCATCACAAGAATTTAATTTTAAAATTCAGTTATGATTAATTGGTCTTGTGATAAAAGATAAAATAAATAAATAAATCAAATCAGCAACATTTTTAACACTGAATTGAAAGGCTCAGAATAAAATGAACATCGATTATGCTAGTACATTCTCAACTTAATCCCTAAAATATCCCCCCTTTCCAATTTCAGATACTTTCTAATTCCATGTAATTATCTTCTGATTATTTGAAGGTCTGAAAGTAAGATACAGAATGTGAGAGGGATGAGAATGGATCCTAGCTAGCATGATCGAGATGTTAGTGTAACGCTGTGAACAGTATGGTACAAGGATGTCACTTGCCTCCTCCATACGGGCCCTGACCTCTCTGTCCACCGTAACCACCTCCCTTCATCACACCACCTCCAAAGTTGTTCTGGTAGCCGGTCCCAAACTGCTGATTACCAGACCAATCACCACCTGGAAACAAACATCAGCCATTAGAAGAGATGAAATTCTACTCAAGATTATAGTGAAGAGTTGGGATGTACTCCACATAAAGCAGCATTGCATTTATTCTTGATTGCACTTGCTAGTATCAAAACAATGGTTATCTCGAGAAAATCAATTAAAACAACTGGTTATCTAGAGAAAAGCAATCAAAACAACTGGTTATCTAGAGAAAATTAATGAAAGATAACGAACCTTGTCCACCTCCGTATCCTCCTCCATACCCCTCATTGTATCCTCCCTGGTTACCACCCCAGTTACCGCCCTGGTTGTTGCCATAGCCGCCTCCATAGCCACCACCACCTCCACCATAGCCACCTATAGAAACAAATAGGATTGCTTAATAACACTAGATTTTTACAGAAATGAAAGTCATTTCAGATCTACCATGCCTTCTTTTACCTTCCAATGCATATGAAATGCTAATGGAAGGTTAAATGACCACAATGAAGCCATGACTGTTGCTCTATCAGCAGTGTTTACACATTTTCTGTTTCCACTGCCAGGTATAATCACTTCACCTACAGAACAAGAAAAAACTTTACCCTGATAGCCGCCATCGCCACCCATATTTCCTGGACCGGGACCCCAACCTGTAGAGAAAGATTTCTTGATTAACTCTACTTCTACTATCAAAATATTAACCTTTTTATTCTTACATACAAATTAATGATAATGGCCATTTTATGCATGCTGTGTATAAAATCTTAGATCCTTGAAAGTCAAAACAAAATTATTCCATTACCTCCTTGATTGAATCCCTGGTTAAATCCTCCTTGATTCCATCCTGTAAGATATTATAATGTTAGCATTCTTTCTTCTATCACTTAATGAATATCAATGATCAATGAAATCTTCACTCTTTAATCTTGATAAAAAATATTTTCACAAGCTTACCACCACCATGGCCTCCGCCACGTCCACCACGACCGCCACCACCACCACGACCTACAAGAAAAGACATATTGCATATTCAATATGCTTCAAAAGAGGAAACATTCTGTCCAATTTGGGTCCAATAAAACTTTTCCAATACAATGATTACACATAAAACATGTTAATGACTACACATAAAACATGTTAACTACATACTGTACCTTCATTTTTATTTTCTGCTTTCTTTACTTCAACATCTTTGTCACAGATTTTAAACCTCTTTTTCACTGAAAATATTAGGGAATTTATTACTACAACATCAAAAGCGAACTGGGACAGTACTTAATACTGTAAAATTTATCAATTTTTGAGTTAAAGGAAAAGGAATACATACAGACACATTTGTCAACAGGATCGTAGTCATCAAATGTGACAAAACAGAAGCCCCTTGTTTTGTTGGTGGCTTTATCCTTGATAAGCTCAATGTTTTTGATGTTTCCATATTCTTGGAATGCCTCCCTTACATCGTCTTCTGTTGTTGTGTCACGAAGTCCTCCAACAAACATTTTCTCATTGGATTTCTGAGATTCTGACTTTCCTGATTCCTGCAATTCATAAAGTTGTACTGCTCATATTTATCTATTATAACAGATTTTTAAAAAAACAACAAACAAACAAACACATAAAACAGAAGTTTATCTTCAATAAACTTTATATGTGCATAGAGAGGGAAATCTTTTTACCTCTCTGGGCATTGCTCTCTTTGTCTCTACCTCCCGTCCATCTATTTTGTGTGGTCTGTTGGCTTGACATTCATCAAGCATAGCTACCTTTTCATATGTGATAAATCCAAAACCTCTTGATCTGTAAACCATAATACAATGTCAGATAAAGGCAAAAAAGTTTTTTTTTTCCAAGGGGAGGAGAATTATTTTACACTTAATGCTAGAGGTGTAACAATACAGCGATACATTGATCGTACTCATTGCAAGGTCTCATGTTGCGCATATCGTATCGCCATGTATGTATCATGATACAGTACAAGTTAATTTTAATTGTCTTGCTTGAAAACTCTACATGCAAACTAACAAATTTTAATGCTAACTAGAACTGTCCAATAGGGACAAATACCCCCCGCTGGGTTTTTCAGAGAAAGTACCAAATCACTAATGTTTTCTAGATGTGAGAGGTGTTCACAATTTCCTTAAACATTTCCAGTGAAAATTTAATTACTCATTATATTTTTTATATGTCCTTTTTAAGACGGGACGTATTATGTTATAGCGTTCATGTCCCTCCGTCCGTCTGTTAGCTTTTTCATGTCCGGCTTATTATTTAGTCTTATTTTTTTCATTATGTTCTTTACAGCAATCTGTAACAAGAAAAATTCCACCTCTCCCATGGGTGTAATGATCAGGCACTGGTCAAGGAAAATTTTGATAGCAGAAAATTGCATGTCAAATTAGAGATAAATTAATGAGTTTAGTGTGAGGTGATAACTGGTAGAGCATCTCTGATCAAGCAGGTGTTATCTACATCTCTTGGGAAATGGGCAAAAGGAATCAGTCTCTTAATTAATTGCTTGTGTTGTATTGAATTGTTCTTAATGGCTAGTCTTACTTTCAAGATAAATTTGATGTAATTAAAACTAATTTGATATTGTTTATAATAATTAAAACTTATATGATATTGTATAATATAATTTAAACTAATTATTTATTGTACATTTTTTATTTGAATTTTTATATCTTTACAACAAATTGCAGATTGCCTTGTCTCACTAAGATGTCATTCGACCAATTGAATCTAAACTGTTTATGATAATTTAACAATATTTGATGGGCGTATAATGCTGTGGTGGGGCACTTTATTTTAATGAATGAAACTAAGGTGCAGCCTAATAAAATATCAACACTAATAATTACAGTGTTTTTTATTACATTGAAAAAATAGTTTGCAACTATCTGTCATCTTTGTGAGACATGACACTCTGCAAATTGATTGTTGAAAAAAAAAATATCATAATTAATAATACAAAATCAAATTGATTTTAATACCTTTATATCAAACTCATTTTAAAAATAAAAGGCTGGTTTTAGTAACTATGTATTTTGACAGACATAAATAACAATTAAGAGACTTAGACAACAGAGATCTTTATTTCTTTCTGCCCAATTCCCCGGATATAGATAAGACCTGCCTGATCAGAGATGCCCTAACAGCTTCCCACACTGAACTCATTAATTAATCTTTAACTGGATGCATGTCCACTCATTACTCCCAAGGGACAAATGGATTTACACTATCTGCTGTGTAATGTAAAAACTGTTTTTAATACTTTGTGGGTTTTTTTTTTTTAGTTCTAATGAGTAGTTTTAAGCTGTAGTTCACATTTTTGTACAGATGTTCTAGATTCTATGTCTCAAACCTTAGACATGAACCCGAAATGACTAAGTCAATAAAAATTTAAAAAAAACACCTGTAAAATGCAGAAAAATTATCAAATAATGTTGAAAATACCAGGTGCACATCTTCATATGGTAAATAATAAGTGTACAAATTTTCATACAAATCTATGCAATAGTTTCTGGGAACAGATCCAGACAAAACCACATAATAAAAATGAAAAAACACCTGTAAAATGCAGAAAAATTATCCAATCATAATGAAAATACCAGGTGCACACCTTCATATGGCAAATAATAAGTGTACAAATTTTCAGACAAATCCTTCCAACAGTTTCCAAGAAATGGTCAGGACAAAATCTCGTCTACAGACAGACGGACAGACAGACGGACATGCTGATTCCAATATACCCCCCCTAAACTTCGTTTGCGGGGGGTATAAAAATGATTGAAAACAAGGTAGCAATGAAAAAATGCAATGCTAAGACTACAAGTCTACCTGTAAATAACTTTGGTTAAGGGTATCAAGATGTTCCTTTTATATTTTCTATAATTGTGGAGGTTAGCAAACACAAATATGTAAAGATATTAGTTAATTTAATTGTTGACAGCTGTATCATGATACATGTTGTATCACATGACTGTATCGTGATATGTATCGTATTGTTAGGTAGTTGGCAATACTCAGACCTACTTAATGCCATACAGACTTTCTATACTTGTTCATAGACCAAGATGAGAGAAATCAGTAATTAGGATTACCTTTTTGTTTGAGGGTCTGTCATAACTACACAGTCTGTAATTGTTCCCCACTGTTCAAAGTAGGATCTAAGTGTAGAGTCTGTAGTCTCATAGCTGAGCCCTCCAATGAACAATTTTCTGTACTGTTCAGCTTCAGGGTCATCTGGGTCACCACCACCTTGATTTCTACCACGGCCTCGGCCTCCCATACCACCTCCTCGGCCTCCACCTCCACGACCTCCAAATCCACCACCAAACTACAAAATTAAATTTTGCTTCAGTGGGGCTCTCTCAGGTAATATACAGATTAAAAAGGTGCAGACTTAAGAAAAGTTCACCAGAATGTCAACAAGACTGCCTTTTAAACTCTATCTAGAACACTAAAATGTTATTAAAATAATGCAATAGAAAAGCAGACTTTTATGACAATGCATCAATTAGATGCCTCAAGTGGGGAATGTTGTAAGTGCAGCCATCACTTTTCAATGAACAAGTGCTGTATATACACAAGCTGAGCAGATGCCATAATCAATCCTTCCAACCTTGTGTATTTATATGTTTGGATAATATCAGGGATTTATCTATATATTTTATTTGACTACCCTTTTCACACAAGAAGGGGGGGGATGAAAACGATTGCTCGACATTAGCACTCGAGTTGTGAATATATGATAAGTCTGGGGGCATGCACCCTTGGAAATTTTCAGATAAATTTTACAAAAATCCATTCTGAGAGCTAATTTGGGAGGATTTCTAGAATTATTATAATATAAATAAATAGATTTTAAATGTTAAATGTATGTTTATTGGAAAAATTTTCTGTAAAAAAGGGGGAATTTTGAAATTTACTCTAAAAGGGAAATGTATCCTATACCAGTAGTTAAAACAGCATTGATAAATCACTGAATATGCAATTCGTATAGATTAAAACCCAGGGATTTATCAATGCTATTAACTAACAGTAATGGGTACCTTTCCCCTTTGGAAAAAATGCCCTAATTCCCCTTTTTTAATAAAAAACTTTCTGATTTATCATACATACAATATTTAAAATATATTTGTTTCTGATACTTCTAGAAATGACCACCAGATTAGCTCTCAGAATGCAGATTTTTGTAAAATTTTCAAAGGGGGGGGGGGGGGGATGCCCCAAGACTCCCTAGTATATTCAGATTTCCAGCGATAATGTCAAGCAATTGCTCTCATATTTACCCATTTACGTGAAAAGGGTAGACAAATAAAATACGTAGATAAATCCTTGTAACCCAAGAACATGTAAATCATACTGCTCAATGCATTTGTTTTAAAGCACTTGATACACCTCAAAAACGTGAGTAAACAATACAAATAACAGGATTGCAGTGTTTTCAATAAGATTTTCAATAGGAGGAAATATATATGGAACAGCAGGAAACCAATCTCGGCGAGGGGTCTGGGGGCCGCCTCAGGCGATAAAATCTACGGATTTCACGTACCAACCCCGAAAAAATTCCAAAGACGGATATCTCATAGCCGGCAAAATTTCTCGTACAGGCGGCTAATTTTGCCAGTTGCCGGCTCTTATTGAAAACACTGGATTGGCAATTTTCTTTCCTCATTTCTTGTTAAAAAGTTAAGTATACCTATATGCTGTTTACTACACTATCAGAGCATGCCACAATTAGTATTCAAGATGGCTAACAGTACGCTTTTAACAAAATGGCGTCGCAAGTAATCTACCTCTTTACTACCGCAAAATGCCCTTAACTTCAATAGTTTTTCTAACATTTATATACAAAACAACTTAATGCATCTTCAGTAATAAGCAGCCTATTTGCAGGTTTTGTGATTCTTGTTAGTTAAGTAGATATAAGATACTCACGCCGGGCATTTTCTGTGTCTTCTTTGTCTGTCCACGCCAAGCTAAGAGAGGAAGATTTATCTAATCACGTGACGAGGTGTCCACGTGACAGAGAAAAACTCTGTAAATCGGAAATAATTGTATAATTCACATTTCATGAAACCATAAATATTAATGTTTTCTAAATGTATAAGTAACTTAATTTTGTTTGTTTGTTTGTTTGTTTGTTTGTTTGTTTATTTTTTTATTTTTTTTTTTTTTTTGGGGGGGGGGGGTCCTGGTCCTTAGTTGAACTATTGAAAATATTTTTCATGGGGCGGGGAGAATAAAAAAGTAGTTTCACAACTTTTTTTTCTTTTGGTTTTGTATTTTCACCACAATCAGAACAATTTACAGAAATTAATTCTGGTTATCAATAAAATTAAAAACAGGTTTCAATTTAAGTAACGTAAAAACATCATCTTTCAGCAAGTTTCCCCTATTCGTAGGAATATCATGTATGGTCACTTAATTCTATCACTGTCACAAGTATTAGCTTTCCTAAAAAGCTTGTCTGACTTGAGCAAATTTATTTTTACGTGAAAAATCAAGAAATGTTAAATACAGTGTAATCAACATGAGTCTGAGTCATGAAATGAATTCTTTTTCTAAGAAACAAGAAAAGTTCAATTCAGTGGCATCAACATAAAATAAAACTTGACATGAATTTATTCTGTATACATATTATATTACTTGTAATTTCTTTTTTCTTAGATGTAGGAACCGGGGGTGGGGGTGGGGATGGCGTGCCCCTCCCCCAATAATTTTGCCTATTTATATACATAGCTATTTTATGATTGTGTCACCTAAATCATGTAAATAGTAACTTCTGATAACTTTTGTATGCTCTGTAAGGAATTTTCCTCGATAGTGTCCACCCTTAACTGCAAATTTCTGAAATTTCTTCCAACGGGCCTGTTCATGGATACAAAAATAACCAGTCTTTTTGAAGGAAAAAGTTGCAACACATAAAAATCTTAACATCAATTGGTGAACAGTTTTGATAGTTAAGAAATGACTTATTTAAAAAGAAAAAAGAAAACGTAGCTGACATCTTTGCATTTAAGCAAAAGAATATTCAACATCTATCCTTCACTTTGATAGTTTTTAAGCTATGTTACAGTTACATTATAGATATTAATTGGTTATTGGTAATTAAAATACTCTCACAATTTTTAATTCACGAGGGGCGGAAATCAAACATCTGCAAGTTATGAATATGTGTAGATTTATAAAAATTCGGTAGAGAGACTTAGTATGCATTGAAAATAAACATCCATTAGTTAATCTGATAAAGATAATCGACAAGTGTTGACCTGATCAGCTTCATTCCTGCTGTTTTGCTGACCATGAATGATATGCATTCGAGAATGGCCAAATGTTATATAACCTGTACGTAATGTATAATGTGATAATAAATAGGTCCACTCTGGCTTGTTTGGGTGTTTAGCATGTTTCCTTTCCTCCTCATGCTCTCCAATTGAAAGTTAAGATAGTATGAAGTTTCCAAGATCAAGTTATCACAAAAATTCTATTGAACGACTTGACCAACAAGCCTTGGCTAAATCTAGTACATCAATAGCATCAGAACATGTGACTTTTCTATACAACTATTCCTCGCGATAAATTAAAGAGCAGACATGTTGACATCGTAGACATCTGCTTCCTCAATAAAAATGTAACTCTTAAATTTTCATGCTGGGGTTCCTCATTGACTATATCTATGTAGTCTTTGGAGACCAGTGGTCTTCCAACAATCTGTTGGAATTTCGATGGGAACTAATTGTGCTCCTTCATAAGCTGACCTGTTCTTATATTCCTATGAAGCAAAAAATATTCAAAAACTTCTTCATGAGAAGAAAACTCTTGCTGTGGTCTTCAATTCAACATTTATATATATCGACGGCGTTTTATAAATTGACAGTAGTTATCTTTCATTCACATGTCAACTCGATATATCACAGTGAACTCGAAATAAAAGACACTTCAGAGACCTCAGATCTGTTTGCTTTATCTAATTGGTTAACAATGATATACAGTTTAAGTCTTTGATCAATCAGATAAAGCGAAACAGATCTGCGAATTCCAAAACCTCCTTCAAAGCAGTCAATGGAGTAAATTTTATGTATCCGATTAATAAATCGTCCGATTACGGCATGTAAAACACTAATGATGGGGTTTAGGTTAAAGAAACTAGTAGAAGATCATCTCCCTGACAGAATGTATGGAAAATTATGATAGGCAACACTGTTATTACCTTGGAAAGATGTCTCGAAGCAGGGAACCCCCCGTTGGTTAAAAAAATTGTATCTTACCTTGTGTTTTTTTATTATACCGTACAAGGCCATTCTCTTAGAAAAAGTACAATCTGCTTGCATAGAACAACATATGGATGTAATTAACGGGGAAATTTTATATTTTTCAGAAATTATAAGCTCTTACATTTTTTAATTAATAAAGGGAGGGGGTATCAGAATGACTCATCTGTTTCATATTTGGATGTTTTACCAACTATGGACGATAATGGCCAACCAATAGCTAAACTGTATGACAAACGGGATGACATCAGTTTTTTCCATCGTCAACTTCCCTTATTTATGTAGCAATCCAATATCACATGCATATGATGTTCATGTCTCTCAGATGAATCGATACGCAAGAACATACCATGAATACGATTAATTTTTAAGCTACATGTACTGACAAATAAGTTGATGTTACAAGGATTTCAATAACTCCGTTTAAAGTCAGCTTTTCGCAAATTCTACGGTCATTATAATGATCTTGTTTTTAAATAAAACCTATTGTTGGGTCGTATTCTGTCTGACATATTTCATACCATTTATTAGGTCATTGCCTTTTATACTAAATTTGACTATGGAGTACTCCGTATTCCTGGTCAATACATAGGACTGAAGGCGGGTGCGACCAGTCGACAGGGGATGCTTACTCCTCCTAAGAACCTGATCCAACCTCTAGTGTTTCCAGAGGTCCGTGTTTTTGCCCTGTTCACGATCCGTTTTTGTTTACTGGATTTATGATATTGATCACTGTTCGTTATCTTCACCTTTTACATTAACATTTTATGAAGTTTTCTCGCACTTTTTAAGATTTATTTATATGCTCGCTGATAGCATTGATAAAACAAGATATATGTTTGTGAAACACTGACACCCCCCCCCCCCCTTATGACAGCTCAAGACCACGGTTAGAGCTTTTCAAATGTATGCGAGCTTTTCAAATGTAGTTCAAACTCCAAGGTCAAGGTCAAGAGTTCAAAAAATGTTGGTACCCAAAGAAAGGCCTTGGCAAAAAGAATACACCGTTTAAAGTTTTTTAACAAGTAAGTCTTACTCCATGATCAATATCATGAGGTCAAAATAAGTACCAAAGGAAGAAGCTTGTCACAAGGAATATATTCGTGAAATATAAAAGCCCTAACACCAACCGTTCAAAAGTCAAAGACAAATTTAAAGTTTAACAAATGTAGGTCAACAACAGAGGTCAAAGTCAGGAGGTCAAAATGTTGTCAGGCAAAGGAATGGTCTGTCACAAGGAATGCATTAATAAAATATGAAAACCCTAGCACCAACTGTTTAATAGTTAAAGATTAAATCATTTATAAATATAGGTCAAACTCAAAATCAAGGTCAGGAGGTAAAAATATTGATGCCGAAAGAAAGGTATTGTCACAAAAAATACACCTGTGATAAATAAAGCCCTAGCACCAACCAATCAAAAGTTAAGACCAAGATTAAAGTTCTTCAAATGTAGGTCAAACTCCAAGGTCAAGGTCAACATTGTTTGAACCCAAAGAAAGGACTTGTCACAAGAAATACGCACCTGAAATATGAAATCCCTAGCACCAACCACTCAAAAATTAAGGGCAAGGTTAAAGTTTTTGCAAACAAACAGACAGATTAACAGACGGACGGACAGACCAATAAGAGGCCCATGGGCCACATCGCTCACTTGAGCACATTGGCTTAGAAAAGGAACAAACTAGTTCAGTATTGAAAAGTTTACATGTTGGGGGGACTTAAATTTTAAACTACCTGAGGATGCTTCCATATCAATTTAACAAATTGCTTTGCTCTTCTTGACTAGAATATTTTTAAAGATTTTTTCCCTAAATATTCCTTTGTACAAATTTGATCCCCTATGGTGGCCCCTCCCTACCCACTAGGTCATCATTTGAACAAACTTGAATCTACACTACCTGAGGATCTTAGTACATATCAATATGACTAAACAATATTCATGGCTTTTCTGTTGTTGAGAAGAATTTTTTCCTATATATTCCTATGAAAAACTTTGATCCCCCACTGTGGCCCCATGCTACTCCCGGGGGTCATCATTTGAACAAACTTGCATCTTTACTACCTGAGGATGCTTCCATATCGATATGACTAAACATGGCTTTTCTGTTCTTCAGAAGATTTTCCCCATATATTCCTATGTAAAACTTTGATCCCCCATTGTGGCCCCACCATACCTCCGGGGGTCATCATTTGAACAAACTTGAATCTACACTACCCGATGATGCTTCCATATCAATATGACTAATCATGGCTTTGCATTTCTTGAGAAGAAAATTTTTAAAAGATTTTTTCCCCTCTATATTCGTATGTAAAACTTTGATCTCCCATTGTGGCCCCACCTTACCCCCGGGCATCATCATTTGAACAAACTTGAATCTAAACTATATCTGAGAATGCTTCCTTATCGATATGACCTAACAAGGCTTTGCTGTTCTTGAGAAGAAGATTTTTAATGTTTTTCCTATATATTCCTATGTAAAATCCCCCATTGTGGCCCCATACTACCCCCGGTGATCATGATTTGGACAAACTTGAATCTACACTACCTGAGGATGCTTCCATATCAATTTGACTAATCATGGCTTTGCTGTTCTTGAGAACAAGATTTTTAATGATTTTTTCCTATATTCCTATGTTAAATTTTGATCCCCCATTGTGGTCCCATCCTACCTCGGGTATCATCATTTGAACAAACTTGAATCTACACTACCTGAGAATGCTTCATATCAATATGACTAATCATGGCTTTGCTGTTCATTTGAACAAACTTGAATCTACACTATGTAAAGAAGGTTTCCTATAAGTTTCAACTTTTTTGGCCCAGTGCTTCTTGAGAAGAAGATTTTTAAAACATGCCACCAAATTTTCACTATTTCTGAATTATCTTCCCTTGAATGAGCGCGTGGCCCTTTATTTGAACAAACTCGAATCCCCTTCACCCAAAGATGTTTGTAACAAGTTTAGTTGAAATTGGCCCAGTGGTTCTGGAGAAGAAGTCGAAAATGTGAAAAGTTTACAGACAGACGGATAACAGGCAAAATGTGATCAGAAAATCTCACTTGAGCTTTCAGCTCAGATGAGCTAAAAACTATATTCTCCGCAAAACTTCGGTTACAGGGGCATAAAGAAAGTAATGAAATATTAAGCAGGAATGACCGCCTGACAAAATACTGTTTTATTTATAACAAGATGTTTTTGAAACACTGATGTCCCCGTATGGCAGCCTTATCGTGCAGGTCAAAGTTTCTCAAATGCAAGTCAAACTCCAAGGTCAAAGTCAAGAGATCAAAATGTTGGTTCCCAAAGAAAGGTCTTTTCACAAGGAATGCACTTGTGAAATATGAAAGCCCTTAAAGCAACCATTCAGAAATTATGGTCAAGATTAAAGTTTTTTGAAAAGTAGGTTGAACTATAAGATCAAAAAGTCAAAAAATATTACTACTTATAGGAAAAGGACTTGTCACAAGGAATACACCTGTGAAATATGAAAATTCTAGCACCAACCAATCAAAAGTTAAAGTTTTTCAAATGTAGGTCAAACTCCAAGGCCAAGATCAAAAAGTAAAAAAAATGTTTGTACCCAAAGAAAGTTCTTGTCACAAGAAATACATACGTGAAATATGAAATCCCTAGCACCAACCATTCAAAAGTTATGGGAAAGGTTAAAGGGGCATAGACACAGATCTGAAGTTAATATTTTCTCAAATTTTCTTTATTATATGATGACTTATATGTGTGTGCTATAGCATTTCACAAGGAAATATAATAAAAAACGTATTTTATCTGGAAATTATTGAAACTACGAATTTCGGGACACGTTTGATTGACACTTCCTTGCACTTTCACAAAGTAAACTTTATGCTTAATACTTAACAAGATGTGTTTGTGAAACACTGATGCCCCCGTATGGCAGCTTATGGCGAAGGTTAAAGTTTCTCAAATGCAAGTCAAACTCCAAGGTTAAGGTCAAGAGATAAAAAATTTTGTTACCCAAAGAAGGGACTTGTGTCAATTGATACACTTGGTAAATATGAAAGCCCAAGCACCAACCATTCAAAAGTTATGGTCAAGGTTAATATTTTCTAAAAGTGGGTCAAACTCCAAGGTCAAAGGGTCAAAATTAATGGTACGCAGGGGAAAACCTTGTGAAAAGAAATACACATACAAAATATAAAAATCGTAGCACCAACTGTTCAAAAGTTAAGGCGAAGTTTTTCAAAAGTAGGTCAAACTCCAAGGTCAAGGTCAAAATTGTTGATAACCAATGGAAGGTCTTGTCACAAGGAATATACATGTGAAACGCCTGCCAACGCCTATTGTGTCACGGGACCTCGGTATTTAAGGTCTCCTCCGATAGACCCGTAACTTTCACTTCTAGGACATGGCGCTTGGCGAAGGAACAGTCAATACCTATGTTTATCTCTTAGGTTTGACGAGGCGCGGCGAACGAGAATAGAGACCGGGCCTCCCGATCACGAAGCGAGCACCCTACCACTAGGCTATCGTGACCGGTGCAGAACGTGTGAACCGGGCTTAATAATATCTTCAATTTCATCATTATGGATGTCCAAATCTTTGAATCAGTTTAACTGGGAGAGGAGACATATTAAAATGTCTCGGTGACACCATTCCATGTAAATATATGTTGTGATTTTGATCGAATGGGTATCATTTGACTTTCAAGTCTCCATCCTAATTAAAATTAGATCCTTTGATCCGCTCACATACGTACGGATCAAGGATCTGATTTTAGAATGTTTCAGTCTCAGGACTTTCTTCAGAGCTAATAGGAGGAAATTGTCGACGCCTATCACTTTTGGTCAAAAGTTCAAAGGAAAAATAGGTTTTTACATAGTTATGGGCACAATAAGAATGACATTGGCTTTTCAACTACATAAGTGGCCTTTCAATCACACACCTTTTGTAGAAAAACGTTTTTGACCCCAAATAGCCCCACGGGTGAAAATGTAAATTCCAAAACCTTATTGAACGTTCACGAGACACCGAAAATCATATTCCAAAAGATGATTTGTCTACCGCGTAAAATATATTAGGAGTTCTAGAAACCATGTTTCGTAGAAAAAAAGTTTTTCAACCCCAAAGTGGTTCCCTAGTGTGGAGATGTAAATTACGAAACCTTATTGCATGTCTACAGGACATCACATTCAAAAAGATAATCTGGTAACTGTGTAAAATGTAACATACATGATTTCGGGGAACCAGAATTAAGTAGAGAAACTTCTTTGAACCCCAGTTAGAACCAAGGGCAAGCGATAAAATGAAAATTCCGAAACCCTTTTGCACATCTACAGGATAATTATCCTGGATGGCCAGGAGACAATCGGGAGAGAAAGGCAGTCTAGATTGTGGGGATTTAGCAGGTCAAGGCACATATTCTGTGAGGAGGAACCTATAAATCCGATGTTATAGACAAATCCAGAAGGGCGCGAGAGTGGAGGATGATGAGCGACCTACACCAAGGACTGATAGTTTGAACAGCCGAAGTTGTGGAAAGGCCTTAAAGAATAAGCGGGGACTAAAGATACACATGGGAAAAATGGGGTGTGTACCTATTCAGCGATGGCTACGACGCACAAGGCAACCTGCTGAGACGTGCTATGAGGAGGTGGTCCAAGAATCTACCGACTGTGACTACAGCGTCTATGTGTCAGTCAACAATAGGGGCAGGTCCATGGATGAAGATAGGCCCTGTCAGACTTTTTGTGGACGATATGACAATCAGCACAAAAATTTAAAAAATCTTTGATGACTCTCTGTGTTACCAGATAAATGTGAGTGAAACCAGCAAACAATTAAAGAACTTGTTGAACACCACAGACAAAAGTGCTTTGCCATGGAAATACTATAGTACCGGTATGGCGATCCATCATGAGTTCTATGATCTCTTCTTGTAAACGACCATTGACAACAGAGAAGACAATGAATGGAGCGGCTGGAAGTGGTTACCTGAGGAGATGGCTTGCATTTCTTAGGAACTTCAGTAGTTTTGGTTTATACAGAATGGGAGCCAATATATACAACTACCATTGACATCAATCATGGAGAAAATTAAGATCACAAAAATCATACAGTTCCTGATACTGAGAAACAGCAAAGATGTCAATACACGAGAAACAAGAGTGAATATTAAAGCTGGGTAAAAAGTGGTCAGCCAAGAAGACAATCCAAACTGTATAGTCACGCCCTAGACATGGTATCTTGGGTAATGTAGCTATAGACAGGCAAGGACCGGGCGAAACATCGAAAGTGAGATGAGCTATAGCATCAAATGTGGAAAAGAGGTACAAGTATTTGGTAGGTTAGGTAATTATAAGAGAGTTTATTGAAATGGAGCTTCTTCGCTAGCCAAGTGTTTATGATCCGCTAATCTCCTCAAGAACCCTTGGTCTGTCGTGCTATCAAAAGTTGGGATTTTTTTCGGGGTTTGATTAGAGTTCATTGATACCGTTCGGTCAGTCAGCAAGTGCTATAGTAAATTACGATATCGCCATTCGAGATTATCTTGACTCTATGGCCTTGGGAATGAAAAACGCACGTAAACAATGATAACCTGCCATTCTTAAAATAGCTATGGTATCATCAAACTTTAAGGTGATGTGCACATTATGAAATCTGGAAACTATATTGCAAATATAGACTTGCAGTCTTGCACCCTAAATGATAAAGATCGTTCGACATCTGAATAGGCCAAGGGTTTGTGGGGGGGTGTACAGGATCAGAAGCACTTAGTTACCTAAGATGAAAATAGAGGAGCATACAAAATGGTGAAGGCAGTCAGCATGAAGAAGCAGGGAAGGTGACACAGGTGATTAAGGAGCTCGACAGAAGAAATTATTATGGAATGAAATTTGGACCACAGAGCCCTAGATATTGCAATTCCAGCTTAAGTTTATTTACGACATGTTGCCTACTCTAACCATTTTGGCAACATGGGGCATGAGGTACGACACAGAATGAAAACTTTGTGGTAGACCAGCCAACTTGTAAGACATCCTGTCTTCATTTTCAGTAGCTTTGGCAAATAAAAGATACACAAGGAAACCCGACAAAGTTCTATCTGTTCTTGCAAATGCATTGGGAAAAAATGGGAAAGAAGAAATCAAAGAAGGACAAAGGAAGTCTGAAGTTTGTCAACTTTGTAACGGCTGGAGAGCAGAATGCTGGGGGTGGAGTTGAAGAAGGTGGACTGTTGGGTACCGCTAGTGACTGGCAGTTGCATATCAGATCTTCAAGGTCATAACCAGTTGCTACAGGAGATAGAAGCTACCAATCAAAGACCAGATTATTATTTGGTCTCCATCTTCTATAAGCATGCTTTTTTGCTGGAACTGTCAGTGCCTTGGCAGGAGAAAACAAGCCAACGAGCGAAAGCTGAACAAATACCAGGATTTGGTTGCATACTGTCAGCATATAGGCTGGTGAGTGTGGTGCCTTCCAGTGGAGGTGCAATCCATGTGGAGGGCCTTGTGGGTCATCAGAGTCATAGGCAAAGAGAAACTCGTCAAAAACTTCTGGACAGGGAAGCAGAAATGGCATCCGTGTGAGTATGGAAGAAACACGAAGAACAGTGAAAAATGCAACATTAGTAACATGTTGTGTGTGAACTTACCATAAACGGTGTGATGCAGCACAGAATTTATACGCACAGGCTGGGACTTGATCACCCCAGTAGGTTGGTAGTGGACAGTGCCGAAACAACATGCGAAAGAGGATCTACCTGATGACGGGACCACGACGCATCTATACACCACGATGTATTTAAGTATCCTAACAGATAATTTGCTCCTGTGTAAAATTTAAGTGGAATTTCGTAAACCAGGTTTTGGAGAGAAAACATGTCGTTTTTCGATTCCCAATTGGCCCTCAGGGTGAAATGAAAAACCAGAAACCTTATTGCACATCAGGACATCATCATTTATTTTTCCAAGAGATGATTTAAAATGGATTACGAGGAATTGGAGGAAGAAGATATTGTAACAGATGGACGAACAAGTGGGCCAGGATAATAACTATATACCCGAACTTTATGTAGAAAATCATGTTGGGCATAAAAATTATAAATTTTGACAGTTAGGCTTCGAGGAGTACAGATAAGTGCAAGTTAAGAATGAAGTGCAATTTTTACGATCAAATTATAGATTCATTATATCTAGAATTGTTGCTAATTTGAAACATGATTTAAATTTAACTACTCAAAATCATTACCTTTTTAAGATTAGATGCTGTCATAGGATGATGATACCTGCACTTAAGTGTTTGCCCCTAAATGTACTCTCCTTTATAAACCTTGGTATCTAGCAAAGAATTAGCCACAATGGTCATTCTGTTATTTACATTAATATACATGTACACATGCATCAAATTGAACATAAAATGCTCGGGTAGAGCATGTGGCCCATGGTTCTCTTATGTTAGTATTCTATAAAATAAATTCATCATCAGTTTGAAATTAAAGAATTTAGTAACGCATAAATTCTGCTTAAAAGAAGTTTTAGAATTTTGTGGGAAAAGGGGAGTGTGTGTGTTGGGGGGGGGGGGGTAGGTGCCAGTTCTGAAACCTTATTGCACATCAGAAGAGGACCCCACCAATCATGTCACCAAAAATATTATTGTTTACTATCAGGAATAACTTACAAGTTCCTTTTTCACATCAACCAACCATGGCCAATAAAAGATCGGAAATATATATATATATATATATATATATATATATATATATATATATATATATATATATATATATATATATATATATATATATATATATATATATTATATATATGGGTGGATGGGTGGGTGTGCACTGTGCATCCCTGTCTGACTTCTGAGTTGACTGAAAACCAGTCTGTAAATTGCTTTAAAAATAATGCTAATTTCATTGCAATTGATGTGTACGAAAGCCTCTTAGGATCAAACTACAGTTAAAAAAAATTAAAAGGCGTTATAACGCGGAAAAAGGCGTAATAACGCAAATAAAGGCGTAATTACGCCTTTCCAAAAGGCGTTATAACGCGGAAAAAGGCGTTATTACGCCTTTCCAATAGGCATTATTACGCCTTTCCAAAAGGCGTTATTAAGCGTTTCTAAAAGGCATTAATACGCCTTTCAAAAAGGCGTTATTATGCCTTTTGAAGGGCCATTATTATGTCTTTGACAGGCCCGTGCTTTTAAAGTGGGGGGGGGGGGTCCCATAAAATTGACAAGCAAACAAAAAAACAAGAAACACCCCCCCCCCCGAAAAAAATAAACTGCCTAAACTTGAGGGGAAACATTCTATTTTTTCGTAAAACTGTTTTTAAATGCAATGACTTGCCCGAGTTTAACCATACTGCAACAAAATGTTAAGGGACCAAGCAATCAATAAATGATTTTTTATATTTAAACTATAGCAAGACTATTCTCTCAAAAAGTGGGGTGTGGGAACCCCCCCCCCCCCACTCATGTCAAATTTGAAATATTTTTCTCTCCTATTGGTAAAAAACAGGCAAAGTATTTGCATAGGTATAATGAGCAATTAGCCTTCAACCAAATTTCTGAAATCCATGCACCTTGGTAGAGGCGTCTGGCATCAGAGAAGGACTAAGTTGGTTTAACACTGAAAATATTTTACACATTTAAAAATCTTTTTTCCTGAAAATCTAATTATAATCATCCCCAAGGGTGGTCTAAGTAAGTCATGTATTAAAAAAATAGGCGTAATAACGCCTTTTTAAAAGGTGTAATAACGCCTTTTTAAAAGGCGTAATAACGCCTTTTGGAAAGGCGTAATAATTAACGCCTTTTAGAAAGGCGTAATAACGCCTTTGGAAAGGCGTAATAACGCCTTTTGGAAAGGCGTAATAACGCCTTTTTGGAAAGGCGTTATAAAGCCTTTTGGAAAGGCGTAATTACGCCTTTATTTGCGTTATTACGCCTTTTTCCGCGTTATAACGCCTTTTCAAAAGGCGTTATTACGCCTTTTTTCGCGTTATAACTTTATAACGCCTTTTAATTTTTTTTTTACCGTAGTTTGATCCTAATAGGCTTTCGTAGATGTGTATCAGTAACGATCCTTTTGTAAATAATCTCCAAATAGCTGTACCTTAATTTTCATTCTCAAAAATACACTAGTGTATGGCGACACCGCATTTCTAAAAGCAAACTTGCTTAGATAGTGGTCTAGCACGCTGTTCCTGCAGTGCTTTATAGGAGACCGATTCCGCAGGTCGAGAGTTCAGCCCCGGGCTGAGGTGGGAGTGATTACTCTTGTTAGAAAAAGAGAATTTCGCTGTGCTTTATGTACAAATAAAGATTGTGTGTCGTGTGTTACTTGAATGGTAAGCACTTGCAAAATAGAATGATGAAAATAATCTTTAGCCGGATATTTCATTTGTAAATTGTATTGGTCACTTCCTGCATCTGAAACATGAATTGCCCCAAGCATCTCCCGATGCAGCCTCTAATTAATACAATGTCTTTTAATAAAAGAAGGGATCCATTTCAAAAGTGTTAACGGTTAACTCATAATTCAATCTACCTCATTTGCAGCTATATGCAGCGTCTGAACCATTTTTGATTTTATGCATCATATTACCGTCCATGCATTAAATATTTATCATCATAATATTAATTTCAACTTGAAAATAAAAAAAAAGAATGAGGAGGATAAAGCAAGAAGACTATGTAATACTAAAACGTTACGCACGGTGTTGGTGTCACATTTTGGTAACGTTATAAATGACGTTTAACGTCACGTAAACGGGACGTAAAAATTACTCAGATCAATCAGCGACTTAATAAAACTTTCATAAAGGTTTAACTGCATACTGAGGAGTTCTAACTCCATATGTTTTATGAAGTTAAAGTGATCTGCCCCTTTTATGTAAGTTGGAATTAATGGAAATCTTCAGTAAATATTGACCAAAAAAACCTGAATACATTATTTGCATGTACGTAAACATGAGCGAATACTTCATTTTCTTTAAACATCTTTATATATTTTTTCTTGGTGAATGTTGTAGCTAGGTACTAGTACCCTTGTTGAAATTGAAGTATCTACACGTTTATATAAAAGATCTCAAAGTAAAAAAAACCGTTTTCATTAGAATTTAGAATTCCCTTAAATCCATTTCTTTGTTAAAAGTAAAAAAATAAAATAAAATGAAAAGAAACTGGAAGTTTAATGAGTGAATATGTTTATTATGTAGCGTGAAAAACGTTCATGTCAAAAACAGGCAAAAGTGTTCTTTACCGTATTAATTAACTTTCTTTAAATTTGTTAAAAATGCAGGTTTAAAATCAATTCTAAAAAATATTTAGATGTCATTTAATATCAATTTAGTGTGTTAACACGCACAAATCGACGCATTCCAGGATATCTTCATTTTCCTCTTCGGTTAGGTGAATTTCGTTTTGTATAGATACATTTTGGCATATAAACAGTTCACAAATAATATAAGGGTCATCGGGGGTGCTCGATACACCGTCAACTTCTAAAATAGCATGTCTATAAATCAGGGAAATGTGAATGGAAACCTCAGTTCGTTGAAAATAGTTTGACTGGATTTCAACCTGCTCACTACATCGGTAGTTTTCTGAGAAATCATGAACTGTTAAACATTCGTTTTCCGGTAAGTTTTCGGCAAGATTTTTCAGCTGATCCGTTTGCCATTTGGCCCTGAAATGATGACCTGGGAAAAACCCCAACACCTTCTTAAAATACTTTATCATCTCACCGGACTTTGTTATTTTGTCTACCAATGTCAGTTTCTTCTTGGTACCATTTTTTGTTTTGATGTCAACATACTCGAATTTTTTCCAATTTACATCTGGCGAATCGTCAGACATATCTAATTCAGCGTCACAAAATTTCAGCAAATGAACACCGCATTTTTCACAGCTTCTTTCTAAACAGTCTTTCAAATGTAAATTTCCATCCTCCGTATGGCACATCGTATCTTCACATAATTCCGAAATTGTTCTGTAAACCTTAAATGTGTTTTCGTCCAGCAACCCATCGTTTGCCAACTGATTTCTACGTGCCTTGAAAGCGTTGAACAAAAACTTGCTCTCTAGATGATACCTGCAGTAGCATGTTGTTCTATCCTTTTTCCTTGCAGATCGGACAAAATATGGCTTACATTTTTCAAATGTTCTCTGTGAAATCTTAATTTCAGGATAATGTTGGTTAAAAGACATGAACAGTTCACTCTGTGTTTTTTCTAGAATTTGAATAGCATGGCTACAGTAAGTTTTTGGACCTATTCGGACACGCTTGACATCAGTTTTATTTCCAGTGTGCCGCGAATTTTCGGGTAGACACCAAAAATCATATACTGTTTTTGAACTTCTTCAGTTAGTTTATCTGACCTTGTTTTCCTTTTTGTAAACTCAAAGGATGATTGTTCTGAATGCAAAACTCGTTGTCGGATTCGAACACCCTTTGAGATCCTTCTAACTGGCATTCCGAGTTTTCTCGCAAGGTCAACTTTGGCCCTAGATTTTTGAACTAATGGTCCTGATACAGATGCAGCTAGAATGTCGACGACTTCCCGCGACTTATCACTCCTCCTAAATTTCACCGAATTCAAGAAAGATTTCACATCCTGTATAACCGATTCATTCATTTTCAATTCTTTGCGTTCTTCCGGTGATGGTACAACCTTTCTACGCTGTAGTTCCTTAACCGTGGGTGATGTCTTTGAGGACAAGTACGCCTTTACAGTTGCAATACGTTTTACAGGTGTCCTAGGAAGTACTTCCTTTAACTTTCTTATTGCACGGGATTTACTCATTTTATTTTGAAATATTTGTTGTTCCTCTTGTGTGAGCGGAAGATTGTGTTGCGTGAGTATTTTTTTTCTTTTCTCGCCATCGTCTTGTTTCTCTGTGTTTTTCTTGCGTTTTTCTTCCTTCTTTAATTTCTCTTGAATCTGTTTACTCTTAAGGGCTGCCCTACTTTTCCGCTTTCTTTCTGTAGCTTGTTGTCTTTTTTCACGTTCTTCCTCTTTTTTCCGAGCAAGCCTCTCTCTCTGCTGCCTCTTCTTTACAGCAGCTATAGATTGAGACAACTCCTTTGCTGGTCTCAATAATTTTTGTTTTTGTTTCCATTTTCTCTTTTGTTCTCTGCGTATTTCCTCTCTCTTTTCTTTGATCGTTGAGCAATTTGACATACCTGTACCAATATATGATACAAATTTTATAATTTATATGTAAACTAATATATTAAGGAACGATAAAAATAGTTATCAAACAATATATCTATACATATGTCATCCAATAAGGAATGGAATTTGAATTTATTATTGAATGTTTCATAGACAACATAATGCCTGGGGGGTCCTCTTTTAGGTACATGTGAAACAATATCATTTAAGATTACCCCACCCCCCAACAAGAGGAAAAATAAGGAATACTTTTAGATCAATTTTGTTTAGAGCCAAGAAAATTAAATTTACCAAATATGTTTAGATAAAAAATAAGGGTTTTTTATTCTTTTTTTTTTAATTCTTCAAAAAATAATCATGTAATCCTTAATTTTAATGTATAATATCTATGCTATCCAATCCAAAGAGCCGTAGGCACACCTGGCGCGGATTAAAATGGGGTCTCTGAGGAGACTTCACCCCGAAATATTTTAATGTAAAAGACTGAATAAAAGAGAGAGAGCATCTCTGTATATCGTACTGAATCGAACGGGACGGGAGCGTTGCTAGCAATTCAACATTGATAACACCATTTCTTTTTCTTGAAACACACTGAAGAATTAGTATATAGGCCTTAGTTTTGTCGACATGAAAAATTGCGCTGGTATGCATAATATATTGTTGTTTTAAATTGATTACCTTTTCATGAAAGCTATACATGTATTTCTTTGATTCGCTCCCTTCAACTGTATACAATAACCCCTTATAAACTGTTCATTTGCCACAATTCAGCAAAAATATACTTTTATATCTAATGTAATCAAATTCATATTTGATTTAGATAGCAGAAATTTTCGGTATTTGAATTCAATTTGCCGACGGTAATTGGCAATATAAAAAAAAATAAGCATACCACGTATTGTTCCGATTTTTTAAAATTTAAAGTTTGTCCCATATCGTTATCTGTTTATAATCATACTGTAACATGTGCGTCATTCCAAGGGCGGATCCAGAGGAGGTGGTCAGAATCCCCCACCCACCCCCCACCACCACCACCATCTTTTTGCAGACAAAACTACACTTGAGAAATGAACAAAAGCCTTCATAAAAATTAGTAGGTACTGATGAATAGTAAGTCTTAAAACTTTGCGATGTCTCCCAAAGAGGAAAAGGAAATGTAAATGGGATGTAGACTGTAAAAACTGTCTAAGCAGTCAGGTTGTGAATTCCCTCTACCCCCCCCCCCCTCCCCCTTTCATTTTGTGCATCCCCTCCATTTACAATTTTCTGGGTTTAACAATGAATGTGTTGATGTGTCTTAATTAAGGTGAATCTAAACCGTGAACATCTGCGTTTTTTTGTCGCGAGACGTCATAAGTGCAGATCACGTCAAAATCCTGTAGATGAGACAAATTAGTAGAACAATTAAACTTCTTCATTAATTCATTGAATATCATTTCTGTTGCAAAACAAAGAAACAGGAAAGTCTAATATGGGTATAATTTTTAGAGAATAAAGAGTTTTTTTGAAAACTTATCAAGTGTTTGAAATAATTGTTTTCAAAGAGTACGAGTTCGGTACCATAGCATTTAAAATCAAAGAAAAACATTAGAAACACTGTCGAGGACATTTGAGTAGACAGAGATTCAGTTAGAATTTGGTATCATATTTTGAGACAAAAAACGTTTTGGAACTAAATAATAAAAAGCATAGTAGGAGATTATAGACCATGAGTAAAATAATTGGAATTGAAATATGAATAAGTCTTATAAACTTGGACTAAATAGGGCTAGTTTATATTATGAGACGCCATGAAACCGTCAAAGATTTCCTGTGACGGACAAGTAAAAACATGCGAAATTCCACATGAGCTATTTTCATGCATTGAAATTCATAAAATAATATTTAAGCAGATCCTTGATACACTCCTTTCAGAATTAAATTGCATATTTTTTTCTGAAATTTATACGACGGACTAAAAAAATCAAACAGTAAGGGTTATATGGAATCACAATGTTTAAAAAAAATATAACGTGACATAGGGGTTTTATATGGTATGAGTTTCAAATAAATGCTAAAATGTTTGAAAAGGATTTAAAAATGAACCTAAAATTTTTCAAGAACTCTTGTAAGCATCTGTTTTTGATAGATATTTGTGTAAATCAAATTTCCAGTACTTTAAAAATATATAACACATCTCCATAAACACCCTTACCTGATCAAACTTTGAATTTATCCCCTCTTTTTTTTTTTCGAAGTCTACCTTCTATCTTCATGCGTTAAAGGGCGTATTCACTCAGATCTAACGATTTTTACGTCAAATTACTTATGATGTCATAAAGACGATGCTTTTTCCCGCCGACTGATATAAAAACTATCAATATTACAATTTTATAAATCGCTCATATATGTATCACAATTTTGAGTATATGCCTCAAACGTTACCAGTCTACATGTGTATCTATGCATAAATATCAAAGGTATTAATATCTTAATGTAGATAAAATAAAAAATAATGAACATATTTCCGAGTTTCAAAAGATTTTCTAATTTATTTTGAAGCAAAGTACTTAAGAGGTATTATTTATTTACACAATTATAGAGTAATGCATGCCGATATTCTCTATAGAAGGAAAATCAATTCAAAGCGTCACCAACACCGTGCGTAACGTCTAAGTATTTTTTTTTTGTTTTGTTTTGTTTTGCTAACTCTAGTTAATTAACTAAACTTTCTGTACTTCTTTCCTTTAGTGGGAAGCTATTAATTTTTCTAGGTTTAACTAAAAATTTTGAATGTAGAAACAACTGAAATCAAGCCCAACGCAATACGATATCTGTATGTAGGTATATATTCTTTATTATAACGAGATCCTTTGAAAAATAATTCTAAAATTTTATCATATCGATTTTTCGTTCTTTTTTTTGGGGGGGGGGGGGGCTGAGCGTAATTTTTGTCATCACCTAGGCATTTAGACCCATAATGTTTCCCTTTCCATGTCTATAGATGGATACCCACCCCGACCTCCATTCCCTTCCTCAAGATTTTTTGATCCGTTTTTATCCGAAAAAAGTTTAAATATTTTTGTGATTAGCTTTATTATTTTCCAATTTTTTTTTTATTTTCATTGCTTTTGAATCACAATTCCATTATATAAAGTTTGATATTGTAAATTCTATAAAATGCATAATTACTTTTAGAGGAGAAATATTGAAAGTTTGTTCCCGCGTTTTCCTGCCACCGGAAGTTAATGTAATACATGCGCATCAGCGTGACGTTGTGTTCCCGGCATATCTGAGGTTATTGTGAATACATTTTATTGAGGTAAATTATGGTCGTTTTGCACATTGCTTACAGATTTTTTATCTTATGTGAAGAAAGCATGATCTGGTGAAGTATTAATACTGCATCTTTAACACACCTAATTGGTGTGAATTATATATTGTCAAACTCTCATGCTTGCTTTTCAAAATGGCGCCTGTATTTACTATGAATGGAAGATGCAGATTCAGGTGTTCAGCAGCCATTTAAACTCCATTTTCTCCTCAGCATGTATTATCATGTTCAAATAGTTGAAGTATCGCCCCTTTCTTCACATTTCTAACTTTGCAAACCAAATGGCGATATTGATTATAATATTGCACAAAGAAATATATTTAAAAAGTGACATTGTAGGCCTATCTTCGATGACTTTTCACACTTGATATTACAACCACTGAGAAAAAAGTAAACTCTTCATAGAATTAAGATGACTTGTGGTTTTCATCCATCTGGAAAGACTTTGAAGCTTTAGTCACTAGTCAGTGCATTTATACACTTGCAATTGTTCTTTTAAAAGTTTGCCCACATGGACTTGTCACACAGTATAATTTAACCAAGCGCCATCCAGCACAATCACTTGGTTTAATTATATAGCTTGAATTTGCTATTTCTTCACATTGTGTTGAATAATTGCCAATCTACAATCTTGTTGACCACAATTGACCCTCTTATAATTTTATTCAAGAAGTAACTGTTTGGTCACAAATCATTTCCTTTATAGCCCCAAAACTTTTAGAACATTGAGTAAAAAGTTTCTCAGGGAGGTACAGTGGAAGAGTGATTGTATCATGCATTGTTTTGGCTTGCAGAGTTGAAAACTTTCATTGCACTTAAGTGCTACCTTTTTCAAATGCTGAAAAAAATGCACATTTGAGAAAGATATTTTGAATCACTTAATCAAGCTATATAGCTAATTCAAGCTTTATGATTGTACCGAACCTGGGTAAGACCCGAAGTCTATAACAACAATTTTTGATAGGCTTAGAGCTACATTTAAAACCTATGTAAGAATGCTTTCTAAAACACTTCAATTAAAATCTGCATTTCTTTGTATGGTCAAGTGATGCAGCTATGCAATGGCAAACCAAAAGTAAGAAATAGATTTGAAAAAAATGCTACTGTTGGAAAGTTAAAAGTGAAATTTGATGTGCATTTCAGTCAAAAGACTCTTAAGTTTTTCTTGGCCATAACTGTTGGCAAAAGTAAGAAAGACAACAAATGAATCATCTTAAATATATACATTTACTGAAATGTTTACTAGATAAAGATGTATCTTTGGCATGAGTAATTCTAAACCCTCCTCCCAAAAACTGTGACAGGTCCATGTAGTTTGACTTGCACTATATACATCATGTCAATTCCTCACTCTGTTTTCTCTATGTAGCTGTGTTCCCAGTTAGTCTACACAATGGACGAAAAGGCAAGTCTAACAAAAGTTATTTACTATTTACAATAACCACATTCACGCCAATTTTGTTCTTTTTTATGGAGGGAGAAATACCAAATAAAGTTCTAAAAATATTTTTGTAGTGTTTAATATGAAGCATAAATTTGAAAAATAAAGTTCACCATATTATCTGTATTAATTATCAAATATCTAGGACCATATTTGGCTTATACATTTAATAAGCTGTTTTAATGGCAAAGAAAAGATAAAAGAAGGGTACCAGAGTGGCATTACATGTATTAGGATATCAATAGAACAGTTGAAGTGCAGTTCCAAAGTGTCTTACTACCAAAGTTTATAAACTTGTTTTATATGCAATTACCTACATAACATGTCTAAATACTAGTTACAGACATAAGTAATCCTTTAGTTGTGAAAGATCGATAGCAAGAATGTCTTAAAGTTAGCTTTTACACAATTATTAGAATTGCAAGAAAATTAAAATTGTTCAAAAATTTCAGGCCACTATGTCATCAACCCGTCCAAAAGCCAAAAAGGATGAAGAAATTGTTGAGGAGGCAGGTACTGTTGAGGAGGAGGAAGAAGAGGAGGAGGAATACACTGTAGAAAAGGTTGTCGACTCTCGGATGAAGGGAGGCCGTAAAGAGTACCTCTTAAAATGGAAGGGCTATCCAGAGTAAGTTAAAGATGATCACACTGTGAACATAAATCTGATCATCACAGATTTATATTTAGTGCATTTGATTATTAACAAAATTATAGTTTCCTAGAGGTAATTTATATACTCTGTCCTATATACATTTTTTGGGTATGAACTTTAATGTTTGGTGATAGAAGTCTTTTCCAAGAAGGCATATTACTTTCCTCAAAACCAAGCTGGTATTTTTCCATGGAAAAAAATCAGAAACATGATTTTCTCTTCATTCTGTGATATTTTATGAATTCTTCCTTTAAATTTAGTTCAGAAAATACTTGGGAGCCTGAAGCAAATTTAGATTGTCCTGACCTAATAGCCGAGTTTGAGGACAAAAAGAAAAAGAAAGAACAAGAGAAGAAAAGAAAAACACAAAATGGAACAGAAGATGGTGCAGCTAAAAAGAAGAAGAAAGTCTCAGAAGTCAAAACAACAGTAAGTATTAAATTGTTAAGTCTCTAGAATACAGGAACTATTCTTAAAAATAGTAGGAGAGGGAATACATTTTAATGCCACACAGTCACTCCTAAAAAAAAAAAAAGGATTTCATTTGCGAGGGGGTGTTTAAAAATAAATATATATGTGTATGCTGAATAGAGTTCTACTTCAAAATTACCATCTTGTTTGAGGGACCCTTGTTTGAGACATCATTTTAAAGAAAACTTTCATTCAAGTGTTCAAAATTTACTTGGAGAGTCCATTGTAAAGTAAATTGATAGAAAAATTCATTGGAATTGGCAAATGTACATGTATTACGATAGAGAAAAAAGATTGACGTTAAAGATGGGACTTAAAGCAATGATTACACTAATCCCTTTTGCTAAGATTCCCACAGCTCTTTTTCTCTTCAAGGTTTCAAAAAGTCAAATAGGTATATTTTCATAGCAGAAATTATGGTGTACATATTCAAATATGGTAACACCCCTCTTTTTCCTTCCTAAAAATTAGGATGTTCATTTTGTATGTAAATGGTGAAGTGAGTGACCTGCATTAAGTTTTAGCTGGTAACTCAGTTGACCTACATTGTAAAAGGTTTATTCAGTGATATATTAACATATGCATGAAAAAAATATAATTTTTTTTACAGTAATAACTATCTTTTTAACACCTTCAATCTCATGCTACAGGAAGAAGATAACAAACCTAGAGGTTTTGACAGAGGGCTATTACCTGAAAGGATTATTGGTGCCACAGACAGTTCAGGAGAACTCATGTTTTTAATGAAATGGTAAATTCATCAGGAGAATTAAATTGCTGTTGGAGTGAATGTTTTAATTTTGTATATATATATTGAAGCTTGAAAATAGAATAGAAAACTGCAGACTGATTGACTTCCTCAAATTTCCAAAACTGATTATTCTTTGGGACATTAATAACCCCCCCCCCCCCCTTAAAAAAAAATATGTTCATTTTTTTTTCTACACATTAATGCAGGTATAGCTTGTAAATTGTATATTTTAGAGGGTAATTGTATTTGGCATTTTTGAAGAAATGAAGTTAAGAATGCTGTCTGTAAACTGTAGCCAAAACATGTGTTTTCAGGAAAGACAGCGATGAAGCAGACTTGGTTCCAGCCAGACAAGCCAACGTGAAGTGTCCACAAATAGTGATAGCATTTTACGAGGAACGACTCACATGGCACACCCATAATGACAATGAGGAAGATGAAAGCAAGGAGGACTTATAAAACAAGAGACATGTATATAAAGGGGCAGTTTTAAATTGACCAATGACAAAGTTGGATCTCGTACCTGTGTCCCATATTGTGTTTGGGATGACCTCTTTATCTGATGCAAATAAACACTTTCATTTTGCATGTAAATTTCAGATCAAAAAGTAATTCTTGTTCCTCCTGTGGAGACGTTTTGCTGTTGGTTGGTATTGCAGCAGTTTTGGCCCCTTTGTTGTTTACAGAATGTCATTTTTTCACCAGCTGGCAGACTAATCATTTCATAACATTCATGTTCATATTCATGGTGCTCATCTCATCAATTCGTCACAAAAGTGGTTACCAAAAGTTTTCTGTGAACTAGGAAAACAAGTTGTTGCAATCTCCTTACTTGTAGTAATGTTTATTGTTGTGAAAGACTGTAATCTGTCATCTCTATATATCATTCAGCTATCTCCCTTTTTATCATTTAAATCAGATGCTTTAAACAGCATTTTTAAGTAGAGAAATATTTCCAATCGCATTTTTTTTTTGACTGAAAAGTTGATGGTTTGTGTGATTATTTTTTTTTTTTTTTTATTTTATTTTTTTTTTTATTTTATTTTTTTTTTTTTTTGTCTTTTTGGATGCTGCAGTTATTTTTCACATGGTATATCAGGATTTGACAACAATAACTCGTTTATTATTGTGAGAAGTAACTTGCCAGAATAGACTGGTTTTCAATTTTGCTCACTTTGATAATAGCTTTGCATTTTATAATAGTAGTATTCATTGTACATTTATTGTAAGCTATGAAACATAGCAGAAGAAAAATCAAGTTTCAGAAGTTAATCCTTCATTGAAATAAATTACGTTATATATATAATGAGAGCACATTTATATGTTGAAAAATATTTCTAGAAACTTGCTGTTGTAGAAGATTGCAATGAATAGGATTTTCATTGTATGTGTATGATCATTATTATTCTTTAAGCTGTTTGTTAAAAAAAAAAATTACAAAAAGCAGTTAATAACTAGCAAGTTGGTAGCATTAAATTCTCCACAATTAAATGGTTTCTTGTTTAAAAAAAAAAAAAAAAATTTTGTAGGTACAATTTTTATTCTCATTTCAGACTGTGGTCAACTTTGCGTAATACAAGAATTGAATTTTGGCATTTGTTTTGTAGAATTCCTTTGTCAAATATTTTTTACAAAGTTTTAATAAAGAATATCAAGTATTGATATTTTAATGTATTTTTAGCTCACCTGAGCTGAAGGCTCAAAGAGCTGATGACAAGGCCACAAATGCAGTGTGCATCAATTTTTAGCTCTACAAGTCAGAGTCTAGAAAAGCTTATGTGATAGTTAGGTGTTCAGAATGCTACTCCTCCTACAGTTTTCCTCTGATTTCAATGTAACTTGGCACACAAGTAGAGTACACTAAGATATATAATTTTATCGATCGGTTTTTGATTTCAATGAACGATGCTATGGTTACTAAAAATAGAAATTTCTGTGAAATTCTTTGAAAACGCTAGTCCTACAGTTTTGTTCTGATTTAAATACAGCTTGGCACACAAGAAGACTACACTAAGATACATAATTCTTTATATCAGTTTATGTGTTGCCATGGTCACTAAAAATAGAATGTTCTGTGAAGTTCTTTTAGAATGCTATACCTCCTAGGCCTACAGTTTTGTCTGATTTGAGTGTAAATTGGTACACAAGTAGACTTCACGTTAATAGGTACACAGTTTTGTCTTTTTAATTTTGATGAACGGTGTTGCCATGGTTACTAAAAGTAAAAAATTTCTGTGAAATTCAAATTGCTACTCCTCCCACAGTTTTGGTCAGATATCAGTATAATTTGGCACACAAGTAGACTACACTAGCTGACTAAGACACATAAATCTGATTATTGGTTTGTTTGATTTCAATGAATGGTGTTGCCATGGGTACTAAAAATAAAAATTTATGTGAAGAAATTAAGACAATTTCGCCTTCAAAATTGCCTTCAAATTGTACATATGTTAAATGTAGATCAGTTTTTGATGTAAGTCATTGTGACGTAGGCAACACAGGTTCTACGATTTAAACTTATTTTTTTAACCGATCAAATGAAGCGTTGCAACCAAAATTAAATTATTGCAAAACTTTGCATAAAATTGTCTCAGCAAATTGTTCTATGGTAAATTAAATAAATAAATAAATTGATGATTACTTTGGAATTGAATCCAAGTCGTAAATCTTGAGTACGAGTTTCTTTCTTTGAGATGTGTTAACCACAACACTGCACAAATCGTAACGTATTTATATCTTGTTTGTGATTTGACAAATGAATAACTGGACTTCAATTATCTCTTAGAAAGATACTAATGTTGGGTTATAAAAGTATTTTTAAGGTAGAATAGGTCAGTAGAGAGGTTAGTATCCCTACAAGTGAGCTTTTCTGTCTTTCTGTCTGTCCATCCGTATGTAAACTTTTAACATTTTTTTGACTTTAAAACCACTGGGGCAATTTGAACTAAAGTTGGAACAAAACAGCATTGAGTATAGGGGGTTCTGATTTTTTCAAATGAAGGGTCAAGTACCCCTTCCAAGGGGAGATCACTATGAAAGGCAAAAATGGGATGGGGTTATTAAAACTGGACCAGGAAAGGAAAAAAAATGTTAAGGTAGTGTAGATTCTACCGTAAATGACCGGGGGGGGGGGGCACAATAGGGAATCAAAGTTGTTCATTGGAATATATAGGAAACGAGCTTATTCAGGTAATTTGATTTGTGTTCCCTGCTTAAATAAAAAAGAAACAGTGGAAGAACTGAAAAAGAACAAGCGGATGCTGAAGGGAAAAGGGCCAACCTTGACCTTTCAGCTTTTGGTCCAAAAAGTCAATATGGGTCTTCAATAGGAAAAGAAATTAATGACGAAATGTTTCATTGTAAAACCTTGCAGAGAACTAGCGTTTTCACCTGAAAACTTGGTATACAAAATTTCTGACTCTAGTCTTTGATCATTTGACCTCAAAATCAATAGGAGTTTTTTTTTTAAAGGTCATATTGACTAAAGGTATAAAATTTCATTGCATAACCTAAAAGAGAACTAGAGTTGTCAAAAAGAAAACATTTT
The DNA here is from genome assembly GCF_033153115.1 of Saccostrea echinata. Lineage (NCBI taxonomy): Eukaryota > Metazoa > Mollusca > Bivalvia > Ostreida > Ostreidae > Saccostrea > Saccostrea echinata. The sequence goes on from NW_026889750.1 coordinate 27,421,083, forward strand.
ACGTATGCAAGATATGAATTTTTGACTTTTTGACCCACCTTGAAACCATTTTTGCAATAATTATATGAACTAACCTAGATCTTTTGACCTAAAAATCAATAAGCTCTTCATAGGGTTTTTTAGATACTGAGTATCGTCCGGAAACGTAAGTATTACACACAGGCTGATGACAGACAGATGGACGAACGGACAGACCCAAATTAGTGCCCCCCCCTCCACTTTTAGTGGAAGAGGGGTACCAAAAAAATATTTGAAAATGTTCTCCTTAAGAGCAACTGGACCAGAAAAAGAACTTGATCTAATATCATGGTCCCAAGGGGAAGGAGGGGCTAAAATAGGGGATCAAAGTTTTACATTGGAATACATGTACATTTGTACATGTATATTGGAGCAAATTTTAAAACTGGACTATAAAAGATGAAACTTGTGTGTAAGCTCCCTGATATAATGTAGATTCTGGCTCCCTTGAGGTAGGGTGGAGTCACAATAGGGAATCAAAGTTTTTACATTGGAATAAATAGGATTCTAAAATCTTTCCAAGAATCACTGCATGGACCTGAAAAGATGCCTTCCATAACGTAGATCACCCCCCCCCCTCTCTCTCTCCCTGAGAGCTGACTCTTTTAAGGTTGGTGTACTGGCTTTTGGACATTTGATTCTGAAACGGGGAGGAGGGCTGGCAAATTTATTTATTTTCATGCCAGTCAAGGATCACAGACAGACCTGTTTGTTTATGGCAGATTATTTTTATCTTCATATGTCAGTCAAGGACCACAGGCACATGTTTGTTTCTGTAATAATTTTTCCGTTGTATAATATCATGGATTAAAATATAGACTTATTACAGAAACAAGTGCCTTTGTCAAAGACAAACTATTCATTTTCAAGATTTTGAAGGACACTACATGCAGTTCAGTTATTTCAAGTCCTTAGACTTCACTAGAAAAAAATAGAATAAAACAGCTCAACTCCAAATTAAAGCTCTGTTTAGTGGGTGTGGGTGGGTAGTTGTATCAGTTAAGAACAACATTTTCAAGGACAGATTATTCATTTCCAAAATCTGCCAGCCCCCCCCCCCCCCCCCCCCCGAATCACTATCACTGAAATGGTCGTATTCTAAAAGAAACCCCAACAGCACCCCCAACTTCTCATGAACATTATATTGCCTTCATAGAAAAGATTGAAACCATTTGCCCATTTTTTTTTCTTTTACATATTTTGCTTGTCAGAGAAGTTTTCATTAGTATATTTATCTTTTTTTTTAATTCCCTTTTGTTGTTGTATTCCCCTTGTGCCCTTCTCTTTTTTTGAATTTTTAATGCTGGTTTTTTCGGGCTTGTGCTTTTTCGGCTAAAACTAATATGAAACAAATGTGTCTGTACTAATAAATATATATTCATATTATCTCATCTGTATTTGTGTGGTCACTTATTTCATTTACGAGCAAAATCAATATTGTCAACTAAGGGCGCTTTCCATTAACGTTGCCTTCCCGGCGACGTCATCTGGAAAGGGCGACGTTAATGGAACGGTTGGTAACGTCACAATTACCAAATATGGAGGACTACGAATTAAAACGAAGCACTCAAAAATCAATATTTATATTTGCAAATGTTTTCTTTTATATAACACTATTAAAAGCAACGCGTATCTATATCCGTATAAACACAGGTTCCTCGCGTCATAAACGTTCGACGTAATTTCTCAGTGACGTCATAAAGGATCGACGCGCAATCAATAGATCAAACTCGTGCCGTTGAGTTTGAAAAAATAAAACATTTCACGCGTTAAAGTTATAATCAGGCTAATATATAATATGATGAAGTCACAAATGTAAATATAAGTAATAAGGTATCATTTTAAAACATCTATCGGGCTATAAATACGGGTTGGTACGAGATCAAATTTACCATAAAGCCCTTCTAAATATTGTCAACTTAATTAGAGAAATATTGGTACGAGTTATCAATTTTCTCTAGCAGACGAAAAAAATGGCGGCTTCCAGTTTAACAAGTAAGACCTCGACCGTAAAGTGTTTCTACAGGTGTCAAGGCACAAAGTTTGGTGATTTTTGATTTCAAAAGTTTTAACAAAAGGAATTCAATACATTTTTGTATACAATTTTGTTTGTTTTATTTCCCCAGGATGTGTGCGTTTATGTAACAAACACTTCAACAACATCTGCAGGTTCTCAACTTCCATCAAAAGGCCAAGGTGCTCAACTACTGTGCAGTATGAGTTAGTTAGAGTAAATAAAAGGGGAGGTGGGGTGTTCGTAGGTATTGTATTTATACAAACCATACATGATAAGTGCTGCTTTATTACGTTTTTGCAAATGTATGTTTACTGTCGGAGCCTTCCGAGATGGGTCCAAAGTCCACGGTCAATAACCAAGCTTGATATCACTGTTTAAGGTCTTTGACTGTTTAGAGTATTAGTATATCTTGTTGTTGATTAATTTTATTAAGAGACCAATGCCAAAAATAATTTGAAGGAACAAAGACAAATATTTAATCTTTCAAGATTTTTAACAAATTTTAAATAGCAAAAGAAAGTAGCAGTTTGACACTACAGGCAATTTTTTTGCCCTGAATAATAATATAATAAGTGGGGGAAAAAATTAAAAACTTCAAAAATTTTCATACTGTAATAGCACTAAATAAAACAAAATTAGATAATTTTAAAATAATTCACTTTTAATTTTGCCTTATTTTGCTTTATTTACTGCTGATGGGAGGTGCTCGTAATTTATTTTATTTTTCAAGCCCAGATTTTATTTTATGTCTCTCTTGATGTTTGATTTATTAAAATAGATTAAAGCATCAAAATTTTTTAAAAAGAGTTTGGTTTGCCTTTTATTTCTTTAGAATTTAACAATTCTCTTTTAAATTTCAAAGAAATGGAGAGGTACGCCCAGAAATTGGCCAAGCATCCACCATGATGGATATAGGAACACGTGAAATTTTCTCTGCTGAGCATGATATGTTCAGACAGAATGTTCGAAGATTCTTCCAAGAAGAAGTACTTCCCCATCACAGCAAGTAAGTGTATTTAGGGACAAAAAGCATTGGAGTTTAAATAAAAATAAGGGAATTTTACATCACTTATATGCTGTAGATCTTTCCAGCTCAATAACTATGTTGAGCTGTCTGGCAAAGGTAAGACTGTATTTATGACTGGAGTAAACTTTTCATATGTTAGATTCTACTTCTCCAAAATTAATGCAAAATCCGATTCAATCAAAATCTGCCCCAAAACAACCTTGGGTAAGGGGAATTTATAAATTATGTTTAACTGAAGAGTCTTGTTCCTCTCCTTTCAAGAAAGGATTATTCATATAGTAAGAAAAAGTGGCATTATGTTGAATTGTTAAAAAATCTTCTTGCACAAAACTGGGCCAGAAATGACAACAAAATCAGTGATAACTTGTACACTGTAGGTTGAAATATGTTTAGCAGATGACCATGGGTCAAAGGTGTTTCTATATACATGTACAGGTATAAAGTAATTGTATTTTCACAATATATTCCATTTTGTTCAGATTGTGCACTCACTGAAATGTTTCAACTTCATTTCATTTGTAAGCCAGATTAATCTTAATCAGCTAGGCATTGTGGCCATGGGACTGTCACACCTGTAACCTTTGCAGCAGAATTGTAAGGCCTGTACTTTGTATTTGTAGGTGGGAAAAAGATGGACAGGTCAGCAGAGAGGTAAGAGCTGTCAATCAGAATTCAAAATGAGGCATTGTAATATTTCTAACATCACTATTTTAGTTCAGTGGATGTATCACAGTCTGTTTAATATGCACTTTTTAATTTTTTTTTAATTTACATTTATGCTTCCTGTTGAGCAGATTAAAGAAGTGTTCCTATGCATAATTGCACATAAGTGCTTTTGTAGTGTAGAGCTTTATTAGTATTCATTTGATTGTTAGGTTTGGGAGAAAGCAGGTCAGAATGGTTTGTTGGGTGTCAACACAAAAGAGGAGCATGGAGGAGTAGGAGGGGATGTTCTGTCCACAGCCATTACCTGGGAAGAACAGTGTGTATCTATTTAGCTCACCTGAGCTATCAGCTTAAGAGAGCTTTTCTGATCACCCAGTGTCTGGCATTGATCTGACTGTCCATCTATAAACTTTACACAACCTTTTTTGACTTCTTCTCCAGAATCACAGGACCAATTTCAACCAATTTTTGCACAAAGCATCCTTGGGCAAAGGGGATTCAAATTTTTTTCAAAGGAAGGACTACACTCTTTTCAAAGGGGAGATAATTAAGAAATCATGAAAATTTAAGCGCATCTTTTAAAAATCTCAAGAACCACAGGGTCAGAAAAAGTCAATACTTTGCAGGGATTTATCAGTACCTTCTCAGGGGCCGAAATTCGGCCCCATTTCCAATTAAAAATGAGTTCAATTTTTCCCAGTTTGGCAGTATTTTTTCCCAATTGGTGAACAATGCTTTGATATTTAATTATCTTGGAAAAAACTCAGTAAAATTGTCAGATTGTCTGTAATTTTCCTCTGTTTATCTCATTTCGCAAAGTTACAGTCATAAGATGTTGAAAAACACTGTTAGTAAACATCGCCGACTTTTAATCCGAATTTCCTCCGTTTTTCTGAAAATGATGATATTGTTTAATAATATAGATTAATTAAAATTATTTCCACCTATTCAATTGATCTACGAGTGAATGGTAAGAACTGTAGGCATATATTTCAGATGGAAAAATGTATTTTCAATGTTTTTACATATCAAAAGGGAACTTTGAGAAAATGTGTACCGTAAGTTTTGGGGGTATAGGTCGATACTTTTTTTCTCAGAACCGTTGGGGTCGCCCAATTTAACGAATCGACCTTTCTAAGGCTCAAGTTTATGAAAAATGCCCCCAAATTAGTGAAATTTACGTCAATTTCAAAACAAATCTGTGCCATTTTCGTAACTTTTTAAATTATTTTACCGAGAAAAAAGTACTAAACAATAAAGAATTAAATATCTCCCATTGATTTCTTACAAAATAAGTTCCATTAAATATCCGTCGATGTACAAAAAAAACATTATATCATCGAGTAAATAATGTCTCAACGTATATTTACAACATGCTGTGTCCATCTTGTGAAGTTGGAAGTCGCAATCGCTTACTAAAAATAAAACCGCAACCGTATCAAAGTTTAAAATACGGAAGCGTTTTCACAATCGCAGATGTAATCTTTTTTTTCCATTTATTTGTAACAATTAATTGAAATAGTATACCTAAATATTTTTTCATTGTCTTGTGATATTTATTTAAATGTAAAATACGTGAAATAAATTGTTGCCAGTAAATTCCTAAAATTATTTACCAAATATACCGCTAGTCATAACTATTTTGTTTTATATCCCAAGGGGTACACTGAATTATACGAAGATTGGCTTCTAATAGAATTTTAATTGTCTGACAGAAAAGGGATATACACTGTGTACACAAAGGTGTTAACACCTGTGTTGGTTAAAACACCTGCGGGGCATGATTAACAGATCCACGTGCCGTTACAGGGGTATTAGTGCTATACATCATTGAACAAACAAAACTGTGAAATTCATAATGACTGTTAAATTGCGAATGTACTCTCAATTAAATTTATTTTTTCAGCAATATCTCAAGCAAAATTATAGCATGTTAATATAACTAATTTCAATTGCTCACTGTTACATGTACTGGTAATAGTCATTTGCGTGTTTTAGCAAATCCCTGGACAAGAAATATAAAAATGGCGGTCATCGAAGTTAATATTGTACCCCGGTAAATAATGTCGGAATAAAAGAATGTGTCCACAATGTTCTAAAATGGAAATGATTATTGTTTGATTTCGGGTATTTCCCTAATAATAGCTGTTGTATACTACCGTATTTATGTGTTTAAGGACAGAGTCAAACTACGACGGCATTGAAGAGGCAAGTTGAAGAAAATACGTTATAAATATATCACAATTCAAGGAAATTTTAACTATGCTTGTATAAAACACTATTAAAATGCTGTACTCATAAAAAATACCAGTTTATTTTCTCAATACGTTAATATTACGGGTTAAGTTAAAGAGGTTTACATGTTCTGATACGTAGTATATACGTAAGAATCTCTAGAAAATCGATAAACAAAGCCTCGTCCTACCTTCCGGATTCGTCCTATCTAAGGATTTTTTAAAAATTACGTCTGAAAATGAGCCTTTCGACCTATATACCCCATCGACCTATACCCCCAAAATTACGGTACTTAGTATAATTTTTTTGCAGGAAGTTTATAATCTCCAGAAAAAAGATTCTTATCACCTAAGGTGGAATCTCATACACACATGTACTACCCTAAGTTGTATAAATACTTTATACCCATTGAAATCAAGTCTATTATTCATTATCATAATTGATCATGTATGATGAAGTTGGATCATATTTAATTGTCTGTCTGGTTGCCCAAATTAGAGTTCGTGCTAAAATGTTAAATGAATTACACCTGAATACATGATATTAGCAAGATTTTTATTTTTCCCAATTTCATCAAAAAGCCGATAATTTTACCCCAATTCCCTAAAAATGGCATTTCCCAAAATAGGCTGATAAATCCCTGCTTTGAAGAATACCTCCTTATGCATATAATGTAGATTCAAATTTTTATGAATTGATGCAAATAACAGGAGTATATATGTAGGAATCCAAAATCCAATGATCACACCAAGTCCAATGGTCACGCTAAAGTCCGATGGTCTGTGCCAAACCTTGATGGTTTGACATGCCAAAGTTTGACGGTGTGGGAAGATCAACATTTATTACATCAGAGTACTATTGTGTGAAATTCCGATGCTGCTCCATGCTAAGGTCCAATGGTTTTAAATACCATAAATCAGAGTTTTTTAGGTCTTGATATCAAGGGCCTGGGAAAAAATAGCGACATTTGCTTGAAATTGGGAAATACATTTCATTCAAGAAAAGTAGGGAAAAACCAAAACCAGTGCATTAAGATAAATTGGAGTGTGACTCCTTCTTCTTTCAATTTAGTCAAGGCTTCCCTCATTGAAATAAGCCAAGGCCAATAAAATGAGGTTTACTAAATAATTTTGGGGTAAAATTTGGAATGTGTGGGAAATTTTTGAGATTTATAACATTAAGGCTACCCTGCTTTTGTTTTTTTTTTTTTCTCATTGTTTTGGAATTTTTAAGCAAAAATTTGGAAAAATACCTTCTTTTTAGCATAAGGAATAGGGCTTTATTTCAGACCCTTAAAAAACCCTGTAAATACAAAAGAATATTAAATATTTGATTGCAGAAGTGAAAAGGTTCACTAGAAAATGCCAAAATATAATCGTAGTACTACCCCTAATTTTGCAAGTAGGTGTGAGGATAACCTAAATCTCTCAGAGGGGTGAGAGATTATGCCTAATTGGTTGAAAAGTGTGTAACATCTCGAGTGGGAGAGAGATTAACCCTAATCAGTCAATAGTGTGCAAGGACTTGATTATCCTAAATCTCTTTTGTGGGTGTAAGCTAACCCTATGTAGACGAATAGTGTGCGAGTGCTAACTCTCAATCTCTCGGGTGGGTGCAAAGCTATCCAATAATCACTCCAAGGTGTGCAAGCACAAACACTTATCTGTTGAGTTGTGTGTGAGGATTAACTCTAATATCTCAGGTGGTTGCAAGCAGTAAGCAAAACCAGTCAATTGTATGTGAGGACTAATACTACACTGTTGGCTTTTGAATCCTGGACAATGGCGTCAAAGAATGGCTGCAGAATATTGTTAAGTCATAAACCATGATTGCTTCTCCACACCATCGGACTTTGGCATGCCAGACCATCGCACTCTAACCCAGCGCAGCACATCTCATAGGAAACAAGCCATTGGACTTGGCATAAAATCAAAGAAGTGTGAAGAGCCAATGCAGATAATGTCTTCAAAATTTGAAAGAAAAAAAAAACCTGCAATGAAGTAAAAGCTGTCAACTGTATAGAATGCATTTTAAGATTTGTAACTTTGTTTTTATTTTAAATGAACTTCAAAGAACCTTGAATCATATTGAGATGCATGAAATTTCAAGCTTCATTTTGAGACTTTTGAAATTAAATATTTTAAGAGTTATTGTTCCTGGCTGTGGAGCGGATATCCTATTCCTTAATAGAAAAGTTGTATTATATATATTCAATGAAGTACATGTACATGTATTTACAATAGATTAAAATTTGTGGCAACTATTTTTATGGTAGATGTATATGCACTGTATATGCTTCTGTACATTTTTTTTCTGAAATACTGAAACACAAATTACAGGATGTATGTGAACTGCTCAGGACCAGGTTTTGGTCTGCACTCTGACATTATTATGCCATACATCTCACATTATGGAACAAAAGAGCAGATTGAGAAGTTCATCCCGAGAATGACTGCTGGGACCTGCATTGGAGCCATAGGAATGACAGAACCTGGAGCAGGCAGGTAAAACTAATAAATAAGAGTAAATTAGCTACAGTCTGTACATAGAAATGTACTGCCTGCAACCAGGAGATGCTTACAACTCATCGGAAGTTTAAGAATGTTATGCTTAGCTCCCCATGATTACAGCAGTTATGACGTCCAGAGAACAAAATTTTTCTTTCAAAAAATATTGTTTTTGAACAATTTTATTCCTTATTTATGACAAGAATATTGCATTTAACTCTTTAAAAAATTTATCAAATTCCTATACAATTAAGCTGGAAGCATTTCCCATGCTTTATTTAGTCTAAATTTCAAAGTCCTTTAAACTTGACAGAAATTCCCACTTTGAATTATCTTTTTAGTGACTTGCAAGGAATTAGAACAAATGCCAAAAAAGATGGTTCTGACTACATTTTGAATGGGTCAAAGGTGTTCATCACAAATGGCTGGATGGCAGACTTGGTCATTGTTGTGGCAATAACTAACCCAGAAGCCAAATCAAAGGCCCATGGTATTAGTCTCTTCCTTGTGGAGGATGGTATGAAAGGTTTTGTCAAAGGCAGAAAATTAGAGAAAATTGGATTCAAGGCACAGGTATGCACTTTATGTCTGAAACATAGATTATTAGATATATTAAACAGATCTAGAGAAAAAGTACTGTATACAGGGTTATTTTCGTACTCCATATTATTTTTGCCCTTTCACACTTGCAAGCAATTTTGCCCCTTTTTTAAATTTGCCCAGACATAGTCTTGTTAAAGAGATTTTGCTTTCTTTGAATTTACCCCATTTTAAATTCACCCAACTGCAATGAGAGGAAAAAGGAGCGAAAATAAAAATGGGGGCAAAAACTTCCCTGTATACAGTATTATATGCTATTTCTACAAAATGGACTTTAGTATCTAGACAACATTTAGTTATAAAGAATCATCAGGCCTCTGTTTGTGCTTGCAGCACATTATGATATACATGTATCACAGAGCAACTGTCACAAAATCTGTCCAATTTTTACTGCATTCAAATGAATTAAAACTTGAAAAGTAAGTTGAATATGATTATTCTAAGAATTCAATGACAACATTATAACATCACGTCAAACACCTGTGTTTGTAAACATGGCACGAGCTCTGTTATTGTTAGTGTTTACCCTACATTTTACCGGGTGTGTTCAATTTGTTCAGTCTGCACACATCACTGAGCATGGACTGACAATACTGGTTACTGTATAGGGGATTAATTTCACGGGTTGTAATTTTCACGTTTTTCTCTCCTCTGACACGATCGCGGTTTGTTGAATTCGCGGAATCGATACATGTATATAATAAAGTTACCTCCCTTGTCTATATCCGTTTAATCCATAGCATAGCTAGAACGACTTTAATCAGCGTTATGTATTCACTTCACAGGGTAATGTTTATATAAAATAGTTAGATTTAATAATTAATTAGTTTTTAAAAGTCCTTGACTATAAACGTCGAGTCACTTTCCTATATGCTATTACGACACCCCATGATCTTCTTTCCGAAGGGATAATACATCGCGGCGAAAAACCACTGGACATCTGCTGGACGGTAAGAAATGTGTTAATGTTAATATCCTTCCACATCTTCAGCAAGTTCGATATTATTTGAATGATTTTTTAAAACTTAAATGTCGATAAAAACTAATACGTATGATAGTGCAGGTAACAAATACACGTGGAAACATAGTTATGCACGGGTAATCAAAACCCATGACCCACGTGTTTTGATTGATGAAACATGTAGCGTTAGCTATTAAAACAGCTTTTTAACAAATACAGGTTATTATCTGCTGATCTAAATTAAAGTAAAGCGTGATAATTAAAATAATTGAATGACAAGTGCGACTCGTAATTACTGAAAAGACCATGTACTACACGTAAATATACCTATCGTAGTCTATTCTTAAATTTCCAAATATAACATGAAGGTTATTAAAAACTTATTGACTGTTTCTTGAATTCACGGATTTATTAACACCGTGAATATAGCGAATATTAACACCGCGAGTTATTTTCCCCCTATACAGTAGTTGGATTTGCTTTCTTGCATTTCTACTCGGAACTTTCTGGATTATAGTTTTCATATTTTTCATCAACACAACAAAATTTTTACTTTTCCTAAGTATTATGGAAAAAGTTTACTTTGTGAAAGTGCAAGGATATGTGTCAATCATACGCATCCTGAAAATTGTAGTTTTGATAATTCCCAGATAAAAGAATTTTCATAACAAATTCTAATATATTTCGGTGTGAAATGCTTTAGAAATAAGAAAGTCATGATACTTAGAAAATTTTATAAAATATGAGCTTCAAATCTGTGGTGTAAAGGTAAGTTTGGAAAAAAGAGATACTAATATTGAATAATGAATTTGATGATTTTGATATATTACAGAGGACAATCCTTGTCAAAAATTTTCACTCTCAAATTATGTTAACTTTTGATTCGTATATATTTTTAAAATCAAATTATTTTACAGGACACTGCAGAACTGTTCTTTGAAGATGTCCGTCTTCCAAAGGAATCCCTTCTCGGTGAGGAAAACAAGGGATTCTATTATCTAATGCAGGAACTGCCACAGGAGAGACTTATCATTGCAGACATGGCTATTGGATCCTGTGAGTGGATGTTTGAGGAAACTAGGAACTATGTCAGGCAAAGAAAGGCATTTGGAAAAACTATTTCTAATCTTCAGGTTTGGATTATTTAATTAACATTTGCACTAGAATGCAGTGTCATGATTATTTAAAAATAAGGTATCCCCCTAACTTTACAATAACTAGAAGTTTGTGATTGCTGGCTTGTATGAATTCTTTAGAATATGTAATTGCAAACACCACACTCTCTCAGAATTAGATTTGTTACCAGTGATGTGGAAGCTTATTGCAGACCTGCCTACTCTCCCAATTTACCTGTAATTAGAGAGGTTTAGCAAGTGCACTTGTATGTGTACATCTACGTGTAAACTACAAGTTAGAATTACATGTACATGTTTACGTTATTTTTCTTGTTTAGCAAAGTATAACCTGTGTGTGTACTTGTAAGTGTTTTAGATGTAAAAGTGATTAACATTAAGAAAAAAATAAAAAACACATTAAATTTAATATGTTTGTCACTTTTTTATTGAATATATGCATATATTTATAAGAAAAAAATTGAGAAGAGCTCTTATAATTTTAATCCGTCATAGCCTGTTTTGAAAGTTTAGATGTAGTGTATTTAACACTCTGTAAAATTATTTTTTTCCCTTACAAACTTTTAGTTCTTTATATCAGTATTTGCATTAAAATGCAAACTCTTTAAAAAAATAAACAGCAGTTAAAGAAATATAAGCTACAAGTTTTGACTTAAATGTACTTGACAATCTACAGGTAAGTGGATACGTGTAGAAATTCGTCAATAGCAAAACTAATGACGTAGTGCACATATTTCCGGGGGGAATTCCCTGTTACACATACACGTACGCGTACATGTTGGTTTGTTAAACCTCTCTATTTTTAAGATTTTTTACCCCCTAATTATGCTCTGTGATTTGAATGCCATATCTCGAGATTTCCAGATTTTCACTGTTTTGGTTTTAAAATCATAAATATAGAAATAGAGCAGTACAAACACTTGAGTGAAAGAAAATCATCATACAAATTTCTAAGAATTCACATCACAACGATTAGCTACTCAAATGGACATGCAAACTTCATGGGACACTTTCTTTTTTGATGAACATTTCGATAAGCATTACAAGATGACCATTTGTAACCTAAAAAATAGTTTTCTCTCCCCATAGAAAAAAATTGTTGCCTGTTACATCTCAGCCTTTATGGGAAACGGTCAATGAAGTGTTGAATAAGAATTTAACTACAGTGCCTGTCAGTTCATTTTAGCAGAAATACTTGTAGCATGATTTTATTCGTAATAAATAAGATTGACTGATTTCAGGTTATCTTTATATCTTTCACACACAAAAAAAATATGTCTTAATACATCAAACAAATTTTTTACCAAGAATCATTTATTCCAGTGACAGTACTTCATATACATACATGTATATCATTTGTCTTCCTTTCAACTGTGCAACTCTTTCTTTCTAGTATGTATGTATATTGTATTACATGTATATGTATATGAATTTCTTTATTAGTATATACACTGTACTGTTTTGTTGCCCTTGAGGGCCCTTAATTGGTAAATAAACCAATTATACATTTATTTATGTTAAGTACAAGTATAATAGTTTAAATTTATTATTGTTCATGTGAACTAATAATATGGTTAAAATTCTGCATGATATTATCTCTTTCTTTTCATTCAATAAATTATGTATATACAGTACTAAAACAAAATCCTCAAGGAAATAAATTGTTAAATGGAAGATAACTGATAAAACTGAGTTTAAGGAAAATCTATACCTGTTCATTGATCTATAATCTAAACTTAAATTTTGATAGAAATAAGAGCAAGATCTGGGATTTCTCTCCAGGTATTCCTTACCATTTTACGAGGATATTCTTCGAATATGAAAAGGAATCTACTGTACTATTTACCAACTCTATTGTAACATCTCGCTTCTCCTTAAATTTTAGTGATTCTAAGAAATAATGTTGCAAGCGCACCTTACTCATTCAATTTTCAAGGATGTGTAACTATTAGCTATTTACAGATCACATCTCTCTAGTACATTGTACCTGTAATTCTGATACATATTGAATGTTACAGACTGTTCAACACAAACTGGCAGAGCTAAAAACAGAGATATGTGTGGGACGGGCTTTCCTGGATCAGTGCTTGAAAATTCACAATGAGAGAGGGCTTGACTCATCATCAGCGTCAATGGCAAAATATTGGTAACTAGTTCTATGAATACCAAGTCAAGAGATACATGTACATCCCAGGATATTTTAAACTGAATTTTAGCCTGATTTGGGTATTTCCTCAAAACTTGACTGGCAACTGGTCGATCTGTTTAAAATCAGATCTTTGTTACCCTACGAAATTCGCTTTGTACAGTGACTATCAGAATTTCGGAGCATAACAAAAATATATTTTAATCAGATTGGGCTACTGGTACCGGTACTTTTCATTTTCACATCACATTTCAATTTAAATGAAAAGGTCTCTTCAGATTTCTTTAAAATTTTATGCATTTAAGTGCAAAAAGAGGTATCTTGTAACAGAGATAAGAAGTGTCTTGTAACATTAATTCTTGGCTTGCTTAGATGATATCACTTGGGACTGAAAAATATTTTTCCATTAGAATTTGAAAGTTTGTTATTTTAACATTGCTATCTAGCATATAGTATGCACCTGTAATGATTATGATAAAAATGCTTACCTATTTAGAACAATGGTGCTATCAACAAAATTAGCCTTTATGAAAATGTATCATATCAAAAGTGACATTCCATATACTATACTGCTGTGAAACCTGTTGCTTTGGAAAATCTTCAAGCACTGCAGAGAAGCCAAAGTACTATGAGCAATATTGTTTACATTTTGTCATGTCAACAGCAATTGGAATGGCAAATACATGTAACTTTTTAGTTTGATTTGAAATTTCCAATCGTGATATATTATTCACATATCAACCTCAGAGTTGTCCCTAAGACATGGGGGCTGGGGAATTTTCCCACCTATAATGATGTAATTCCCCTGTCATTCTGGTGTTCCTCCTCAACCCCCTGTTAGGGGATGAGCCCCAAATCCCCTTCTACTTTTTTAATGTCCCCTGCTATTTCAATTCTTAGAGACAACCCAGAACCTTCAGATACATGTAGTTTATAAAACATACTAAAAGTTAAATATTTTCAAACCAATTTTACATTAAATTTACAAATATTTTCTCTCCATTAATTTGCAAAATTTAATCATCTTAAAATATTTACAACTTGGAAGTTCTAACATAGCCATATATGTGTCTTAATTATCTTTGGTAAACAGGGCCTCAGACCTACAGAACTCTGTTGCCACCCGGTGTCTACAGTTACATGGAGGCTGGGGCTATATGTGGGAATACCCAATCGCCAAAGCTTTTGTTGATGCCCGAGTGCAGCCCATCTATGGTGGAAGTAATGAAATCATGAAGGAGCTCATTGCCCGACAAATTGTGTCTGACAAATAGGCTTGGGAGTTACAGAACTTGCTACACTGAATCGAAAAGTGAATGCAGCATCATCATTTTATTAACTTCAATTCTAACATTAATTAAATTTGGCTTTTCTAGTGCAAAAAAAATTCCAGACAATGTTTTCATTAACTTTCAATTTTGACACATTGATGTAAGTTGCTGAAATGTAATTTGTCTTTTTTTTCTATAGGGAAATAATGATTTTAAAAAATCCTGTTTTGTGAAGAAAGGAAGGGGAATCAAATGAATTATTCATTTTTGATGCATCAGAATCATTTTTTTTTTTTAAATCAAATGTAAGTTATTCATCAGTGCATAATGTGTTTGTAACATTAATTTAGAGATTATGAAAAGTGAAACATTTGAAGAAAAAAACTTTATATTGACTGTGATATATGGGTAATTTTCAAGTAGTTGTCACACAACATACCTTTACCTTGATTTAACTGCTTTGATGTTTCTTGTGTCATGCATAATGAAATATTTTGTGATATATACACATTATCAAAGATAATGTTGAAAGTAGTTTGAAAGTTGTGCTTCATTATTTATAGCCATTGTAGGTAAAGTAACAAGTACATATGTAAAGGATATCTAATTGGTGTAATATCAAACTGCATATGTTTTCTTTATTCAGATATTGTGATTTTTGCATAATTGTTGAATATACATATATTCGCCACCTATTTTGTAAGAAATATTAGAAAACAATAAACTATGCCTTTACTTATATAAAACTTAGTCATTTTTGTCGAATGTTTAAGACAGAGCTTATGTTTCTCACCTGAGCAAAAGTCCCAAGTGAAATTTTCTTATCTAAATTTGTTCATCTTCAGTCTGTTGACTGATTGTTAACTTTTCATGTTCTTTACTTTTCTAACTTTTTCTAAAGAACCAACCAGTCAATTTCAACCAAAGCTGGAACAAAACCTTTTTAGTTATTGGAAGGCAAGTTTCTTTAAATGAAAGACCATGTTCATTCTAGAGAGGGATAATTGATAGGAAATGTTAAAAATGAGATGTTTATTTAAAAATCTAGAGAACATCTGATCTTTAAACGACAAAAAAACATGGGAAGAATAAGATGTAGGGAATGCTTGGCTTATCCACCCACATTCTTTGTAGGAAATGTTCTGTTAGAAGTTCAAATGATGGAAACCATCCCCAGGCACTGTGAAATAGAAATTGTTTAAGTCACTGCCATTGGGTATACATTGGCCTGCAATAGTGTCCAAATTAAACAGGAATATATATTGGGAATATCTTTAAAAATTTTCAGATAGCCAAATTTAAAATATGCAAAGATGTAATATACAGTACATTTAATTTGAAAGACATCATGACATGCTAATTTTTTCAAAATTTAAAGAAAGTATATAGATATCAACTTTAAGTGTGATTAGCTTTAGAGTTTTGACCTTGAATTAAATCATTGACACATTATCCTGAAAAAAGAACAACTGGATGAATTATCAGATAATTCTTTTTTTATTGTGGCGTCCAAAATACGCATTTGGTTAATAAGCTTGAGGAAAGGGGTGAGGTGGATGTGGATTACTCCATTATTTAAGATTTGTTCAAATGAAAGACGATTTCCTCTTTCAAGTGGGGATAATTTAGAAATAATGAAAATGGGCGAGATATTTATATTTTCCATCAAAGGCTAATTCATTGACCTGACATAATTGCCCCCCCCCCCCAATAAAAATTGTAAAAACACTCTCTAGGCAGTGACAGTGTTTGTGTGATGTACTAGTATTCAATCAATTTTATTTGCAACCTCATGGACAGACGAAATGTTCGTTTTGAAATTTTGACTTCTTTGTCACACACCATCTGTACAAATACAACCGATGGGTGAAGTATAAAGGTATTATGCCCCCGCCATGAAATGGTCAGGCATGTAGTGTTACCCCTTAATTTTCATCCGTCATAGTTTTCCTGACTTTTTTTTTTTTGCTGTGCTGATAGATGATGAGCTAATTTTTGGTATGTCTCTCAATTAATATTGATGACTTGCAGATCAAGTTTGTGTTTCGTGTTAATTAACCCAATTTTACGAAACTTTTGGCCCTTAGACTTAAAACTTCTAAACATTTAGGCTACCTTTTTTTGTCTGTTTGTTTTGTTTTGTTTTTTTTGCAGTGCTTATAGATTATGAGCTAATTTTGGTAAGTCTTGATATGATGACTTGCAGATTAAGTTCGAGTTTTGTGTTGATTGACCCAATTTTATAATGGATGTATCCCTTAAATTTCGAAAGTTTCAAATAATATCACTGTTTTCAGACTCTTTTCGCTATGGTTGGAAATAATGAGCTGATTTCTTTGATATGTCTTTTAATTTATTATGATGACTTACAGATCAAGTTCGACTTTTTTGCTTATAGTTTGCGACAACAGAAGATGAGAAACTGCTACAGTATGCTGATCAGTTGAAGAAAAAAAAAAAACAACAAAAACTGGATGCCAAGTACCAAGACTTATATTTGCGAAAGTAGTGGCCCTTAAACTTTGATTTTTTTTTTTAAAAATACATTTTACGTTATTACGTTCTGCATTGATCTCGAAGCAAAATGTAATAACGCAAAATTTATTAATCCAAGTTTATTATATTTTGCGTTGTATAACATGTGCTTGTTGATTAAATGAGCTGATTTATGGTATGTCTTGATAATGATGACGTACAGATCTAGTTCAGTTTCGCTTTTTTTAACGAAAGTTATTGCCCTTAGAAAATGTCTAATTCACAGGGTTTTTTTTTTGGGGGGGGGGGGGGGCTGTACATGTAGATAATGATCTTTGGGTTTGTCTCTTTTTTAATTGATGAATTAAAGATCAAATATGAGTGTGCATTGATTGACCCATTTTTTGCAAAAAATATGGCCTTAGAATTTGAAAATTTTTAATTATTCATGGTTTTGGACTTTTTTTAACTGCATTGCATGTAAGTGCATGATCGCCATTTCACGCAGCTTAAGTTTGTTGTGGTATAGACAATATTGATTTCAGAAAAAACAAAAACAACAATTTGATATTTTATTTTGTCGTGTTTGTGCTATCTTAATCCACTATTATTTTCACAATCCTGGACTTTCACATATTTAACATGGTATATCACGATACATAATCTAACCAAATATAAGTTCGTTTCTTTGTGTTTGAGTATATAGTTATTTTCTGTTGTCCGAGATATGGGACAGACAAATTTGTAGCTAAACTGCTACAATAGCCTTCACCTTTAGATATGACCTTGAATCAATGACACAAGATACCTTTTCTTGCAAGTAGTATATTTAATTAAGCGTGTTTAATTTGGTTGGTAGGAGTAATAAATTACAGGTCAAACTCAGCGGGAATTCCCCCAAAACGTGTTAACAGACTGCATGGAGAATGAATAATTCATTTTTTTTTCCATTTTGAGATCTAGGAAATTATATATCCTGATCAGCTTCCACAAAAATCCTAACCATAAAATGGATTTGTTTTCCCTTTTAGAATGGATTTTCCCCTCTCTCCAAGGGTTGGGGTACCTATAGTTATTTTAATATAGTTGTATTTTATATAAATTGAAAGGGGCCACATCATATACATGCATTTCTGTAGCTTATTAGTATATGCTTCTTTGGGGGAATTAAGTCAACTAGTTTGGAAAATTGAATTTATACTGCTTATAGTTGTTGATTTTTTTTCCTCTCATTTTTGGGGGTTTGCATGTCTTATTTATTTTATTTTTCAAAACACCGTCATCCACCACAATAAGATTACATGAAGTTATATAAATATATTAGAGATTTTAAAACATGCATAAAAATTTATAATTAACACTAAATTAAAGTGCGAGTGCATGTCTTGTTTATTTTATTTTTCAAAACACCGTCATCCACCACAATATTTATAAGATGACATGATGTTATATAAATATACTAGAGATTTAATAAACATGCATAAAAAATTATAATGAACACTAAACTAAAGTGCGAGAAGGGGAGGATGTCATGTCTGATAAAAATAATTACTTTGGAATGACTTTTATATATATTTATTCGAAATCCTTTTAGATTCCGATTCCCCTAACGCATAATGCTCCCACTCAGGGCTGTCCACTCTCATCCCCCCCCCCCCCCCGTTTTCTTCTTAACAAACACCACACACACTCAAAATATAAGTTGTCATGCTATTAGTTGCTTTAAAATTTTGAAAACCAAAAGAACCCCCCCCCCCCCCCCCGCCGCGACCTAATTTTAAATTTATTTTCGTGAGTCGGGTCCTGAAATGAAAATTTATTACTGGTCCTCATTCTTCAGTCAAGAGTAAAATTTAAAAAAAAAATCATATCTTTTTTTTTCCAAAAAGGAAGATTGAAGTTTAATTGCCCTGCGAGTAAATATTTTGACAAGGTGCCTAGTTTTAGCGCGTCATCTTATTTATTATACGGCTATTGCGTTTTCGTCCCCAGTAGTTACCCCATCGCATAGTCTTTTTCAAATAAGAATTTATGGACTTGAAAATGAAATTTAATTAAGATTTTTCTTATTTTACAGATTGAATAATGAAAAGTCCAATCTAAATTGTAAATGATTTATGTTTATTATCAAATAACATTGAATACATCACGAGGGAGTGTGTTAAGTAGATAGATTATGGGAAAACTTCACGAATTGACCAATAGTTAAATAGCACCTAGAGGGGGATATGACTATTGGTATTGCGATTGGAATAATGAATCCCGCATTTTTGTAATATGATGGCTTGGCTGTAAACCCGCTGTACGCCATTATGGTGGATTTTGTTTGTAAGGGCGGACCAAAAAGCACATTGCGAAACTCTTGAAAATAGATATGATCCACCATGATTTATGCTCTTAAGAAAAGAAGAGGATTAATGGTATTATTGAGTTATATTTTTGTGTACACATATTGCATTTTTATGTCGGGAATTACATGCGAAATTGAGATAGACGACGACATTACATGCGTTTTCCAGGGACGTGGCCCAGATCACGTGGTTTGTGATTATTGTTTAGTCTGTGTTTATCAACACTTTTTATGGTTAATTTAGAAGCTGCCATTGATTGACATGCAGTGGAATCGTGAAATAAATCATTGCTTAAAATGTACTAATATTTCTAGGTAATGATAAGCAGAAATCGATGCTTGTTTTACGTTTGTTTGGCATTGGATGAAATTAGGTCAATGAAAAAAGTCCATTTCCTGGACGCTAATTTCATGTGTAATGTATATTTATAGGAATATGGCAATGCTACGTTATTGTTTTACTTTTGTAGGTATTCACTAAAGGTAACTGTAAAGGATATGCTGGATGTACGGTTGGAGAATAGCCATTGTGAGATAATCCTAACCACATGCCATTGCATCAGGCAAAAATATTTCACCTCTATTGAAAGAATTCTGATATTTCCTAAATTTTAACAGTGCATGTCTGCTCCACTTTCCCTAAGAGTATGCTGTCTTGTTGCAATGGCGCCTGCACTCACTGATCCAGTGGCGACCCAGACGAAATTGAAAATAAAAGTCTTGGACCCATCCTTGAGCCTGCCAATAGGAAATCCTGTGGAGGTTGTGCACAAAGACAGCATTTCCATTCATAAGGGGGAACCAAACTGTAAAGTTACTCTTAATTCAGTGTTAAATTTGAAACAAATTGAGAACAGTATTCTTAAAACAGTTGGCCTTAATTCAAAGATAAAGCAAATCAAAATCATTCAGAAAGGTGCAAATAGGAAAGACACTGGGCAGTTGGGGGTGGTGCACAATAACGAACATTCTGGTGACCAGAAAATGAACCAGCCCTTGGAATCTGTGAATGGAATGCCGAAGGAGAATGGTTTAAAAACAGCAAATGAATTGAAAAAGTCCATTGAGTTGAACACACTAACAAATCTGAATGGTGATCATGATACCGTAAACCACACTTTGCAAAATGGAGACCAGGAACAAGCGTATACAGTGAATTCTGTACCAGACATGGTGACATCTGTTAATTCTGGAACGGAGGTAGCTAGAGATGATGTGTGTGATGGTGCAGATATTGACACTGAATTTGTTGACATTGAAAATGAGGAGACTGATCCTATTAAGTCTGAAAAAGAACTAAGTGAGGAGGTTAGTGAAAAACAGCATGTTTTGGAGAGAAGAGCAGACAGACTTCTGAAAAGATTACGGCGATTACAAGGACGTCAGTTAGAAACTCACATTAGAAATCAAACTGGAAGTTATGTTAGCTTCCTTCATCGCAATCTCCAGTCTGTGGCTCACAGATCAATGGGAATATCAGGTCCAAATTCAGAGCTGAAAGCAGAACTTTTGAAAAGTGAAGATGTGAAGAGTTTGTCCACTGCAGCCCTTGTAAATTTGGTGAGAAAAATTCAGTCCACACAAAATCAGGCTGCACTCAACAAGCGCATTGCCACGCAGAAGAAAGCAAAGGAGGAAAAGCCATCTCAAAGTGTATTGGTGATAGACGGTCAGATCTGCAAAGAAGCCAACCGTGTGTCTGGACAACTCCAAACCAACCTGAATCATATGCTCGACACCTTGGACTCTGACGCCACAGAGAGCAGCTCAGGAGGAGAAAGCTGTGATGAAGATGATGAATATGAAAGGGAAAGAAAAATCCCTCCACCACCATTGTAAGTGTACAAATATTAGAGTGTTATATCTACATCACTAGAGTGTTATCTGTAATTTTGTGTGTGTGTGTCTGTGTGTTGTTCAACTTTGTAATTTCACAGTCGTGAACATGATACTAAATATTATTCATGGTATGCTGGTATCTTTTCCTGTAAATTTGCCCACTCATGACTGAGTAGTTTTTGATTTTCAGGTTCAGAAATATTTATATCAAGCAACAAATCCATTGATGAAATTTTTTGGTTTTTAAACATAAAATGGCCTAGGATAGAAATTTGTTGCAAAAAAAACAGCATGAAATTAAGATCCCTTAAAAAATGGGTTTGTACAGTATAGTATGAAAGTTAGGTTTTGAGACATCCACTTTATTAGTGCCCACAGGATTTTATTCAATGCAGTGCTCTTAGTTCTCTTGCTGAAATTAACACTGGTCAGGTAGCTGAAATAGTATCTTCTGGAAAAAATTGTTTTCGGATGCTTAGGACAAATTTAAGCCACATTGCTAAAGAAATTTATGCTTTAAGCTATTTATAGAAATTTGGGAAATCCCATGGACAATATCAAAGTTCAAAAAATGTTACATTTTCATTTGGGGTGGAATTTTTTTGTCAGTTGTGCTTTTACATATGATTGGTGATATTAATATGAAACACAAAATAGGTATGCTATGTGTGCATGCCTTCATGAATGAATTTAATATAGATTGATTATAGTTGTATTTATACTTAGAAAGCCTTAACAAGGTTTTGTCTCAACAAAAATCTAATGAAATTGGAATGAAATATAATGAGAACACAGCAAATAGACTCTTTTTTTTTTTAATTTCTTCAGTAATTTTCTCAGGAAAAGAATTATGTATGTAGTACAAGTGGGATTTTTTAAAATTAATCAATAATAATGTTTTCATTTCTGAGGTTAACCATGCCAGCATTAAACCAGTGTGTGTACATATACAATATGTCTTCAGTTTGTTCATTACTATATTGAATTAAAGTCAATGGTGGGATCCTTAGCTTAAAAAAAGAAAAGAAAAAGAGATTTAGGGTGTTAGGTATAAATTACAACTGAGAAGATTGTATGATGTATGATTATACATTGTTCTTTAAAAGAAGTGAAAATCCATCCTGCATCCAAAAGCATTCTTTAGGAAAACAAAATCCATTTTGTTTTTGAATTAAGTATTTGTGAATGATAAGAGACATACTGCAAATAAGTATATTAATACTCATTTATCAAAAGTATATTAATCTATTATATATAGCAATAAGCTTTTAGTAGTCTATGTTTATATACTATATTTATTGAACACATGAAAAAAAAGATTGAACCACATAAGTCTGGGAGGAAAGTTGTAGCCATGCAAAGCATAGATATGATGAAGAAAATGATTATTGCATTGTGTAAGTGATGGGTAGAACAGTTGAAATATAAGAAGTAATAGGTGTACTTGCCGAGGGGAAAAATATGTATGAAAGACAGTTCATCTAGCAAGCAAGTCTGACAGTAAGTCATTTCTATGTATCTATCAGTATAAATAAGGAGGGTTGGAAGGTGGTGGATTCTTTATTTGCTGCCAGAAATCAATAATTATTGATCAGCACATTAGGAGTCAACCTTATGTATCTATATATTTATATACGTCATTATTGATCTGTGTGTGAGTTGCCAGTCTACCTTCAGGACTTATCAAGGAAAGTAATTGATACCTTTAGTCATCAGGTAAAATATAAAGTGTCACTTGTTTTTTTTTCTTTTGCCTCATTTACTTCCTTCCGTTTTTGGGACAAAGAGGTGTGATTTAATTGTTCCTCAGCATTTTTTTGAAGGACTTTTAAAAAGAAAACTTTAGAACCTGAACATAATGAATATGAATTATTTAGAGGTTGTATTGTTAGAAAAGGTTAACAAGAAATGACATATATTTGTTGAGTAGTCTATACCTTGATGACAAAAGCTGAGGTCTGGACTTTTTCACAAATTACAAAAAAAAAGAGACAAAAAAAATTCAGTTCTCATTATAAATATATTATGAATATAAATAATGTCTTTTTAAACAAAGAAAATGCAAAGTTGTCAGATTCTTTAATATTTGCAAGATTTCTTTTGTCAGAAGGGCTACCAATCTTTTTGTATGAATTGAATAAATATTGAGAGACATTACCTTCCCTGATTTTCTATTCACAGGGAATAGATTACTAGTTAAAATTAAGAATGAAATCAATATTAAAACATTTAATTTTTGCAGGCATCGCCGGGCGGAATGGAAGTGGGCATCAGACAGGGCAGCAGTGGCGTGTCGATGGACATGGTTACAAGCTCAAGTCTCGGATTTGGAATACCGAATACGTCAGCAAAGTGATATTCACAAACAAATTAGGCATAATAAAGGCAGCGTTGTTTTGGGTGAACCTCCCTCATTGGAAGAGCTAGGTGCACGCCTCAGGCAGGCTCGGGCAAATGGAAAACTATTATCTCCTATAGAAACCAAAATTGCTGATTTTGATGCAAAGAATGTATCAGGATCCCCCTGCAATATAGCTGCTGTTATGACCAATGTTAATCGTCAAGCAACAAAATTAACACAATCATTAGGAAACTGTTTAACACCTATTCAGTCTAATTTACTGACAGAGAACAAATTAAAAGATGGACAATGTAACAGTTTAAATGGTGTTGTCAATTCCACACATCCATCCTCTACAACAGAAGAAAACTTGTCTTCAGTGTTGCCAGGTCCTTCAGGTGATGCTTCGTCTGTTGAGCAGTCCCCACCCTCAGCCCTTCTAGATGCTACCTGTCAGGCTGCAAGATGTCGGCCTGTACGTAGTTATAGGAAGAGGAAATTGTTAAGGACTTCTGGCCTGCATCAGGTCTCTCGTAAGGCCGCACGTCTATCAACAGTGAAGTGTCACTGTTCGCCGCCTTTCTCTTCATGTCCCATGTGTGGGGGACGGTACAATAATTCACAGACTGTGGATGCCGATACCATGCCTGTTAATGAAAGAGTGTCCCTCCTTGATCCATCCTATCACCCAGTTTTGTCTTTCAATGAAGGTAACATTACAACTGGATTTCAGTCTTGCTTAAGCAGAGTAAGCTTGAGCAGACAAATGTTTCTTTTCAAACTAAGTTATTTTTGTAAATGTCTTCATTGTGTTGCTTTAGACAATGTCTGTCACATTTACTGAGCTATCGACTCAACCTTAATTAATTTTTGTTTAAGATCAATATGAACCTGTATTCCTTATGAATTCAAGACAACTGTTATTAATAACCTCTTTGCAAGTCAGTACAAGAACTATAATTGTGACATCTTAAGATCTGAATTAATTTAGAATTTAATATCTTGAAAGAGAAAATGTAGAGAGACATATAGATTAGCAAGACATAAAGTATAGATTTAAGCAATATTCTTATAATGCTTTTTCACAGTGTTTTTTGTTGCCTTGTGAATTAGAGTGAAATAATTAAATAGACTGAACTTAATGTAATAATCTTTAACTTGTTTTATTCTATCAGAAATTCCACTGACAATTCACTTTGAGGCTCTGCTGAAGAGTGGAGACTGGCAAAACAAACCACCACCGAAAGCTACAAAACTCCTGTCTACTGACAGAAAGTAAGTGGTTGGCTAGCTTAATAATAAGGATATTCAGTAAATACTTGTAGCTAGATTGGAGTGAGATCATGAAGAGGAAGGCAATGGAAAAAGTCTGAATAATGACGTCATTGTGTGTGTATGTATTGGTTGATAATGTTGCTATGTGTTGACTTTACTTGTAGACGACAAAAGCTGTTGGTACCTTCTGTACGAGGAAAAGTTAGAAAACAAACAAAATATGCAAAGGGTGCAGCTACAGCATTACTGGCTTCAGCAAGTAAGTGTCTTTTTAAGGACATACGCAACATAGTTTGAACTTTATTGACTTTTTCCATGGAGTTGAAGAGTTCGCAGTGATTTTTTTTTGGGTCAAAAGGCCACCGATATTCGGCTGTTTCCCCTCACAAAAATAAGCCATTTTTTCCCAATTATTAGTATATTTTTCCCAATTTCAAACATACGAAAATTATGTTTTAATTTTGAACAAAAGTCACTAAATTTACTGACAGAGTAAATACGTTTTTATTCTTCAAATCCATGTATATGCAGCGGATTTTTTTAATGAATGTGTAAAACAATGCAGATATCCATATAAGCAGATAAGTAGCTCATAATATTCTCAATGAATTGGTAACTAGTTCCCAGACACAAGTCATGTTGACATAATGATTTTGTTTTGACTGCCGTTATTACATAGAGGGTCAGGCTAATAACAGGAAATGGACAACACACAGGGTTTCACTAAAACCGGGAAAAAACAAACAGTAAAGACTGTAAACTTGATTATCAATATAAGACAGTTTACTAGATTATCAGTCTAAATGCTTGTTTATTTTTTTTTAATGAAATTTGACAAAGCAATTCCAAGAAAATAGAAGCTACAAGAGGAGACTAATATAAGCCATGTTCACATTCAATAAAATATTGATGTTAATTTTTTTAAAATGATTATTTTATGAATTTAAATCAAAATCAAAGTTAAAATCAAACAAAATATGTTGTTGTTACTTAGTTCGATTATTTTATGTATTTTTTAGCATTCTAATTTACTATCAATAATTTTTCCCAATTTGAGGAAAATGTCGCTAATTTTTCCCAATTCAAAAGGAGGGGGTGGTGGTTTAAAAAACAAAAAAAATCACTGGTTCGGATGCTTAAAGGAAGTGTATGCTACATTTTAAAGGTGCTTGGACACAGATTTGAAGTTAATATTTTCTCAAATTTTCTGTATAATTTCATGACTTATATGTTGCTATAGCAATTCATACTAAAATATAATAAAAATCTTATTTCATCTCATAGTTATTGAAACTTCAAATTTCTGAACGCGTTTGATTGACACATCCTTGCACTTTCACAAATTTTAATTTTATTTTTAATACTTAAGAAAAGTGGCAATTTTGTTGTGTATTAATGAAAAATATTAAAACTATAATCCAGAAAATTCAGAGTAGAAATGTTCAAAAGCAAAACCCACTTACAGTATTGTCAGTCCGTGCTCAGTGGTGTGTGCAGACTTTAACAATTGAACACACCTGGTGAATCGTAAACATTAATAATAACAGAGCTCGTGCCCTGTTTACAAAAACAGTTTACGTTTCACAGGTGTATTCAATTTGTTAAACTCTGTACACAACACTGAGCACGGGCTGACGATATTAGTGAGGGGGTTTGCTTTCGCACATTTCTACTCTGAATTTTCTGGATTATAGATGTAATGTTTTTCATTAATACACAACAAAATCGCTTCTTTTCTTAAATGTTAAGGATAAAGATAAAATTTGTGCAAGTGCAAGGATGTGTCAATCAAATGCGTCCAGGAATTCGTAGTTCCAATAATTTCCAGATAAAATAAGTTCTTAATTATATTTTCGTGTGAAATGCTATTTCAATATATAAGTCGTGATATCATACAGAAAATTTGAGAAAATATTAACTTCAAATCTGTGTCTAAGCACCTTTAATGTCTATATATGCTGTTCTACACTTCTTTTAAAAGAAGTTTGGATAAACAAAACATTTAGAAATATGTTTAGTAATTTTTGTATATTTTTCTTTGAATTATACAAGAATTTTCATCAATTGATATCTTTTCAAAACTCCTGGTAATGCATGCTGATTTTTTGTCTATGAACGTCTGATGGCGCTATAATCTTAAAATTAAAAATATCTTGGAAAATTATCAGTAGGTAAGGTACGTTGTGTATGTCCTTAAATGGTTATAATGATAGACATTAGGCATACACAAGATTAGAAAATAGATTTTAAGGATATTTCAAATAAGCCCTAATAGAAATAAGAGTTGGAGTTGAGAGTTCGGGGCTTATATGCAATTATTTTACAAATGGAAAAATTGATTTATTTGTAGCTTAAAACAAACATTTTTATGACTCCTTGTCAAAATGGTAAAACTCAAAACCAGACACTGAGACATCGGACATTCCGGTCTGGTGTAAAAAATGGTGAATTGGACCTGATGCACTATACATTTGGTCAGGTCCGTTGGTCCAATGCGATTTGGAAAGTCTGCTGTTGTAAATATTACAGCCTTTTAATTATAGTAATTTATTATGCTTAAATCCCAAAAATATAGAA
Organism: Saccostrea echinata; assembly: GCF_033153115.1. NCBI lineage: Eukaryota > Metazoa > Mollusca > Bivalvia > Ostreida > Ostreidae > Saccostrea > Saccostrea echinata. The sequence goes on from NW_026889750.1 coordinate 27,448,521, forward strand.
AATTGGGCAATAAAATTATCAGTACTGATAATCAGTATCATAATCAGTGATGTTCCAACTGAAGGTCAATCATTATTTCCAGTTGATGTCTGATCATCATTTGTTTGAGTTTGATTGGAGAAAATTTGAAGGAAAAGAAGTCTTTATTTGTATGAACTTAATCTGAGAAAATTTATTTTCAGAGCTGCGGAATAAGTATGAGAGGAGGACTCCCACCAAAGGCAGACCAAGTCTGAAGTCAACCAGGAAAGTCTCGGATCTCAGAAAGAGAAGAATGACTGAGAGTCTTTCAATCGGTAATAGACTAATTTTAAAGATTGGTCAATACTTTTGTGTAGGTCAGTTAACAGTTTTAAATCAAGTCAATATGTTCTGTCTAGTTAACTCATCTGAGCTGAAGGCTCAAGTGAGCTTTTCTGATCAAAGAGCGTTCATTATGCTTCATTTGTCCGCGATGTGTCGTCTGTAAACTTTTCATCACATTTTCTACTTCTCTTGAACCATGGGGCCAATTTCAACCAAACTTGCCACAAAGTATCCTTGGGTGAAAGGTATTAAAGTTTATTCAAATGAAGGGCCTTGCCCTCTTTCAAGGGGAGATAATTAAGAATTAGTGAAAATTTTATGGCATCTTTTCAAAATCTTCTTCTCAATAACCACTGGGCCAGAAAAGATGAAACTAATGTGAAAGCTCTATTATATAGTGTAGCTATAAATTTGTTCAAATCATGAACCCCAGGATTTGGGCATGGCCACAATTGGTGATGTAAGCTTTACAAAGGAATATTAAAGAAAATCTTTAAAAATCTTCTTATCAAGAACAGCAAAGCCATGATTAATCATATTTATATGGAAACATCCTCAGGAAGTGTAGATTCAAATTACTTCATGTCTTGACTCCTGGGGTAGGGCCGGGACACACTTTACATAGGAATTTATAGGTAAAAATCTGTAAAAATCTTTTAAAGCCATGATTAATCATATAAAATTAATATAGAAGCATCTTCAGTTACTGTAGATTCAAGTTTGTTCAAATCATGACCCTCTCCCCTGTCCCTCCTGAGGTAGGATGGGACCACACATACTTAAACTTTTCAATACTGAACTGATTTCTGCTTTTCTCTAACCAAAGTGCTCAGGTGAGCAGTGTGAAACATGGACCTCTTGTTTAGTGTACAGTATTAGATCCTTTGTATAAATATGCTCTGTCTAGTTTAGTTAATTCATTTAACAGTGTTAAATCAAGTGGATAAGTTCTGTCATGCTCAGCTAACAGTATCTTGTGGATATGCTCTGTCTAGTTCAGTTAACAGTGTGGAATCTTGTGAAAATGCTGTACCTAGTTCAGTTAACAGTGTGGAATCTTGTGGATATGCTCTGTCTAGTTCAGTTAACATTGTGGAATCTTGTGAATATGCTCTATCTAGTTCAGTTAACAGTGTGGAATCTTGTGAATATGCTCTGTCTAGTTCAGTTTACAGTGTGGAATCTTGTGAATATGCTCTATCTAGTTCAGTTAACAGTGTGGAATCTTGTGAGTATGCTCTGTCAAGTTCAACATACAGTGTTGAACTTATGAATATGCTCTGTCTAGTTCAGTTAACAGTGTAGAATCTTGTGGATATGTTCTGTCTAGTTCAGTTTACAATGTTGATTCTTAACTAGGGATGTCAACGAGTAACCTGTACCTTAAATACTCATCAAAACGTCCAAGTATTGAATACTGAAACAGTGTTTTTAAGCCCAACAGAGTTTTGCAAGAAGAGTTTTATAGGAAATCTTGAGCTACTACACAATGATATACCATATTTATTATTTATACACAGCTCTTAAACAAGACAGTATGGATGATGGACAATTGTCTGGGCCTTCTGATTATGATGATGAGGATGAATATGCAAACTGTGGTCGTGATACTCTCCTGTCCTCTAGCGGGGCTTCAACTGGCTTCAGGGAACTGAAGGATGCTACCATGCGGAAAAGACGCTTGGAGAGTGCATATGATATTGACAACATTGTAATACCTTATAGCATTGCCTCAGCAACACGAGTGGTCAAATTAGAATACAAGGAAATTGTTACACCCAAGTATGTTGTTTTCTGCCTAATTGCTAATTCCTTACTAGGTAATACTGGCATTTAAATTGTTTGAAATATGGAAAGGAGATAGTGACATTGCAATTACTTGTTTTTGTTACAAGATAAATTTAGCTTATATTCTATCAGTAGCACTGTTTTTATTGATAAATTTAGCTTATGTTCTATCTGATGTACATTGTCCAACTGTCGGATTTTAAAATTTGCAGTTAGCGTATTACTGATGTAAGATTAGGATTGATTGATTGTGTGTTGTTTTACATCCCATTTGAGAATTTTTCACTCATATAGAGACATCACCATATACCGGTGAAGGGCTTCAAATTTTGACCTTTACTCGGCACTCAGGGCCATTGAGCAGTGAGGGAACTTTATCGTGCCAACGCCTGCCGTGACACGGGGCCTCGGTTTTTAAGGTCTCATCCGAAGGACCCGCAACTTTCACTTCAAAGTGCCGAGCGCATGGCGAAGGAACAGTTGCTACCTATTTTTAATCGACTTAGGTCTGTCGCGGCCGAGATTCGAACTCACGACCTCCCGATCATGGAGCGAGCGCTCTACCGACTGAGCTACTGTGAACGGTGTTTAAGGTTAGGATCCTGTGCATTAAGACAGGTAGTCTATCATACTAAATAAAGAGATTTTTTCAGGTGGAGAGATATTACAGAGAATTCTGAAGAAACAGACAATACACCAGAAGATACAAACAAGGAGTTAACAGATGAGGTAGACCTGTTAAATTTTCATACTCAAGATATCAAAGATTGGTGATATTTTATTTTTGATCTGCCTATTACTCTTTCTTTCTTTTTTCACAACTGTACCAGAACTTCTTAAATTGCACAAGGTTGAGATGTCATATTTAATCATGGTGAAGGCTTTATATTAAGCCAATCATGGATAGAAGTTAAAAAGATCAAAAACTGTCATTCTTGGTTCTACGTAAAAACTTCAGAAACACTTCTGCTGCTGCTGCTAAAGACTTGGATAAAGTAGATGCTTTCTTTTTTATATTGCAATATGAAGTGATCTCTTAGCAAGGAAAACTCATTTATATTTTTTTGTTTTGTAGACTGAGAACACATCAGATGAATTCTTTGCTGCAATGCATGATAAATGTGAAATCCAAGAAAGGAAGCGTTTCCAGTCTTTCATAAAGTATCCCAGTCGTCGCAGTCGAGGATCAAGAAATGATTCAGGACCATTGACTCCAGACACTGCATCTACTGATGTGTGTGTCCTCAATGAAGGCAATGACAGTGCCCAAAGAATTGATGATGATACTCGTCGTAGAAGCCAAACACTGTCCTCAAGTGGAGGAAGCCACACAAACTTAGCTGCATCACTGAGGGAGGAAGTGTTCAGACGGAGGAGTAGTTCTGCATCTTTAAGGAGGTCCAGTGTGAGTGTAGGCACGGATGATATAAGTATGGACATTGATGATGGAGAGTTGGTAGAACCCTGGCCTATCAGGTCTTTTCCACTTTCGGAGGAAGAGTATGAAGAAATGAAGACCAGTGTCTCCCAACCTGAAGTAGAAACATGTACCTACTTTACCCGGAATAAAATCTCAAGCAACTCAATTGTTGGACTCGATGAGGAGACCAGTGTTAGTGAAGGAACAACATTTGATGCAGTGGAGACACAGGTCAGTGTACCAGAATCTCCAAATAGCTCAGCTGGATCACACACCAGTGAAGATCCAAATGATCCGGAGTGGACTGTAGCAAATAGTGATAAATTGGGGGAAAAAAATTTAGTTCGACTTGGTCGTAGGTGATAAAAGTTAATTAATCAGAAAATGATCACGAAGATTAAACTGTTAGATATACATGTAGATGATAGATTGTTACATTTTCTTGTTTCTTTTGTCCTTTGATATTGTCCAGAGTTAAAGTGTGATATATGTTTGAATCACTTTTGATGGATAATTCAAGTTCAGTAGTGCTATAAAGGAAGACACCTTCGTTACGCATTGTCAAAGTGTGTTTTCTTTTTTTAAGATTTCTATTTGATTGTATGAAACAATTAAGGTTCACCAGTTCATTTAAAAAGTCACAGAATTTAACCCATCTTGCCTTAGAGTTGGATAAACAATTGGAACTATTATGTACCCATACTTAATATTTGTTGGTTGTGTGTATATATTGATACAAATTGTTTGGTTGAATATTTTATTAATTGTGCAAGATCTGTTTATTTTTCTTTTCTTAAGGACAGGGTTATCTTTTTGACAGGATAACAAATTTTTGCTGTATTGGGGTTTACTCAAAGGAAAAAGTTTCAAAAAAAAATCTCATTAATGGACGTGTCATTCATAACAACCACTTCTTCTTTGTTACTCCTGTTGTGTATATATATGAGTTATTTTGTAGCACACAGATTTTTGTATTATAATCGTGTACAGATTCTTTTTTATTGAAGAATTAAATGAACAAGTTGGCCTCATAGTGCTATAATAAACGTTTTTATGACCAATCATTCAACAAAATATTGCAATGATCACTATCAATCATGTAAGCCTGTCATGAATTAGATAATTTACATTCCATAAAAATTGTCCCATTTTTCAGTGCAGATTTATAAAAATCAAATACGTGTTTCGAAAGAATTTCCCAAATACCTATTCTCTATTTTTTAGAAGATTTTTTTAGGGCTATGTTTTATTCATCACTGCCTTTATAAATAATCATGTTACAGAAGAGTTGTCCTTCTTGATCTTGTTAAATCATGAAAGACATCTACAAAATTTTGAAATTCTAAGAATGTGGTATTTCAACACATTTTGTCAATTTTCTTTACCAGAAAATCTATTGTTTATGTGACAAATGTAATACTTGATCAATTATGCAGGAATTTTTTTATTCCAAGAGAATTAAATCTGTTGCATTTTCTTTAGTTATTTTCCATTTAGTTTTCAGTTCTAGTACTGTTATTTCTGGTGTACCAAAGTGATTGGATTTTTAGCTTAAGATCAAACTACTTCATTGGTATGTATGATGGCTTCTTCATGAAAACAAAATAAAAACAGAGAAAATCGTCACAGTCTTAGAATCTTTTTTAGAATCTTTTTATCTGAAAATAAAATAACATGCAGTTATACATGTAGTAGTATACATGCAAGGTCACGGATGTAGAAATCATGATTTTTGGCCTGCGAAGCCACACACTATCCTGTAGTGGAAAAAGCCACACAAACTTGACTTTATCACTAAGGGAGGTGAAAAATGTAACTGTTGCGTGAACTCGTTCCTGGCCCACTCTTTTGTTTGTTGAGTCACATCTACCAGTAGATTTCGAATGTCAAACATTTATTAGCATGCTCCCATATGTGGTATAGTGTTCCCAAAGGTTGGAATTTTTCCGTGATATGTTTCTTCAAAATATTTTAAAAATAAAATATTTATAGTTCCAGATCATTTTTTTTTTTTTTTATCAAATGACATTTATTTTTACTACTTTATGCAGTTTTCGTTTTCTTCGTATACATGTACTTCCGGTAAATTGCTTATGTTCAAATGGAGTTCTTTAAAAAAAACAACAACCCTATTTTAAACGTTTATTATGAAAGAATTTGCAAAACTAGCGATACTTCTGAAACACTGAGTATTCCACTGTCTACAACTGATTCATGTGGGACAAAATATTGAAAAACGGAAAGGAATTCAGCAGAGGGAAAGAGCTGGTAGGGTTAGGAATGAAACCCTTTTTTCTACATTTATTATTGTTCTTACTCAGCAAATATCCAAGAATTCATTGTACCACACAATACAAAGACGGTGAAATATCGGGCGTTTCAGAAATTTCACCAGATTTTGCCCCCCCCCCCCCCAACCCCTCTGGTGGTTCTGAAGGTCCTGATTTGAAGAAATTTGATGTATATTAGTTTGATAAATCATAGCTCTGTGCCTAAAAAAATGTATTTTTTGAAACTTCTTTGGAAAATATTTTAAAATATATACAGGTAATGCGATCCAGTTTGGACCACTCGTACCAAAACTATTACCGAAAGTCTTTTTTTTTTTTTTTTTTTTTTAAATTAAGTGGAACTGCATAACGGTTTTAATTTCAGAATTTCAAACAGCGTAATCTTTGATGTGGAGTCTGTTTTCCGCTTGGCCCCTGGAACATTTACTATAGTAAACCGGTGTGAAAATCAAACGTTCGAAAAATTTGAATTGATGCTTTCATATTGATGTGAAGGACATTGTTGCCCTGCTGTTTTGTCAGTGAAGGGGAGGACAAAAGATCTCCCCAATATATTTCTATATCACTCATCTATCATGGCCTCACCCTATTGCTATAGAGTCATGATTAAATCAAATATGAGTGAATAATTGCATAATTTTAAATATAATTGTGGCCCTGCATTTCATGAAAAGATGTATTTAAGTATTGTTCTTATAAAAAAAAATATTTCCCTCTTTTAGCTCACCCTATTCGATTTGAATGAACTTAATTACATAGAAAAGCCTGTATATATAAATTCAGCTCTTTATGGACCTTCTGTTCTGTAGAAGATTTCTATAGATTTTGTGATATGTTTTCCATTCATTAAAAGGCCCATGATCCTTAATCCTCACCCGAGTCACAGAAATGAAACCTTTAAATACTGAAGCTTTAAATCCATATGTATTGTGATACCGATTCATTCTGTATTCTTCAAAGATCGGTTTCTCTATATATGTGTGTAAAATGTTTCATAGTCGGACGTCAGAAACGGCTTATAGGATCAGCAAAAGGAAGATCAAAGTATTTAAAGCAAAAATCATTGTACAACATAGCCAGAAAATTAAGCATCAAGACACGGAGAAAGTAACATCATTCCGATATTTAGGCAGTGAAGTAAACAGCACAGTAGGTTTCTACATCAAAATCAGAATAGGAAAAGCCAGAACAGCACTTTATATGATGAGTGATATATGGAAAGCAAAGAGCGTTAGTCTGAGGACTGTAATTCAAACAATAAAACTATAGACCTATTGCTCTATGGATCAGAAACCTCGAGTACAACCAAAGAGCGCATGAAACAACTATGTGTCTTCAACAACAGCTTCCTTAGGCAAATTTTGAACATCGGTAGGCCTGATAGAACAAACCAATTCCCATTAGAAATAGAAATACAAAAAAGGAGATGGCGATGGATTGACCGCACATTAAGAAAGCCGAGGATTTCCATTACTCGGCAGAAACTTCAGTGGAACCCACAGGGAAAACCAGGGGGAGGCCAAAGAACACATCGAGAAGGTGTGTTGTGTCAGAGATGGAGAGGGGAGGTTACAAGTAGTAACAGCTGAAAAAGGAAGACAGGAAGAGGTAGAAAGGTGATATCAGTTGCATATGCTCCTCACTGGAGTAAAAGGCATAAGCAAGCAAGCAAGCACTGTGCATGGCCTCACCCTAGCCCCAGGTACAACATTTGAACAGAACAGAATCTACACTATATGGAAATGCATGCATTTATATTTTAACGTATAACTAACTCTGAATCTGCTGTTCTTGTTCTTCTTCACTACAAAAAAGTTGATCCCCCATTATGTCCTCGTCCTAGCTCTAAAGACCAAAATTTGAAACAAAAGTGAAATCTTCACTACTTGAACTACTTTCATATAAGTTCAGCACTTATGGCCTTGAAATCCTTGAGATTCTGAAAATTAAGGTCTATTTATGTGAACTTTTGACTCCCCCCCCCCCCCATTTTAGAACCACTCATGTCCCGGGGCTATGATTTGACAAAGCTGAAGCTACACCCAGTGGGGAATCTTATCTTTCCTGGCACAGTGGTATATATAAATAAGATTTTCATATGACCCAATTTTCACAATTTTTTAATTATCTACACTTGAAAAGGGACGTGACCCTTCATTTGAAAAATAACCTGAAACCTCATCACTCAAGGATGCGTTGTGGCAAGTTTGGTTGAAGTTTGCGCAATGATACAGAAGTAGTTTAAATGTGAAAGTAAACAGACGAAGATTTAGGCGATAAAAGAACATTCTTTGGGCCAGGTTTCTATAGTACTTGTATCTTAACACATCAAATCTACCCTGAAAAAATTAAAATGTAGTTTGGCGACCTCAGCAACACTAGCAACATACGAAGTCCATACGCTATGAAAACCATAGGGGATCGGTTTATAATTAGGATGGTGTATTTTGTATATTCTTCGATTTTCCATGTCTGTCTATTTAAAATTGATTAAATGAAAATCAACAATATGTCTTTTTGATTAAAATAAAAAATCGACAATCGCTGAATTAAGGATATATATATATATGGCGACCTCAGCAATATATATATATATATATATATATATATATATATATATATATATATATATATATATATATATATATATATATATATATATATATACTGAAACGCAAAAGAAACGCAACATCCTATTTTAGAGGGGAAAATCATATAAAGGACATAATGTTGTATCTAAAAGTACGGATATCTTCAACATTGTAAGTATCGATAATTTAACGGTTGAATGACTTTCATGCCATAACCGGAAGTTAAGTTTGAGCCCGCTGAACAGAAATCAAAAATTGCATGTTTAACAAAACATTTGACAAAAATATGGAGTTTTAAGGGTTTGTATCTGTTTATCATAAGTAATGCAGCAATATTTCGCAAAATAAATTCTCCTTTCGTTTCCGGAAGAGATGCCAGGGCTTCCTGAAAATGACTTAAGTACGCATTTCAAGTGCTCTAGCTGGAAAATCTGAAAATAAAGGTGATGGAGAATTGCAGATGCAAAAATGCACGACAACACGCCTCAACAGGCTCATACGTATCATTAGCATGGATGATAGTCCGTGGACCGGAAGTCCAAGTGTTACTACACTGCGCTAGGTTAGAGAAAATTCGACTTCATTGTCTGAAAAACGGACATTTAAAAATGGCAAAGAATATTTTTTTCGCTCAGATCCCGAGACTGGTGAACTTATTGCATCGTGGAAATCAAGCTGCAATTGTTGTGCATGGCAGTCTTCCACGCTATAATTGAATGGCTGAGAAGGGGGGTGTTTTAACAGTCATGTGTTACTTTCTAAAGTTAAAAGGTAATCATTTAACATTGTTATCAAATCTTTGATGCTTTTAAATCGAGTTTAACTTAACTGTAATCAGTTTTGAAAATCATTAGTTAAAAGGTTCAAATATTTGTAGATCACTGCTTGTTGCGTTTCTTTTGCGTTTCAGTATATATATATATATACTAGTTATACATTTTTATGTACTCAGAAAAACAACATTTAAAAAAAATGCTATCTTCAGCGATTTTCGATTGGTATTTTATTCAATGTACTAGACACAAAATACACCATCTTCAAATCGAGACTTTATGTTGAGAACAGAACACGATCTACAGATTTTGTTTGTTTGTCCTTTTCGAGAATTTTTCACTCATATCGAGACGTCACCATTTGCAGGTGGAGGGCTGCAAATTTAGATCTATCCTCGGCACTCAGGGCCATTGAGCATTGAGGGATCTTTTTCGTGCCAGTACTTACTGCGACACGGGACCTCGATTTATACGGTCTCATCCGAAGAATGGTCTCGATGTCCCATAGTGGGATTCGAATCCGCGACGTAAGGATGAACTCCTTACACCGCGACTCTAGATCGAACGCTCTAACCACGCGGGCGACGTCTACAGATATAAATTGGGTAATATAAATAGAATTGTAAACAGTTTTCCCTCAGCAACTTTCATCTATTTGTAGTCAGGAATATATCATCAAACAATGTATGAAAATAAAATATGGAGATAACGAATAGTATTCAAGCTCAAAATCCATTAAAACAATACAAATCGGGAGCAGAGATCTAGAAAACACGGACCTCCAAAAACATCAGAGGTGGGATCAGGTGCCATGGAGGAGTGAGCATCCCCTGCCAACCGGTCACACCCCCGTGCGCTCCTTGTCATGACCGGAAATTACGGGAAAATCCGTCGTCAATTCAGTGTGTAAATAATGGGCTAACAATTAGTATGAAAAACGTCAGTCAGCATATGACTTAATGATAGATTGTATTTGCTGACAAGGTCATTGTATCGATCATAGAACTAACGAAATGATGACTTTAAACGAGACTGTTGATATTCTTGTTTCATTAACTTGTTTTTCAATAACTTACCTCGTTTTAGAAATTCGACAATAGATACTGTGGAATCATCGTTGTTCGTGGGGGACAAATGTTCATGGATCAATCTTACCCACAAATTTACATCCCCAAGAACGGTCTTTGTCAGCGTATCGGTTCATTGAAAACTTCCGTATGAAAAAGGTGAAGCTAATTATAACAAACAGTGATCGAACAAAAAAAAACCTAGAAACAATGCAAATCTGTGAACAGGGCATAAAAAAAGATCCCCGGAAATTCCAGAGGTAGTATCAGGTGTATAGGAGGAGTAAGCATCCCATGCTGACCGCAGTCTCACCCGCCGTGATCAAATTTCGTAGTCAAAAGTATAAAAACAAAGGCCTAACAATAAGAAACATGTCAGCCAAAATACGACCCAATGATAGGTTATATTTACTAACAAGATCATTATAATGACTATAGAATTTACTAAATGCTAACTTTGGTTGAAATCCATGTAACATCTACTTATCTGTCAGTGGCCTGCCGCAGTTTAGAAATTGATTGAATCCTACTGTGGGACGTGGAGACCGGTCCTTCGGATAAGACCGTATAAACCGAGGTTCAGTGTCGCAGTAGATGCTGGCACAAAAAAGATCCCTTACTGCTCAATGGCCTTAAGTGCCGAGTATAGGTCAAAATTTGCAGCTCTCCACCAACAAGTGGTGGCGTCTCCATATGAGTGAAAAATTCTCGAGAGGGACGTTAAACAAAAAAAAATTGATTGTACTCGATCTGTGCATGCTCTTGAGTATCGAATACAAGTCGTAAACACCACACATGCAGGTGATATAGCGGAATACTAGTATTACTACATAGATAAGGAAAGTTGACGATGGTAAAGCAAAAGTCACAATTTAGTTATTAGTTATAGTCTATGGTAGTAAAACATCCAAATATATGAAACAGATATGGCAGACTCTGTGGTGTCTTTTATTTCAAGTTCACTGGCATACCGATATATGAAAGGAAGTAGCTATTGTTAATCGATAATACGTCGTCGATATATCTGAATGTAGAAGTTTTTGAATAAATTCTGCTTCATATGAATATAAAAACAGGTCGGTCAATAAAGGAGCACAATTAATACTCATCGATGGAAGACCCGGTTTCCGAAAACTACATAAATGTTGTCATTGAGGATCGAGCATCCTTATTATATCAACCTCAGAGTACCTGTGTATAGAATGAGGGTGATTTTTTTGTTGATGACAGTCTTAAGATATGAAAATTTCCAAGTTCCTTTTTTTATTAAAGAAGCAGTTGATATCAAAAGCCCAGTTTTTAATTCATCGTGAGGAATGGTTGTATAAAGTGAAGAAAAGTCGTACGTTTTGTCGTTATTAATTTTTGAAAAAAAAAAAATGGTGATGTTAAATTTTCTGAAAGTTCTTTGGAGTTTTTTGAGAATCCACATCTGATTTACACTACTTTTAGAATATGCTGTAGCACATAACATCTAAAAAAATTCTTTACATTAGTTAATATTTTTATAAGGAGTAAAGTTAGGGGCCTCGTAGAGAATTTTCTTGATCCGGCAATGTATGTTCCCACGAACCAGTAAAAATTCGGTATCCCACGAATTTGAACCTCTCGAAATATATTTGTTTACAAAAAACATGCTCGTGTAAGAAATCTCGATGTACCTGTCAAAATTAATGAAAAAATTCTTGGGATTGTCATTTTTTAACAAACATTAATTTTATTTTTAACTTTAATCACATAGTAAAAATTGCAAAAATACATGCTTCGTAAACAATTTTGTACGTTTCACAAATCAAGTTCTTCAATTTCAAAATTATGATATGTCCTGTAATATATGGCTCATAGCAATGTAGAAATGAATCTGAAACTTTAAATAGTGGAGGCATATTGTATGTATCAATTTCCACTATTCGCACACAATTAGTTAATTGACTTGGCAAAGCCAAGTGAACTACGTACGGTTCCAAATGTTTTAGGGTAGCAGTATGTGAAAATTATGTTTTTTTTCCTTTATGAACTTTCTGCGTCGAATTACATTCTCAATAGACGTGGTATCGTACATGCAGTATCGTTTTTTTTTTTATTTTTTGATTTTGGCGTGAGTTACAAATGGGTATTTAAGGGATGCCTGTATTATGACTGAGGAAAAAAAAAACCCAAACTTTCTAGCCATTAATTTAGAGTTTTCTGAACTGACATTGTAAACATTCAAAATCTTCTACGTTGAAAAGGTACAAGTACTTGCTCATAGGGCGGAATGAAATTGTATAAATACTGAGAAGATAAATTCCAAACATTTTATGTTTAAACGGATGAATTAGATTGATATTCATTTTCAGAGTCATGGATCAAAGATCACTATTGCAATAAATTGGTTTTCAGTTAATATTTATTTTTATTCAGAAGAAAATTGACACACACACACACACCCTCACACACACACACAAGGATGAAAGTAAGACTATAGTAAAGGTTACGGCTACTAAATCAAATGTTGCTGAATTCCACATCCTGATTGTCAGCTATCTTGTTTAGAGATGAAGAAACCCTTTCCTTATTCGCTTATCTTACAATCTTGTAAGTATTTAATGCAGCAACAATTGATTCATTGAATGTCAAGTGTGCTAAGCTTACTTCATATCCATGGAATTGCTTGTTCACTGCAATTATATAACTTCACTGTCAATTCAAAAATTTAAGTACTGGCCTTTTTTTTTAAATTGATGTTAGTTTGAATCTGATTCATCAGGGATATTTCTCTCATCGAAATATGGGAAAAATTCTGTCAAAATATGGAAAACTGTTATTTACTTCAGATTAATTGCCTAGCGATATACAAAATTAAAGAACAAAAGGTCTGTCTTCATTCACTTATAGCAAAAACTAGGAATATTTTTAAAAAAGAAAAAAAGTTTTTTTTCCAGCTGATAACATAAACACAACCAAAAGTCACGCCTCTTTTGGGGCAAAAAAAAAAATTAAATTAAAAACAAAATAATAAATAAATAAAGCGCATTACTGCAACTATGCAAATAATATATGAAAGTTAATACATTGTAACACTCTGTCCCACGTTGTTACGAGCATCTGTATAACATGACAAAATAAAGCTGCCACACTTCGTCCAAGATACATGTACATATAGTCTACAGAGTTTGTGAAGACAACACAACCAAAGCCAAGTATACATTACAACCACTCAAATCTAGGCTTGGCACTTGGCTATATTCAAGCTGTAGCCAGCTATCTCGTCGTTTCTCTAATGGTGTGATTATTTTATTTAAAAACAGCTAGTCTCTATGCTATACAAATGATTCTTTCCAAGACATATCTGAAAAATAAAATTTAAAAGAGATAAAATGTTAAAAAAAAAGATTTTAAAAAATGCTTTTTTATCATTACTAGTATACATGTGTAAACATGACTAAACCAACCAAATAAAACTTCAAATTAAATTAAAAAAAAAACTTGTAGAAGTAACCTTTTCCACTCTTCTTCATCACAGGAACCAGGATTTTGTTTTTATTTATCACAGAATTATATTTTATATTTCACATATGATGGCCAAAATCCTGTTATGATATATATATATATATATATATATATATATATATATATATATATATATATATATATATATATAAATAAATAAATATATATATATATATATATATATATATATATATATATATATATATATATATATATATATATATATATATATATATATATATATATATATATATGAAAAATTCTTTCAAATTCGATATAAAGCACATATTTAAGTTTTTCTTTTGCACCTTTAAATTGTGTGAAATCCAAGCTAAATTTTAAAAAGAATCAAAAAGGTTTATACTTATGAACGATCTTTTAAGATGCTCACATCGAAACTGATATTATTTTCGATAAAACATATATTTAAAAAAATCAAAAGATATACACATGTATGCATGGTTTGAATTTTTTCCCCCCAAATTACTCATTTTTACTGAATTTTAATCAAATTTTAGATACTCTTTGCTTCAGAAAATGCAAAGTGCAAGCTTGCAGATCTGATTTTTTCCACATCAAGAAGAATGAGAATCAGTGCAAAAAATATTCTCTTTGAATTTCCAAAGGAAAAAAAGAACTTTTAAATGAATAAAAAATAAAATAAAATAAAAATGCGAAAAATTGAAAATTGAGAAACCCACCACCCTTTAGTATATTTTGTCCACATGTATTTAGCATCAATATTTATCACTAAAGAAGCATCTTTATATTATACTATTATATTTAGTAGAAAGAGACATTACACTGCCATAATAGAATCCAAAGTTTTGAATTTAGTTTTCATGTCTATACCTGATACACGCGCAGACAATCACACAACCTTTTGTTATAGTATCATGTTGTCAATTTTGAATTTACTAGGGGGAGGTAAATACAAAATTTACAACCTGATAACATTTACAACATGATAATAGGTCTATCATTATATGGAGGACGGCATTAAATATACCCCTTTTGTCACGAATTTCCAAGAGTAGTGGGAGAACAGCTAGGTATCTAGATCTGTTTGACCTCAGGGAGGAAACATCCTGGAGGATACTTCTACATTTAGGACAGCGACTATCTCCTGTTTTCTTAAAACATTCCTCGATGCACTTCTCATGATAATCTGAAATGGCGGTGTAGAAGAAATCTTGTTCATTTTTTGGGCATAAATTAAAAGATATCAATAAAACAAGACGACAGAGTAAGTGTTGTCATGTTTGCTTGTAAAATTACCTTATTTCCAGAAAAAAAATCATGATATGCATTTGTATAAGTTTAATATTTCTAAATTACCATGTTTACAGCTGAGTTGCACTAGGGACGAAGATGTTGGTTCTTTTGGTGATAAACAAACTGCACAGTCGGACGCTGAGGGAGAACAATCAACAGTTTATGATTATCCGAATCGTTATATCTAAAACATTAATGTAGCTGGAAAGGAGGAAGATGCACAGAACTTGATAAAGAGAAAATAGGATATAGTGTAAATGTAACGCAAAACCTGAAGTGATAATTCCTATTTTACTTTTGACCTCTTCTGTTGACCTAAACATGCTGCGATGTATGAAGCCATTCTTAGCACTGAACAAATATAAGGTCTCGACATCTTTTGCCATTCAAAAGTCGCGGTGGAGATTAAAAAACGCGAATAGGAAGACAAAAATGCATACCAGGGATCTCCCATACTAGAGCAAATTATTATTTGTCAGTATGGAGGAAAAAATTCCAAACTGAAATAATATACTTTAGTAGTTCATTAAATACAACCTCGACGCATAGTTTTGGGACATGCAACTATAGGCGATTTTAAAACTTACATTCCAATTTTTTATTTAAAAAGCTATAAAAATTTGAAAACATGCATAGTGACAAAAGTCTAACATAATAACCATTTAAAAATGCCATGATTTTTTAATGATTACATGTATTACATTGGACTTTTGTTCAAAATGTAAATGTTCAAATATACATGTATCTCGTCATGATTTAAGGGCAGACGATACGTTCCTCAATAATATATAGTTTTTTCTAAGATTTTGTCTTTGAAGTATTGCTACTTTAACATGTTTACTCACCAAAAAATTGAGGTACCTTACCAGGCATTTGTGGAAATTACCAGAGGATGATGTTTCCTATATAAGCCGTTTGGAAAAAACTTAATTAGCCTGTAACACATTTTTTAGTGTTTCAATTTTTGAAAGACAATTATAAACCCATTTAGAAATCAGAAGGTAATTAAAATTTTGGATATTTTCTACACAATACGAAGATATACAAAACAGATATTTGAGGAACGTATCGTCTGACCTTAAAATGAAATGTAACAAAATAAAAAAAAAATGTTTCTCTTGAATCGAACTTGTAACACAAGTTCTAACATATCTGTTTCATATTTGGATATTTTACTGGAAAAAGACGTTAATTGTAATCTAACAACAAAACTTGATGATAAACGTGATGACTTCAACGTCCCTTATTTATGTAGCTATATACCATTATCACCGGTACATGGAGTTTATGTCTCCAAGTTGAATTGATACGCAAGAATATACTCTACGTACAAACAGTTTCTTAATCGAGACAAGCTATTGACAAATAAGTTGATGGTACAAGGATATTAAATGTCTCGTTGAAAGTCAACATTATGCAAATTCTTTGATCGATACAATGACCTTGTCAGCAAATACAATCTGTTGTTAAATCGAATGTTGACTGACGTTTTTCATACAAATTGTTCGGCCATTATTTTCACACTAAATTGTCTACGGATTTTTTTTTTCATTTGCCAGATCATGACAAGGAGCACACGGCGGGTGTTACCGATCACAGGGGATGCTTACTCCTTCATGTCATCTGATCCAACCTCTGATGTTTTTAGTATTAATTTGTATTGTTTCAATGTACTTCTGAGCTGGATTACTGTTCTTTATCTTCAAATTTTATTACAAAAAATTAAGGTTTTTCTCTTCTTTTGTTATTCAATAAATGGCAGCTTTTCGGCAAAATTTTCAATTAGAAGGTTTTGCCTTATAAAGTTTTTCAGCAGATATACTCTTTGAATATATGGAATCTTTTCTGCCTTTTTTGAACAATCAACATACGCTATGCTACAGCAACGATTTTATATTTATTCCTTCCGTCGACCCATTTTTTTTTTTAAATAAAACCTTCAATATTATACCATTGCCATACAAAAAGTGCCATAAACTAAATGCTTTGAAAGACAAACAGGAAATGAAATGTGATTCTCGAAGAACATATTCACGTATTGCTTTTTAAAATAAAAAAGATAAATTACCATGCAGTCTTTGGCCAGGTGGTAATTTGTGATACAACTTTCTGTTTGTAGCCTGAAGAAGAAAGAAGTTAAATTTTGATCTCGACAAGGTAAGGTAATACATGTAGATCATAATAAAAGCAGAATGAAAATTTGTTTTTGTCTTACCAATTTAAATAAAGTCAGTTGTCACGCATTACTTAAGTAAATATGCATTTCGTAATTGTAAAAATGTCTTTTGCACCAAGTTTTACCTATAGGATTTGTAAAGACCGAGGAGTTAACTTTGCACTGTCTAATAGTTTAATGCTGTAATTTTTCATCGAAAGATTCTAAAATTAGACGTCATTCTAACATCATTACTCATATTATACAACTGTTATAAAACGACATGATCATTTTTTTTTCTTGAGAAAAGTTTTAGCGTCTCTTCAATTACAGTATCTGTTTTTTCCCATTGTAAAAAAAATTCAAGGACCTCTCATTAATGAAATGTTCTGCTACAGTTTCTAGAATTTCCAGACTGACATGAGATTATCTTCGAGCTGGAATAGTTTTTACAGCTATTGTAAATTGTTAAGATTGGACCAAATCAATATTCCATAGGAAAACAACAGGACAATCCTTGTCCGTGAAACTACTCGGTGAATTATGCCCCAGGTATCGGGTATAAAAGGTCTCAATTATCTCCTCCCACACAACATCCTTATCCGGACTAACGCAGACACTTAGTCTATCTATGTAAACTGATGATGTTTTAGAAATATGCCATGCATAGAAGTATACAATAACAAATTTAGTATTAAAATCACAACTGCTTTGAAATGCTTTTATAGATAAGATATATATATATATATATATATATATATATATATATATATATATATATATATATATATATATATATATATATATATATATATATAAAAACACGCATACAACGAATTTGATACAAGGAAACGTCCTTGATTTAGTAGGGACAAATTATGAACTTAGTATTTAAACGTTAAGTTTACGGCCTTTAAAGTATAAATCGTTGAATTTGTTAAAGAGATGTTAATTTTACATAGTATTGATTTTTTTTTAAATACTTACGTTATAATATCGGACATTCCGCACTTTATTTATAAATACTTAAAAAATACTATGTATTTACCTGTAAAGACCCGTTCTGTGATCTGTAGGCAAAGAGTATGGTTATTCCAAGAATAGTGCAACAAGTACCAAACACCACAACCGTAAAAATCGTGTCTCTCTGAGAAAACTTTGATCCGCTCAATCTAGAGGGACAAGATAAAATTGAAAATCAAATAGAGACTGAAGTGCCATTAAGATTTTGACACGTGACTGTAAATAAGTTGATACTTACATGTTGATTAGGATGCAGAAGAGATACACAAATAAAGTCAATATTTCAATAGTTATCACTAACGTAAAGCGAGACCCAGTCAAATCCATGTTTATATCCTTGCATTCCGTCCGCTTAACCAGCAGCTGAAAATAGCATTTAATCTATCCAGGCTAAATTTATAACTAACGTAATGGATTAAAAAAACGAAAGTCTAAAGATAAAAATAGAAGTCTGTTCATATTATCACAACAGTAATGTTTTTTAATGTATATATTTAAGAAAGATAATTTAAAATCTATTTTTATGATTTATATATTATATTATATTTATACCAAGATGTATGACAAGACAGTGTCGCCACGTACCTAAACATTATGAACTCTGTGCGATGCGTGCAACTTGCTATATTTCATGTGCAGACACAGATCTGACTTTCCATAAATCATACATTGGAATGTAGTGAGACTGCTTTCACCCCCCCCCCTCCCCTCCTCCAGACTGTTTCCACTGGTATTCTTATCCCCTGAGATTCGTGATTTTTTTTTTCGATACAAGTGACTAATTGTTTTGCTTAAAGATTTCTACCACGCCCTTGAAATATCTGAGTTGTGCTTTCAACGCTCTAAGAGAAAAATATATAACTTTACGTTCAGTGCATTTTCTGTATTTCCTACATAGATTTTCATTTGATTTGTCAAGTTCAGGTTTATATTTCAAATACAATTTGCAAATAATACTGGGAATATTTTGAATTCAGTCAAATTTATTATGCTATGACTGCACAGGGCGGATTCAGGATTTTTTTTTTCTACGGGTTGTTCACGTCAGACTCGGAAATTTTTTAACAAGCAAGAAAAAAAAACGTGAACAACTTGCCCAAACCTGTATAAGCTAATTCGTGTCTGTGTGTGTATGTGTGTGTGTGTGTGTGTGGAGGGGACACGTTCTTCAAATACAATACTCTCCTCACCTTTTTAAGAGATTTTGGCGTTTCGTGAAGAGGAGGGGTCCAAGGTGAATTTTTTCGTTATTTTAATGACTTTAAAAATTCCAGAGGATCCGCCCCACCGCCGCTAGATCAACCCCTGATGCATATGATCCCAGCATGAGTGCAATAAGAAAAAAAAATCACTTTCAGGATTCTCCCCCCCCCCTAATATGAGGATATAAAAATAATTCTAAAAATAAACAAATTAAAATACTTTCAATTAGGCCAGTAAATTTATTTTTTATTAAAGGGATGGGGGGGGGGTGTTAATAAGTTGATAAGTATACTCTTCACCTCTTTTAGACATTCCAAGAAGGTTTTCATTTAATCAAAATTTATTAATCAAAGTACTTCTTTTTATGAAATCTGTAAAACACCGAATATTCGAATCTTAAATATATATTCGAATATCAATTCATCGAATGAATATTCGAATGTTCGAATATTCGTTGACATCCCTAATAAAAATTGTTAATTTAGTAAATATATGTACATATTGGAATTCCAAAAGACGAAAGAATGAACATTAAAATGTATAAGCATTGAAGTAAACAATGATGATGAACATAAATGATTAACTAGTGAACAATAATGAAACAACCTGAGGGATATATAATCTGTTAATTTTATTAACGACATCAAACAAGTATAAATCGTATTGATACGTCCATGACAATTTACAATATGAAGCTAAATTTGAAAGTATTTTGCAGACAGATTCCCTTTTTTTGTTAAGAAATACAACTCTTTTAACACAAAATAGATATGCGTCAACATACAAAATCATTAGTTTCGATGTGTTGTGTGTGAAATAAAAAACGACCAATATTTACTCTGTATGTCATATCAAATGATCCAATTTTCTTAAAATAGAAATACATCAGACACTATAGAAAGAACAATATTTTTTACTTTGTAGCTACTGATACACTTAATTGGGTTTTTCATCTGAGTAACTACAAATAGTTCCGTAAAAAACATCCAGTTGTAAATAAAACAATTTAAACACCAAACAATGTATTGATCTTTTTTATCGTTTAAAACCGAGAAACTGGAAATAGTGAATCATCTACCTACTTAAACATTGCCCACCTTTCCCAGTCAAAATTAGCATATGCATTTTGATATACTGATATTAGCATTACATATACATGTATTTCAATAACAATAAATTTATACATATTAATTTGCCAACATAAGAATGTTATACATAAATGGATCCAACATATTTTTAGAGTATATGAAGGTATATGTTTTTAACATTTTAAATGTTTTTAATTAGATTAAAAAAAAAAAAAAGATTACGAAATTTAAAACACATTGAAAGAAATTTATCAGAATAACACTTCAAAAGTTCATTTGCAACATTCTAAATGTTCAAATCTCCATGCTGTCTGAAGTTGAAATACAGGTACCAGTTCATATTTGAAAATAAAAATGGTGCTTATTTTATGCATTACACAGGGAAGATTTTTTGCAATAATAAATTTGAAGTAAGAAAATCTAGAAACTTTCAAATTTTTACTGTAGGTACCACCGACACAACAATTTTATTTCGTGCATTTTCTTGGTACTATTCATTTCCAAGTTCTTTTAGACCTTCAATAGCATTGCCTCTTGAAGTTTAAATTCAATTTAAATTTCAAGTTTGTCCCCAGTAGATGCAGGAATTTCTCACCGACAACATACGTGTAGTTTTCGGAGACCAAGTCTTCCAATAAACTGTTGGAATTACGATGGACACTAATTGTACTCCTTTATTAGCCGACCTGTTTTTATATTCAAATGAAGATGAATTCATTCAAAAACTTCTATACGAGAAGAAGAGAACACTTCCTGTGGCCTTCAACTCGACATTTCGTTATATCGACGACGTATTATCAATTAATAATAGTAACTTCCTTTTATATGTCGACTCAATATATCCCAGTGATCTCAGAACTCAGTGAAAAGATACCATAGAGTCTGCCACATATGTTTCATATTTGGATGTTTAACTGATAGGATAAGAACCAACTAACAACTTATATTTAATTGTATGACAACACACACAAGATGACTGCAACTTTTCCATCATCAACGCTCCTTACTGATGTAGTAATATTCCGCTATCACCTGCATATGGTGTTTAATGCTCACAGTAGGTTAAATACTCAAGAGCATGCTCTGAGTACGATCGGCTGAGACAGGCTTCTGACAGATAAGTTGAAATTACAGGGATTTCAACAACGTCGTTTAAAGTCAGATTTGGGTGAATGAAAAAAATCACCAGACAAATATTTATCAATCTGCTCTAAAAATACAGGCAATGTGAGTAAATTTCTTTGACTCATCATATATTTTTTGATATTGTCTAAATTCCTGCCAAATATCTCACTGATATCTCAAGTCACAAAAAAGTTATGCCCCAAAATGATGCTTAAAATGTCAGGAATGCAACATCTTTTTGTGACATTTTGAAAATTTAATATTTTTCAAAGATCTGTGAAATAAATAATAATGGTTTATGTTGGAAATAAAGACTTATCTGATAAAATTCAATGTATTGAGCTTTAAATTTAGACTATGATACCTTTTATTCGTCCAAGGTATGATCATGGCTGATGCTGAAAAAATGTTATTCCATGTCAGGAGTGCAACAGAAAAATTGTAATGTTGCCAAAAAAATCATTGATTTTAAAAATGTGTATGACAATTAAGTCAAAAAAGAATTTTCAAGGTATTAAACAATAACTGATATATCTTTTAAAAGTTAAAAAGGTTATCTGAATCACAAGTAGCATTTATGAGAGTAAAGCATCTTGGCATACCCATTTATGTCAGGAGTGCAACATTTGATTATTATTATTTTTTTTTTTTTGCTCCCAGCACGGAAAAAACTTTTATCAGTATATGATTATTTGCTTTCTATTTTGGAAAATAAGACAAAAAGAATATTTTTACCAAATAAATATATCAATTACAGGATTCGTCTATGTTTCAAATCCATATTTCTATGGTCAGGAGTGCAACAAATTTTTTTTTAAGATCCAAGTTCAATGATGAAATGACCTCTATTCATTCATGTCTCTTTTTCAATTTTATCAATTCAGATGTGTATTTTTTTTTTTTAATTTTCTTTTCATTTTTTTCCCTGAAATTAAAAAAATCACGCTGAAAAATTGTTATAAAATTCAAATAATTCCATCTCATCTTCTCTAAAACAACAGAACACGCGTACTTATAAGTGTAATTTATGCTTCACAATTTTGCTTTAAAGACTCACATGCTCAGGAGTGCAAGAAAAATGTTCAAAATTATTGATGATCAAATATGAATAAATATAAAGAAAAAATTGAGGAGTAGAAAGTTTCTCTTTGACCTCAGTTGCTAACAGTGTTTGTCACATGAAGAAAAATGTCCTATAAAATATACTTTTAGTTGCTTTTATTTCTTCTTAACATATTATAGCTAGTTTTTTGACATTGAAGAAATAAATAATTTTGCATTCAAGAAATAAAGCCAAGTTAATACAGTTTTATACATTTGAACCATGACATATTGGGACTATAGGTATTTCACAAATTCGTTACAACTGATGTTGCCGTAAATTTGCGAATTTTTGTGTTCTATGGTTTTTATCTTAAATTTTACTGCAGTCAGGAGTGCAACAAAACTATTTTATAATTATAATTGAACTTCATCTAATTTTACTAAGAAATAAATTGCAGAAAATGTTCGATACTAATTCTAGTTAAAATCTTTATGTATATCAACAAATTACAGGCATTTTTGGACATTTTTCAGTCAGTTCAGAGAATAGCTTTCATCACTTAACATATATTTTTAAATGTATATTACATAAGCAAATAATCTTATTTTGAAGTCAAGAAATATGAAAAATTTGCCTAAAATGATAAAAAATATCAAAACGACAACCTTTTTTTACAAACTTTTAATGAGTTAAATTGTGTTATAATTTTTTAAACAATGTTTAATTAAAAGCATATCAGATGCCGGGAGTGCAATAAAATAAGGTAAACTAGGATCACTTCAAAATGTAGTTTTTTTTTTTTTTTTAAATGACACATAAATCAAAATTCTTTTTTTTTTTGGCTTAGACTTGAAAAATTGACTAAATGAACAAAAAAGTAATTTTGGGGTTTTTTAGTATCATCTTTCTTTCATATCAAAACTTTTCAAACCACAATTGAGACAATTTATGTAAAACAACAATCAAAAAACCAATTTTTTCACATATACAGAGGAGAAACTCGATCAAAGTTTAGATCTTGTCATTTATATCCCTGACACAAGTGTGAAGGAAAAAAAAAAACTAAAATTACTTTTGATTTCATATTTCAGAAAGTCTTTTAAGATGTAATAATATTTTTTTTAAGTGAAGTTCTACTAATAAAAATTCTAAAACTGTTTTAGGCATTTGTCTATTCTATTGTCACTTCAAAAATTTTAACTAGAATATATACAGTATGATGTTAAAATTGAAAAAAAAATGTTATGGTAAGTTGAATTTTAAAAAAAAAAAAAAGAATTAAATTTGCCGGTCATTATTTTTTTATTCACCCATTTCGTAAATTTGATGGTTGTTATAATGACCTTGTTAACAAATATAACCTATCATTGGGTTGCATTTTGTCTGACATGTTTCAATCCAATTAATGGGCCTTTATTTTTATATTAAATTTGACAAGGGAATATTCTGTCTACCTGATCAATACATAGGACTTATGGCGATTGTGTCCGTTTGACAGAGGATGCTTACTCCTCCTTGGCACCTGATCCCATCTCTGGAATTTCTGGGGGTCCATGTTTTATGCCCTGTTAACAGATTTTATTCTTTGTAGATTTTTTTAAAGATCGATCTCACCTTTTTCTCTTTTTTGTTCTGTTCACATAATTCGGTCATATTTTAACAAGAGTTATTAACGATTAACTCTTATTTACATCCGACTCAAAAATAATGCAACTTTGAACCTTGGTGAAATATACGTTCAATGCATTGCTTCTTTCAATTTACTCAAAAGTTAAAAATGAACTTCGAAGGCAAATTATAAGTACATGTAATAAAATTTATTGAATATCATATCAATATTTTTGTAACAAGAGAAGAGGAAATCTAATTAGAATTGTGTATACTGGGAGAGAGAGAGAGAGAGAGAGAGAGAGAGAGAGAGAGAGAGAGAGAGAGAGAGAGAGAGATAATTACCGGTACATGTATTGTAATTTAAATGAGGTTTATATTTTTCAAGGATTTCGAGGGTACTACTTTCTTGCAAATTTGTAGCCTCAACGAATATATTGATTTGCTGGCTTCTTTCATAATAATACATTAGCCCACAAAATTGCTCTCCCACGAACCTGTAAATTTTGAGCAATCCATGAAAATTGACCCATCAAATTAAAATGATTCTACAGTTTTTCTGAAGAATTCAATGCCCTGATTGATTTGATATTGCAGCGTAATAAAAAACAGAAAGATGTTCACCCCTAGGGTAATTTCGATGCATATTATCTTTACTTTTATATGAATCATACCTATGAAGCTAAGAAATTGGAGAACGGTAGCCAATACAGACCCGATCTTTATATATAAATCTCACCTGAGATCAAACATTACTAAATACATGTAAATATCTCTTGGCGAATTTCAATGTCGTTTCAATAATTGAAGCTTTGATTAAGAATTTAGATGTATGAATTTGCATGACTTCACTTCTACTACAAGGAGATGGAGAAAAACAGAGGTTATTCTTATTCAAAGATATAAAGATATAAAAAATTATTTTCGCAAAAATCATTCTATGATTTAAAAAAGTGGATATTCTTGAGGTTTGACCTCAAACAATAAAAATCCTGATTTCAATTATTTCTTCAAGACTAACACGCTAACCACTATGCTATACAGATCATGACAAATATCGGCATTTAAATCATGATCGTGATATGACCCTCGACTAAATGGACTTCAAATATTTCTCGAAAGATATCAATGTTTCAAATATCAAAGTGTATTTTTAAGGTATAGCAAGTCTTTCCTCAATATTTTTGAGAACCGAAAAATGTAAATTTTGACGCATACTTTGAGTATAATCTTTCAAATAAATTGATCAAGACACACTCGTGTGGAAAAAGATGTATTTTAAAGCATGAAAAAAAAAAAGAAAGATTATTTTTGCCCTTTTTGGTGTGTGTATGCTATTTTATAGACAACTAATTTCAATATTTGTTAGCTTATTTCAAATTGCGGCGATTTTACATAAAGTATACGTTAATGTTAAAAGAAATATCAAAGAAAATTTTGACATAATTGAGATTTAATTTTTCAGTGTCTTATTTGGCGCACAATAGGCATTTTGCTTGCCTTGATCGGCTATCTTCTTTTGTATCTTTCGATACATCAAATTCACATTGAATTGAATGCAGGACGTTTAACACAGAGAAATGTATAATCAGAATGTACCAAATGATTTCTAATTAATAAAATAAAGAGTGCAATTTTATTTTGAAAAGCAATTCCCCCTACCCCAAGAAAAAATGTCAAGAGTGTGTATTCTTACATTTGTTTGCAAGATTTATTCCTGTCAAAAGTTCTAGCTCATGTATTCATTTGAAAAAAAAAACCCATTTTATCCTCATCATCTTGTGAAATTTATATTTTTATTCATAAACATGACATTTTAAAATTACTTGATAATCAAAGAAATGTACTTGCTTCTAATATGAGACAAGATTTCAAAGACAGTTTTTGTGCAATACTTAAGGGTACCTCATAAAGGAAGAGACACTTTGATGCAAACCACAGCTCATCAGATTAATGCTTCCAGACAGAGTAAATCGCTCTCTACAATATTCCTTCTAATTTTCATTAGAGACCGTCCTTTTCCTTTTGTTCTTTCAATTTTAACCCAAGGGGATAATATAACCACAGTTTTTATATTTAACGTAAAACATTTTTTTTACTTCAAAATGAGTCTAGTTTTAAAAATATAGCATTACTCAAGAAATTATCAGAATAACACCGAAGATTACCAGTGAGTACCGAAAATTTAATCAAGGGTGAAGGATATAAAAAGTACATTAGTGTGAAAATAGAAACTGTACGATTGAATAGAAAGAACAAAAATAAGCTTACTATTATAATTAAACTGGTTGATAAATTCATAAAACAACGTTAAATTTGATTGATAATATTCTTGTTTTTTTATATTTCAAAAAGGTCACAGATAGAAAACCCGAACGTTTAGAATTGCCTTGAAACTGATGCCTTTGCTGAATTTTCGCTTTTTTGCTACTGATTATATGAGACAAATTATTGATGGTATTGTTTTCACTGAATTCTTGAGGTATATTTTCTTTTTTATTAAAAGTATGACCATCACATCCTCATCATATTAAGCGTGAATATATTAGATTTGTGCCAGTCACTAGTAAGTAATACAGAAATGATATTTCCGACGTTTTGACTTTCGGCCACATGACCTTTGGAATATAGTGTATACTTTAGTTTTATGGTTGATGAGAATATGAATATCCTTCTTGAACTTTTTAGTGCTGTCAGAATATTATTGAATTCAAGCTATTTCTTTCATACGGTCATGAATTCTATTTAGTAAAAGTCGTATTACAGCATTTTGTGTCATTTTTGCCTTGGTCGAATTTATCCACTTATTCATGTAGGGGTAACTTCGGCCGATTTCTATGCAGCTGATTTGCATTCTAATTTGTAAAGACTAAATATTTTAAATTAAAATAAATATGTATGAATTTCAGCTGAAAAAAAGATAAATGTCACGTTAGAAATCTATTGACTAACTTTCTATACAGATATTGTCAGAGATGATAATTTCTAGTAATGGCTAATAAATACTCGTCCGTAGTTTTTCGGGTGATAACGCTTCTTCTTGGGCATCGTCATATTTCAGTAAACAGCTTGCGCGTGGAAATAAAATTATTATCAACAAAATACATTAAAATATTTCTGCATGCATCGAATGGATGTATATGTACGTACGCTTGTATAGATTATAAATAAAACATCGTGAGGAATTCATGATCTTTCATATTTACATAGGTGGACGAAGTTACACCACCATACCTTAGCTCTAAAACAAAACAAATGTACGAAATAATATTGCAGAATTTAACTATAAATTACTATACTGTTATTTTAAACAACAATTTGGCAGTGAGCAAATGGAATACGAATGTCTCTCCACTTTGTGATGCGTGAAAGTTTATTGAAAACACACAGCATTTGTTATTTGAGTGTAGGATTGTTAAAAATATGGCAAAAAGTCGGAATTTTTTTGTGTATCACAAACCGTCACCGTAGTCATTTCGGTAGAGCGCTCGCTCCGTGATCGAAGGTCGTGAGTTCAAGCCCCGACCGCGACTGACCTAAGTCGATAAAAAAAAAAAAAAATAGGTAGCAACTGTTCCTTCGCCAAGCGCTTGGCACTTTGAAGTGAAAGTTACGCGTCCTTCGGATAAGACCTTAAAAACCGAAGCCCCGTGTCACGACACGATAAAGATCCCTCACAGATCAAAGGCCCTGAGTGCCGAGTACAGGGTCTAAATTTGAAGCTCTTCACCGGTATATGGTGACGTCTCTACATGAGTGAAAAATTCTGGAATGGGACATAAAAAACATACAATCAATCAATCTGATTATAACAATAACATGGAAAAATATACTTCTGGGTCTAAATAAATGAAATTAATACTCAATTATATTGAATAATTTGATATCTTTTTATGTTTTACAATTAACAAATATAAAATGAAATGTAGATTTGATGAGGAGTTTACATGTATATCGGAAGATGTAATACAGAATGTTCTTAAATTTGCAAAGAAATGTAGATGCAATGACAATTTGTACACTGAACTAGGAATTTTTTGTGACTTGGATTATCAATTTATGTTTAAAATCTACCACATGCGTTTTGTAATATGTCATTTGTTTTAATAAAATAAAGAAAAAAAACTTTAGAAATTCTATACATGAAACAGTAAGACACTTTCTATAACATTAAAATCATATACGGTATATCACATACATAACGTAAATGTAAGTTAAACTCATTAAGTTCATTCATGTGAACACATATACATGGTATATGATAAGAGTGTATATATATATATATATATATATATATATATATATATATATATATATATATATATATATATATATATATATATATATATATATATCCTCATTTCTTACATCAACAATAACATGAAGTCAACCGGAGCATGTGCTTTTAGAAATAAACATATATGAAACAGACACAAGAAACAGTTCCTGCACGATGTATCCTCACACGTTTCAAATTTTTGTCTCAAACTAGAAGCAAATACAATTCTTTGATAAGAATAAATGAAAAATTGTAGAAATTTCATAATTATAAAAAAGATATTAAATTGCAAAGGAAAATTAAAAGACAATGTAAATGGTCTATTTTAAATCCATAAACGTCTACAAATTAATAAATGAATAAGAACTGATAGTATTATTGTAATTTTCCTTTTGATAGACCTTACATTTATATATAACATATGTATCGCCAAAAACCGTGACGTTTAAAAGAAGACATACATTTACAAAAACACAATGATCTCAAAAACGGATCGCAATATATACCCTAAGATTTTAAAGGTACTTCTTAAGATACATCTATGTAAGATATATTTTTAAATGATTGACACATATTTAAATACAACCTGGTATTTCCAGTATTATTTACTTGGGAAGCCATCATTTAATCATGGAATGCTTCAAAAATCGCTTATGTCAGTGGATAAGTATTGAATTAGCGGCATTGATAATGTTCATAATTTGTATTATACTCCAAATGTAAGTATATATCTGTATCTTTTTCGAAAAAATCATCGCACAATTTATTTCTATTTTCTCTTTGCATTTGTTTATATAAATAAGAACTTCTATGTCTTTCATCCCTATCTTGTATATTATCTGTCCTCTGTGATTGTAGAGAAGAATGTCAAAATTTGTCAGTGGATTAAGAGGGAAATCCTGATTTTTCTCGTTTCAGAATCAATGGTTCCAAGTTTAGTATTAATGATATAGTGTTTGTGACTGTTGTGTTGGTCGTCTGTCTAACAATACTTATTCTGACTGTGTACTTTTTTGCTAATTCTGGAAGTAGTGAAGACGTAAGGACCACATTTATACACCGAGTTAATACTTTGAATTATTTGGCATAAAGTAATTACCCTTTATTAGAATCAATTTATGAGTGTTTTAATTTAATCTGCAGAAACGAAAATTGGTCGACGTCGTTACAGAGGAAAAAGAAATCTGTAGGAAACTCAGACCCCTACATAAAATGATTGGTATAACTTTTGAGAAAGTGTAATATTTTATTACAACGCTGTCCTAACTATCATATTTTGTTAAAACAAATTACAATACAGTAAACAAAAGGAAATGGAGATATTTACTTTTCAAATAATATTTTTATATTATATATATCCTCTTAGAATCTGATTGCCCGATTTGTCTCGCAACGATGCAGTGTTCTTCTCTAGTGCAGCTCAGCTGTGCACACGGTAAGATTATGTTAAGCAACCTTAATATGAAGGCTACAAAATAATTTTGTTATCAAACTGAGCAGTGCTTTAAACTTAGAACATAAAGTTCAACTTAAACAATTTACAAATAAGGAATGAAATTAATGAAATACATTGATCTATTAAATTGTCAAACTTACCATCGTCTTTAAGAAACCATTGATTAATAGATTACCATGAAAAGTGTGTCAAAGAATGGTTCGTCATTTCCCGTGATTTTCGATGTCCCCAGTGTCGTGAAGAATGCCAAGACTTTTCTTCTTGCAGCAAAGGAACTGAAACTGCTTTAAACGTTGTTTAATGATACTGATCTTTTCTTTCTTACGGAAGCGTAAAGGTCTCTACACTTCTTGTGTAATAACGTTATAACTTGTACATTGTCTTATTTGTTATTGTTTTATCAACATATTAAGTATTATAACTCCTTATTTATACACATATTTTGAATTGTATCTATGTGTTTAAACATAATTTAATGCACCTTCTTTTATTTGATTAATTTTATTGCTATTAAGTTATATATCGACTTAAATGTATTGATTTGAAAATATCAATATCCCTCCCTTGGTACACCCACATCCACACATCCTCACACACAAATATATATATATATATATAGAGAGAGAGAGAGAGAGAGAGAGAGAAGATCCATTCATTACCTATCTGTACTGACTGTAAACAGATAAGTGATTGTTTTTTGTTTGAATTATTCTCATACCGTTACCCTCAACATATCTATGTTTTGTTGTATTTTTTTTTTTTTTTTGTTATTCATTATTTTTCTAATACTCAGGAATCGGAGTTTTCATGCTTATGAAAACGTTATCAAGTAGGAAAAAACATGGTTTGTTGTTCGAACTATTAAAACAAAATTTATATATTAATATACATCGATAAAAGGTGACTTGTTTTTATAATATATACATATATATTAGGCAGACAAAAGTAGTTGATCTTGATATTAATGATATTATGTGCAAGTCTGATGGAAACCCCATGAAAAATAAAAATGACAATTAACAAAAAAAGTATCTTGTTATCAGAATAGAAAACTATAAGGGGGTTAACTGAAAAATACACTTTATCTTTGAAATTTTATTTTTCTGCACATATTTTTTTCCGGAATAACAGTAACCTATCTGTGAGAAACTCAATAAGAGTAACTACCACTCCTAATAAATCAAATAATGTGCTAAAACTAGGCAATGACAATGGAAAGTGCGATTTAAAAAAAATGAACATACATGTATTTGCAAGAATGCATATAGTAGATTCTTTCTGGGGGGAAAAGGGTAAAAGCAAGCTATCTGAAAGAATTAAAGAATATTTAAAAAAAAAAAAAGAAAAAAGACATTCTATATTCAACAGCAACAACATACGAAATTTCTGGAGTGAATTCCTTAAAAATGAAAGAAAACGAAATTGGTTGATATGGAGAATTTGAATATTTTACAACTTGAATATTTGACACATTTGCTTGTTCAATCAAATTCATAATGAATTAAATAAATACAAGATTCGGTAAAACTCGGTTATAAAGTATTCCCTGATTACGAAATATCGGTTATGAATCCCACAGAAGACTTTGCATTATGTTTCTTATACGGTTATAAAGAATCAAAATTCGAAGTCTCTGTGTCTTCCTCATAACAGATTTTTACTGCATGTGTATTTTTTATTGTTCTTTGAAAAATAATTCTAAAAATTAAAAAATCCACTTATGACGTCATTCTTTTGTTTGAGCGCTCCATTATTTTTCGGAAATGGAGAGTTACAAATCACACAACAACGGAGAATAAAGTTTTTATATTATGTTCAAGTTCTCCCTCTAGTACCTCTTGGTGTTAAGATTGTTATAACTAAGAAAATTTTATTAAAAAAAATCTAACAAGAAAAAGTGTGGCATTGCTGGGAATTGAATCCGATAACATCACCATTTGAGTCGAGTACTCTACCGAGACCGATCACGATTTTGGAATTTAGATAACTTCATAACATTCATTTTACCTTAGTATATAATACTACGAATTACTTAAATGTACATGTATATTTTATAGACAAACAATAATAATGACAAACAATGATTATGAGCATTTAATTGAAAAAGTTGAAGATAACAATTAGCGATCGATCTGGGAAAAAATACTAAAATACTACAATCAATACAAATGTATGAACAGGGCATTTAACACGGACCCCCCCCCCCCGGAAATTCCAGAGGTGGGATCAGGTGCCTAGGAGGAGTAAGCACCCGCGGTGAGTCCTAAGTATTGAACAAGTGGACGAAATATTCCGTACTTAAATTTAGTGTTAAAAAGGTCAGTCAAAATATATAGGTTTTATTTGCCAACAAGGTCATTATAGCGACAGAAGAATTTAAGAAATGTTGATTTTAAACGAGATATTCAGAATAATTCAGAAGTGAAAAACAAGAATTAGATAGATTTCACGATCAGTATGCTCTGACAAAGCAGGTAACAACATTGTCTTTGTTTGTACGGCTTATTATTTCATTTGTATTTTAGAGGAACTTGGATTCAATTCTGCAAGTGGTAATCCAACTTATACCCATAGCTTCCTTTTTATAGAGGAAATTCTTCAAAATCTTATGTCAGTTTTAAATATTTTTAATTTTCCCAACAATCAAAATGAATTTGAATTACTATTCACTGGATCCCTAAACTTCATAAAAAAGATACATAGCGGGCTCCAGTAAATATTCTACCAAGCCTCTTTCTTTAATCCTCACTAAAATATTAACAGCAGTAAAGGAGAAACTTCAGGAGTACTGTACAACTATATATTCGAGAAGTGGTGTAAATCAGATATGAATACTTAAAGCTCCAAGGAACATTTAGAAAAATTTGAATCACCAAATATTACCAAAATTAATAACATCAAAATGTACGACTTTTCAACACCTTATACAACTTCCTCCACGATAAATTAAAGTCCAAGTTTTTTACATCATAGACAACTGTTTTTTTTTTTCAATAAAAGTGGAACTCGTAAATTTACCTACCTTGTCACTGGTCATTTGCAGAATGATTTTGTTAAAGTGAATGTGATTGTACACACAGTACTCTGAAGTAGATACTAAAAAGATGCTTGGATTACTGATTGACAATATATGCATATGTGTATTTTTTGGAGATCAGATCTTCCAACAATCTGTTGGAATTCACATGGGTAGGTAACCAACTGCGCCCCGTTATTAGCAGACCTATTTTTGTATTCATATGAAGCAGAAGTTATTCAAGAAGAAGAAAACACTTGTTGTGACCTTCAATTCGACATTTAGATATATCGACGACGTATTATCAATTAACAATAATTACTACCATTCATATGTCGACTCGATATATCCCAGTGAGCTTGAAATAAAATATACCACAGAGTCTGACACATCTGTTTCATTTTCGGATATTTTACTTAAAAAAAAACGTTAATGGTAACCTGACAACAAAACTTTATGATAAACGTGTTGACTTCTGATCAGCGCCTCTATCGTCAACTTCCCTTACTTATGTAGCAATAAACCCTTATCACCTGCATATTGAGTTTATATCTCCCAAGTGATTCGATAAGCAAGAGCATGCTCCACGTACAAACAATTTCTTAAACGAGGCAAGCTATTGACAAACAAGTTGTTGAAACAAGGATATCAACAGTATCCTTTATAATCATCATTTCGTAAATTCTATGGTCGATATAATGACTTTGTCAGCAATTACAATCTATCAATAAGTCGAATGCTGATCGATATTTTTCATACTAATTGTTAGGCCATTATTTAAACACTGAACTGTCTACGGATTTTTCCGTTTGCCAGATCAGGTGGTGAGCACACGGCTAGTGTGACCGGTCGACAGAGAATGTTACTCCTCCATGGCACCTGACCCCAACTCTAATGTTTTCAGAGATCCGGTTTGCTCTGCTCCCGATTTGTATTGCTTCAATGGACTTTTGAGCTTGATTTCTGTTCGTTATCTCCATATTTCATTTAAAATCCCTTTTGTTATCTGTTAGTAGCCTACCTCGGTTTAAGAATTGATCGTACTCAGAGTATGCTCTTGAGTATCAAATAAATTGGTCACATAAACACCATATGCAGATGATAGTGGAATATTACTGCATAAATAAGTAAAGTGAACGATGGAAAACTGAAGTCATCTGTATTTCGAGTTATCTGGGATGTCTTGAATGGAAGTAATTATTAATAATTGATAGAACGTCATCGATATATCTGAATGTGGAGTTGAAGGTCACAGAGTTTTCTTCTTCTCATGTAAAAGTTAGTGAATAATTCTGCCTCATGGGAATATAAAACAGGTCGACTAATAAAGGAGCACAATTATTGCCCATCGTAATTTCAACAGTTTGTCGGAAGACCCGGTCTCCAGTACTACATAGATATTGTCAATGAGGAACTCTAGCAGATTCCTTTCAATATCAACTTCAGAGTACATGTATGTAGAAAAAAGTGATTTTTAACGAAGTAATTTTGTTGACCAGTCACAAGATATGAAAATTTCCGAGTTCCATTTTTTATTTAAGAAGCAGTTGTCTATGACATAAAAAATTTATCGTGAGGAATGGTTGTATAAAGTGAAGCATTTAATGAAGAGATACTCAGACATTAACCTATATACATAATTAGAAATGGATAAAAAGTTTTTACATACTACAATGGTTCTTGTGCAAGGGTTTCTCAAATGATATAAACAAATGCAACATTTCACCTAAAACTCTGAAGAATATCCTTATTTATTGATCTTTGTTGTCATTTACTGTTATATGTATCATAAGCTATTTCGCATGCGTTGATATCTAAACTGTATTGTACTACTGTAGGCCTATAAATAAATAAAAGTAAGAATAAATAGAAATTTGCCACCAAATAAGAATAAACTGAAGAAGTATCAGACGAGACTCATTCTAGTTTGATAGAATGGCTACATTTAGACGTCAATATGTATAACGAATCCTTGAAATATACCAAAATTTTGCCAAGAAAGTGAAATTTTTGAATGTTTCGTTACAAATTTTACAAATCTGATATCATAAGAGTTTGAATTCAAGAAAAAAGTATAATGAATAGATAAATTGTAAAATTGAAGCAAACAAATTACCCCCAAAGCTATATAGCCCATTACGTAAAAAGTGTAAATGGTAGAATTTTATAACACTGAACATGAACACAAACATGGTAGTGTTTTCCACAACGTTTGTTGAAACAATTTACCTCAAGAACTTTGAATGTGGAATTATTTCACAGAGAAATAGAATGTGCATTTCTTATCATAAATAACTTTGTGGTAAAATTCGATGTTTTTCGAAGGTGAAATATAAACGTTTGAATTCGATATGAAACTTATTTCTAAAGCTGGCAACTTTATGATTTATATCATATAAACATTCATAAGTTATTGTCGATTTTCTATTTCAAAATTTTTCTAATTCTGTAGCTTTTATATTTGGTAAAAAAGACATTTGGTTACAACATTTGACACGAATATTTTTTTGCACACCATAGTCAATTCAAGTATTTGAAAAAAAAAATTCAGTCAAATCAAAATTGAGTTTATAAGAAAATTTAAAAATAGTTCAGGGACTTCTGTAGTATTTTATTCCAACGCCTTCAGCTTTCATTGTAAACATAAACACGTGATATCTTTTTCTTTCAGAATCATGTGAACACAAACAATTAAAAAGGTCTGAGACAATGAGAAAATTCTACTTCATTCACACATATAAGAGGGTAAATGTGTGTAATGTATGCGTTCATAAACGATAGAACGTTTATAAAATTATCGGTCATTTTAAATTAATAATATCTATTACAAACATCTGTTCCAAGTTCCCGAGAGGAGAAACTGAATGGTCAGTGTCATTGCATTGACTTCCGATAATTAAAGTTAATATTCATCAGTGTTCATAAATTCGCAAATATTCGGCTTTTCCTTGGCACAATGGAACACACTCAGACGTTGAATATATATTAGTGCCATGGAAAGAACAATTAAATTAAATTAAAACTACTCAGTGTTTTAACCGATTAATTATAGTCGCAGATCAATTTGTTTCCTGTGGTAACGGTTGACACATCGAAAATTAGGTTAGCAGATATATTTACATATTATGAGAAATTAATATCATCATTGATACTATTTCAATCCATAATTAATAATAAATGACGGAAATTATTTCTGAAGCATTCCATGATAAGCTTATGGCTCGTCGGGTACGTTATGGTGGACTTTAACAAGGCGTAAATAAATCTGTGTAAAAACTATTCTAAAAATACCGTACAAGTAGGTTTCTTTTGAATATATAGCGTTCTGGATTTGCAAGGTCACATCACATATATATCTTTTCTTTCCAAAACGTTCAAGATAGTTGTTGATAGATGATATATAGTTACAAGGTACAGGAGTTATTGTTCTTTTCTTTAACCATACTTTACAATAGAAAGCAAAGCTAACTTACAGTTCTGCCCCCTCAACAATGTTGCCAATGAGTATATATATATATATATATATATATATATATATATATATATATATATATATATATACAAAAAAGGTTGATTTACGTTTTTATCCCTCAAAGGCCTCATGATCTTTTTTGTTTCTCAAGAATTTCTTTTAGTCCCCCTCCCCCCCCCCCCCCCCCCCCCGCCAATAAAATAAAACTTGATATTGCTTCCTACGGGCCTGTAATATATTTATATAATACAAGATAAGTTTTGCATCTCATAGCAAATGAATGATGCCAAAGGAGAATTTCAATCAGTTTTTTTTTTCATAGAATTTCCAGAGACGTATTTCATGGGAATTCAAACAAAAGTATTATCTGTATAAAATTTCTGTAAAAAAAAAAAAAATTACTCGTAGTTTTAGAAAAATCATCAGAACAAAAGACTTTAGCCAAACTTTTAAATTTACATATCTCATGAAATAGCGTTGATATAATTATACAAAATTTTCATCATGTGTTTGTATTTAAATGTTATACAATCTTGTCATTTTTCAAAGATGTATGTGATATAAAAATCAAGACATTCAAGATCAAAAGTTTGACTTAAGTTTGTTCTCATATTTCTGTCTTGGGGCCAGTTTATCAAATGTATGTTTTCTTTGTTAGAACTAGGGGAAATGAGTTTCGTGGACCGCGAAGTCGTTTACAAAAGAAAGTCGTATTATTGCCCTTTTATTTTTTTTATGCTTCAGGAATAATATCCAATTTTCCTCTGAAAATGCACAATCATATGAAAGTCTAACCTTAGGATATACTAGAGGAAGCAAAGAAAACTTATTAAACACTCGGATCGTCTTATTTTGAAGTGAGGTATGTCATGCTTATTATTATACCAGAGCTATCAATCACGTTCTATGGAGAGACATGTTAACCTTGTACACGGAATTTGTCTAATACGGTTAATGAATGGGGAGTGATGAAATGTTGGATTTTCTAGGACAAAGGGATTCCAACATACACGCGATTGGTGATTGCAGCTATTCTCTAGTGAAACTGAATTGCATAAGAATTATAGATTTCTAACAGTCTGTGGTGATCAATTTCGCGTTTTGCTGCTGGGTCTGACAGTCATCGTGTGAAAAGAAGGATCGGGCACAAACCTCACTAAAATTAAGAGCCTTATTAGGAACGTAAAACCAGATGTTCAATGTGGGTTAAATTAGAGGAAATATGGCTTATTTTTTATATTTCAAACTGTCAAACAATTTGGTCACTCTTTTTTTAAAATTAGAAATTAGATTGAAATTGTTACTGTCAAATAAAGTACGGATGCTAATTTTCGCACGTAACTTTATTTTATTTCTTTCTTTTGGATGAATATTGTTCATTGAAGTGTAATTCCCATATTTTATATCATGCAAGACTGACAAACTTAGTGGAGAAATATTTTATGCCTCGGTTGTCTCTCTATATCCGTCATATTATCACATGAACGTGCCCGGGCCATAACTTTTGAAAAATCGAATAAAACTTAGAACAATGTGTTACAGTCTTATCAAAGAAGTCTAAGTCACTTCGCAATAAGATTTTGAAATCTTGTTCGGATGGGAGAAGAATGTTCAAAAAGAAAAAGAGCAGAAAGATGGATAAATAAAGGAAACAACAAACATAAAAGAAAAGAATAATTAGTTTTTATTAAAGAAAAGAAAGCTTTTTATTAAATGCATCGAAAGACATATATTTCAATGTTCTTAATTCTTTTAAGTACGTTTTATTACGTTGAGTTCTAACTATTTGGTAGCAAATATTAAAGGTTTGATTAAGATAAGTTTATTATAAACAAGATGTTTTTTAATGAAACACTGATGCCCAAGGTTAAAGTTTTTTTCTATTTGTAGGTAAAACTCCAAGGTCAAGGGCAAGAGTTCAGAGGTTAATTTTTTCTTTTGCGGACAGACAAACAGATTAAGAGACAAACAGAAAGACAGACGGACGGACAGATTAAAAACCATATGCCCCCGAATCTTCGATGTCAGGAGCATAAAAATGTTGTTTTCTAAGAAATGGACATTGTAATCAAAGTCACTTGGTCCGATTATTATGGTAAAGAAATCATTTCTGGTTTTTTCTTGAATAATAATTCTTAAAAAAAAATCCGTTTTCTTTAAAAGGTAATCCCCAGAGTCAGTGTCTTTCAAAAGATATTAATATATAAATTGTAAAAAGTTATTTTTCTTGGGTCAGACAAAAAAATAAAGAGAAAGCAAAGCTTGAGCATATGCACGAATTGAAGTCAAACGTAAACTTGGTTGTGAGCGACTCTGGGCGTCGAAAGAAGAGACCCTTGCCTGGAAAAAAAAGACCGAAAAGCAGCGTATTTATATGAAAAGCCAACTGCGGGGGGGGGGGGGGGGGTTACCTGCGGGAAACGCGTGGTCAAAGCAGGATTTGATCACGTGACCAACTTCATGTCATATCCCAATGAAACTCTAAAAATGATATTTTTAAAAGTACAACCGCATTAGTGTCTTTATCACGTCATAATGTTACAACAGCAATAGTGTCTCTATCACGTCTTCAGTGTGTTTATTTATGACACTTCATAAGCAAAACAATGCAAACTCTCCTATTTTTTTGTTTTAATCTTAGGTCTTGAAGTCTCTCCATGGATGCCTGGGGCCCTTGCTTTTTGTCGATTTCTGAACCAGAATTTTTGTTTTTCAGATTATTTTAAGAAAGATTCTGTTTTCCTTTGAGGAATATTTTGTCACGTTTCATTAGGTAAAAATATAACAGAGTTTTTTTTTATCTCGTGAATGTGAAGAGTAATAATCTTGTCACGTTGATTCTATATTTAGTAAGTACTCAATATTTCAGGCTTTTTAACTTAAATTTTTACTTCCTATCGATTACCCCGAGGTTTGCTATCAGAATTTTTCAGTATCATCTGTCACGTCGTGTACGATACGCTATGTACTTATCAACTACATTTATCTGTTTTTGTAGATCAATCAATACTCATTCTGAATGAAATATTGATGAATTACAAAGTGGTACAGTCCTCTGATCCGCCTGGAGGACTAGTCGAACGTTCTCCAGAACAATGCGATTTTTAATCATTACGTAATTTTCTCTCTCATTTTATAATTGATGTAAGAAACAAAATCATCCAACACAGTGAGTCAAAGTTTTTGAAATTTGAAACAACACTGTAGTTTTTATTATATATGGATTCAGGATGAAAACTTTGTGCAACTTTAAAGTAACATTGTCAAATCGGATTTTCAGTCGTTTTATTTTTAATACATTTTATTGTAGTTCCACACAAGGAATAAATAATTATACGCCATTTGCATTGTTTGTTAATTATTTATTTCTATAGATTAAGCCAGCTCCTTTATAAAATGATTCAAATAGTTATAGTATATTTGGATGGTTAAAGAATTAATGCAACGGTCAAATTTTGCAAACACAAATCTAACCTCATGGTTAAAATTTTAATCTTAATTAGAAAATGTATTTCACACTAGCTTGTAGATCGGATATAGTTATAATCTGAACACTGCGTTCATTTCATAAAAACTTGGGCACTTGGAAATCGAAATTATGGTGAGTCCACTGAGATTCCTCTCAAATGATCATAATTTCATTGATTCAGAAAACCAGTGTCCTTGATTAATTCTTCAACAACGATGTCGGCGAAAATAACTTCCATATGTAGGGACCTAATTCAAATTAAATAACCCTTTCAAATAAAATCAGTCAAGGTTATAGGCTGTAGAAAATCTGCAGAAAGTGAGATTTAAACACACTGTCTTGTTTTTGTCATTTAGGCTCAATTAATATGTTTCATGGTAAAACTAGAGTAAATTTGTAATTAATTTTGGGTTTTCATTTTTTTTCATGTTTTTGAATTGAATTTCAATATAGATATTAAATTAAAGATTTGGAGATAATGGAAAGAATGAGGCAGGTTTGATACGGAAATTTCATGATAAATATGTGCAATAATCAAGCGTGCACAAACTGTTTTACAGATTTCGTACCAAAATGTTTTGAGTATCCCATGTCCTTAAAGGTTTAGCCGTATTATTATTATTTTTTAGGAATGCGAAAGAGATCACCATAATATAAAATATAAAACGTTTGTGTTCTGTTCAACCATCACAAAAAAAGGATTCATTTTTTTCTCTTCTTAATTGTTTCTCTATTTAAATGTTTTTCTTTAGTAGAAGCGTTTTTGTTGAATAAAGTTTTTTTTCTCTTTGTTATATAAGAGTTCAAGGAACCATGAATACGTACAGTTGGTCATAGACCTTTTGAAGATTAAAAAGTGTTTGGCTGTTATTAATGTACGTTGATGGAAAAAAAAAATTCAATGAAAATCGATGATTTTGATATTTAAGCAGATGTTGTATCACCGCACAAGCCTCTGTCATTATATGCAACAAATGTGATAAAATTTAATCCTTGTTGACCTTTTGTGAAAATAATTCCAGCTTATATATTGATCCAGGCCGGTCACGTGACCTGAAAATGTGCATTTTGTCTCCAAGTCACATTATTTGTCAATCAGAGATCCCGCGCGCGCCAAACCTTATCAGTGAGAGCTGCGATGTCCAATGGATGAACAACAGCATTGTATTGGAACGGAAGCGTTGATAACGCTGACACGTCCTGCAACCGATCGGAATTAATGAACTGATTCAATGATCAATTCAACAGGTGAAGACTGCGCGTATAGACCAACAGCCAAAGTCATATTTGTTAGAACGAATGACGGGATGTTTATCTAGGATTAACGTTGTTGACATTGCGAGAAGTGATCTTAGTTTTTAACTTAGAAGTGTAAGATGCATCATCCATCATTCTGTCCAATATTTCAAATGCTGTGTTAAGTTATTTCTTTTCAATGGATCACTTCATATTCAAAGTTGTTTATTCTTATATTGTTTACTAGGTTTATATTTTTAAGGTGAATATTGAACATGACACAGTTGACACAGCCAGTTGTTGAAGAGTGGTTCGAGTCCAACAAGGACGCATTCGCTGAGATTTTTCTGAAAAAGGCAGATATTTCTATTGTGAATAAATGGTTGTTAATGCATGGCTACTCTCCAGCCACAGAGCAACCAACATACCAACCCAAGCGAGGTTCACTGTCGACAGATAACAGTTCTCCCTCCTCACCGAATGACAAAAACGACGTCTTTTTTGACACCAGACATTGTAGGACAAATTCAAAGAAATATCTGAGACAGGATTTTGCAAA
Organism: Saccostrea echinata; assembly: GCF_033153115.1. NCBI lineage: Eukaryota > Metazoa > Mollusca > Bivalvia > Ostreida > Ostreidae > Saccostrea > Saccostrea echinata. Next base: position 27,490,258 of record NW_026889750.1, read on the forward strand.
GTCAAAGAGGAAAAACATATTTCGGACATATGAACCGACCATGTGCTCTGCTGAAGCTACAACTGAATCTCGAAGAAACAGTCTAAAGGAAATGAGAATGTTCCGATCGCTTCCCCCAAATTCTGTTAACATGCTTAGCATCCTGATACAGTCACGAGTGCGTTTACCAAGATACCCAAGCAAAGACATTGACATTAAAAGGGACCTTCGAACGAAGAATGAGAGGGAGTTTTTCTTAGAAATTGTTAAAGATATTTCAAATGATTTAGATTTAAGGTCATTGAGTCAGAAGATTGTGGCAAATATAAGTGTACTAGTTGATGGTGATGCAGGTTCAATTTTTTTGGTGGAGGGTCGAGGGACGGGGAAACCGTCTTTGGTTTCAAAGCTGTTTGACCTCCATTCAGGAACGCATATCCTTCCCACCTCTATGGGAGATGGAAGTATCACAGTGCCCTGGGGGAAAGGCATCATTGGCCATGTGGCAGAGACAGGAGATACTATTTCTTTGATGGAGGCTAGTCAGGTAGGCAAATTTTTCAGTTCTAAACACTCAAACATTTAAACATCAGAACATTAAGCGAAAGCGAAGAGAAAAAGAACCTGAGGGGAGAGTTTGTTTCACTAACGTTGTGAACTTGCCAGTAGACGTGAATGGAATGATATATCTGTAGAATTAAACAAATGTTATATGATTTTTACCCAAAGGGGATTTCGACGAATGTTAATGACTTAGCCTGGGCAAAATCACGCATGGAATCAATCCGACACTTTATCAATGGCAAATCCAGAGGAGTAATATCAAAACACATGGTCATTATTTTTATTCTGTCTGCAATGCATTTGAAGCATAAATGACGATCCCAAATACGTTATAAAAGAATTCCTCATAGTACATGTTAACAAATCATGGTGATCTGATTGAATAAAAAATAAATACTTGATGGAGAGGAAGATATACCAAAGGAGATGGGCGAACAAGGCGTTCAAAATGCCTTTAGCTTCAAATGTATCAAAGTCAGAAGTCAGAATCTGCTTGCGAATTTTAGAGTAAAGTTCTTACCTTTGAAAGGTATGAAGTTATGACAAACAAAATTTTTCTGCGGAAAATTCTTTCGGCAAAAATTATTCTATGAATTTAAAAAAATAAGTGGTATTCTTGGGGTTCGAACCAAAGCAATAAATATCCTGAATATCAATTTTCCATTCAGTGGTTAACACGCTAACCACTACGCCTTACCGCTCATAACAAATAGCTGCATTTAAATCATGTTTGTTATTTTGACCCATGACTTTAGTTAAATGAACTTCAAATATTTCTCGGAGAGATACAAATTTTTTGTCATAAAAGTGTATTTTTAAGGTATAGTGCGTCTTTGCTCCATGTTTTGTTAACCGAAGAATGTATATTTTATGCATACTTTGAGTATAACCTTTCAAAAAAAAAAATGGAGCGAAGACCCACTCATATGGAAAAATGGTGTTTAAGTATGAAAAATTGATCATTTTGTTCTCTCTGGTGTATTTATGCTATTTCATAGACGAATAATTTCAATCTTTGTTGGGTTGTTGCGCTTTTTGGAGATTTTACATATTAAGTATACATTAATATTAAATGAAGTATCAAAGAAAAGTTTGTCATGATTGAGATTTTATTTTCTTCTTTATTTGTGGCACAACAGACATTTTGCTCGCCTTGTTCGCTCATCTTCTTATGTTCTTTACTTTGTCCTATTTTGTCAGCTAATTTAATTTTACTTTAGTTAGTGTAAAGAGTCTGATAATAATCTTATAGCAATTCTGAGAAACACTGTGCAGTAAAAAGGAACTTTCCATCTGTGGATATAAAATAGTTTTGGTGACTGACAACAATCTATCTGCAAAAAACATACTTTCGACTCAATTTACAAAAGTACGCATTAGAATAGGAAATGATATAATTTACTTAAAAATAAATTAACTATTTTGGAGAATACATCCAGTAATTGCTAATGTATAACACATGCCACATTAGTCTAATTGTATTTAGAAAAGGACAGTTTAAAATTCCCCTACCATTCATTTTTCAAAAGAAGTTATGGCATAGAATAATTGATTAAGCAAAAAACATTTTCTTTGCATGCTTCATCATCTAACGAACAAATGTATTGACTTGGGATTTTGCTTTTGTTTGACACATGGGTATATAATGCATTTAGGTTAGGTTCAGAAAGGTTTCATGTTAGTCATGGGATCTGAGTTTGATGAGCACATCAATTTAATACCAAAAAATGTAGAGGTCTACAACACAAGCCTGATAGTTTTGAAAATGCTTAAATTATTTTGTCATGGGAAACAAGTAGACAGATAATTCGATTTTGCAAACCTTTCCGTTGCTTTATAATCATAACTGTACATGGAGTCATCATTCTCTATCTGTAATATGGCAAAAGGAACGTAAACTTCTTGTACTTATTTTGAAAAATAAGTTTAGCATATTCTAATAAAAATTATAAGTAAGCATGAAAATATATTAAATTTCACAAATATTGAGGGTGGATGATTGTTACTTGTGGTATTGCATTCGTTTATTGTGTTAAAAGTACGATAAACGCTTTATATGCATAGTAATCTGAGGCACAATTATAAGCATTAGTCATACTAGTACCTTACGTGAGAACAACTAATAAAATATTTTCAAACTGAACTAGTTCTGCTTCACTATATCTTGTGATGTTTGTGGCAAATGACAATTTTCATCAAATGGTACAAAATTTCACAATTAAAAGAATAACGATATTTTCTATTCGTTTAGTAGTTCCATTGCATTTGATGAAATATATGGAGATAACGAACAACGTTCAAGCTCACAAGTCCATTAAACAATACAAAATAGGAGCAGAAAATAGGACCTCCAAAACATCAGAGGTGGGATTATGATGTACGAAATTACCTTATTATTACCTTATTATTATTATATATTATTATATTATTATATTATTGTATACACAGACTTCCTAAATCAAGTGATATGAGAAATTCTTTCTCTCTCTTGGTATTACATAAGGCGCAGAAATCATTCACTGATAAACAAACATCATATGTTGAAATATGTGATTAATGCATGTAAATTTACAACAACAATAATAATAGGCTCTTTTTATCCGGGATAGCTCAATTGCCACAACCCTTACTTTGTTTACGATGTACTAGCTCTCCATGGATGTTGTAGAGCAGTTAATAATGAAAATAGCCTTTATTTATCCAGGAATACAAAATATACCATGGTCCTTTCTTTGTATACGATCTACTTGAACTTTCTGGATGTTGTAGAGTAGTTAATAACAATGGCCTTTATTTATCCAGGATTACATAATTAACACGGTCCTTTCTCTGTATACGATCTACTTGCTCTTTATGGATGATGTGGAGTTAATAATGAAAATAGCCTTTATTTACTCAGGATTACAAAATTTTCATCCTCCATTCTTTGTATGCGATCTACTTGATCTCTCTAGATGTTGTAGTTAGAGGATTACAATAACCTTTATTTATCCAGGATTTTAATTATTATAGTAGTCTTTTCATTGTATACCATGTACTTGTTCTATATGGATTATGTGGAGCAGATAATAACAATAGCCTGTATTTATCCAGGATTATGTAATAATCATGGTCCTTTCTGTGTACACCATATGCTTGCTCTCCATGGATGATGTGGAGAACAATACATTGTGTGAGGGATCGAGATCTATTCGATGTAATGTTGTTATCAATTAAAAGTTATGCATCACAGGGTCACTTTATTTGAAGAATCTGAATATAAATTAATTAGAATTGGGTTATGTGTGGATAGCATAAAATAATGCATATTATTTGCTCTCTCCAATACAAAATTCTGAAACATCTTTGCTACTGCCTCTTTATTGTAAGATTTTTTTTTCAAAATGACACGCATCTCTTTTTTTTTTTTTTTGACTTTTTTTTCTCTTTTATTAAAACATGGTACATAAATAATTCAATGTACAGAAAATCATAATACATACATTGCATAGAAATTTATAAATCAAAATCACAAATAATTGCCTACTTCTAGATACAGATTATCATTAATTACATGTGCTTTCCTTAGATTCACGTTTTGTAAACAAAGACAATTTTTTATCTTATTTCGAAAAACTTCTATATACATGTTTTCTTTTTGAAATCTACATTTCATTTTATATTCATAAATGGTAAAACAAATGAATGACAATAGATTATTCAATCTAGTTGTTTTTAAATTGATTTCATTGTAAAAACCAAGTACCAGTATTTTCCATGTGATTTCAAAACCGAAAAACAAAGTAATTTTTTTTCCAAATTTTTTCTCAAAGTTTACACCTGTACAGGAGATGTTCAGTGTCTTCAACAACCATACAATATTCACAAAAAGGTTCTACATCTTTGTTCCATTTACTTACATTTAAATTATTGTTCAATATGCAATTCAGTAATTTATAATTGAATTCAGCAACATTTTTTTCATACATATACTTAATTTTAGCTAGATATACATTTTTCCAGACATATTTGTAACTAAGATCAAAAGTCTTTTGCCACATATTTTCATAAACTGATCGTTGAAACTTTATGTTTACCAAAATTGAATAATAAAAATCACATTTAAGGTTTGCTACAGTTCTTACACTATTATCTCTAAATAAAAATGACACTTCGTTTTTAATATTAATAAATTTTGCATATGTACAATCAAAATATTTTTTGTATTCTCTGAGTGCCTTCTTTATCATGATATATTCACAGAGTATATTGTTTTTCTTTTCCAGTATATTATAAAAGTGTTCAATACTAAGAAAGTTTCCATCATTATCAAAAAGATCTTTGATATATAGAATATCACTTTTTATCCAGTTTTCAAAACAAAGAGGTTTAGAATCATACTGAAACAGATTATTGTTCCAAATGAATTCCGATAAAAATTGGTCTCTCTTTAAAGCACAAATTTGTTTAACTTTTTTACATTTATTGAAAGCAGAAAGGACTTCACCATAAAAAAGTGGTATTCTTAGCATCTTAAAAAAAGCAGTATTTTCAAAGTTACATACACTTGTTTTAACAATATCATTAACTGACAGGTTTTTAAGATTAAGAATATTATTCAACATTTTATATATTATACTTCTTTTATCTAGTATTCGTTTTATCCAAGAAGCCTTCGCTGCAGTAAATTTACTCTCTACATCAACAATACCTATTCCACCTTGGTCAACTTTACCAATTAGCGTAATTCTCTTTATCCTATCTTTTTTCTTCCATAAGAAATTAAATACAAGTTTTGATACATTTTTAAAGAATTTATTTTTTGGATTTGACAAAATAAAAGCATTATATACCAATTTAGATAATGCTAGTGTATTTATTATAGTGCATTTTCCGAAGATAGTTAAGTTTCGCCTTCTCCAAACACTCAGTATTCTTTCAAGTTTCTCTAATTTATTTGTCCAATTCATATCATAACAGATATCCTTATCATGACCGAGATATACACCTAATGATTTTACATGACTTTTAGCAATTCTAACACCACAAATATATTTTTCATTTAAATACATTTCAATAAATTTTCATGTCAATAAACATTCTGTTTTGTCCATATTCAATTTCGGGCCTGGGACTTTGCTAAATTCACGTATTGTTTCTAAAGCTGAATGACACGCACCTCTAACGGATCATTTATGATAACTTCAAAAGTTCTTATTACTAAATAATGTCACTATTTAAAAAAGAAAAAGAAAACAAAGCAAGGATGACACGAAGCAAAACCAATACATCACGATATTTTATTCCGCTCTAATCTTCTACTGAAATTCTAAGTCAATTTTAATATCAAAAGAAGACAGGTCTATTTAAGGAAATGATTTAGGAAAAAAAAGTACGTCACCAGGAATGCCTTTGGACAATTTCTATAATTAGATTACAGATTATGATGTCAAGCATCAATCTCTGAAGATTTAATTGAATGAATTGATGAAAAAGTGCTTGCAGTGTCTTACGAGTTATTACGCGGTCGATTTGCTTCAGGGTTCATATTGTAACTATTGTATTATTCTGGGAGTCATTTGAATGAAAACTCAGATGATTTATTGTGATATAAGCAGATGAATTTTACCCTATTGGTGCAAATTAATTTACTTCATGTATTTTTGATCTTAGAACAAACATTTTTTTTATGATTTTAATCGTGTACTATTAAAACTCATTATATAGAACTGACATGATTTTCTTTAAAACCGTAGAATATTGTGACTACTATAATTTTATTGCAGTTGTTACCAGTAGTGTGACCACAGAAGGGTGTTCATTTTTTCCAGGTACTTGTTCAATAAAATAAGTTTTTCTAGGTAATTGTTCAATAAAAATAAATGGTTATGCTCGTTTTTGTTATAAAAGATTCATTAACGTTTATTTAAACATTAAAAATATCGTTAACTTGAACAAACTTATCATGTCATTTTTATAGATAGTTTATAAAGCTCCGAAAGTTCTTTTGCAGTTTCCATGAAATAGTCAGATCATTTTGAATTAAACTTGAATAACGCAAATAAGCTAATTATTCCTCTCTAAAGTAAAAAAAAAAAAATTTTTATTGAAAATTGATAAATTATTTCATATTCTTTCTTAGGGGGATTTAAGGTAACAATAAAAATACCGTATAATGAATGGATTTTGATCGAGCTAAAATCGTAGCTCATCTTTGACTAAGCTAAATGATGAAATAAAGTTCCACAAACTCAGATATAATCGTTATTATTGAAACAAAGAGTTTTTATGTTTTGACACTCTTAATGACATGTTCTTTTTTTGAGCTGACCAAAGCCACTGCACTTTGGTAATGAAGGTCTTCATTGGTTAAGCAAAAATCTTCGAAGCACATATTTATTTGACTGGAAGGATATCAAAACTTTTTTTTTTTTTTTTGGGGGGGGGGGGATAGGTTTTTTTAAGTTCTCTTTAAAATAAAATATGTCAATTCCATGCTGAGAAATACAATTGAAAAAAGTGTAAGCAGTAAGAAAACCTGTGGGAAACCAAAAGCGGATATTAGTATTTAAGAGCAGAATCATATTACATAAAAGCATTGCATTGTTTTATTAAAAATTGTGAAAGATCATTGATCTTACTGTGAACTTACAAATGTTCGGTAATCTTTTTATAGTTATCGCGGCATGAAGAAACACATAAATTAATTTATGTTTCCTCATGCTGCACAATCTAACCACAGCTCAGTTTTTGCTGAGTTATGATCAATGAAATCAACACCAATGTTGAGATGAAATATGTCATTTACTAAAAATGACGAAAATAAGAAAAACATATACATAAACATGACAGGGGATCAGACCAAAAGGTATTCACACAATACGTATCAATATGCTGATCCCCTAAATTTACAGATAAACAATATTTGCAAAAAATATTTTAAAAAACAGTAAGTATACAGCAAAAAGATGGCACATCAAAATAAATATGCCACCAAAGTGATTGCCGAACATAATTGGCAATTGCATTGTGCCGAATTTCCTCCACGAAATGTTAAAATTTCTAACAATCATATTATGTTCTCTACGTCAAAAAACTCTAAATCCAAACAAACTTTTATTTTTCATCAAACTACGAAAATTTGCCTCCTCCAAAAACTAGTCATCTTACAGTATGTTAAAAAATTCACATATTTTAGCTTTATTTTTATGCATAAAACACAAGCTAAATTCATTTTTGGAAAAACAAGCATTGGACATGAATTCCAAGTAGATAAATAAAATTAAAATGTTTTTGATTGATTTGTAAAAAAAAAAAATGCTTTTCGTAATGTAGAATTTTATAAAGTAGAACTTGGGATACATTTAACCATGTTTTACAGTATTTTGCTTTTAGGACTAAATGCATCGATAACTAAATCACTGATACTCAACTTGTCAGCTAAAAAGCTTTCCCTGATTTGGCACCAGTCCTTGCGTTCGGAAAAACAAAGATGAGGTTAAATTGAAATGATTCTACATTTTTGCATTATTTATTCATTACACTAAGCCATCTAATCCCAACCGAGAAAACAGGATTTTGTTTTCACAGCCCGATCAACACTATGCTGTGTTTCAATGAAACAATTTTTTCTCAAAGCAGAGTGTCCTAGTTTGACGATTTTTCAAGGCATTCGGCTTAATATATACTTTGAGAGGAGAAAATTATGAGCTAATATTAAAATCTTTATTAATCAGAGACCTACAAATCATATAGAAAAGAAAAATGTAGATCAAAATGTGATTTGGTGGTAATGATCTTGCGTCCTGCTCAACTTCAAGTTCATTAATACGTCAAAACACCTTGGAAATAATAAACCAGGAGTGAAATTTAAGAACATTGATTTTATACAAAAACTAATTATTGGAGGAAAGGTATTCCAGCGTATCTAGAGCTGATGACAAAGAATTGTTATCTTGGATGCGATTATTTGTGGGGGAAAAAATTAAAAGGTAGAACTTAAATGAGAATTCAACCCCTTGTTCAGAAATATATTGAAAAATGTAGACGCGAAACGTAATAACGCGAATTTAACATTCCCAATTAATAACATTTTGAGTCGTTATTACATTTTGCGTTGTAACACACCACATACTGCGGAATCAACGTTGTTCGTGGGGGATCAATGTTCATGGATTTAACTTTTAATTAACTTCACCACGAGCATTGAAACTAGAACAACTGATTTATTTATCTTAATAAAGTATGCAAATTTCCCACAAAATTTCGTCCCCACGAACCAGTAAAATATTAGTTACCCACAAACATTGACCCCCACGAACAATGATGATTCCACTGTAAACATAATCTATTCGTGTTTGTTAGTTAATGTGATACATACATGTCTCTTTTCTGTTGTGCCTTTCTCTTGAAAAAACAATGATCTTAAAAGAAACAAAAAAAAAAAAAAAAAAAAAATGAATAATTTCATAAAGATTCTGTAAACATGGGAACTTTAATGATATGGAAACGACGAAATTGACAAATGACAATACATCGCCAAAGTTTCCACTCGACAACTTTTTATTATGGAATGTGAAGATAATGAACAGTGATCATTCTCAATACAAATTACATGGACCTCTGAACAGAGAGGTGGGATCAGGTGCCATGGAGGAGTAACATACCCTGCCGACCGGTCACATCTGCCGTATGCTCCTTGTCATGATTGGGTAAACGGGAAAAATCTGTAGACAATTCAGTGTGAAAATAATGGCCGAACAATTTGTATGAAAGACTTCGGTCAACATTTACTAAACGATAGATTGTACTTGCAAACAAGGTCATCGTATCATCCTTTTCAAAGAGCCACATGTTACATGTCAGTTGATCGTTGATGTTTTCACTCACCATATTAAAAAAAATAATAAGAAAATATATATAAAAAGTTCAAATTTTCCAATAACAAAGTTTACAATATTCTTGTTAAAGAAAAGTAAAAATTATTACTTAGATCTGAAATAATTCAATTTTAAAATTGGTGTCCATTTTTAGAGTTGCTTAGATTTTCTGAATTTTTTAAGTTAAGCTCTTTCAGAAAAGGCTGTAAAATGTGAAATGTAAAAGCATCAACTAAGAAAAGTGAAAATTTCATATGTAAATACCCGAGGAAGATTAGTTTCACAAGTATGGTCTAATGGATGTAGGATCTGTCACGGTCGGTTAAATCTTTTTTGCAAATACTTTACATGTTGTTTCCATTGCTGAAATAAATTAAGTTCCAGTTTTTAATGCAAAGTTTACTTAAAAAGTTACAAGTATTTTTAAGAGTTATTTTGGAATAAAAACAATGTTTACAAAATTAAGAAAAAATATTTCAAGAGTAGAAGATATGGCGTTTAAAGGAATTTTAAAAGAATTTTTAGAATTATGATGGTGATGTTTCAAGCAAAAACTGTTTTAAAAGTAGTTAAAAACGACTTAAAAGTAATGAAGTTGACATTTTGCTGATTAAAAAGTTACTCTTTATATTAGTATAGAATCTGTTTTAAGGTAAACAAAAGGTATAAGAATTTACAGAGTGGTATTAAATTATTGAAAAAAAAATTCAGAATACTTAAAGCTAAATTTTACAAATTGTGGGAAACGAAAGTCTTTAAAATTAGCAAATGAAGATTAAGAAATTGTCAAAATAAGTGAAAAACAAGAGTAGGAATTTGTTATATTGTAAGAATTGTTAAGGAAAAAGTGCATAAATTAATATTTCAACACTGGTAAAGAAGATGTTTAAAGAGATAAATCACGCGTAGTAAACAACGATTTTGATAAACATACAACTTTTGATTGCAGTAAAAATTAAGATATCTCGAGTTGTAAAATTAGTACTAAATTTTGTGAGTGAAACGCTTGACAATTTTTTAATTTTTTTTTTTAATATATTCGTTTTTTAATATATATATATATAAGGTCTACAGAAACAACAGATGTTTCAAAAAAGTCAAAATACTAGTACTAATATGCCAAGGTCTGAACTTCTTTTTTCATGAATTATTTGATATTGATTTAAAGTACAAAACCTATGGAATCATTAGCCACCTTTTCAATATCACAATTTAACACAGGGGAATGTCTCCTATCGAGACACAATACAAAGTCGTGTACTTAAACCAAATTAACCTGCTGTCGAATATATAAGAAGAGCAAGTAAATTATTCATTTCAATTTTTAATTTTTCTTGTTTCTCATGAAATGAAATACGAAGATAACGAACAGTATTCAATCTTGAAAGTCCAATGAAACGATACAAATTTGGAGCAGAGCAAACACTGACCTCAAAATTTAGAGGTGGGATCAGGTGCCATGGAGGAGTGAACATCCCCTGCCGACCGGTCACACCCACTGTGTGCTCCTTGTCATGATCGGGGAAAAAACGGAAAAATCCGTAGACAGTTCAGTGTAACAATAATTAGGAAAAACGTCAGTCAGCATTTGACTCAATGCTAGGTTGTATGTGCTGACAATGTCATTGTATCGACCGTAAAACTTGCGACTTTAAACCACTGTTGATTACTGTTGTTACGGTGTAAAATAGGACTTTTCGGACTTATTATAAAATTAACTTTTTGGACTTTGTGTAAATTGTTATAATTTTTTTGTATATTTCGGCGAATGTGATAAAAGACACCACAGATTCTGACACATCTGTTTCATATTTGGGTATTTTACTAGAAAAGAGACGTTAATGGTAATCTAACAATAAAGTTTTATGATAAACGTGATGATTTAAACTTTTCAATCGTCAACTCCGCTTACTTATGCAGCTATATACCCTCATCACCTGCATATGAGGTTTATATCTCTCAGTTGATTCGATACGCAAAAGCATGCTCTACGTATGAACAATTTGTAGAACGAGGAAAATTATTGACAAACAAGTTGATGAAACAAGAATATCGGCAGCCTCGTTTAAAGTCATCATTTCGTAAGTTCTATGGTCGATACAATGACCTTGTCAGCAAATACAATTTATCATTAAGTCAAATGCTGACTGACGTTTTTTTACTAATTGTTAGGCCATTATTTACACACTGAATTGTCTACGGATTTTTCCGTTATTTCCCGATCATGACAAAGAGCACACGGCGGGTTTGACCGGTCGGCAGGGGATGCTCACTCCTCCATGGCACCTGATCCCACCTGTGACATTTTAGAGGTCCGTGTTTCCCCTGCTCCTGATTTCTATTGTTTAATGGACATTTGAGCTTGAATACTTTTCATTATCTCCATATATTTTTCATTCTATAAATTCCTCACAGTCTTGCTCCTACCTGAGGCACAATCAAAGTTGGACAGTTAATCTAATTGCTTCTGTTTATATTTATTGACACTTAATCTTGCATCTTCTTTAATCTTATTATATACATGCTCCTAAAATGTCACCATTCGCTCAATAATTGTTTGATACTTGATTTCTTTATACATTGTACTTTCTTATTAATCCTTTTATTTTGTTCTATCTTGTACAGTATGTATATTTTGTTGTTAAGAATTATAGTCAGTTGGAATCAGACTTTCGGTGCTGAAACATTCCAACCTAATGTAAAAGCATATTCCATGCTAGGTTTATATATATCAAAGTACAAAAACTATAACGCGTGTTGGCTTGTTTAAGGTTTTATGAACCTGGGTTCAACAATGAGAGGAAAACTCACGGTTGACCCAGAATCAGCATTAGACAGTAATATTTAGTTGGAGAAACCAAAGGGAAACGACACCCGGGACTGCTAGATATACTTTGTAGTAGTCAGATCCTGGACCTCTACAAATGCGAAATAGTAAGTTTCCCAAGACTTTGACAGTGCTTTTGACAAATGAAGCAGGCGTATTAGGACCAGCAATGGAATATTTTTTCCGACTGCAATGGAGACAGTTCAACTTCCCTTCATGTCAGCATCCAATGTGGAGAAGGTGAAGAAACATGCATCCTAACGTTCTATGATTCGCGTTTAACAAGAAGTGCCACCGATGTCACAGAATTGGACATATTTCAGGATGTGCTTCACAGAGATTAAAGAAACAAACCCAAAAAGTGACAATAAGGGACCGGTTGCTAGCAGAAAAAAAGGTGCGGGACATGAAACAACTGTGCAAATATCTTGGAAGAAAATTCTGCGAGAGTTGCCATTCATCAGTTCTCTTCGGGACAGTCATTTTCGTTCATTATGTGATAATTCGTGTGCTCTACAAACAGAACTGAAAAATATGCAAATAAAGACAAAAGGAGTTTGTCGACCAAATTTACAAAAGCCGGATCCGATTTCAAAAAACTTCAAAATCGAAATATGGTTATTATGAAAAAGAAGATGCAAGAACAATCTAACAATTCAAATGATAACATCTATCGTGAGAAAATTGGCAAACTGGAAGACGACGCCCACGGTGTTAGAGTGATTATTGACTTAATTTAGAAGAAATTGAACGAGATCAGAAAGGAACATAATCAGTTTGTAATGCAAATTCAGTCAGAAGCTGAGAAAACAACCAAACAGTTAAAGGAACAAAACAACGCCCTGCTACAGAGCATCCAAATGTTGGAGGATAAAAGAGATCATGCAGCTGCTCGCCGTTTTTGTGGAAAATAAACGACAATTTCAACCTCGTAGACATCAGGGAAAACCAAGAAGAGGCAATTTCTGTAACTTAAATTCAAAACACGAGGACGTGTTTAAGGGTTTAAAATACCGTAATAACGATTTTTCGGACTTATTATAGATTGCTGTGTTAATTAAATTTTCGGACTTTGTGTATATTGTCTATATAAATTAAAAATTATAACGCCTGTTGGCTTTTTTGAGGTTTTATGAACCTGGGTAATTAGAGGAAAACTCAGGGTTGACCCAGAATCAGTTTTTAGACGAACAAATTCACCCCATAATAGAAATATCAGAACCTTTGCAATGTATAATTCATTTCATTTAATTAAATGTAACTTGTTCAAGAATTTATCCATAAAGTGATAATGGGCAAACCATGAACGTTATACAACAGCCCCAAAAAATTGTTTCAATAATGTTGAATGGGATTTTTTGGCTTTCTTTTCAGAGCATATGTTTAAGTATCAAGGATTTAAAACATACAGGTGCCTAAGGATACGACGCATTTGAAGTGCAAAATCTCGAAAAACAAATGAAATGAACTCTTTGCATCAAAAGAAACAAAATAATTTTGTTTTAAAAATCATTTTTTTAAAAAATTGTTTGCCCTATCCGACCGACTGGCTAAAAATGGCCTGACTCGAAACATTTTTGAACCTTCAGAAAACAGTAAATATTTTAATTCATTTTCATTTGAATTTCTTTCCCGTTAAAACTATATTTTATTGTATTAATACCTTCAATTTTTACAGATTTTGAAAATTCAGCATTGGTGTTGAAAATTTATGGAGGAAAAAAATTTCCCACCTACCTACCGACCCATTTTTTTTTTATTTTGAGTCGGGAAAGGGCAAACAAACATTATTTTAAAGACGGCCTGGGAAATTAAAAAGAATACTTCGTATGTCTATCCCTTGCACGTTATTTGATAAGGTGTCCTTGATTTCTTCGGGATTATACTGACTTGGATGTCTTTTTTCAAATAAACAAGTTGTTCAAGTATCCTTTACTTTGGTACAATGTATACCTCTCCACAATGACCCTGCGGGAAAAGAATCTTTAGTGGCAAAAAAATCAATGTTTGGACTACAAGAACACGAAGATATTAGGGATTGTTCGTTTGTTATCTACTGGGTTGTTTTATGAGGCCAATTAGCACGCTTTACCCTTGACTACAAAACATTTTTTGCTTAAGTTCATTGTCAAATACCTCATATTTGCAGACAAAACAAAGAGACATCATAACGACTTTATGTATGGAAAGGCCGGTCACTATTATGTAAAGGATAATGTATTGATGCAGGAAATAACGAACATATTTCAGAAGGTCTTGCCAGCAATTACCAAAGTCTACCAGCAAAAGGACAAAAAAGACTAACAGGAAATTCCCTCGTCTCATCTTGTCCTGTTCAATTTTACTTCCTCTTTATTGTAACAGTTGGGCTTGAACACACGAATAATCACGAGTTTGTATGAAATTGTTAGTTGTCATTGCTTTCAGATAGAAATTCCTTGTATGACAATGGTGTTGGAATATTTGACAATAAGATAAGGGTTGCATGAAATGTAAAGATAACGAACAGTTATCATTTCTCAAAAGTCCATTTAAACGGTACAATTTATGAGCAGAGTCAACGCGGACCTCTGAAAACGGAGGTGGGATCAGGTGCCATGGAGGAGTTAAGCATCCCCTGCCGACCGTTCACACCAACCGTGCATCCCACTGTCAAGCTTCTTCTCATGGGTCTCACGTTACAGCCTTTAATCAGCTACGATCATTAAGAAAAAAAAAATGGTGCAAAAAAGTTATTTAAAAGTTAATTAAATGAAAAGATGATTTAAGAAGTGTGTGTCAGGTTACTTACCTTTCCTTTTTAATTACTTTCATGTTCATTTATTTTTTGGTTTACCTTTACTGGTCTAATAATCTTAACATTTATTACAATCCTTGATGGTAGAAGCAAGAAAAAACGATGATGGAGATGTTAAGTGAAAAATTCTCTGTCAAGAGTCAATAATCTGGTATTTTCACAAGAAAATGAATAGGAACCCACTAATGAAAGAAAAATGCCATATATCAGGAGAAGCTATGAACATATAATGGGGAAAACACGCAAACTTGATGAAAGAGGGTAGATAGACACACAGACTACGTATATTGTAGTTGTGCATGAGAAGACGGGGATCCTTCTTATGTTGAAAAAAAAATCAGACATTGATGGAGACTCATGCAATCTTAATTTTCTTTTTATGTCGACCTATTTGTCATCAAGTGACAATTTTGTCTCACTTTCATTGGTTTACCATAATGTTTAACTTCCGCTATTGAAAAATGAAGTGAATAAATCTGTTGACTTATTAAATGATTCTAAGAACTTACAGAGAATGTAAGGCATAGCTAGATAATGTTTCATGATTGAAGGAAAACGTAGATGGTTACTTAGATGGTTAATTGACGATACCATAAGAGAAACATAGCCATGTACACTTTTTGATAGTGTCTTTTTTACGGGCTGCTTTTTACCGCAAACTTTGTAATTGCCGTAGAAAAAGGTACCAGATAAAACACAATGTAGGCAAAACCTGGCTTTTTATTCATTTTGCGACAGATGTTGAACATAACCTCATCTAAAACTTGTAACTGCCTTTGAATGTTTTTCATATCGATCCACTGAAGGTAAAAACAGTCACATCACCGTTGTAAACATGGTTTTCTGTTCTGGTTTTCTTCATACAAAATAAGGTGTCAAATAGAAAAGAACAGCAAAATGCACGAATGATTTTTTGAAACCATTAAACACATTTTGTAAGCATTTCCATAAATGATTTTTTTTCGTAATTATAATGGAAAAAGAACCTCCACCTTTTTTATGTATTAGGATTTAGGTTTTAGTGCAACGTGAATTTGATTATTGTAGGAAACATGTAAACATCTAAACATGGGTCTTTTTCTTTTCATTGTTTGAATCAATTTGATGCATTGTATAGCTTTACCGAAGAGACGACATTTGCCTCAAATGACCCAGAAATACTTTTTTCTTAGAATGTAGCAATCACGGAAAAACAGAAATGAAAAATAATCTTAAAGGTTCTTTGTATGAAACGATTCCACACTCAACCTGGTAATTCCTCTCCCATCTCAGAATTGCTTTTAAGAAAGTCAAATAACATGAAAAATATTAAATTTTGTTTTCCACATAATCGTAATAAATGGCGGTGTTTTTGTTCAGTGTTCTTTTTATGGTGAACAGCAGAGTAATTTGCTTTATGAGTGAGTACACCGTCTTGGTTCCATTAAAGATCTAAAGTAAACCTTATATAAACCGTAATAAACAAGAAATTGGAGATAAAAACCTTAGAACAAACACTTAAACACGATCAGTTTTCAATAGATTTGCTGCGGAGCAATTTTCGAAGAAAATGATACCTTTATGAATACCAGGACAAGAGGTTCAATGTTATTTGGAATAGTAGATTTAATATCTTGATGTTTAAGTATCTTCTGGTGTTCAGAGGGCAGAAGAAGTGTATATATTTTACATATTTATATTGTCGTGTACAGTTAAACTCTATTTAAGAAAGTAATTTACAGTCTCTGATTTGAATAAATTTAAATGTAGTTCATGGGTTGCAGCTTAAGTTATTAATGCAATGCATAATTTTGGCTCACTTTATATCATGTATACCATACTTAATGTGCTTCTGACTGGGCATGTTATTTCATAGGGCGGGTGGGTAGTGGGATTTTTATTTTATCTTCCACAAAAATCTAGTCTGAAATACAAATTAATCATTGACAACGGCTAAAGCTCATTTTACTTAAATAAGAAGGATTTTAAGAGTAAGTGAAATGTACAGACATTTTGAAATGAATCTTTGTTGTCTTTTACATCGATTTGGATTGTCACAAGTTTGACTTGTCCGAGAGTATGTGACAAATAAAAAAGTCTTTAATACCTTCCTTAGAAACATGACTGAGCTATATAGAGATGACAAAACAAGATAAAGAATCTGCTGTGGTAATGATGAGTGATTAGCAGTATTTGATGCGATCTCCAGCGAAGAAGCTCTTGTTGCCGGAAATGCTGTCATTGGGCATAAATTCAATAGGACAAAAAAGCAGAGAAATTAATGAGCTTATAGACCATGTGTTTTTCCTTACTTGACTATTTCTCAACAGCTGATGACCGTTGGTGTGTTCATGGGCAAATGTGTAAGAAAATAAAATTGATATTCTTTTCGGAGGAAGCTTTCACAAAATCAGAAATTAGGAGAAAAAAATAAGATATCTAATCATTTATTCAGTTTGTAGAGATAGAATTTGAAAGATAAAACAATATTAAACAAGCAGAACTGGTCTTATTTATTAAGAACATAAAACACTCAAAAAACCTTCCACATTACTTTAATATACTACATGAATGTAACATAAGGCTGAATTGAAATGCTTCAATAACATTCTTCTTATTTGCACAATTTGCTCAATGACAGAAAAGCGATACAAATGAGATATGTGCGCAAATAGTCTTTACGTCGATGAAACTTGCCAAACTGTTACTGCTTTAAAAACTGCTGAGAAAGAAAAATAACATTAGAAGTATTGCAGGCAATACCAGTTATATATATATATATATATATATATATATATATATATATATATATATATATATATATATATATATATATATAGGACATCTAGTTTACTCCCTTAATAGGTTTCTACCCTCTCTTCTAAACAAATATAGGTGTACTGTAGTCATTTTGCATTTAAGATGTCCATTTTTTATTGCAAGACCTCAAAGCTAAAGTTAAGTTATCTCTAGTCTGTTGGCATTTGAAAAAAGCTGTCTTTGTATACTGTGTTCCTGATGTATAATAACTTAATTATTTTAGATTTTGATTCAGAATTTTAAGCAGTTGACAATAACCAACATTGGTCTTACTGACCCAAACTCTGCAGTGACTCACTACGAAAAGTCTGGTATTATATTGGAAAAAAAAAAAGAAATATTCCTGTCAAATGATAAGGGTTGTTCAAATGTTGACAATATAAAAAATCATAAAATAAGCCATTAGATCTATAAACTACAAAGCACGTACATGTTGTATACAAAACAAATGTCTTTATATATTATACTTGCATAAGAGACAATGGGGATCTGTGATGATCTTATTTACCAATTTGTTTGACCATTAAATAAGTTTAGCTGAAATGTAAATGTATTAATATTTTATGTTTTGCTATTAGCATTTTTTAATGAAATGAAATAAACAAGATTGCTTAATTGAGAATAGATAACTAGTTCATTCAAATTCCTGATATGTCATTAAGTACACACACACACACACACACACACACACACACAGAGAGAGAGAGAGAGAGAGAGAGAGAGAGAGAGATATCTTCATTTCGAGTGTAATAAGAATAAGAACTGTATTTCCGACGAAAACTGCTCTATTTAATCAGGGTAGCCGATTGGACATTAGCTCTGTTTCTAATGTTGTTGTAAACAAGATTTGAATTGAAGTGTGACTATTCCTAAGGAATATGTGAACACGGCACCAAAGAGAAACATCTCAAAGACGTCCGAAACAGCTAGGCAAAGGAAATGAATTTGATATACCTTACAAACACTAGATTCCAAAAGTTCATAAAATTCCTTATAAACAAAGATACAATGCAGGGTCCAGTAAATATACTACCAAGCCCCTATCTTTACTCCCAACAAAATATTAACTGCTGTGAAGAAAACTTTTTTTTAGCTCGATCACAGCTGTTATCTTCACCTTTTTCATTTTGCAATTTTGTGATAGAAAACGATTGTTATTGATTCACGCTATTAACATGAGATTTGCGAATTTAAAGAACAATTAATTAATCTAAGAAATACATCATGTACAATATTGCATAAACCCAAGAAAATATCAGAAAGACGTAGTGTATCAGAAGGATAATAATAAGTTTTATTTGCAACAGGCAGAATTTGCTCCAAATAAGGTTTATATATTCTTGATTTTGACAGGACCCAAGGTACAATGACGATGTGGACAAAATCACCGGATACCGGACCGATACTCTACTCTGTATGCCGATACGAAACGGTGATGACGAAGTGGTGGCTGTGGCACAAGTTATTAACAAAGCGGGGACACGGGAGGGGTTCAGCAAAGACGACGAAAAGGTATTTAAAAACAAAAACGTGAGAAAAAGTACCGATAGTTATATGTGCATTGTTTTCAGAAATTGTTTCAGAAGAGAGGAATTTTAAGAGGAAATTAATTGAGAAAAACAGTAAAGACAAATATTTAATAGGGAAAATAAAACATATGATTGAACAGACAAGATGAAGTATGAGGAAAAAAGTTTATATACACAGAGAAAAGAATGGAATATCTGCTTTAGTTTGGAAGAAATACAAGATCTAGTTTAAGGAAAATAGATTAAAATATATTCATTTGAAGAGAAAGGAAGGCAACAACTTGGCGTCTTATGCTTTAATGAGTTTCTTCATGCATTCCTAACATCACTATCAGCTGGATCCAATCCGTCACAACGCAGTAGTTATTGTTAGTGTGATGACGAATAGAATAATCCAACTTATCTTGTTAGTGGTACAAGGAAATTGTATTGAACGAGTAAGCTAGCTGCTAATTGGGATGTTCCTGGGACCTGGTGGACTAAAGGAGACAGCAGCATGAAATGATCACCACAGAAAAAATCCTTGAAGTGACAACTCGGTCACGAATGATCAATTGTAAAATACAATTTGGATTTGAGGCAACTAATTCTGTTATTATCCAGTGGTTTCGTGGATGTCAATGATAAATCCTCTTAATCAGCACTTTCAATACATTTCTTTTTGTTATTGCTTGTTTCAGCGCTTTAAGATGGAAACTTACTGAAATTAAAATTGCTCTGGTTTATTAGACCATTCCAATCAGACGTTTCCCAAAAGTCTTAAAGCTTTCTTTTATTACGTGAACATGTCTGCATGCATATCATAGTTTCCATGACTTGATTTAAAATATCAATGTCTTGTAATTTTTTTTCATAAGCTCCTAGGAACATACCTCACCTTCTGTGGAATAGCAATATACAATGCCCAGATTTTCGAAGCATATACTAAAGAATACGAACGAAACAAGGTAATATAGTGTAATTAGAAATTTGTAAACACATTTTTGCATTATTTGATGATATATAGTATATAATACTTTTGAAATGTTTCTGTAAGTGTCCAAAATAAGTGTTTTAATGGAATTTGGTACTTGCTACAAAATATACATGTATTAATAAGATCTAAAACAGTTAGTGCTTATGTTTAAGATAATGATTTAGTTTTAAATGCTAGATATTGATATGATAATTGTATCATAACTTACATATCATCATAAATGGGGTATTTGTACTTCTAATATCCCCCAATCTGTATCTACGATACCAAGATATTAAGAGTCGATAAGTATGGATTAAAACATGACAGTAATAACAAGAAAATATCGAGACTAATGTGTTAATTTTTCAAAGTTTTATACCATCTTTCATCAATAGGTAATATTTTTATAAAAATCAAATCTATGTTTTACATGTGAAAGCAAAGGAAATCGGGATTCCTATGATATATACAATGTACACCCATTTTATTGCAGGCATTGCTAGAAGTAGTTCATGATTTGTTTGAGGAACAAACTTCGGTGGAAAACGTTATACTCAAAATAATGCAGCGAGCACAGACTTTGTTGAAATGTGAGCGCTGCTCTGTGCTTTTACGAGATGGCTCGTCAGAGGTCAGTAAACTTGGACCTATCTTTTCAAGACTAATTTTGACAATCATTATTACGGACAGTACTCATTTGTTTTTATGTTTTTGTTGGAATCATTACTTATTTAAGTATGATGTTACTTTTTTTACTGCTCACAGTATGGGCGATCTTCAGTATCTTTGCGTGGCATACAAACCGATTACTCGTAATATCATAAATTTAGTTATTGTATGGTAAGGATCTCGAGTCGAAGTAAAAAAAATTGATAGTAATGTTATAGTCCTTGCACATAGGTTTTCCTAATGAATATGACATTATATATCTGCTTATTCTTAAATCCTGCCAAATTTAGAATCTAAATAATTGCCATCTACATGTATTTTTCATTCAACACATCAAAAGTGAGAGTTAAACAAGACAAAGATTTATTTATCTTCCAAAATAGCTTTATCATAAAACACGAGCACTTTGCATGGGTCTTAAAATTGAATAGAAGTCTTCTACTATGCAGCTGAATTATGTAGATGTCAGTTTTGGTAATTATAAGAGTCGATCTCAGTTGATTCGATTTGCATGATGCATCCGACATATATATCAACATAGGAGATAATTACGGACTTCTTTGTTTGCTATTTGTAACTGTTTTTTAATCTAAAGACAAATGGTGTATCTACACATTCACTTACATTTTACATGGTGTAAAAACAAGTTTTGTAAATGCAAGATTTTTGTCACTTTTGATACACGAACGTAAATCAAAATTGAATGTGAAAGGAGATGAGATTTTGGGGGATTTTTCTTAGTTTTCTGGGCTTTTTATTTACAAAAAGATCTAAATGATTAATTAAATCAGTATTTTACTCCTTTCAATTACTTTTATGTGAACTAAATTACTTTAAATTTTCTCTTTCTAAATTGTGTTTTTTTGCATAACCAAGAGAACGCAATGATTTTGTTTTTGTTTTTGTTTTTTTTTTTTTTTTGTATTTTTTTTTGAAAGCAAAAGTAATTAAAAAAAATACGTAAACTTGTATCTTAATGTAGCATAATTTTTTTCTAATTTAGTCTGACAAATCTTACATTATTTCTAAACAAGATTCGAGATTTATATCATTAGAAATAGAAACCCAAAGAATACTATGTGTTTTGATGTGTATCATGAGTTTAGCCTCATGATTATTTCTTAATTTATGTAAGTAAGATTAATTCTTTTTTTTTTTTTTATTATCAGACCTCTTTTAAAAAGGTTTTTGACCTTGCTTATCCAATGAAAAATGGCCAGACTTGCCAGAGGTAATTCTATTTTGTATTGAATCTCACGCTGTACCACTATTATTAATTTTGTTTGATCTTCATTTTCTTAATCTTTTTGTGCTTTTCTTATTTCTTGAGGAATTGGACATCTGAAGGGCTCTTTTTATGTACTCGCTTTTATCAGACGGAGGATTACTATAGCTAGCATTTAAGAAAATGCGTTTAACTTCAAACACATGGCAGATTGCATTCTGTCTATTTCGTCTATTCTTGCGCGTTTTTACTCCAACTTTCCTCTTATGTATATATTTCTTCTTTATTTCCGCTTCCTGTCACGTAGAAGGCGTCTTGTTACACCGACTTCTCCAAACCTACACAATTCCCACTCACGAAGCAGTCCTACTTTTTCAAGGTAAAAATAAAATTTCATGCATCAATGTATTGGAAACATATTCATAAGTGAAAATACTTTTTAAGTTCTTCGTAGAAAACATGATTATTTCTTTACATTAAAGATATATTTACATTCCTCCTTTGCTGTCACTGAGAAGATTTTGTTTTACCCAAGAGGATCCAAATGGGTTTAATAACTAACAGAATAAAGTTCTGAGTGTCTAACAACATGTCATTAAAAAGTTTTCAAAACCTGCAGCAAATGCGATTTTTGTTTTGCCAATTTATAAAGTACTCAAGAATCAAATAATATAGAAATTGAAATCCTGAATGTTGGTGTGGTAATGTAATTATGTGTACTTTCTACATTGATATCAATAACCACTTTTATCGTTGTCAGTGCCTTGAGAGAATCATTTTCAAAAATCAAAATGTCATATTTGTTCTTTTCCTCTGTAATTCAGCATAAACGTTATAAATGTCAAGCTCATAAACTGTAATGACGTTTATCCCACACGGGATTTAGAGTGACCTTATCACGTGGTATAAAACTGTCTGCGCGAGATTACAATTGACAACTTTTAGATAAGCATTCCCAATAGAAGCTCCAAGTTAAGTGCGTTAGCCCAAACAAAATTGAAGAAAATTGCAACATCAACAAATTAAAACATTTGCATGCCTTTCACATGCAACAAAAAAATGTGATATCAAAATATTTCGCGTGACAATTAAAATAGTAAGAGAGATATTTCATGTATGTAATGGATATTTATTTCATTATTTATGTTAATTCTAAGATGTAAAAAATAATTACTTTAATAAATTTTCAGCTCTGAAAACATGCCAGATTACCAAGTTGGTAATAAGATAGCAGAGTTAGTTTTGATGACGGGGGAAACAATCAACATTGCTGATGCTCACCAAGACTCCAGATTTGATCCAAATGTAAATAGTCCTTTTAAAATTTCTTTTATATTAAAGATCAACAAGAACAAACTTTTAAGTAATGAATGATGAATGATAAGTAATACATCGATAAGTGATTAAAAATGACAATTTAACATGACTCTGTACATTCTCTTCAGTGTGATGGAGAATCTGGATTCCACACACGCTCTATCCTCTGTAAGCCAATCAGGAACAGAGACAATCAGACAATAGGTATGTAAAACCACGTCCTAAGAGGATATCGGACGATAAACAGATTAATCGTATATGCAGCTCAGATACCTGTTAACAAGAAATATACAATCAATGCACTGGTATCAAGTCAAGGTTGTGCACTTTCGGTTTGGTTTTTAGAAAGACTACATGAACATTATGTTATGGTTCCAGCAGACAAGGCTTTTACAATATCATCTTTGTTTGTAAGGCTCATTATTATAACTGCATATTCGAAGAACTTTTAATTGTTCGTCTGGAAATCCAAATTACACTCACAGTTCACTTTCCAAGGATGAAAATTTTCAAAATCATATTTCAGTGTTTAATACTTTTAACATTCCAGTCAACCAAGGTTAGTTCGATCTCTCCTACCTTTACTGGATTCCTAAACTTCATAAAAATCCTTACAAACAAACATACATTGCCGGGTCCAGCAAATTCTCTGTCAAGCCCATATCTTTACTCCTTACAAAAATATTAACTGCTGTAAAGGAGAAACTTCAGACGTATTGTGCTACATCTTATTCTAGAAGGTGTGAATCAGATGTGGATTTTCAAAACCTCCAAAGAACTTTTAGAAAATTTAGAATCGCCAAAATTTTTTAGAAGTCAGTAACATTAAAACGTACGACTTTTCTACCCTTTATACAACCATTTCTCACGATAAATTAAATACTAGTTGTTTTTTTTTTCTTTTTGGTTTCATAGATAACTGATTCTTTAATAGAAATGGAAGTCAGAAACTTTCGTATCTTGTGATTGGTCATCAAGAAAATTAGTTTGTTAAAAAGCACCCTGATTCTACACAAGTACTCCGAAGTTGATTTTAAAAGGATGATTGAGTTCCTCATTGACAACATTAATGTAGTATTCGGAGACCAGGTCTTCCAACAAACTGTTTTAATTTCGATGGGCACTGATTGTGCTCCTTTATTAGCCGACCTGTTTTTGTATTCCTATGAAGCGGAATTTATTCAGAAACGTCTACATGAGAAAAAGAAAACACTTGATTTGGCCTTCAGCTCGGCATTTAGATATATCGACGACGTTTTATCTATTAACAATAGTTACTTCCATTCATATGTGGACCGATATATCTTGAAATAAAATAAACTTTAAATAAAAGAAATAAAAAAAAAAAACCCACAGAGTCTGTCACATCTGTTTCATATTTGGATGTTTTACTAACTAAAGACGGTAAGGGCCAACTAACAACTAAATTATATGACAAACGAGATGACTTCAACTTTTCCATTGTCATCTTTCCTTATTTATGTAGTAATATACCGCTATCATCTGCATAAGGTGTTTACATCTCTCAACT
Source organism: Saccostrea echinata (assembly GCF_033153115.1). Taxonomy (NCBI): domain Eukaryota; kingdom Metazoa; phylum Mollusca; class Bivalvia; order Ostreida; family Ostreidae; genus Saccostrea; species Saccostrea echinata. The sequence continues at coordinate 27,515,311 of NW_026889750.1, forward strand.
TATTCGATACTCTAGAGCATGCTCTGAAAAAATCAATTTTTAACCTAGGCAGGCTACTGACAGAAAAGTTGATGCTACAGGAATTTCAACAACCTCGTTTAAAGCATTTCATAAATTCTATGGTCGTTATAATGACCTTGTTAGCAAATATACAATGTATCCTATAATTTGGTCGTAGTTTGGCTGACGTGTTACAGTTGTTAGGCATTTTTTATACTGAAGTTGATTACGGAATGTTCCTTTTACCTGATTAATACATAGGGCTTACGCTGCATGTGACTGGTCAACGGGGATGCTTACTCCTCCTAGACACCTGATCCCATCTCTTGAATTTCCAAAGGTCCGCGTTTTATGTCCTATTCACAGATTTGTATTGTTTGTACATCTTTTGAGATCGATCATTGTTCGATATATTCACCTTTTTCATTCATACCGGTATTTATAAAAAACGAATTATGATTTCTATCCAATTGTTTATTCTTTTTTGCAGAACTCTGACCCAAATATAATCTGTCAAAACTGTAAATATAAATAAAACAAATAAAACACTCAGTAACTATAATTCAATATGTATCTAACTACAAATTGTGTAACTCTTCGCAGTATGTTTATCAAACGATTCAAACTTATTGCTAGATATATATGTCGAAAGAGTCATTAATCAAACATTTAACACATGCTTTTGAACGTATGTTCAACATACTAGTATGTTGATTATTTATGCTAAACAGCTTTTTATTTTCAAAAATATGCGTTGCAATTTCATTTATGCATCGGGGAAAAGTCTCAAGAACTGTCTCTTAGCCTATACATTTATCAATCAAGTATACTCGTATAAACATCCTTTGGATTAACAATGCGAGGTTGTTTGTATAATTAACTCTTACTAAAGAATTAACTAAATAACTAGATAACTATATACCTAGATAATGAACTAGATGAAGATGCAAAAGTAAGGGGAGTTTTATACAGGGTGATTACTTCGAAATTGATTCTTGAATGGTTGACATCGAAGAACAGAAAAAATAAACTTAGTTTTTACGTATCTGGACATGTAATATTTGAACTATTAAAATCCTTTCCGTCCATGCCTGTTTATTGACGTCATCAGTTAACCCGAGAAGGATCATCATTCCCTTGGGATTTCAAATGTGCACATGCGTGTAAATATATGTTGTTATGATTAGAGATGATGACAGTTTCCAAGAAAATTTGAGGTTATTGTTCTACGTACTGAAAATTGCAAATAATCATACCGTGCAGAATTTAAAGTAGTGATTCAGAATAAACTAATGCACCCAAACAATGTCTATACGACGAAATGAGTAGCCTATAGAATTACTGTTAATCAGACATACAAGGGAATGTTGCCTGATTGAAATTACTTTAAGTATCATCATAAAGCTTACTTTTAAAAAGTTTACTGTTAATCAGACATACAAGGGAATGTTGCCTGATTGAAATTACTTTAAGTATCATCATAAAGCTTACTTTTAAAAAGTTTATCATCAGTATCAATCAAATACTGATTTTCAAAGATAAATGCTTAGGTAGAAAACATTATAAATAACTAAGTTTATTACTGGGTGTTAATTTCTCCAAAGATGTTGTGTACTTTTATTTCTAAAATCTACCAAAAAATACTAGTTTCGCCTACATTGGTATTCAAATCGAATTAAGCCTATAAAAGTCACTTTTCCGCAAATAATTTGGTATTTTTCTGAATTTTTCGGACAATTACCAACCATTTTGACTGAATTTACAAAAGAGTATTAGCAAATTGCGGTGTCAAATTTTCGTCTTTCAATATGTCCAATTAAAGTATATATTTATGACTTTTCAGGTGTTGCCCAGGTAATGAACCGAATTGACGGCCATGCGTTTGATGACCACGATGACCAATTGTTCGAGGTACTGTAAGAGAATTCTTGGTTACCGTAGCGCTCAATTGTTAAACCTTAAGAAGGAATTTATTATTGCTAATTAATGCTGCAATTCTAGTCATAGCTTTGAGAACTCAATCAAAATCCACATACTTTGGATTTAAAAGATAACGTTTCTGTTTAAACACATTAACCCTCTACATGTAAATCATATACGGTACCAATTTTGATGCACCAGATGCGCATTTCGACAAATTATGTCTCTTCAGTAATACTCATGCCGAAACCTTGGAAATCCGAAATATTTAAATAAAAAAGACTTTGAAGAGCTGAAAAAAAAGATGCATATTGTTCCATAACTTATCATCATTTTCATAATTAGGAATAATGACCTATTTCTTTAATCACTGCAGGCTTTTACCATTTTCTGTGGACTTGGAATCAATAATTGTCTCCTATACGAGGAAATCGCCGTGGCCTCAGCCAAGCAAATGGTAGCACTAGAGGTAATCCGATTCATCAAACCCGACTTATTTCTTGCGGTCCTTCGCGGCTTATTGCCATAAGTACCAGCATCAATCCTTTCTCAGATTTTATGAACTGATAACTATAGCTAATGTCAATTGTGTTATGGGGATGGTTTGCTTCTGGACATTGTGGTGACCGCAGACAATGATAATTGCTTTCGCTTACATAATTTTCGGTTTTTAGGTACTTTCCTATCATGGGGCTGTATCTGCAGAAGATGTTGTAAAATTAAAGGTAAATATGAAAGAATTGTGTAATCATAGAAAAGTATGGAAGAGAATTCTGCCTGCCTTTGAAAGAAAATTTATAATTACTTAATGTGTGCAAATTGTCATTGGATCGATAGGAATAATATAATGTGCTTCCTCATTACCTATCAATTATATAACACTCCTAGCATGCGGCAGAATGACATAATGTTAATGTCATTTTGAATTGTTAATTACATGAGTCCCGAAAATACTCTTTGTAAATATAAAGTAGAAATTAGATCAATGTGTAATTTCCACTTTACAAGACCAGCTCACGATTTAAAATTCCAAACTACATATACATATAAAAGCATAGCTAGGCGAACACTCTCCAATCACAGCAGCTTCATATTTATGAAAAGTACAATACTTGGACATCATTGAAACCCCAAGTAATCTTATTATTGAAAAATTAAATTCTGGTCATTGTTTAACAAACCGTGTCTGCGAAGTGTAACTTGTCTCTAATTATTCCACAATTTCCTGTATTTTTTTATTTGTATACTAATCAAATTTTGATTTTATTTTTTTTAAACTTAGGATAAAATAATATAGATTTACTTTATTTTTAACCCAAATATGCTCCATAAATATGTAACAATTGCAAACTGCAATAATTCAATTTTGTTATTAAGTTGAGGCTGAATATACATATGCTATGGTAGAACTTGTCTAATCTGAATGTTATATTTTCCAAACGCTTGCCTATTGTGATAAAAACTACGCGTCACTTTCATTAAAGGCATTTTTAAAAAAAATTCTAATTCAGAAAACTGTCATGAACTACTCGTATTCGGATTGGACAAGTTTTACCGTACCTTTAGTATTCATATTGGTAGCTACGAAAGCCTGAGAAAAACAAGAGCTAAAAACATCGACGAAGCTAGATTAAAATGAAAAAAAGGGATTTCAACAATTTGATAAGAAAGCTTGTGTAATATGAAATTCACTGATTTTCATTAATGCATAATAACATCATTTCCAGTCGAGAAAACCATCGGAGGCTCTTGAGTGGAAATTAGACACATTCAATTTCAACGATTTCTCCCTCAGCAGCGACGACATGCTGTTGGCTGCTGTCAGGATCTTCAAAGACCTGGGGTTCAATAGAACATTCAGAATCGATAGTGAGGTAGATATTTTAATTTTCTAGGTCCAAAAAAGCTAGAGCTCATCATTTAGGTAATAATAGAGTTAAGGAAATACTTGAAGGAAGAAATGGATGGTAATTTATTAAAAGAAACATTAAGTTCTCAGATTGATGAACAGTAATTTGAAATGACGGTGGAGGATTAGGAGTAATTTGTTTTTCTTAACGGCCACATGCCTTTAGCTAATGTACGGTACAGATGTTCTAGGAGAAATTCAATAATAATTATGCATATTTTTTTTGACAAGTCTCTCTTTAATTATCTGGTTGTCTTCACCTAAAATATCATTCTTTTCAGGAAATATATAATTTATTTGAAAGCAGCTTTGCTCGTCGGCTTTTTACACTATATCTAAAATTTAATTATGTGATAAAAAATCAGAGAGACTTTCATTAGTATCAAATAATTGATTTATAAAAACATTTTCGGAGCTGATGCCCATAAACACCCCAAAACGTACAAAAATCATTTGGAAATAAAAACTAAAGCTCGAGAGAGAGAGAGAGAGAGAGAGAGAGAGAGAGAGAGAGAGAATATTTATTTTTAATCACTTTTAATTAAATGTGTCAAACCTTGCAGAAGACTTACAAATCACTTATATTTCTGATTTAAGGTGTTGTGTAGATGGATCCTGACTGTTAGAAAGAATTACAGGAATGTTGCCTACCACAACTGGCGACACGCCTTCAATGTGTGTCAGTTTATGTTTGCAGCCCTCAAGGTTAGTAAACATTAAAAAAAGTTTTCTATCACTTTGCCGCCACTAATGTCGTAAATGTTTCGCTGTTAACATATATCAGTATAGTTATAAAATAAGCTATTGAATGCATAATTATGTTTCCCAGCTAATTCTGCATACAAGAGCATGTTCTGAGTTCGATGAATTTTTAAACCAAAGCAGGCTACAGACAATTAAGTTGATGCAAAAGGACTTTCAACAGTCTTTGGATCTTTTAAAGTCAGTAATATAGCAATTTCTATAGTCATTACAATGACCTTGTTTGCAATACAGAAGCAACCTATCGCTGGATCAAATTTTGAATGATATATTTCATACTAGTGGTTAGGCTATTCGTTTTCTATGAAATTTGACTACAGAACACGCTGTTTATCTGATCAATACAGAGGGCTCAAAAAGGGTATGGTCGGTTGACGAGGGATGCATACTCCTCCCAGGCACCTGATCCCACCTCAGGGGTTCGGTTTTTCTCTGTTCACGATTTATATTGTTTAGAGGATCCACAAAATTGATCAGTATTCATTATCCTTTGCTTTTTGTAATACCATTGGAAGGACTATAAAACAGTATCCGGTTTTTATTGACTGATAATACAAAAACTGTATTTATTCGTCAGCCGTACACAATTTTCTTAACTGTTGTTTTAATCTGCCAATCACAAACTTAGGAAAAGAAATATAAGTAATTAAGTCACCATTACGTATGCTGTAGTTTGATTATAACCATGAGAAAAGTAAAGGAAAAAATATGTTGAGCATTACATGATAACCCATTCGCATCATAAGTCTTGTGGTATAACACAAGGATAATCAGGTTGATATTTTCGAAGCCACTACTGGAGCTGACCTATATCCCTGTAATACTGACCATGAAGTTGTACATGTATATTAACAACTCTGTTGAGGTGATATCATGCTCATTGACTAACTTTACAAATGTGTTTGAGTTGTCTTGGTCTCAAATTAGACTGTCAAAATCGCTTTGGAGTTAATCTAAGCTTTGACCTTATATAATTGGCAAATGTTTATGATAAATTCTCATAATTTTCATTTTCCAATTAAATGTATGAATTAGGGACCAGTGTTTTTTTTTAATATTTATGTCTGAGACCTGATAATTTGCGAGAGAATGTATATAATATTTCTATTCTTCTATTGTTTTTCAGTTAAACAGAAAATAAAAACTTTAAGTCGCCCTTGACCAATATGTAAATACTCTGCAAACCATCCGTATTAGTTTTAATAATGTTATATTGTTTTGTATGATTTACGTACCCATTCTGTTATAAAAAAAAGTATTCTGTATCATCTACAGAGGGCTGGAGTAAGGCGTCACCTTTCAGATAAAGAAAGCCTCGCTTTGGTGGTGGCTTGTCTTTGCCATGACCTTGATCACAGAGGAACGAATAATGCGTTCCAGCAGAAGTAATTTCATTTGATGGTTATAATTATGTTTGTAGAAAAAATATGTACGTGAAAAGCTTTTCTTTTCCATTTTGGGAGACCTAAGCTATTTCAGCGATAAAAAAAAGCAAAAATAAATTTTATAATATATATGTAAAAGTGCATAATCGAATAAATGGACTAGAGCCAATTATGTATAATACTATGTATAATAATAGCATACAAATTCTATGTCCCTTTCTGTCACCTGTCATGATAGACAAATATTATATGACAATGAAGAATACTTTTAACCAACAATAACAAATGTATATTATTATTATTCACAGGACAAGTTCAGCTTTGGCTCAGTTGTATGGAACTAAGGCAACCCTAGAGCACCACCATTTCAACCACGCCATCATGATTTTGAATAGTGAGGTAAACTTTAAAAGAAATCTTTAATATATATCTTTGATATGAAAATAACAAAAAGAAAATCGATAAGCATTAAAGATCATGGCCGATGTAACCTAGCAATCTCCAGCTTATGTTATCCTATCATGTCATGACCTTTGAACCTAAAAATTTCTAGCTGTTATAAAACATATCACAGCCGTTGTAACATAACAACCTCAGCTTATGTCATACTATCATATCACGGCCTATGAACCTAATAACGTCTAGCTTATATAATACTATCATATCACGGCCTATGAACCTAATAACGTCTAGCTTATATAATACTATCATATCACGGCCTATGAACCTTATAACCTCTAGCTTATGTAATACTATCATATCACGGCCTATGAACCTAATAACCTCTAGCTTATGTAATACTATCATATCACGGCCTATAAACCTAATAACCTCTAGTTTATGTAATACTATCATATCACGGCCTATGAATCTAATAACCTCTAGGTTATGTTATAACCTTTAGCTTATGCAATTCTATCATATCACGGCCTATGAACCTAACAACATCTAGCTTATGCAATACTATCAAATCACGACCTATGTAACTTGACAACCTCTTGCTTCTGAATTGAGAACTAAAAGGAATTTAGCAGACTTCTGACATTGAGAACTAAAAGGAATTTAGCAGACCAATCTAAAACACCTGATACCCTTAGTATACAAGTTATCTGTTATACACACCGCATATATTGATGCAAGAAGTGGCAATATAAAATATTGATTCCACAAACTCAATTTATCTTAATTCAGCCCTCTTTGTTTTGCAGTCTCTATTGGGTATTTTATGGTGTCATTTCCATGGAAATACATTTTAACTTTTATTGTGATTAGAGAGTTAGTTTAATACGGTACCTAGAAATTAATCGAAATCTAAAGTTTGTTTTCCCCAATAATATACATGTTTTAATTTGTCTTAATTTTTATTCTTCTTGTCATACAGGGCCACAATATCTTTGGAAACTTTAATTCAGAAGAATACAGCGAAGTGATTAAATTGCTGAAAGAGGCCATCTTGGCCACCGATCTCTCTCGACACATTCAGTAAGTCGTCATTAAACCTTTAATATTTACATACAATATGGATTTTGATTTTTTTTTTTTAGAAAACATTCGTCAACACTCAGTTTAGACACATTACAGGGTTGGTCTAAAGCTGTTTTTTTACGAAAATAAGAATTCACCAAAAGAGCAGACGTGTGTCTGCTCAAAAAATTAAAAATTACAGAATGAAGAAGGTAAACATATATATATCGATCTAAAAGAAAAAAACCTACAAAAAATACAAATCTGTTAAAAGGGCATAAAACACAGACCACCGGAAAATCAAAGATGGGATCAGGTGCCTAAGAGGAGTGCCTTGTCCGCCGGTCACACCGCCATAATCCCTGTGTATTGATCAAGTAGACAGAATATTCTGTAGTCATATTTAGTGTAAAACAAAAGCCTAACAATTGGTATGAAATATATCAGTGAAAATACGACCCAGTGATAGGATATATTTCCTAACAAGGTCATTTTAACGACAATAGAATTTACGAAATTCTTACTTTAAACGAGGATGTTGAAATTCCTGTAACATCAACTTATCTGTCAGTAGACTGTCTTGGTTTATAACTTGATCGTACTCAGAGCATGCTCATTAGTATCGAATAAGTTAAGAGACATAAATATGTAGGTGATAATGAAATATAATTACTACATAAATAAGGAAAGATGACGATGGAAAAGCTGAAGTTATCTCGTTTCTCAAACAGCTAAGTTGTCTATAGTCAGTAAACATCCAAATATGAAACAGATTTAACAGACTCTGTGGTGTCTTTTATTTCAAGTTCACCGGGAAATATTGAGTCGACATTTGAGTGGAAGTAACTATTGTTAATTGATAAAACGTTGTCGATATATCTGAATGTCGAGTAGAAGGCCATAGCAAATGTTTTCTTCTTCTCATGCAGAAGTTTTTGAATAATTTCTGCTTCATAGGAATAGAAATAAAGGTCGGCTATAAAAGGGGCACAATCAGTGAAATGAAATTTGACGAAGAGTGAAATTTAACAAAATAATTGCTGCTTTTTTTTTTCCTTCTTAAGAAAGTAGAAGTTAAGTGAATGCAGTCTACATTAAAAATCATTGATAGAGAGTTTCATATTTAAATTTACAGTTCAGCACTAATCTAAATATATTTAAATCATATAATAATTTATATACTCAGTAATAATTTAAAAATAGGAATGTAAATACGACACATTATTAATCCAGTTATGGATCTCCTGAGAGCATCTGTTCTCTTTGCCCATCATGCATTATATCAGGGGAGAAAAAAATCCCGATGTAAATGAAACATAAACAAAAAGTTCTCAATTTCTAGCTAACTTATACGTTTATTTTATGCTTGTTTTTGTATTCTAATGAAGCAAAACATTCAAACATTTCTACGTGAAAAGAAGTTGTTTCTTCCATTAGCCAACATTTTGACATTTAGATATATCGACGAAATTTTATCAATTACCAATATTTGTATCCATTTTCATTCATAGGTTGAATGATTTGTTATGTCAAAATAAAAGACAACACAAATACTGACACATCTGTTTCACATTTAGATACTTTACTAGATATACACATTTGTTGCAAATAGTCAATTGTAAATAGGATGACTGCAACTGTCCTCATGCTAATAATATGATCCCAATGCCATTTGCATGAGTTTTTTAAGTCTCCGAAATGTTGAGATTCACAAGAGCATGTTCTACGTAATTCTCAATTTCTTAACCGTGGCAGGCTACTGGCAAATAAGTTAATGTTGATGGGGTAACAACAATCTCGTTTAAAGTTAACATTTCTATATTTTATTGTCGTTACAATGACCTTGTTTCATATACAACCTGTTGTTTTGTCGAATGTTGACTGATGTTTTCCATGCGAATTGATATGCCATTGTTTTCATATGATTGTATACAAATTACTAGTACTCCTTTTAATCACCCAATCACAAAGGGCTCAGGGAGGGAGTGTTCGTTGGACAGGGGACTTACTCCTTCATGGCACCTGATCTCACCTCAAATTTTACAGGAGTCTATGTTTGCCCTGCTCTCTCATTTTTTAAATTGTTTTATCGGATTTTGAGTTTGATCTCTGTTCTTTATCTTTACATTTATATTTTCCCCCATGTGTTAAAGTTCAAAAGCACCAATTTGTTTGACAGAGTAAGGAACAAATTTTTCGCCATGGTCGACTCAGGAATGAAAAATTGGGATGACAGAGAGTCACGTGACATATTACGTAGTATTTTAATGACGACCTGTGATGTGGCAGCCATTACAAAACCCTGGGAAATCCAGCGAAAAGTAATGATACTTCATTTGATAAGAAAACTATAAATAAAACATCAATTAAAGTGTAATTTCTCTTTTCAAAGGTAAATATGAATGATCTAAGGACAGAAAACTAAAATATGTTAATTAAAATAGCATCGCCTTTGAAGAAAATTATTATATATAATATGTACAATTAATTAAAGAAAGTCGACTTATATAAACTACTAGAATACGCGAATTTTAAAAAAAAAGATTTCTCTAAACAATTTTAATGGAGATGATAGAACACTCTAGATACATGTAAATTCAAAGTTGTTAAAATTATGTTATGTGCTTTCATCTGACTGAAAATTGATCTGTTTTCGTATTTTTATGAAATTGTGAAATAATATCCCACAATTGATGTTGAAAATCTTGAATGACATTAACTAATTTGTCAAAAATTGCGTATTTTCAGTCTCATTCTTTTCATAGGTTGCTGATCTTGTAATGACTGAATTCTTTGATCAGGGTGATAAAGAAAGAAACGAACTGAAAATACAACCACAGGTAATGCCACCCTTATACCTCTTTTCATTTTGATATAAACCAGGTTTTAATGCTTTAGATATATACCTTTTAAGTTGACCGTATTGAACGATTTGTAATGGGTTAACCTTTCCCTTCTTCAGGATAGAGAAAAGATTGTTTAAGAAAAAGAGAAACAAAGTACTAGTACATGTAAAATTGGATATCTTATTCATTTCATTCTAAAGATTTAAGTTTCTAGACCAGTAAATTTGAAAATTGTATACAAGTATAATTTTTTTTCTGCCAGGCGTGTATGGATAGGGAGAAGCAGGATGAACTTCCAAAATTGCAGCTGAGTTGGATAGATGGAATTTGTCTTCCTTTGTACAGGGTAAAAAAATTCAACTTTATAACATTTAAATGCAAGAATTTTAATGAAATAAAACACATGGAATACATCTTAAGATATGCATGTTTGGTGTGTGTGCGTGTATTGTTATTTCGCTAAGTCTGAAAAAGCTTTTCATTTAAAGAAAAAAAAGACAATAATTCATTCTCTTTCTAATGAAAACATTGTTCTATTAGGAGTTTTAATTCAAAGAAATTACGGGCATCATTTTCTCATTAATGTTTTTCATAATTCTATTCGAGTTTTATGTCCAATAGTTTTCAAAATTGTCAGAACCTTTGATTTGCTGACATATACATTAAGTCGATTATTCTTAATTTTGACAGGCATTATCAAACCTCGATTCTTCTTTTAAACCTTTGTATGATGCAGTACTCAACAACAGATCCTGCTGGGAAGTCCTTGATGCAGAAAGACTAGCAAAGGATGCTGCAATGCACACTGAAGTTTAAGATGTCACCGAAGTGTTCCGAAAAACTACCGCCATATTAGTTCAAAATGAAATTTGCATAATTCCATTTTACCGCAAAAAACGAAAGTGCATATTTTAACTTATAAGTGCAATAAAATGTCTTATGTTTTCCTTAACAATTGTTGGAATAACACAGTGTTTGCTTTATTTTCATACTCAATAAAAATTCAATTGTAAATGTTTACTTTTCTATTTTTATTCGTCATTTACCTCTTCTTGTGTCATGACTGACAATTTTATTATCTTTGCTGAGACCAAAATGAAATTTTATACTTGAACTTCACATAATCTCTTTATTGATGGTCATCACAGTTTAATATCTATCGTTTGGGAAACCGTACCTGATGCAAAGATATTATGTAATTATCGACAAGAACCGTTTTATAAATTGTATTCAAGAAGAGGTACACCTTTCAAAAGAGTGTACTGTTTATATTCTTTAAAATTAATTATACAAAACACACACACACACACTGTAAATACTAAAATGATTTTAAATCACATAAATAACTGAATTCCGTAAGATGGTAACATCTCGTTCCTACCTCCCCCGCCCCCTAAAATAAGAAATTACGTGTAATGGTTCCTAAAAAGTTCGTTATAAAACTGATGTGCAGGGTAGAAATTCAGAATATCATCAATTGCACTTGCTCCTTAAGAGGAGGTCCCATCATTTGTGATCAATGGATTGAAGTAATTCCTCATAAACACCTCAATGGACGGATGAAACATTAGGTCATTCTTTGTACTTGGGTGGTCAAATGAATCAACGATTTTGATGGATGTTAATTTTATGAGTTTCTACATTGCTACTGTTAAGTGCCCCTAAATCAATATCGTTCACTCAGAGGAGACGTTGGATGAAAATCATTTTTCACAAAATTTATTGGCAAGTACAATGCTCCCCATTAAAATGTCAAACTGTGATGTATTAACTGATCACAAATCATAATATTACATTATATATTTATCAGAGCAACAATTTTGAATAATTCATATTTAAGAACTGTTTATTTCACTAGCTGTTGATAAAAAGTTTTCAGTATCCAAAATAGTGTCATGTGCTTTCCATTTCTGTTCTCCGCACCCCCTTTGATTGTTCTAAAACAATTTCCTAATTTTGCCAAACAAAGGAAACTCTTTTAATCAGGTTTTTATCATTTTTGATTTCAGGGATCAAAAGATAGAGTATATACCACTAGAAAAACTCTTCTTTGCTCTTGCTTCTATAGGTAATTCTTAATTTCACCTGATATAAACCAAACAACTGCTATGTACTTCCAGAAGAGGACCTTGGGCGACCGGAAACAGCAGCTTTTCTCTCCTTTAAGGACCCACTTCTTTTGGGTATTGATTCATCTGCAAAAGAAATTTTCTTTGGCCTATCTGTTGTCGCATCGTTGTCCTCTTTCTTCTTTTTCAATGACGACTTTCGGGTTTGTGTTTTCTCCCCAACTGAAAGGAGTTTTTGACCGTCGGTATCATCTGATTTTGGCAAATCTTGACGACTTTTAGATCTCCTACTACAGAGTTGATTTCGCTCAACATTTGACTTCGCCCTTGTACACTTCTCTAATGAACCTCTTCTTGATCTTGGTGACTTGTTCAATTCTGCTCCGAAAATGGCATTACTGTGGGTCTTTTCAAATGTCTGTCTCTCTTTCGATAGTTTTCGAATAAATTTTGGTGAAGTTTCAATTTCCTGTGAAATAATTTCATCAGGGGAGGTGTTTGACGTGATATGTAGTTCTCCAACATTGTCTCTGTGTTTGGACCTCGGGGTTTCCCCTCTTAAGTTGACTGTTGAACCACTTTGTGATGATGGATTGTTAACTTCAAACCTGTGGAGGTCGGATTTCGCGCGATAAATATTTTTCTGATGATTCATGTCAGTAATCGACTTCCGGGGTCTGCGAATGGAGGAAATGTATTCTGGGTCACCGACCCATAATGCATTGTCTCCTTCTTTGAAAGGGCTCTTCCCACCTTTTCTTGCAGCTATAGGAGCATGCAATTTATTAATAAATGATGCGGCAATAACTGTGGCTCGAAATTTTGAAGACTTGTTTGGCTGATCATTACTGTCAGATTTGTTGGTGACTCTTGGAGGACTGCCTGTCTCGTCTAAAATGTGCAAGATATATTATGTCTGGAGAATATGAACAAAAAGAAATATAGAGTCGAAATAAATCTATAAAAGATTAAGAAGAGAAAAAAGTGGTGAGGCGGTAACTAGTTTCAGAACAGTCCATTCATCTACAGTGAAATATATGGAGATAACGAACAGTATTCAAGCTCAAATGTCCATTAAACATTACAAAATAGGTGCAGAGCAAACACGGACCTCCAAAACATCAGAGGTTGGATCAGGTGCCATGGAGGAGTGAGCATCCCCTGCCGACAGGTCACACCCGCCGTGTGCTCCAGAAAAATCAGCTTTATTATTGTTATTTTTTCTGTATATGACAAACTATACATGTACATGCTTAACACATTGAATGAGATTAATTGGTTTCTTAATTAACGTTATATTTTAGACGTACTTGAAATATAATCGGCTACATTTATTACATATACATGTATATGCCGAATACAATGAAAGATAAATGTGAGTGAGATCTAGTAACATATACATGTATTTTATAATTTATAAGAAGACAAATAGGTGCAATAAAAAGAATCGAATGAAAAGGGGGGGGGGTTTCAGGAAAGAGAAATTACCCTCAAGCATAGGGCATGAACGCATTGTAAAACAGTTTTTGAAAGGTATAAAGTATCTGATCAATAAATGGTATCCTAAGTCAGGGGATAAAAATATCAAATCAGGTTACATAATATTTGTTACAAGTTTACTACAATAGCAGCAAAACCCTCAGGCAACAAGTAAAGATATCAACAGGATTGTATTCTACCCAGATGAATATAATTCATTATATGAAATGTAATTGACCTAGTACATAGTATTTTTACTAAGATTGTTGAATTGTATTCTTTAGATTATTTTCGTATAAAAAAGGTATTTTTTTGAAAAAAAAAAACTTGGAATGTATTGTTTAATAAAAAAGCTTATTCTGATTTTGTTATCAGTCGTTTTTTAATAATAAACAAAAGCTTACCCCTGGTTTTGTTTTTCAGTGGGGTGGGTGATCCGTATTTAGGTACGATGACCAGTGGATAAGGATTGACAACTTCATCCCGTTCACTAGACTCTTTATCAGGGTCACACATTGTACTCGTTTCAGCCTCTGCTAAAATATCAAATCAAAATTTCATTTTAAACTCAAGAAAACACAGATAATTTCCGTAAAATTAAACTTACGTATAATTCGGTGCCTATATTTTGAAAGTTTTGCTGAAAACGTTATCTTCCTAACAAACATTTTATTGTATGTATTCATGTATTCCTTAGAACTGCTTTCAGATCTAAATACTGTAGTTACTGTATTTTTTGTTTTAATTAAATTCGCAATCAAACGTAAGCTATTTTATAGGATTCTCCCATATGCATATTTAATGAATATAGAGGGCACCCAGTGCGTACATGTACTTTCTGGCAAAAATAAATCCTTTTTTCAGTGGACTCAAGCCGGGATTTTAAAAGACCAGTTTTTTTTTTTAAATAAAAAAATTTGTCTCAATTCATCTTCAAACTTTTAAAATTTATACTTAAAGCAATATGAGATGCAAGTTTGATGTCGGAAATTTTTGTTGCAATATTGTAATTAACTATTTCAATGGCAGAAAAAATACGTTTATAAACTTCTGTTGTTCATATTTGAGATGGAAGAACTATTTATAAGCTTTGATTAAAGCAAAATTACATTATTGTCGTCATGTACAATATTAACTTCTTATTATATAATACTATACATTCCATTGTACAGAAATCTTTCTTTTGTGAAAATTTATAAACTTTATTTTAGTCTAATTGATCATAAATTTTTAATTACATATAGATTTATCATTACAGCACGTTTTAACAGCAAAGTAAAATGCTAAAAAATGCAGCTCATATTGCTTTAAAAAAGACATGCAAGTCAAATACGTCTATTGGAGCGTATCATTAGATTACATATCGGCTAATTCTTTAAGCCTGTAGTCTTTAAATGAATCATTTGAATGAAAAAGAATAAAGGTCCTTACTGTGAACTGTAGAGTCTTCCTGTTCATCGTGCATTGTCTCTTGTTCCTGTTGTAGGCGGAGTAATATCTGCTTAATTTCATTTTCATCTCTGGAATGTTGACGAACAAAGTAACTTCTCTGTTTTTCAATAATTTTCTGTCTTTTTTCGCATTCTAGCTTTTCCACGCTATTTCTGATGGTCATTCCTCTCATGTTATGAGCCTCTAAAGGGGCATTAGGCTTAGAAATTTGGTGATCCATACCTTTTATCATTACTATCCCGTATAAACTCCTTCACTCTTATATGAAGCATACAGTCTTGGCAATTGTTAAATGTCAAGTTTTAATTTCATGCCCATTTGAAATCATTGATAATTTATCTCGAGAATAATAAATTAAACGTTATTTTTCTGAAATATATATATTTTTTCCTTTGACACAGTCTCAGGTATCCAAATTGAGACTCTTTGTTCATTTATAAACCCAAGTATTTCTGTATTGGACCTATATTCATCATGCGGTGACAAACAAAGGCTTGTTTTATTGTTGATGTAGGTTATTTATGAAGGTCTCCTTTTCTAACGATATTTACCTTCAAAATTACAAGCTTTTTCTGTACTCAAATTTCAATTTTAATGTTATATGAAATTCATTTGTGATCATGGGCAGATATAGTCCACATATAACTAACACAAATACACAAGATTGAAACTCAACATGCATTGTCATGAGGCGAAACGCAGAGGTAAATTAAATTTCCCATGCACAATAAATCGACTTGAAAAAATTCAACGTTCAATTAAACATTCTTATATACAGAATTACACATTCGGTATTTCGGTTACATGTTCCTAAAACAAATTCCATAAATTTTGACGTTCAACGCAATTTGAAAGCTGCAGATGAGATCATTTTTTCTATAATATATTCTCAGAGTACTAGTTATTCTTATTAAAGCGTTAGACAGCCTCCGGATTCACATAAAATTCCAAACTTCTGATTTCTTTTCAGAGAAATCAAAATTTTTAAATCAGCTTTAGGAACAAAATGTTTTCACTTCTTCAGTTGTTCTCTTGGTTTAACATTTCACCTTCACTGGTTCTCTTTAATTTGTCCTGTTAGGCAGTGCTCGGAAAGTGAAGTAGTTTCTGTCAACATTAAATGTCTTTATTGCATTCTCATTGATGAGGTAATTTCACCTCCTATAACACCCTTGTAGAGTGCACCAATAGAGGTTAACGTCTATACCACATTTGATACTTATACGGATATATTTATCCCGATCTTAAATCCAACATCGTCCAAACATCATTGTAAAACTCACTACTTCAAAATTCGAAAAATTCCTTTTCCCCCTTCAAATGCAGCAATTCTGACTGAGATGAAATACGGGGCCGATGTTTAGGCAAACATATTTAATATGTTTCGGCAAATAGAACCGTATTTAGAGATATTGATACGAAGAAACTTATGAATGTTATGAATATGTATATGAACATTAAATTCCCATCAATAAAACTTAGAGGGCTATGAGATAATGATAAAGTGACATTTAAATACTGTTATATTAAATCTGAAAATCCGCATACATTGTTCAGACACGGAGAAGAAAGTAGCAATTGTGTATCTGAAACACATAGTTGCCCTCCCCAAACGACCCTTGTTCAATGAAGGAGTTCGTACCGAGTTTGACCCGATATACCTTGTCCGGTTAGGTCAAAAACTTGATGTTCAAATTTTCTGCAAATTACTTCTCTAGAATACATAACCAAAACTAGAACGCCATATATATTTACTAAAAACAATATGATTGCTGATGACAATACCTTAAATAAGTATACTAAAATCCTGTATATAGCCTTAATTTCCAAGCAATTTTGTACTGCTGTTTTAACGATGGAATAAATCCATAAAAAATAATGCTGCAGTTAGTTTATATTCGGTAAGATTGTAAAAAATTGAGCGCCAATGCCTTTTCCCTGTAAAAGGCACACGTAATAAGTATAAAACAACACATATCTGACTCGAGAATATAAATTATCCTGAGAGTACACATTTGTTGAGCGATTTACCAATCATTTAAACAAAAACAGAAAAAATAAATATTATTTCAAAAGAACCTGTGGACATTCCTCTTATTTGAGGAAAACCTCGGTCGATTCCGTTACCTTCATTTCCAGGGGTAAGGAATCGGTCGAAGTTTGCCGATTGAGTCAAAACGCATATCACTTTGAAAAACTGCAACTACTCGGTGCTGTAGCTTAGACTTTCCCACGTCATATCTTTACTCCCCGAAAAAAAAGGGTCCAGGAAAGGGGGATGAACGCCTCAGTATATTATTTCCTCCCATGCACAAAGTCAGTACAGCGTTTCCCTTGTTTTCGGATTACATCAAACGGGTTCTTCAATCGTTTAATTTAATCTTGATCATGATCTATGAAAGTTGCTTTTGTTAGCTCTTTAAATGATCGAGTTTAACTGATCAAAGTATTTTTTCTGTCTTTTGAGTTGTAGGTGTCGTTAAAATTGTTGTTGTTTTTCACTTCTTTTACATTTTTATCTTCTTCTTGATCCAGACCCATTTCAATCCAAATTTGTACAAAGTAACCAGCAGTGAAGGGGGTTCAAAATTGATAATCCCCCCTTCCAAGTAAATTTAATGAAGAAAATGCAAAATAGAGTTCTCAGGAACCACTGGACAAGAAAAGATCAAATTTATTAGAGATATTCTTTACTTCGCGTATATATCAAAGTTTCTTCGAGCTATACCAACGGGGGAGGGAAGGGGTAGGAAAGGCCTCAATTGAGGATACTAGTTTTACATTGGAATATATAGGAGTTTTAAGAATTTGAAAAAAATCTTTTCAAAAGTATTTTGTGTGAAATCAATTCAATTACTGTGTCCATTAGAATTTGTGGGGGGGTCAATGTTTATGGGAAGGGAATATTAAGAAAACTAACTATAATTGTATTCGTTTATTTATTAATCAAGCAAATCAAACATTTGCAAATCTATTTTTTCCCTAAAATGTGTAGATATTCATAACATCCCATTTTCAATTATTCTCTTTTTTTCTTCAATATTAAGTTGTCCCCGTAGTCCTTAATACAGATGGATTAATGCAAAATAATTAGATATAGAAATTATAGTAATGAAACCAGAAATGGATAGATAGAATGGAATGAAATACTAGTGTGTGGAGATAACGAACAGTATTCGAGCTCAAAAGTCCATTAAACATTACGAAATAGGAGCAGAGCAAATACGGACCTCTAAGACATCAGAGGTGGGATCAGGTACCATGGAGGAGTGAGCATCCCCTGCTGACCGGTCACACCCGCCGTGTGCTCCTTGTCATGATCGGGAAATAACGGAAAAAATCCGTCGACAATTCAATGTGTAAATAATGGCCTAACAATTAGTATGTAAAAAAAAGTTAGTCAGCATTTGACTTAATGAAAGATTGTATTTGCTGACAAGGTCATTGTACCGACCATAGAACTTACGAAATGATGACTTTAAACGAGACTGCTGATATTCTTGTTTCATTAACTTGTTTGTCAATAATTTACCTCGATTTAGAAATTGTTTATACGTAGAGCATGCTCTGGCGTATCGAATCAACTGAGAGATATAAACTTCGTATGCAGGTGATAAGGGTATATTGCTGCATAAGTAAGGGAAGTTGACGATTGAAAAGTGAAAGTCATCACGTTTATCATAAAGAAGCGTACTGTAATTTAGGGGGATATTCGGTACTAGTGCACTCTTTGCTAAATTGGACCCCGAGTTGTTTCTTCCTAAGGGGAATTCTATGCCAGGTTCATTTTTCCGGGGCGGGGGAAGGGGGAGTCTATTCCAGACCTTAAATGTCGGGAGGAAAAACTATAATAATAATACTACACATTAAACTAGTCTATGCTACAGCAACGCGGTACCAACTGGGACAGTTTTTTAAGCACCCTTTTGATTTTGCGCGTGCCAAGACACCGAGGGTTGCAAAAAGATGAACTGTGTATTATATTATTAAAATACATTGATCATTGCAACATCCAGGCATGTATTGTGTTGACGTCGAGTCAATGTGAACAGACCAGAGATCGGGGTGGTAGTTGACCCAATGTGATAAGTGTGTTTAAACAAAGACATAGAGATAAGTGAATAATAGTACCAAATAGAATTATCTTTCTGACCCAACTACAGTATCTCATTGACAGTATTAGAAAAATTTTTTAAAAAAATAGTTTGGTGGCAGATAATGTTGGTGTTTAATGTGGCATGCAATTGGATTAAGGATAGAGATACTTGTATAGCCTTTTCTTACTGTACATGCACCACATGATGGTGTTGTACCTACTGACAAGTTTGCAAGATTTTTTTTTGATAAATGAACAACAGGATCTGGAATTCTTTCACTTGATAAATCAAACAAATTCAAATAAATTCAGATAGATTATAGAGTTTTGCGGCTTTGCGGGTTTTAGTGCCCCCCCCCCTTAAATATATACAGTGTACTAATAAATAAAAACATCCCTTATTCTAAATATTTTGTCAGAATAATCACAAAACTAGAAAACATGAAATAAACTAGAGGAACTGTAAGCACTACGCTCACAAAATGATACCCCCGCTCCCATATGAGTATAATGGCAAAGTCCATGTTTAAGTATGGAAACTCTAAATTTATATCTGTCCGATCGAAACGTAAAATAGGAGGTGCACAATGACACTATGTAATAAAGATTCTTTTAAAATTTATTTAGTGGTATAGGAGGAGTTGCAGGGATGGGGACCCCCAATTTTATAGGAAGAAAGACATTATTCATATTTTGCTATGTGAAACCCCAAATATGTATCTGATCGAAACGTAAAATAAGAGATGCACAATGCCATAATGCAATAAATATCAAAGTTTCATTAAATTGCATTTCGTGGTGTAAGAGGAGTTGTGGATAAGGGATGACTAGCCTCAAGTGTAACGAACGGACGTACGGACAGACCCCAATCATTATATCCCCCCACTTTTCAAGCGGGAGGGGGGTACAGTAATCCATAAATTTTCGTTGCCAGTAGTTATATACGCATATAAATTAAATGATTGAAACACACTATTTGATTTGCTGAAAAATGAGTTTATATATCGTATAACCTGTCATGCCTACATAATAATTTGACTTGTATATTAAATTTTGTACATATTAAAGCATTTTTGGACAAACTATCTAATTTTCTTTCTTAATATGGTAGAGAAAATCTAAATTATAAAGGAAATTTATTTAAAAGTTACCCAACTAATACTTGTATAACCTTGGTCTGAACAGTTAGTTTACTCTTATAAAGCGTAAACTGCCCCAACCAAGCTAATACTCACTGTCCCAAGATAATACTCAGATAACATGGGTAAACCTTTGTAGTTCATTCATTTTAATATATTTACATTTCTAATAACTTTCCCTTATAAGATTCTTTACAAATTTACAAATTGCGCGCTTCGTGTAATATGCTGGTGCAATGACAAAGGGCAAGAAGTGTCGTGGTTCATGTCCTCATGATTTATTATTTTTTTAAAAATTAAAGTCATTTCTTAAAATTATCACGATTGTACGAGTAACTTCCTTCCTGAAAAGAAATGTTGATATGACAGGAGTGGAGTCTCGTAGGTGAAGCACTTTAATAATGATGTTCATGTGCGGCCAGAACCGTCGCCATATTACTGGGAATAACACACAATTGTCTATTGCCATCAGGTAATCATTCTTTTGTACTTTAAATATACCATAAAATTCAGAAAAAAGGCAAAACCGACAGCGAATAAATCTTTAAAATTGTGAACAAATATTAACATGGCAATTGGCGTGTACTAATGACTGATAAATTTTCTTATTCCTAATTATAGTCAACGACAATTTTGAAGAATAAAATGGTAATTATTCTTGCTGGAAAAAAAGTCTTGGAAATAGCAAGGTTCATGAATATACATAGATTATGATGCAAAAAGAGGAAGAAGAGGAGCAAGGCTTGAGTGAAATATACGTAACTGCACAGACTGAAGCTGAAGGCCAATTATGGACTCCAAAGTTCACTGCATCAACACTTAATGAATCCACTTTCGGTTTGTACAACATACTATATATACTAATATATACTATACACATGTAATGACTTAATTGTACATGTTATAAGTAGATACGAATTAATTGCTAGAGAGGGGTACACTTCATGAACCCAAAGGATAAGGTAAGATATATAGATGGATAGATACATAGATAGATAGATGGATAGATAGATAGATGGATGGATGGAGAGAGAGAGAGAGAGAGATGTGTGTGTGTGTATGTGAGTGTGTGTTTTGTTAGAGTATTATATATGGATTGTAATATCGGCGAAGTAAAACATCTGTTCATATTAAAAAAAACACAAAATACACGCATAAGCACTAGTTGTACAACTTGTGCTATACAATTACTGTACTTATAGAGTAAGTATTTGTAAAATCATTTTTTGAAATTGATTTTTCCATACATACAAAAACTGTATACCAGTCGCTCATACATACCGCATATAATATCAGGTTAATTAATCATGCAATTATTTACAAGTTACGAAGCCTCTAGCTAAAATATAAATGTATCTGTTTAAGTTAAACTTTGTGCTATCTAAATGATTTTTTTTAATAAAACACACAGTGAACAGGTCAACAGAAGAAGATATGGAGCGAGGTTCGGACGTGGTAGACATAACTGTTAAGGCTGGTCATGTGCCAGAAAAGGAATCGATTTCAGAACTCAGCGCATCGCTTACAGATTCTGCTTCAGGTACAGTATTATAGTCTACCTTGATTCTGGCGAAAATTAAGCTGGAATCACTCTTTAATCGATATTTAAGCCCAAAAGTTAGATCAATAAATATTTTATTACATGCCAAAGTTGCATTATTGCATGTATACGGTACAAAGATTCAATAACTTATGAAACATTGATTTTTATTGCATCATTGATTCATAATCTTATATCATTTGCTGTTTTAAAAACAGAGTCAAAGAAACAAAGATTTGTTTTTCACTTTTAAGATTTTGAGGTGTCTTTGGAGTATCCGGAAGCTCAGTTCGCACTGACATGCTCGGTTTGTGATTCGCCATCAGAGCTTTTCTGTGAAGTTTGTAAAGTGCGTATTTGCAAACTCTGTGTCACAGAACATCTCAAGAATAAATCAAGAAAACACAATGTGGTCGCGTACGATGAACGATCTGGAAATAAGCCTTATTGCCATAAGCACCAGAACACAGAGAGTACATACAGCTGCAATAAATGTGCAGTGTGTATCTGCGACGACTGCACCAACACGTCTCACGTGCTACATGACAAAGTTCTTATAGAAGAACTGCTTGAGCGACAGACTACCAAACTGATGCAAAATTCGATCGAGCTAAAATCTGTTGTAAAACCTGCTTACCTTCAAAAGATAGAGAACATTAAAATGAAATTAAGCAATGCGGTGAAAATGTATGATGCCATCGATAAAGATATTTCTATATGCGGCGAAAAATTGCATCGAGAAGTTGACTTCGCCATAGAGTCTTTGAGGTCAGAGGCAAGAAAATTCAAAGACGACCATCTTACTGAACTTGAGCATGAGATCTTAGTTTTGGAGACCAGGCTAAAGGATGTAGAAGAAGCTCTGAAGAGAAGTGAAGATATTCTGTTGAGTCCTGGGGAATTATTAGAGTACTGTCCAAACATGAAACCGCTAAAGACAATGCCTGAAATGGCAAATTTCGAAATGCCTATTTTCACACCTGGCCAGGCACATATTACCAAGTCAGGTGTTGGTCAATTGTCCAGTTTAATAAAATCAGCGTGTCCATCTGTAGAAATCAAAAGAAAAACTCCGAAGAAATCCAAGAAATTAAAGAGAAAAGCTACCCTTGAAGTTTCTGTTGCTGTGGGGGAGAGATACGTGTACGATGTTACCTGTGCCTCAGAATCTTCTGTATGGATGTGTGGAGCAGGTCTCATTTACTACGACAATAACGTACGGCTGATTGAGAAAGACGGGAATAACACAGAGACTTTAGAATGCCCCATGAATCCAAAATATATTGCCTTGAAGTCTCCGGGGTGTGTCCTCTTTAGTGACCATACCGACAACACTGTCAAACTCTGGTCACGAGAAGTACAGATGGTTTTCATCAAGACTGAGGACTGGACCCCGAAAGGACTGGTGGTCACTCTATCAAGTGACGTCATTGTCTGCCAATATAAGAAAACTGAGGCAGCTGCGGCACTGTCAAGAGTCGTGAGATATGATGAAAAAGGCTCAGAGATTCGAAAAATGGAATTCGATAGAGAGAAACGGATATTTCGGAATGCTGTCTTCGTTGCAGAAAACAGAAACTTTGATATCTGTGTATCCGATGAAGATAAACATTCAGTTGTCGTAATGGACAAACTTGGCAAATTACAGTTTGTCTACAAAGGCAACATCAAAACTGGCAAGTATCAAAGTTTTAACCCCAGGGGTATCAGCACGGACAGCCAGTGCAATATTCTGGTCTCGGACTACTTGAATTATACAATCCACGTCATCGATCAGCACGGATCCTTCCTGAGCTACTTGCTGAGAAAGGAAGTGAAGTTTCCCATGGGTCTCTCTGTCGACAAAAACGATAAAGTTTGGGTGGGCGAATATTCAAATGGAACAATAAGTGTCATTGAATATTTGGCGTAGAAAGCCTTGAGTAGATTTTTGTTGAAGAGACATAGACAACTGTTTTGAAGTATTGAAAAGGTTACGGTTTCATATCTAATTCCATATTTTTTTTTATAAATATTATAATTTTTAAATATATGTCTCAACTCTGTTTATAAGTAAAGTAAGATTTGTTTATAAATAAAAATAACACCTGGTCAGGAATAAGGAAGCTTTTTTATCTTCGAGGAAGGAAAAGGTTTGGAACTCTTGTATTACATGTACCACATGAAACCCCATATATATATATATATATATATATATATATATATATATATATATATATATATATATATATATATATATATATATATACCGACACAAAATACATGAGGTTGAATACTAAGAGCCCTTTATTGATAAGATTCGTATATATTAAGTTAGTTTTAGATAGAAGTGCTATCCTGTTCTCTAGGTACCTGTGATAAAAACAAATTATTTTGCAAAAGTGTTTGATAAGAGATGAATCCTTTTGAAGGAGATGAGTGAATATCAAATGACAATTTAGAAGGCCTTCATTGAAGAGTATAATTATGATTAATAATCACATTATATCCATTGCTAGGTCATGTGTGACACGTAGGTCATCCGTTTCTGCATGTATCTTATTAATGACCCTCTCTACACTGCATGCTAAATAGTTCTAATTCTATGGTATTTCATGCAGTGAGAGTGATCTGCCCTTAGATCTAAAATTAAATAAAATGAAATCTACAGCATATTACTCTATATGTAATCTATTTTTAGCAATTTATTAGGCCAAGAAAAATTAATTGAACACTTTATTTGCATGCATTTTCCCTCATTTACATAAGTGACAGTGATTTGTGTTCATCAAATACTATGTTGTCTTTGAATTTTTTTCCTGAGGATAAATGGAGGTTCCCTATGTTGAAAAGGAAATACATAGTATTTACACCTCTACATGGTAATGTTTTCTCAACGTCCAAAAAATATTTTTCATTAGTGAATAGAGGGTCCTTAAGGTCGTTCATATGATTTTGAACAATTTAGAAACTTGATTGAAAATTAACCAATACAGAATGAATTAAATTATCTTTGGGTTAACAAAACTGACCCTCACAAATTTTGATATACCTAAATCTGTTTGAGTTTTGTATAAGTAGAGGTAAAATCTACAAAACAATGCTCTGTGAAAAAGCAATCTCAAAATTTGCTTTAGGCATATTTCATTCATTTTCGTAGGAATCCATTTCGTGGATTTGGTAGCCCCCCCCCCCCCCCACTCCTCAAAAACAAACAAACAAAACTAACCAAACACACAAAACAAAGCCAAAATAATCATTGATATGTAAAGAAAATGTAAAGAAAATTGGCGAACAAATCGAGAGAAAAATGCCTGTGGTTCAACAAATAAAAAAAATGAAAAAAATAAATTTCAATGATCAAAATTTCTTTGATATTTTAATAAGCTTTAATGTATACTTTAGGTAAAATCTCCACAATATTCAACACTCTCACAAGTATTGAATTTATTTGTCTATGGAATAGCATGTACACACACACGTAGAACAAACATGATCATTTCCTGACACGTAGCAATGTGAGGGGGGGGGGGGAGGGGGCTGCATCGGTACATTCATATCACAAAAACGTGGAGCAAAGTACATTAAAACTACACTTTTATAACGCAATATTTATATCTTTTTGAGAAATGTTTGAATGAGAAATATTTGAATTCCAGTTATTCATGGGTTTTATCATAAACACGATTTAAATGCCACTTCCTGTTATGAGTTGTCTCTTGATTAACGTATGCAGACGTATGTGTCACTCTATAAGAGAAAAAAAAGAAAAATAACTAATTCTCAAAAACATTTTTTTACATGTTGATTATCTCCCCTTTTCACTTTAAAATTAGAACATACAACTGGCCATGAAAATATTTTTAATTATTTATGAAAAGTAACTAGTTTTGTTGAATTTGAATTAAAATATATGCATAACTGTAATACATTTTCTGATTTTCTTTTTATTTCACAGAAAATATTAGCAATTTTCCTATTTATAGATAAATTTCAGTCATATTATGTAGAAAATAGTGTCACTGTTGCCATGGAAGCCAGAAACTCTATAGACAAAATCTATTTTATTTTTTGAAGTATCTAAGCATACTCTACAAATGTGTAAAATTAAAAAAAAAAAAATCGGAAACCCCATATGCGATTTTTCTATAAAGTGTGCATGACATTTTTGTCAAATTTACCTGTATAGGTATGTAATTTTTTACTTACTGATAATTGTCTAATGATATGATTTTACATTCTCTGCGAAACCACCAAGGAACTACCAACTAAAGGTCGGCCTCCGACATCTTCAAAATTTGGGAATGCAGGTATCCACGATAGAATAAACAGAATCTGAATAATATTCAATCGGAATGCATGAACTGAAAAGAAGTATGGACAAAATAAGGAAAGAATTGAAACTTTGTCAGGAAGATCTCAATTATAAGACAAATGCTACATACAGATGGTCCCCGCGAAAACAAGGGAGGGAACGTGAAAGCAAACGATAGACCCAAAACGGCTTTTACAGCACACGATAATGCATTTTGTTAATTGAAAGACGTGTAATAGTGGTGGTATACTTTTGAAAAACTGCATGGAAAAAGTTTTACATGGTTTGCATGACGTACTTGGTTGATATAATTGTTATTGAAAATTATTTGGAAGATAAAATTGAAAATTCATCACTTGTTTTTGAACGGATGAGAAGTGCAGATTTGTACTAGTATCTCGACCCTGAAAAGCGCAACTGTTTCCAAAGGAAGTGAAATTTCTGGAACATGTTGTGAATGATAATCGGTGTTTCTACAGATCCAGATAAAACCAATGTAATTAAGAGGGGTCAACACTGATTAGTTTGACTGAGGTTAGAAGTTTTCTAGGACTGTTTTCAGATTATAGAAAGTTTATAAGAAACTTTGCTTCCATTGCAAGGCCATTGCATAAGTTGACAGAAAAGGGAAGAAAATTTGTTTGGACTAACGAGTGGAATTTAAAAATTTAAAACCTTAAAAGAACTATCCT
The DNA here is from genome assembly GCF_033153115.1 of Saccostrea echinata. NCBI lineage: Eukaryota > Metazoa > Mollusca > Bivalvia > Ostreida > Ostreidae > Saccostrea > Saccostrea echinata. The sequence goes on from NW_026889750.1 coordinate 27,542,358, forward strand.
TTCTCCAATAGTAGCATTATAAAACAGTACAGATTTATTTATTTTAGACACCGATGCAGGGGATACCCATGTTGGGAAGATAAGTGATGACGATGATGTTAATGGTGATATCTGTGATTTAAATAGTACTGGGTCTTTTGCCGAGTAGTGATGGTGTGTCTGTCTACTAGTATACGTGCACCTAAAGAGAAAATGATGTGAGATATTAGAAACTGCGCAAAGCGAAATTATAAAGTGCTTTCTTAATACAGTGATGGATATTGATATTATATTCTATGCAGTCATATATTTAATTAATTCACTTAATTTTCATGTAAAAAAAATCTTGTTGCAATGTTTGTTAGAAATTTAAATCTGAGAGTCTTTATGCAGCAAATGGATATGCCCAAGAACAGAACAGTGGGTTCGACTATCGTTATGAGGAGTGCAGTGTTAGTTATCATGAAGAGACCAAGAACATGGACAATGTATTATGATATTCTTAAGGAAACTAGACAAAGAAGGAATTAAATGGGATAAAAACATCCTATGCAAATTACTTAAGTTTTGCTCAGAAGACCAATGTTCTCCAGATTACGGAGGAGGTCGAGATCACCGTTGGGGAGTTCCAACAAAGAATCGCTTAGCAAGGACTGAAAAAATTTCCACTGAGGTTGACAATCAGTTTGTAAAAGAACTCAGTGTAATGAAACGGCTGTAGACAATGCAGAAAAACATGGTTTAACTGGACATTGGATTCTACATACAATAACGTCTATTCCATCCGTCCAAGTTGGCAAAATTGGCACAAATCAAACCTTCTCATGGAATTATTCGATGTAATTCTTGGGTCGAGATCCTAGGCAATATGTTGTGATTTGAAGTATCTTAGAGACAAGTTTCGATCCTGACCCTTCTCAGTGAGGAATGATGTTTAAATCGAGTTTTATGAAACGATTCTGTTCATGTCAAACTTGTTATTTGTCAATAAATATAATAGGTAGATCCAACCTACTTTACCACCAGAAATAAAACACACATAATAGCAATACTTTCAACAAATATGGAATTCTATCTTCCTCAACCATCCATTTGTTCTTATTCTTAGAATTTTCACACTGCTTTGGCCAGAGAAGATATGTTTTAGCTAAAAGCTCAAGCGAGCTTTTCTGGTCACCTGTTGTCATCAGAGGTGTGGCCAGGTGCCAAGTAGGAGTAAGCATTCCCTACCGACTGGTCACACACACCACACCGTGTACTCCTTGTCATGATCGGGCAAAAGGAAAAATCCGTAGACAATTCGGGTTGATAATGATGGTCTAACAACGTATGTCAACAGTCGAGTTAACGATAGATTGTATTTGCTAACAATGACATTATATCGACCATAGACATTCCGAATGTTGACTTAACGAAACTGTTGATATCTTTGTATCATAAATTTATTTTAGGAATGACTCTAATTCTTGGCCAAATTATTCGAGTATAACCTGGTTTGGGTCAGTTTACGCTTTATAATCCGCGAAGCGGATTATAAAACAGCGTAAACTGACCCAAACCAGGTTATACTCGAATAATTTGGCCAAGAATTAGAGTCATTCCTTATAATTTAATTTTAAAATCATTAAACAACTGTGGTTGTAAAATTTCGTTGCCTTTTATTAGTTCAAATTTGCCGCTCAATAATACAACCGTAGTAACGGAAGTGATGGGAAGCGAGGGGAGGTAAAAACTGATACATAGTCCTAGCAGCCATGTTGTTTGATTACATGTTGTAAGATCCGATTTACTGTTCGAAGTAAAAGGTACATTTATTAAATCTGGAATTTTCCATGAATCCCGAGGACTAGAAATGAGATGATTGCATGGATACAGACGATTCAGCTAGTTGTCAAGGGGGTGCGTCCCCATACCAAACCAGGTTATACAGAAATAATTTGTGTTCCTTTTTGGATATTAACCAATCAGAGGCTAGAATACAAACAAAATTAAATTATTTATTAATAGCTTGCCTCGTTTTAGAAACTGTTCGTACGTAGAACATGCTTTTGCATATTGAATGAAATGGGAGACATAAACTCCAAATGCAGGTGATAATGGTATATTGTTGCAGAAATAAAGGAAGTTGAAGATTGAAACGTTGAAGTCATCAAGTTTATTATGAAGTTTTGTTATTAGTTTGCAATTTATGTCTTTCTCTAGTAAAATATCAAAATATGAAACAGATGTGTCGGACTCCTCAGTGTCTTTTATTTTGAGTTCAAACAGATATATCGAATCAAGGTAGGAATGAAAATGAATATTGTTAATTGATAAAACGTCGTCGATATATCTAGATGTCGAATAGAAGGCGACATCAAGCGATTTATTTTTCTTTTCAGGTAAAAGTTTTTGAAGAAATTTTGCTTCATTTGAATACAAAAATAGGTTTGCTAATAACGGGGCGCAATTCGTAGTTTTGGTACCCATGATAATTCCAAAAGATTATTGGAAGACGAGATCTCCAAAAACAACATATATATTGTCAATCAGAAACTCAAACATCTTTTTAATATCAATTTCGGAGTACTTGTACAATCAGAATATTTTTAACAAAATAATTTTGCAAATGACCAATGACAAGGTAGGTAAATTTACGAGTTCCATTTTTATTGAAAAAGAGTTGTCTATGACGTCAAAAAGCCTGGTCTTTAATTTATCGAGGGAAATGGGTGTATAAAGTCTTGAAAAGTTTTAACGTATATCCACATCTGATTAACACCACTTCTCGAATATGTTATTGCACAGTACTTCTGAAGTTTCTTCTTCACTGCCGGTAATGTTTTGGTGAGAAGTAAAGAAAGAGGCTTGGTAGAACTTCTACTAAAACACGATATGTATCCTTGCTTGTAAAGGTTTTTATGTAGTTCAGGAATCCATTATATAGATATAATAATTCAAATTCGATTTGACTGTTCGGAATATTGAATATAGTTAAAACTGACATGATTTTGAAGAATTTCCTCTCTAAATATAAGATGGATTTCCACTTGGAGAATTAAATCCATGTTACTCTAAAATACGATTATGATAAAGAGCCAATGTTGTTACCTGCTTTGTCAGATGGAACCAATATACATGTATATTGATCGTATAATCTATCTACATTTTAATTCTTTTTTCACTTCTGAATTATTGAATATACAGAAGGGTAGATGGTTATCAAATTCCCTTCTACTGATTAATGCAAGATTTCAACATCCATTTGATACTTTTAATCCATTCTGACAAGATTTCCTTTTTCATATTTGGTCCAGTGCTTGGCCTATTCTTAGAATTCATAATATTTATAAAGTTGAAGGATCGGGGTTCCCTAAATTTTGTCCCTTTCAAAATAAATGATTTAATGTCCTCATTATTACCTAATTGTCTGTGAAAATAGCTTGGGTGCCCCCTCTTGGTCCCAAATATTCCTTAAGAAAATTGAATTCAAAAACTTATACATGAGAAGAAGAAAACACTTGCTATTGGTCTGAACTCGATTTAGATATATCGACAATGTATTATCAATTAATTAACAATAGTAAATTCCATTCATATGTCGACTCGATACATCCCAGAGAACTTGAAATAAAGTTTACCACAGAGTCTGGCACATCTGTTTCACATCTGTTTCATATTTGGATATTTTAAGATGTTAATTTTAACCTGACAACAAAACTTTATGATAAACGATATGACTTCAACTTTTCTATCGTCAACTTCCTTTACTTAAGTAGCAATATACCCTTTTCACCTGCATATGGGGTTTATGTCTCCCAGTTGATTCGATATGCAAAAGCATGTTCTACGTACGAAAAATTTCTTAAACGAGACAAACTATTGACAAACAAGTTGATTAAACAAGAATTTCAATAGTCTCGTTTAAAGTCATCTAAAAGTTCCTTGGAGTTTTTAAGTATCTACATTTGATTTACATCACTTCTCGAATACAATGTATATTGTTGTACACTTCTCCTGAAGTTTCTCCTTCACTGTTGTTAATATTAATATTTCAGTGAAGAGTAAAGAACAAGGCTTGGTAGAACATTTACTGGAACCCGCTATATATATTTGTTTGTAAGAATTTTTATGAAGTTAAGAATACAGTATAGGTATGGTAATTCAAATTCATTTTGATTGTTGGGAATATTAAAACTGACATATGATTTTGAAGAATTTCCTCCTTAGAAAGGGAGCTATGGGTATATATTACCACTTGCAGAATTAGATAAAAGATATAAACTGATACTAAATCACGTGATCCAGAGGATCAGGGTCAGGATCCAGGTTCATTCCATTAAATACTAGTATTTAATTCATGTTCTTCAGCATTATGTAGGTCTCTGCACTAAATGATTATTTTTAATTTCAAAACACGACATCAGGTTTTTGGTTTTCGTAACGTTATACTACATAGTCATGTTATCAAAAGATCTATTTGGTAGAGAATTGAACCTGAATTAAGACTGTGACTGTATTCAAATGCAAGCAAATTATAATGATTTAATTAATTCTATGATTAAAGATTAAATAACTTAATGAGATCTTAGTAACATGGTTTATATGTTAATTGTTATTCATTTATTTTAAAAAGCTTTAGCATCCCATGTGTACACGTATGCGCTAAATATGTGAGGCAGAGAGTTTATAGGCCTATATTTCGTACCTCCCACTCATCCACCCTCCCTCCCCCCGGAACCATGATTTGTGCTGTAAATGAGTATGTTTGCATATAAACATGACATGACATGCCTTGTTGTTCTTGGGAAAATTTTCCCTTTATATACTAATATAATGTTCGAAGCTCAGGCGAGCTAAAAAAAAGAATACATCTTTATTGATACAGACACACGGTGTCAATGTCATAGAATATTGCCAGGGGTATAAATGGAGAAGTGGTTCCAAGACATGTGTCTGTAAAAATATTAAAAATTAAAAAGAAATACAAAATACCCCCCAGCAATCAAAACAAGAGGCCCAAGGGCCTTAACGATCACATGAGCGAGTATATTTTGTTTGTTTGTTTTTTGTTTAACGTCCCTCTCGAGAATTTTTCACTCATATGGAGATACCACTACTTGCCAGTGGAGGGCTGCAAATTATACCTATACTCGGTACTCAAGGGCCATTGAGCAGTGAGGGATCTTTTTCGTGCCAACACTTACTTCGACATGGGACCTCAATTTATACGGTCTCATCCGAGGGACCGATCTCCACGTCCCACAGTGGATTCGAACCCGCGACGTAAGGATCAGCTCCTTACTCCGCGACTCTAAAGCAGACGCTCTAACCACTGCGCCAGAGTGAGTATAAAAAACCCTCTAAAGAATCCATGGAATAGTAAATAATTATACGATAACACAAAAATAAAACTGAAATGCAAAAACAAGAGATAAAGGATAATCAATGATCAACAAAATAGTTAGTCTGGTAATAAGCAACAACTCGGAAACTTGCCTGTATATGCCAGTGCTATCTACACTCTATCACTATCACCAAGCATAACAAGACAATCGTGCTTAAGCATAAAACGCAATATTCAAAGAAAACATCCATTTCTTGGTCTTTGAATACTACGAGTATAGTAATATTTAATGTACATATATAAGGTATTTGTGTCGATTTTTATTCCATAGGCGTCGGAACCGGGGGGCTCGGATGGTGGGGGGTCACCCCCCCCCCCACTTTTTGGCAAAGATAGACATAATATAGGCATTGAAAAATGGGGCTTACCTTTTTATGTTGGTTTAGCCCCCCCCCCCCCTCTTTCAATTAGCCACCCCACTTTCAATTTGCTTCCGACGCCTATGTATTCATTTATTATTTACAAGTCTACCTGCCTAAAAAGGCTTTGAAAGTACGTTTTATATTATATATTTAAAATCCTTGTAGTAAAATTCTATTATACAACTCCATGCGCGGATCTAGAGGGGGGAAGTCGGGGGGGGGGAGGCTCCTGACCCCCCCCCCCTGGAATTTGCAGAGTTATTAATAGTATATACTGAAGTGAATGATTAATGACTTTGGACCCCTCCTAGAAAACGTGGACCCCACAATCAGCACCATGAAATAGGTTTTTTCACGCTGGGGAAATGGATATTAGGGGTTTTTTTTTGCTTGTCAAGAAATTTCTGGGTAGGAATTTTTTATTGATTGGGGTGGACCCCACCCCCCTTTGTGATAAATTCCTGGATCCGCGCCTGAAATCCATTAAGAAACATTGATTAATTTTATCATAAACGAATAACAAAGGAAATAACTTCTCTTAAAGAAGAGAAAATATACCCATAAAGGATCATAATATGGTCCCACCCTAACTCCAGACCCCTTCACCCAGAGGCCATGAATTTCTCAATTTTGGAAAAATCATTCTAAATCATCAAAAACATAGACTTAGTCTGCTAAATATCCAGGTGCTGAGAAGAAGATTTACTAAGAATTAATGTGCATTGTATTTTCACTTCATGATCAAAAGAGCCCAACCTAGCTGCAGAACTGTAGCATTATGGTTTTATGTTTTAGTCTTTGATAATAATGCTACAGATCCCGTAATGCAAATATCATGCAATTTACAGCGCAAGATTTTCTGTGCACTTTGGGGAAGTATTTCGCCACTTTCCAGCTAACCCCAACCCTGACCCTGGGGTCATGAATTTTACAATTCTGGAAGAGGCACTCTTGCTCATTACAACCATGTACTCAGTTTTGTCTGCTAAATACCAAGCAGCAGAGAAGATTTTCAAAGAAATAATGCATTTTCACTAAATGATCAATAGAGGCCTGTCATAACTCCAGAACCCCTCACCCAGGGGACATGAATTTCACAATTTTGGAAGAAACATTCTTATTGATTATTATCATGCACTTACCGGGTAGTTTTTATTCTCAATACCCAGGAGCAGAGAAGATTTTCCAAGAATTAATGCATTTTCACTATATATGACCAATAGAGCCCTGTCCTAACACCAGCACCCTGACCCTGGGGCCACAAATCTCACAATTTTGGAAGAGGCACTATTGCTCACAATATCTATGCACATAGTTTGTCTTCTTTTAAATATATAGGCAGAGCGAAGATGATTTTTGAAGAAATAATGCATTTTCACTATTCTAATGCCAGAAATCCTAACCCTGGGGCCATGATTTCCACAATTTTGGTATAGGACTCCATGCTTATTACAATCATGCCAACATTTCAGCAGGAGTAAAAAAAAGAAGTGAGCAATATAAAGGTTTGTCCTTTGCACCTTTTGCAATTACCTAAGAGGGAGATGTTTACCCATTACAAAGTTGACATGAAATACCAGATAGAACCAAGGATAGAGGGACATGTACATGTGTGAAATAGAAAATTCCTCAGTCACAGTAAAAGACTGTCTCTAAAATGATTACTGGTACCAGCTCTGCTGCAAACAATTTATGATATTTGGCAATGACCTAAATGAAATGGAAGTTATTCAAGTTGTTTCCCTTATCATCTAGCCCTCTCTGTCATTATTTTTCTAATTTTAAAACAATTCTTGAATTCAAAAATTGTAATAAAAAAATTGTTCTCAATTTTTTATTCATAAAAAAGGCATATTTAAACAAATCAAAATAGAAGTAGATTCAATTCACTACAACATTAACTGATACAAAATGCATGATGAAGTCATGCTAAAGTTAAATACATGAAAATGCTCAGATGACTATGCTCAAATATTATCATTCTTGTCAAAATTAAAATAAAATATGGATTAGTAGGGAAAAAAAAAACAAAAAAAGTAATAAATAAATTTTTAAAGTCATGTTAAAGAATAATTGTACATACATATGTACTTTTCTTAAGTATGAACCAGATTATATTTTACGTATACATGTCAGATCTCTCAATTTTTTTGACTTCACTTCTCTGGGATTGGTTCTTTTTTGGCTACAGAATAATCAGCATCTGCCATTTTTTACAGTCCAAGGCATTATATGGTGTTTTTGAAGGATCTTCATTATACACAGAATCCATTAGTACATTGTATTAATCCAGCCTTTGCTAGCAGCTGAATTTATGATCACATACAGATTGCAACTGTTAAATTCATGAACTTGTTAATATTTTACAGCTTTTAAAAGATGAAAAACAAAAATTTTGACTAGGTTTTTATCTTTATCTTACATGCACACTGCTTCAGAAAACTGCATAAGATGCCAAACACAGGGAATTCTGAACTGGAATATTCTAACAAACCAGGAAGATAAAAAAATTCACTTCCACAATCATAGTTTAAAGATTCCTTACCAGCTAAGAAATAATTAAAAAAAAAAAGAAACATGAATACTGTACTTCAATAAAACCTCACGATGACGTGCCCATTTATCAGAAAAAATAATTTTAAAAATAATTATATATATTAATACATTGTTTAATCTGACATTAGTTTTATACAGTTTAAATGCATATACTTATTAATACTATTAAGACTTTTTTTTTACTTTAGAAGTAAACAAAACAAAAAGTCCAAAAATCATTCTTGAAAAAAAAGAAAACACATTTAACTATAAAAATACATACTCCTTTCTCTCGATACCACCTGTTAATTGTACAGTAGAAAAATGGTGGCAACATCATACAGGTATTCACTAACTTAAATATCAGTTCATGTGTGCCATCTTATCTGTGTGAACAACACATGCTCATAGTCATATGCTTATTGTAGGTTTCTTTATGAAAATATGTAAGTCACTGAATGGAAGGCTGAAAATTTGTGCATATGGATTAAATGTGCAATGTAGACTGGATCTAATTGATAAATTCCACATCTAACAAAAAATTGTTCATTAATCTCTAATAGGGCAAGTTGTAGATAACAATAGAAAATGATCAAAAAAACAATTTTGTTCTGATATTTGAATTACACCATTTTTTTGTTCATTATCTTTAAAACTCATTTGATGTCATAGAAAATACTAATATGCTTATTTTAATTGCACAACAAAGTGACATAAAAATTGTGATGCTTTCCCCATAAAAAAGGTACTAGCAATATATACATGAACAGTTTTCCATAATTCAAGAAAAAAGATATTAAAGTATATCAGATAGTACAGAAAAAAAAAACACACTTATATCTAAGTGCCAGGTACAAACAATTTTGATTAGTTAAAAATGTACATTAATTCATTACATCCAATAAGTTCAAATACTTGAAACTACAGTGAATGAGAAATCACTTCGCTGCAAGTGTGAATTTATTATAAGCATGTTCCCTGTAATAGTGTTTTACTGTATTGTTATCAAGATACAATTGCACTGATTCAGTGGCTATATGTACATGTAATACTTCCTTTCAAGATAAGTGTTTACCCTGGCTATCTATAAAGAAATAGCTGGTACATAAACACATTTTTTAATATATACATCCACATCAGTTCATTAATTGGCAAGCTAATGGCCTAATGCCATAACAAGACTAAACTTCTGTTACCCTTTACATGTGCAGACCTTTGAATTTTCACAGAGAAAAAAATTCACACTATATAAAATTCCATGTAAAAACAAAAATAATGGAAAATTTCTCAACAAAGTGAAAACAACAATTATAACAACTGTCATATCGCTCTTGTAAAAATAGTCTGTGAAGTGAGACAACTTCATGTTGAAAGACACTTGTTCCCTGGGGTAGTGAGATGTACCGTTTCGCTGGCTACGAGCCACTTCCATTGTTGGATTTTTCAGACTCTGACTTGCTTGTCTGAGCTTTATCTTCATCTACAAACAATAAAAAATTGATTACTTTCTGCATAATTTATGAAGTATGTGGAAATTGTTTGACAGACATGCATTCATCACATGCAGATTAAATAACTGATGATGAATTATGCACAAGTCTACCAGGACTGTTGTTTAAATGACAGCAGGATCACATATTCCCCCACTGCTTCAGGTTCCTCTAACAACATAAAGCACTTCAATGACAGTGTTAAATAATAATAATATGTAATTTCTGTACAAGCAGGGGGTCGTTTTCCATGAATTTCCATTAATTAAATAAAACATTTTACAGAGTCGCTATAGTAAAATTGCCTCAATCAATCCATTCATCATGCAGTTTTTGCAATAATAGACACGGAATGCAATGCAATCCAGGTGTATATAGGGTATATTGGCGCCAACACTTCAAACGCTAGCAGACACTAGGTAATTATTTTAGACCGGATATTGTCAACGAAGAATGCAAAGAACTTCTGCTGATTTTAATACAGTTTCTGTGTTATGGGATGGGTGTATGTAATTGATTTAACACTAAGACAATCAATAGTCATTAAACCTTGAAAAACTACAGTTTTTACCATTTTTATTGTCACTTTTTCATTATGGTTTCATGTTTATAAACGTCATTAAGTGACAACTGAGTAAATGTTAGGATAGTAACACTCTTTGGAGACAAATGTCAAAGCTTGGTTGAGAAATTACATGGCTTTTGATTTTCTAAATTGTCATGGGCTAAATTGCATCATTCTGACTGCAAGAAACTGTTTTTCTAAAATAGAATGTTGTCCTGCATGTATCAGATCTAATTCACAGGAAAATTTCATTGATTAAAGTCTGAACAAGAGAGAATCAATATGTTTAGGTATTAGATAACAATGTAAATATTTTCTAAAATCTATTTCAAATTTAATTTAAAAAAAAGATATCAAATAGCCCACTGCACTCTTTATAGGCAAATCAAATAGAGATAGGTACCAACAGATACATATATCTTACAGATATTTGTAACAGATACAACACATATCAATAGACTCACAATGGCTGCTCAAAACCAATAATCAGATAATGCATTTGTTTACAAAGTAATCTTTCACTATGCCATTCTGAATGTTAAGGAGGAATATCTGTAGGTAGGTAACAACCTACTACACCAACATGACCAAGGAAATGCACAACTTGATAGATTTAAAATTGAACTATCAGCATTACATGTAAATGAAACATTTTTCCTTCACAGCCAGATAGATTATATTTTATCCATTAACAAATACATATATTTGTGACCCTTAAGAACATTCTCTGAAGCATAGTGATTGAATTTGAAGTTCTTAACTTCTTTAGCTTTACAAAATTAAGGTAAAAAAGAAACTAACAGTGATGTATTTTAGAATACAGAAAAAATATGCATTTTACATCCAAAACTTATCACTGAGCAATGTTAATATGCTTCTAGCATCTTTGTTTTGGGGTATACTGAAGTAAGAGCCACATTTTAGCACACATTAATCAGGAAGCAGGTTTCATATACGTCCCTCTCAGTTATCTCCCCTAACATCTCAGTTATCTCCCCTATCTTTCTATTTATTAACATTTAGTTTTGGTAGCTTTGTAAATTTTTGTATTCTTAGTCAAACTGGTTCTTTTACCCATGAGTACTTTCACTCTATACTCCCACATAAATAGCTTCAGCTGAGGAATGTCATCGTCGCAAGCCACGGGTTTTGTGTCCATTCTATTTCCACAAACCCTGGCTGTCTCCTACAAATTTCTCTTGTTCTCATGAATATTAATAACATACATTCAACCAATGGAATAACATCTGACGCTTCAAGTCAGAACCAATGAAAATGATCAGTCTATCTTGTATTTGGATGTAACCATAACCACGAGCTGTACATCAACTTCGGTTCAAATTTCCTTTCTTAACAAGCAATGCTATTCAGCGTTCTCACACAACGTCTACACTCGAAACCCTGTATTTTAATGTAAAACCTTGTAAGTATTTTAAAATATACGTTACTCACCTCTGTTCTTCAGGATCTATCGTATTTTTTTCAATAAATCTGCCATGCATAGCAAACATAATTTCATTATGGGCGCCGCCATTTAAGCTTACCAAAAATTGCTACAGAGTGATTTCATTGGTCAAGGTAAATCTGGCGTCACTTAATAAATATTCAAGAACGAGAGAATTTGGTAGGAGGCAGCCACAGGTTTGTGGAAATAGAATGGACACAAAACCCGTGGCTTGCGACGATGGGGGAATGTCTGATTAATGCGACATTCGTAAAATGTGTTTAAGGTGGCTTATGTCTTTGGTTTTCCCACAGTGATTCTCAAGTCCTTATTTTACTTATTCACGAATTGGTCCAGAAAATATTTTTTTCTCGGAGAAGTGAAACAAAGAATACCCTAACAGATAATTTCCTTTACCTGAACACTTGAGTCCTGACATGTCCAGATCTAGTCCTGCTGTACTGGTAGATGCACACTTGGAATCCAAGATGTCTGCCATAGCATTCCGTCTTCCTGTTCTTCCAGAGCTTATAAACTCCTCCAGACTGTTTGGCACTTCCACCTCCGCCATAATATCTGAAAAATCACTTTCCATTTATATTGTGTGCAAGTTTCATGTATATATTCCTGACTTTTTCAATCATTCCATCAGCTATGTGATGGAAAATACCAAAAGAGGAAAAAAAGGTGAAAATATGAATATTGTTAAATTTATAAACAAGTTAATGATTTGTAGATGACTTTGAAAATTAGATTCAAAAGCCACAATCTTTTCGGAGTAACAGTGTACAATGCAAAATAAGGAGGTCCATATGTTACAGTTTTCTAAACAAGACTTTGTTGGTCGGCTGATTATTATAATGTAGATAATTAAGGCCTTCAATGCCAGGAAATTAGGACAAGTGGGTACTAAATGGTATGGAATTCTCAATTTCTCCTTGACATCATGCCATTAGCAATCATTTGTACACCATGCTAAATACTATTCACAAAATGGTCATCTAGATTACTGTCTTCCATTTTTAAAAATTACTATAACTTCAGAATTACATCATCTGTAAAACCTCATCTCTTCTATCCCCTAAAAAATTACTGTTTGAATGGAAATTCATTTAGTTAAAGCACCAGAAAATAAAAGATTCATAATGGAATGTTAGTGAATTATTTTAACTAATACATGTAGTCAACATCTACATGTATGTCATTTAAATTTATTGTACCTCTACTGATATTTTCCCTATATAACATTAGATTTTTAGATGTGACTAATTCCCTAGAAATCGTTATGAATGGACTAATCCCCGTGTGTTATTCAAGTGAGCTAATCCCTGCTTCGAAAGCTAACTCCCGGTTATATATCCGTAATCCTCCAGATTTTACTTTTCCATTGGTATGATATGTGAATGGACTAATCCCTGTGTGTTAGTTCAGTGAGCTAATCCCTGCTCTGAAATCACGCTAATTGAATCCTCTAAATTTTACATGTGAATCGGTATAATAAAACAGTTAAGTATATCATTGTGGGAGTTAGCAAGATTCCAGTTCCCCTCGACCAGGATTATTTCCCTCGGCTTAATCGGGAAATAGTCCTGGCCTTTGCTGAACTGGAATCTTGCTAACTCCCTCAATGATATACTTATACTGTATATTAATGGCCTACTAATCACATGTGAAATGTACTAGTGTGATTTGCATTAATTCATATATTAACTCTGTACTTGAACCCAATATTTGTTATTTCATCATGCTTTCTGCATAAAACTGAACTGAATGTTTCTAAATTTTCATTCCATACTATGACTTTATTGATGTTGATAGTTTACACACTGATTTTTTAATTTATGCATGTAACACAATATATCCAAGTAATCTATATTTAATTTCAAGTTTAAAAAAAAAAAATCAACCATAAAAAAAGACAAAATTTTTGTCTTGATATACAAACCTTTGATTGCAGGATGTTTCAGCGATCAATTTCAACCGGTGCCAACAAATGTTTGGTTGTGTTTGACTTTGTTTATAAACACTAACAAGACTCCTGATTTCTCCAGTCAAATCTGTAAGAATCCAACATTAAAAAACATCACTGATTTGATAAAACACAGAACACTAAAAAACTGCAGTTGATATGAAATTATCCCAAATCAATAACATCAGCTAAAAATAATCTGAGTGCCCTTCCAGAACTAATTCTGAGAGAGCTTAAAAAAGGAAGTCAAGGTAATGAATCTATTTCCCTGACTTCTTTGTTTATAAAAACTGAAGATGACACATAATTTCAGAATTCTATTTCCTCTCAAGTTATAGCCTACCTTATATCATTTCCTGTGCTATAAGGCAACTGGGATGTATGTTTAGGCCATAAATTATTGATAAAATGAACTTGTGGCATTACTAATTAAATCAGACCAATCCCTATATGTACACTGGTATTACTAATTACCCAGTCAATAACAGTATTAGTTGTGTTGATATATAAATTCTATAATTTCCTATGTTAGTATTATATATTGAGTTCATACCAGCTTATGTACATGTACAGTAATTACTGCAATGATCAAGTTTAAATCAATAATTGATGATAACAAAATTTCATATTAAGTCTTGCTTAACCATTATTATGGAATATCTTTTAAAAGGTATTTAAGAAAGAAATTATAACACTAATAGTTGGTCTTGCAGTATGTACTATACTCATCTAAAAGTTCCAATATTTTTAAGGCATTTTGCGACATGTTTTTTTTGGCATTAAACACCTGTCACACCAGGGCAGCCAATTCATGGCCATGACCCATGGCATCCATGAAAAAGCAGAATGCCAGAGTAGAGTATCCTACAACACCGCAAAGCTCTGTTGGCACACCTAAGTGACACACACGATTGCAGTATGGACACAGTGATATAGTCGATGGCACTTGCACAGAGCCTCTCTCAGTCCTTTGAGATGTAACTGAGTAGAAAGAACATCTCCTGCATGCAATCCGGGCATTGTGTACGCTGTGAACGTAAAGTGACCAGTCCTAGCAAGTCATGTCCACTAAGCGGGAGTGCAGTAAATCATCAGTTCGAACTCCATAGGAATGTAGTAGCATATGCCACAGCAGCTCCATGGAAACACCTCTGTCATTGTCAGGATATCATGACATCTTCATCTTTTGAAAATCTCGTTGAATTTATATTCCACAGTAATACCAGAAATTTAACAACCCCTTGCCAACTCTGTGGAAATATAGCCCTGGTGTGACAGCTAGGGGCTGAACACTGACACGGATATAATAAGACTTACACCAAGAATATGGCTTATTAACTTTACAAATTACATGTAACTCCCAACCTTTGTACCAATGTAATAATGTGATTCCTTCTAAAAGTAATATTAATTACATGTACTAGCCTTATGTATCTGTCTTGTGGTGTCTGCCCTCTTTGTTACAAACAATGAAATGTGAAACTGAGACACAAAAGCGGGCTTTTATAGTAAAAATAAAAATCATTACCATCCTGGGAAATTGACAAATGAGGACAATTTGTGATACATAAATGATGCCATCTCAAACTAATTCTTATAATAAGTCACATGTACTTGAAACCTCTTGAATTTATACATGTAAAATTCTTCCCGATGGAAATTAAAACTGGCTTTTAGGGAGAGTAAAAAATCATAAGCATCCTTGGAAATTCATGAATGAGGGCAACTGGTGAAGCACATACATTCAAATAATGCCATCATAAAATATTTATGATAAGTAATATGTACTTAAAACCTCTTGAACCTATACCATGATATACATGTATGAAGTATATAATAAGAGTCTTAATTCCTGCTAAACAAGTGACGTACACTTTTCATTTTCAGAATTTGCCGGCCTGGGATTTTCCATACGTGAATTATCAATAAAATAATCTCATATACATAACCTCATGTTTTATCTGATTTTTGCAGAAAATAAAATTGGAAAAAAATCTACTTACAATTAGTGACTGATTCCTGACAATATTCTTCAAGGATATTTCACATCAATCTGAAAAAAAAACATGCACCTAATTTTGAAATAAGTATTCTAAAATGTATTAAAAAAAAAACAAAAAAAACAAAAAAACTTCGAACTTCCTGAAATCTCAAAATCGTATCATTCTTGGCAGAACATACCACTTAGTTTTCTCAAAAATGTGAATCAGATACTTTTCCCCAGGCTCACAAAACTGTCACAATTGTGTTACACTCACGAGATAATTCTGCACCACAAAAATCTACATTACTGAGATAACTGAGCATTCACCAATACTTAGTTGTGAGGAATCTGTCTGTCACTTCTACTAAACCTAATTCTTCTATAGAAAACACTAGCACACTGCAAAGTTGTCATTTATACTGTATGCATTGTGGACTCAGGTTTCCTCTGCTAAAACAAATCACTTTAATTATTCATTCTCTGCTGGATGCATCTGCACAACTGTAATTGTTGAACCTCTTATCAATAACAATGGGTTTTTAAAATAGTGGCATTGTTCCCGAGATTGTCAGCTAGCTTATGGGTGGTCATTAAAACACCTATATCTGCTGAATTGAGCCACAAATTCTTGTAAAAATCTTCTTTCTGGATGTTATGTATCCTTCACTTAAACACCCATGATGTAAACAAGCTATGTTCATAATAATATATCTAATAATAAATATCTTCTTCAAAGAAGCTAATTCAACTAGAAGTGTATATTAATTACAGGAACTATTAATTATTTAAAGTTCAGACATTCATTGCCTTCTCAAACTCCCAGGATAGCAGTTTGAGGGATGATGTGAAAAATGAACAAGATTGAGGCCCATTGGCCACAATGCTCCCCAGTCGATCACTACAGCCCTCCTGTTCTTCAGCAGAGTTTAATTCCTATGTAAAACTTGCATCAGCTTTTAATTGGCCTCATTCTATCCCTGAGGGTCATGATTTGAACTACATTTTTGTTAACTTGAATCTACACTACCTGAAGATGCTTCCATATCAATGTAACTAATCATCCCTTTGCCATTCTCGAGAAGATTTAGATTTTAAGTTTTTTTCCCTTAATAATTTGCTATCTAAAACTTTTGAATATCTATCAGGGGAGGCCCCATCCTACCCCCAGGGGTTATGATTTGAACAAACTCCAATTTAATCTACCTTAGGTTATGCTTCCATATCAATATGACTAATCATGGCTTTGCTGCTCTTGAGAAGAAATTTTAGAAAGATTTTTTCCTGTTTATTCCTATTTAAAGCTTTGATTGCCCATTGTGGCCCCAGCCTACCCTTGGGGGTATGATTTGAACAAACTTAAATCTACACTATGTAATAAAGCTTTCACATAAGTTTCAACTTTTCTGTCCCAGTTTTTTTTAGAACATTATTGAAAGATGCCATAAAATTTTCACTAATTCTTAATTTCTCCTCTTGAAAGAGGTGTGGTTTTCCATTTGAAAAAAAAGTGAATCCCTTTTATCCCAATTCCAAGATGCTTTTTGACAAGTCTGGTTGAAATTGTCCCAGTGGTTCTTGAGGAGAAGTCAAAAATGTGAAAAGTTTACACAAGGAAAGATGCTAGACAAAAAGTGATCAGAAAAGCTTTCAGCTCAGGTGAGCTCAAAACTCATTAATTCACACTTTCTACAAACAGAAAATTGCATGCATGGATTGGTATATATTTTGATTGCAAATTATGCAACTATCAAATTTCTTAAATATTAAGAAATTGTAAATTTGTTATATTGGAAATTCCCACTTTTTGCTATTCTTTTTATAAATATATATAATATTATAGCACTTTATAGGGCACTACTGAAACTTTATATTGTTAAGCTTATTAAGTGGTCTGAAAGACTAGTAAACATTTACATTGTATCAAATTAAGGAAGTAAATCAGATTGCAAACCCAACTCATCATTTATATCATATAAAATTACACTAGACAGAAAAAGAAAGTCGAATAATTATCAGCAGTAGTGTGGACTTTCATACATGTTATCTGCTGATGAACAACTTAAACCTGTCACCTCTTTAATATCAATAGAACAAAAGCTCTTGTACTGAGTACACTCGGTGAAATTTACTCAGCTTTTCAGATCAATATACATTCTCTAGTGTAAAATTCATAATGTCCTCATGCAAAGTATCAATAAGACATGAGCTCAAGCACATTATAGTATCTCTCAAAGTATCTTTGAACTGCAACACTTAACAAGATGCGTTTGTGAAACACTGATGCCCCTGTATGGCAGCTTAAGGCTAAGGTTAAAGTTTCTTAAATGCAAGTCAAACTCCAAGGTCAATGTCAAGAGATCAAATATGTCGTTACCCAAATAAAGGACTTATGTCAATATATACCTGGTAAATATGAAAGCCCAAGCACCAACCATTAAAAATTATCATCAAGGTTAATATTTTCTAAAAGTGGGTCAAACTCCAAGGTCAAAGGGTGAAAATTAATGATTCGCAGGGAAAACCCTTGTCATAAGAAATACACATGCAAAATATAAAAGCCCCTAAGCACCAACTGTTCAAAAGTTATGGCAAAGGTTAAACTCCAAAGTCATGCAAGCTCAAAAGGTCAAAATTGTTGGTATCCTGAAGACTTGTCACAAGGAATTCACCTGTGAAATTTGAAAGCACTAGTGCTAACTATATAAAAGTTATAGCCAAGGTTAAAGTTTTTTAAAAGTGGGTCAAACTCTAAGGTCAAGGTCAAAAGGTCAAAAATATTTATACCCATGGAAAGGTCTTGTCACTATGAATACACATATGATATATGAAAGCCCTAGCACCAACTGTTCCAAAGTTATGCCACTTACAGCCAGGGATAAAGTTGGTAAAATTTTTGCAAAAGTGGGTCAAACTCCACAGTCAAGGTCAAGAGCTCAAAAATATTGGTACCCAAAGGAAGGTCTTGTCACAAGGAATACACATGTGAAATATGAAAGTCATAGCTCCAACCAATCAAAAGTTATGGGCAATGTTAAAGTTTAAGCAGACAAACAGACAGACCAACAGACAGATGGACAGACAAGGCAAAAACTATATACCTCTGAATCTTCGATTACTGGAGCATAAAAAACTACAAATATGTCCATAATACATTAATGCCCTGCCCAGGGTTCATTAGTAATAAAACATGAAAATTTGTATTAGTGTATGAAGTCTGATGAAAATTATGATCTTGAATAGTTTCTTTAAAACTGAGTTTTATGGAAATAAATAGTGAAGTCAAAGGTCATTTGGAAGGTCAAGGTAAAAAAAATTTGGACACAGTTGATAAATTCTTATCAAATTATGTACATGTATCAGAGCATAAGCTTTCATAAAAATATCCTGAATAGTTTCTTTTAATCTGAGCTAAAGGCAAAATAAAGAAAAGTAAGGTCAAAATCATACATTTTGGACAAAGGTGAATAGTTTTTACCACTTTGGATCGCTTTAAGTAGACTGACAAAACTGGGGGGGGGGGGGGGGGGTATAATTTTATTTTCCAGATTTTGTCAGTCGAATTCTTAACAATCCAAAGGCCTGTGGTTTTCACCAATATGTACCAGTACGTGTGTTCAGAAAAAAATATTTTGAAGATTCTTTGAAACTGAGCTAAACACAAATTTAAGAAAAGTTGAGTTCAAGGTCAAAGAAAGGTCAAGGTCAAACAAGAAATATGTCCATAGGACATAAATGCCCTGCCCAGGGTTCATTAGTTGAAAAAAAAATTACCTTGTTTCTTTGTTTAAGATTAAGGGTAATTGAGTTAAGGTCACAGAGAAGATTAAGGTTATAAATTTATGGCACAATTCAGTACCACTCACCAAAATATCTCAGCATATATGAAGTTTGATAAACATATTTTGATTTGTTTTTTTTTAAACCAAGATAAATGCAAATTTAAGAAAAGTGAGGTCAAGGTCAAAGGGAATGTCAAGGTAAAAAAATGTTGATGCAGATGAATAGCTCTCACTAAAATGTATTAGCATATTAAATATGATAAAAATATCTTTAAAAGTTTCTTTGAAACTTAGCTAAACACAAAATTAAGAAATGTGAAGTCAAGGTCAAAGGAAAGGCCAAGGTCAAAACAAAGTTGAATAGTTGTTATCAATATGTATCAGCATATGAAGTTTGTATAAATATGTTGAATACTTTCTTTGAACTGAACTAAATACAAATTTACGAAAAGTGAGGTCAAGGTCAAAGAAAAGGTCAAGGACAAAAATGTAGTTGAATAGCTCTAACCAAGAAGGTTTGATAAAGATATCCTGTAAAGTTTCTTTTAAACTAAGCTAAATGCAAAGTGTGATTGACAGACAGATGAAAGGATGGAAAGACGGAAGACAGACAAGACAAACCAGGGCTCGAAATAATTGATGGCCTGCTGGTCTGGGGCCAGTGAATTTTCAATCTGGGTTAGTACATTGCAGAAGGCACGTGCCCTTTGGGTCAGCATTTTTTTATGCATAATAAAATTCATTCACAGTCGGGCTAGTTAACTTGACAGGGTTGTGTGTCCCAACTTCTGCTGTTTCTTATTTTGTTGTACTTAATTCTAAGTATCACAATATAAAAAAAATATTACTATTATTATTATGGTTTGGGCCAGTCTTTTTAAAATCTACTGGCCCAGTGGGGCAGTGAAAGTACAAAGCTGAACAGTAAAAATTTAAGGCGATAGCCCAAGTGACCAGTAAACAAAAATAATTATTTCTAGCCCTGCAAACACTGTATGCCTCATTCATAATCATAGCTGGGCATAAAAATGTTGATGCAGTTGAATAGCTTTCACCAGTATGTATTAGCGTATAAGGTTTGATAAAAATATCTTGAATAGTTTCTTTAAAACTGAGCTAAATCCAAAGTGTGATGGATGGACAGACAGCTAGATGCAAGACAGACACGACAAACACTACGATATATGCTCTGGCCATATTCATGGCGGGAATTACATGAATATTAAACTTCAACACAGGAGTTCTTTGTTTTCGAGTGATTTAATTACCAGTATATTTTGTATAATACAAGAAGAAAGGGGCTTATAATCATACTCCATTAGCTAAGACCTATATAATCCTATAACTACTCAATATAACCTGAACTAAGCTACCAAGAATCACCGTATTGCATGACCTAGCTATTACAACAACCTGAATATATATATATATTAGAGTAAAAGTGCAAGGACTTTATGATGGCATTTTACAATGTGTCATTTTATAAACTATGTACATTTCTGTCCATTACTGAAATAGAATTGTTCATAAAATCTCTTTGTTCAAGGTTATGTTTCCATATATACTGTAATTATGTTTAATAACTTAAAATCTAGTTTCTTAATGTTAATGCTAATGGTTCAATCCTAGCATACAAAGTGTTCCAGCTATTCCAAGTGATAAATGAATGGAATTTTCCCCAACAGAAAATAATACCGCAACAATGCCACCATCATTTTTATCTATTAACGTACATAACTTTTACATTATCACTGGATTTAATAAAAACATAAATGGGCTTCAAACTGAAATATAATATGATACATGATTCACGGATGCTTTACCTTATTAATCCTATTAACTATTCATATGTCAAACCTTATCTCTGAAGCAGAATTCTACATTCTCAGATATTCCATTTGTAAATGTGGAGTATTTTAAGTGCCTTAAAACTAAGTAGTGAATGCCTCTTAAGTTGATGATCCAATGATAAACCAGCTGTATATCTGATAAGCATTCTCTTATCTAAGCCACCCCTATACCAAGGAATGTATGACTGTCGATTGCGCTGCAGCTATTAATTGTTCATTGATCTTTTCTTCAGGCAGTTGCCAAAAAGATTACATAAACACACTTGAATTTATGTTTAACATGTTTAAGGACTGCACGAACAAAAAATGAAGAAAAATCTTTGGTTAGTGGCATTTGAAGTTTGTGCACTTAACAGTTGTTAAATCTCTACAGACAAATTTGAGTGCATGATCTAAATGTGTATACATGTTTTTTCTACGCAGTTTTATTCTGCTGTAGAAGCTATGATCTTCTTCTGATATTTTGTCTATGATTAATAAGGATCCTCCATACACTGCATACTGAAGAGTTCTGATTACATGGTACTTGCATACAGTTAGAGTGTTTCCCCATTTTAGTCAGCAAAAAGTGATTACTGAATTACTTTCTTAATTGTCTTTGAACATTTTTACTTAGAGTATTAAAGGACATGTATCCTATATTGAAGATCTATGAAAGAGATCAACTCAATATTTCATATATTCCTTTTTATAAATACATGTACATATTTTGAATGATAGAATATTTCCCAAAGTCCAAAAAACATTTTTCATTAATGTACAGAGGGTTCTTAATTGCAATATGACTTTGAATTTAACATCCATAACACTAACAGAGATGTTCAATGTGCAACAACCTTATTAAAGAAATATGACACAACCATGATGACACGTACACCAATATACTTTTGCCCTTAGTGTCACTGACATTAAGCTACAGGCTGGAAGAGATGTACAATACACTGGACTTTTTATTTTCAAACATTGTTCAAAATATTTTGTCAATTCTTAGATTTTCAAAAGTTGGAAGACATATCTATTCTAAGTAAGTGTGAAATAAAGTCTCAAAATGGTAATATGTACCCCTCCCCCTAAATAAAATGTATAAAACATACCAGTTTGCTCAAGGGTCGACATCCTACACAACCGAGACAAAGCCATACAGAATACACTACTGGACATTCTTTTACTCTACAGTCAATATTGTAACAGACTGATTACAGGAAGTCTTATGTGAAAAAGACAATGCAAGTCTGATTCAGAAGACTGCATAAATATAGTACATATTTTTACAGTGTTACTATTGGGGTGAATGCAGTTCCTTTACACAGTGTTACACTTGTAACTCAGACCTGCCTCTTCAAACTTCAAACCGCACCAGACACAGACTAGACTGTGACGTCACATATTAGTTGCATTTCAATGGAGGTGTATGAATATTGCAATTTTTTAACGAAAAGCATTGTAAAGTATTAGATGCAATTATTTTTTGTTTCTATTAAGCTCTGTGGAAGAACTAACTCTTCTCGATGACTGCAGGCCTGTTACATTCGCCATTATTGCATGGTATGCTGGTAGTGAAAGAATTCTGGGAAGGTTTCACACAAAAATTTGCCTGACAAAATATACAGATTTCAGTTTGAATTTCCTCTGTTCTTATGTTAGTCTATTGAGCTCTGAGTTCATGAGCCGCACTTTGGGCTTTCAGTTACACACTGGTGTTTGTTATCAAATAAATTTCTGTTCTGCAATATACAGGAACATAAGTAGCAACTAGCAAGTTTAGTTTTCATATATACATTCAAACATATGCTTTTTAATTTTGGGTGAAATATTAATACAATTAACATATTCAGCTGGGAAAAAAAACCCAAACCTTTTTTTAATTTAGAATGGGCCTTTAAATGGCCCCAATTATGGAGAGCCCTGCATGATGTGCCATACTTGTAGTCACAAGGTGACTCTCGCATGAACAAATATTTACATTTGCTATGTTTTTCTACTAAGCCAACTGTAAAATTGATTTGAATGCCATTTTTGTGTACACTCACGTGTAGAAATATGCACGGAGAAGCTCACGTTAAAGTGACATCACAATGAACTACAGAGACGTTAATAAAAATATAACGATATAGGGCAGCGAATAATTCAAATATTAAGTATATTTTTGGTGCTTTTGAACATGTAAAATGTAAATATAAGGAATGTTTTTAAGTTTAGTGTGAATTATTGGTGTGTAAATCACACAGATGTGCACGTAGTCATATTTTTCAAGAAGCGCTAGCGCGCTTCATGAAATATGCCTACATGACAATTAAGTCTGTGTGATTTACACACCAATAACTCACACAAAACTTAAAAACATTCCTTAATTGAATTACATGTATTTATATGAACAGCCTGTATGGTACAATTTATATGACGTACATGTACGATGCATGGTATTATTTTTTAAAATCAGGGATGTCATGTGACTTCAGGAAACAATGACCTTTTTCCCAGGAAACAATGACCTTTTTGATGCCAGTAATGAAGCCTCTACTAGATGATATAGATGGCATTATAATGTCTCAAATACCAGTATTCAACCCCATCAGTCCTGTGTCACTTGTGTCACTGACTTGGGTTGATAAATACTAAGCATATCCCAGAAGTCATTAATTACTTATTATATCTATATTCATCCTGTCATTGACTATGTCAGCAATTACAACCACAGTATTTTTATGAATAATGTATTTCCACAATCATTGCCACTGTAGAAATCATAACATAGATCATAATTATGACTGTGTTCTCTATAGATCATATACCACTGATATCTTATATTGCACCTATGAAATTATTCCTTAGAAAGATTCCAGAAAAAGAAAATTCTTTTTTTTAGAAAAAAAGTTCTTTCATTTTGAAATTCATATCATCCCTATACATTAATATTATTCCATATTTAATATATTTCAGTGTAGATTGTAGTCTTATGACACAAGCTCTAAAGGTGTTCCCAAATCCTTAAAGTCAATACAACACAATGTTTACAATGTTGTGAAAAAAAAATGATTTGTATGTATCACCATTATTCTGTCATTCATTAATCAATGGCACTACATACTTTCTTTCTCGGAGCACAGTCTGAAATTACATTCCTTTGTGGGGAAAAAAAATTTTTGTATGAAACATCATTTTTCTATCATTTTATGAATTTACAAGTATACTACATACTTCTTTCCTTGAATGCACTATATAAATTGAGATTACATTCCTCAAAAAATTCTGAATTATTTACTTACCTTAAATATATATGTACAAGAAATACAGTTATTCAATACCTTGTCTCTACCATTCAGACATTTAAATATCAATCTTCTACGTATTTTTCTCAAAGCTTTTTATCGAGCCTACCTGTAATCTTGACAAGTCCAGCTGCTGTTTCTTCACCACATATACATGAAAGCTAGCTTTCACGTCTCCACTCTGAAATCAACACAGATTTCTTACACACTATTCAACCCAGATGAAAAGGATGCTACCACATGAAATATACTCAATGAAAAGAGATATATCCTGTGCGTACTTTTATTACACCTTAGATTATGTTTATAATGTGTATATTTAGTCAAGGGCATCTCTGGGTTACATTGCCAACCCGGTTAAACCCAATTGAAAATAATATTTTGAAAATCTTTATAGTATCATATATCCATTAAAAATCAAATTTTTTTTTGCATCTTTACATAAAATGTTGTCTACTTCTTCCTGAAATTTAGGAGGAGATGTAATAGCCCAATTATTCTCCAAATTTGAGTTGTTGGACAATAAATCATACTTTACATGTCCATCCATTTAATAAGAGCATCAAGTAATCTACATCAACAATTACTTAAGTCACGTAATCTCAAGACTGCACAAATAAAATAAGGTTTACTCCTTCCCTATACTTTTTACACATGACGAAGTATCAGAAAGAAAATGTAGATAATTCATGATCGACATGTTCATGCATACC
This sequence comes from Saccostrea echinata, assembly GCF_033153115.1. NCBI lineage: Eukaryota > Metazoa > Mollusca > Bivalvia > Ostreida > Ostreidae > Saccostrea > Saccostrea echinata. The sequence goes on from NW_026889750.1 coordinate 27,567,683, forward strand.
TTAATCATCAAAATAAAGTACGATAGTTGTGTTTAACATGAAAACTTACGTATTTCAGGCTGGACAAAATCCTGTGATAAACCTATCTCTTTGTTACTTCCTCTACAACACAAAACCACGGAAAGGTAACACAAAAGGACGACAAAGAGTAAGGGGAAAAAAATCAATGTTTTTTAGTAAGATTACAGAACACTGAAAAAAAAAGCTGTCTCTAATACACCAGCAGTGTAACACAGTGTCCACCTTTAATCCCAGGGATTAGAGATCAGCCATTGTAGGCCAGATCAACCCCACTAAATAGCTGGATATTGTAATCTAGTTCTAATAACATTGCCTATTATTATCGTTTGTTTCAACAGAAGAATATTTGAGTCAGTTATGAATTAGGACAGACTATGTTGGTCATTTATATGGCAACCTTGATATAAATAGAAACCCTGAACAATTCCCCCTAGACTGGGAATGCAGATCATAAAAGTGGCATCAAGTATTGATTAAAAACTCATTTGATTCCACCAAAGTGGCTTAACTTCTAGACACTTGTAGCAGATAATTAAAGAGCCAGGAATTTGTATTTAAGGATACCAGATTATAAGTATAGGCTCCAAAATCATGAAACAGTCCAAAATAAAAATGTTATCTGACATTGCATCACCAAACTGCAGAGAAAGTGCTGTTACATGTATCTGCAAATTTAGAGTTTTGGTTCACTGTAGGGCTGTGCAATAATATAGATATTCCGGTACATGTATTGCGATTCGTTAACAAAAACAAAACATAGGTAATCAAAGATTACGAAGCTCACCTCGACGAAGGTTATCTATAAGTAAGGCAAATCTCACATCATATTTTTTCTAGTTAGTGTACATCCCAAGATCAATATCTATACAAGTTTGGTTTAAGAAGGACTTATAATTACTTGGAAATAGACCTGCTCAAAAAACTTTAACCTGGTCACTCATCTGGAAAATCTAGGTCAGATTCAGCATCCGAAGCAAGTGTGTAGTGTTCATCCCTAGATGCATCATCCATGCAAATTTGGTCCAGGTAGGGCGTATAGTTACTTGGGAATGGACCTGCTCCAAAAACTTTAACCTGGTCACTCATCTGGAAAATCTAGGTCAGATCCAGCATCCGAAGCAAGTGTAGTAGTGTCCATCCCTATATGCATCATCCATGCAAGTTTGGTCCAGGTAGGGCTTATAGTTACTTGGGAAAGGATCTGCTCCAAAAACTTTAACCTGGTCACTCATCTGGAAAATCTAGGTCAGATTCAGCATTCGAAGCAAGTGTGGTAGTGTCCATCCCTAGATGCATCATCCATGCAAGTTTGGTTCAGGTAGGGCGTATAGTTACTTGGGAATGGACCTGCTCCAAAAACTTTAACCTGGTCACTCATCTGGAAAATCTAGGTTAGATTCAGCATCTGAAGCAAGTGTGGTAGTGTCCATCCCTAGATGCATCATCCATGCAAGTTTGGTCCAGGTAGGGCTTATAGTTACTTGGGAATGGACCTGCTCAAAAAACTTTAACCTGGTCACTCATCTGGAAAAATCTAGGTCAGATCCAGCATCCGAAGCAAGTGTGGTAGTGTCCATCCCTATATGCATCATCCATGCAAGTTTGGTTCAGGTAGGGCGTATAGTTACTTGGGAATGGATCTGCTCCAAAAACTTTAACCTGGTCACTCATCTGGAAAATCTAGGTCAGATTCAGCATCCAAAGCAAGTGTGGTAGTGTCCATCCCTAGATGCATCATCCATGCAAATTTGGTTCAGGTAGGGCGTATAGTTACTTGGGAATGGACCTGCTCCAAAAACTTTAACCTGGTCACTCATCTGGAAAATCTGGATTAGATTCAGCATCCGAAGCAAGTGTGGTAGTGTCCATCCCTAGATGCATCATCCATGCAAGTTTGGTCCAGGTAGGGCTTACAGTTACTTGGGAAAGGATCTGCTCCAAAAACTTTAACCTGGTCACTCATCTGGAAAATCTAGGTCAGATTCAGCATTCGAAGCAAGTGTGGTAGTGTCCATCCCTAGATGCATCATCCATGCAAGTTTGGTTCAGGTAGGGCGTATAGTTACTTGGGAATGGACCTGCTCCAAAAACTTTAACCTGGTCACTCATCTGGAAAATCTAGGTTAGATTCAGCATCTGAAGCAAGTGTGGTAGTGTCCATCCCTAGATGCATCATCCATGCAAGTTTGGTCCAGGTAGGGCTTATAGTTACTTGGGAATGGACCTGCTCCAAAAACTTTAACCTGGTCACTCATCTGGAAAAATCTAGGTCAGATCCAGCATCCGAAGCAAGTGTGGTAGTGTCCATCCCTATATGCATCATCCATGCAAGTTTGGTCCAGGTAGGGCGTATAGTTACTTGGGAATGGATCTGCTCCAAAAACTTTAACCTGGTCACTCATCTGGAAAATCTAGGTCAGATTCAGCATCCGAAGCAAGTGTGGTAGTGTCCATCCCTAGATGCATCATCCATGCAAATTTGGTTCAGGTAGGGCCTATAGTTACTTGGGAATGGACCTGCTCCAAAAACTTTAACCTGGTCACTCATCTGGAAAATCTAGATTAGATTCAGCATCCGAAGCAAGTGTGGTAGTGTCCATCCCTAGATGCATCATCCATGCAAGTTTGGTCCAGGTAGGGCTTATAGTTACTTGGGAAAGGATCTGCTCCAAAAACTTTAACCTGGTCACTCATCTGGAAAATCTAGGTCAGATTCAGCATCCGAAGCAAGTGTGTAGTGTTCATCCCTAGATGCATCATCCATGCAAGTTTGGTCCAGGTAGGGCGTATAATTACTTGGGAATGGACCTGCTCCAAAAACTTTAACCTGGTCACTCATCTGGAAAATCTAGGTCAGATCCAGCATCCGAAGCAAGTGTGGTAGTGTCCATCCCTAGATGCATCATCCATGCAAGTTTGGTCCAGGTAGGGTGTATAATTACTTGGGAATGGACCTGCTCCAAAAACTTTAACCTGGTCACTCATCTGGAAAATCTAGGTCAGATCCAGCATCCGAAGCAAGTGTGGTAGTGTCCATCCCTAGATGCATCATCCATGCAAGTTTGGTCCAGGTAGGGCTTATAGTTACTTGGGAATGGATCTGCTCCAAAAACTTTAACCTGGTCACTCATCTGGAAAATCTAGGTCAGATCCAGCATCCGAAGCAAGTGTGGTAGTGTCCATCCCTAGATGCATCATCCATACAAGTTTGGTTCAGGTGGGGCGTATAGTTCCTTGGGAATGGACCTGCTCCAAAAACTTTAACCTGGTCACTCATCTGGAAAATCTAGGTCAGATCCAGCATCCGAAGCAAGTGTGGCAGTGTCCATTCTAGATGCATCATCCATGCAAGTTTGGTCCAGGTAGGGCTTATAGTAACTTGGGAATGGGACTTGCTCCTAAAACTTTAACCGGGACGCCGACGCTAACGCCGACGCCAACGCCGGGGGTATAGCATAAGCTCATCTCGACTTCGTCGAGGTGAGCTAAAAATATCGTATCGCGATATGTTTTTCCAGTACTGATACCGACAAACTGCTTGGGTTTTAGATTTCTTAAGTAAAATTTGAAATTTAATAGGTTAGAAACGTTTTCAATTGTGCCAAAGAGTACCAAACGAAATGTTGCTGTTGTATGGTTGCATTTCGTTCCAAAACTGTAGTGAATCAACAAAATTTTTTTTTGTCACAATGAATAAATAATTTATAATAGTTTAATTTACACGCTCTTCTTATAGTTGAAGGTTAATAAAATAAGAAAAAGAGCATTTTAACTGTCATTGAAAATATTGCAATACATATCGCAATACAGCTAAAAATATCACAATATATTGCAATACCAAATTCCCAGCCGATTCCCATGCATGCAGCCCTAGTTCACTGTGATAATTAACAAGCAACAAAAAAACGAATGAAATTTCGAATTCAATCTTTGTCTGTTTCATGATTCCAGGGCCAGAAGAGAAATCAACACACTTGAAAATACACATTACATGTAAACTGATAATCAATCTAATTAAAATTAGATCTTCCATTCGCTCCCCGATTTTTTATATGTAGCGAGGAACATATAAAAAATCGGGGAGCGAATGGAAGATCTAATTTTAATTAGATTGACTGATAATATTAAACTTTTCCCTTTTTGAGGGGTGGGGGGGTGGGGAATGGGGGAGCACAAGAGCACTTATTTCATATAACAGTTACATTATATAAAACAGGCAGGATAAAGATTTCATTCTTTAAATGGTTGTAAGATATTTGTATGTACATATACTAATATACAATATATAAGTATATTATTCATTATGCACTATTCATTCTCACTCGCTTAATATTGAGATACAGGTATCTAAATTAAATTTAGTTTTGATTTCCACAAATAATACATAAAGAGTTTAGAAAGTACTCGTCTGGTCAGTTTAATAGATAGAGGATCTTTGATCTGTTCCCTGTCTTTGTTATGTCACAAGAATCACAACAAGACAAACTGGAAAGTGGAGAAAAGATCTAATTCATTTATACATTGGAACTTAGAGTGTTCCCTAAGAACCAGCTACTGGCCAAATTGACCACTTACATTGATAAAAATACCATTCTGAATTAAAAAATTCAACATTTAATTGTTGAAGTGCCCACAGAGATTTGTTCATAAACATCAACCCAAAGTCTGTTAAATTTTATTGTTCTCTATCACTTTACTTTGAAATAAAGGGAAAACACTGGGAACTGTTAAGTGTTTATAAATAAGAAAACCTATAGTCCCCTCCGGTTTCACCGGTAGGGGACTAATAAAGATAATTATTCTATGCACATATAAGGGTGCAAAAAGTGCTTATACATACATGCAAAGGCAGGAGAGATGTATTTATGTTTAACTTCTTCAGTTATGAAAACTACGAAAGATAACTCCTAATATAATCATTTCCATTGTCTGTAAGGATTAATTTTCTTGGGTGTATGACTCTAGAAACAATCTAAATAGTCCCCTACCGGTGAAACCAGAGGGGACTATAGGTTTCCTCTGAGTCTGTCCGTCCGTCTGTCTAGCTGTCCCTCTCTCTGTCTGTCAGTCTGTCCCACTTGGTTTTCCACACTTTTTGCCTAAATGGTTGCAGATATTGAGCTGATTTTTGGTATGTGAGTGTATCTCGATGAGTTACAGATCAAGTTTGCATTTCGTTCTGCTTCATTGATTTTTGACGGAATTACGACCTCTTCAATTTAAATTTTTAAGGGTTTTCCGCAATTTTTTTTCTAAACACTTGCAGATATTGAGCTGATTTTTGGTATGTGACTTTACTTTGATGAGTTATAATTCAACGTGACCTGAGTCTGGTTGCGTTAGATCCTTTAGTGATGGACATTTCAATGAACTAAGAGCTAAATGAAAGGGCAAATTTTAATTTGGTTTACTCTAGAATCTACTCACTGAGTACATGATGTAATACATAACAACAACCAAAAAATTTTATTTCCCTTATAAATGTAATTTACTATTTAAAATACATTCAATAACTTTTTCTACTTTTGTAAAAACATATAAAGAGGATACATCCAAAACAATATTATATATGTTTTCTGACATCATGGCAATAAAAAGATTTAATCATGTTGATGTGTGCAAATTAATTAAGGTGTAATTTTTAGTTTACATGTTATTTAATGACCATATGATACTTATAGAATAATTCCTAGCTCTATGACTGACTGAGATCTAAGATTGTAGAAATCATACTCATGTAGTTTTGTTTACCTGCAGAAGACCCTCTGGGTGAACGTAACATTTTTTTCCTACATTGAACTAATAATAGAGCAAGAACTTCCAAATTGATAAAATAAACTATGAAAAGTAATGTTCACCTACAACCCACCTTCCAGGTAAACATTAATTTTTTTTTCTAAACTGGACCAAAAATATATAATCTAAAAAAAAAACTTCTAAATTTATACAATTGATTTATCATTATAAAGTTACTTTACCTTGCACCTGACTTCAGGTGAACACAACATATATATATATATATATATATATATATATATATATATATATATATATATATATATACTGCACCAAAAATAGATAAAGAAATTCCAAATAGATACAACTGGTTATGTTTATTTTAATTTTAAAAAAATGCTTTCAATTCTTGTGCATAGACTTATAAAGTAGCCAAAGCATGTGGTTCTGAGATACTTCAAGTTATATATAAATTTCCCGGAATGCCTCTAGGATTTAGAACTGTGTAAATGACTGGAACTTGTTGTTTTTAATCGGATTTTACAATTTGCACTTGTTTATCATGTTTATGGGCATGTTAAAGAAAAGTTTGAAAAAATGTTAAAAATTAAAATATTAGGAATTATCTTCAAGATGTGAGGGTTCTTACAATAAGTAATCAATGTTCCGAGACGTCCGGTGCGTGAAGTGCAGTGTTATTTTCAAAGAACAAGCCATGTAAACAAGCGAGTGGAGCTGATGCCATTACAGAGCCTGTATACTTTTCATATGCTTTATACAGGTCCAGTCCAAAGACTATTTCTACCTACATAGCTATTAATAGCTACCTAGGTATTTAAACCTAGTCAAAGTAGCTATTTTTACCTACTTTTTGAATTACTTGCATTTTGTGGCCAAATGGCGCAAAATGGTGGTTACCAAACAATTTTGTTTAGAAATAAATTCAAAAAGTTCATTTACGAAGTAATCATTTTTTTGGCGTATTCATCATCAGTGTGACTGTATCAAGTATCAAATTTGGTACTCACCATGTGCGCCGTTTGGCCACAAAATGCAAGTAATAGCAAAAAGTAGGTAAAAATAGCTACTTTGGGTAGATTTAAATACCTAGGTAGCTATCAATAGCTACATGTGTACGTAGGTAGAAATAGTCTTTGGACTGGATCTGTTAACAGCTGGTTAATATAAACCAACTTCACCAAGACCCATGTACCAAGTACCTGTGGAACATTGTACTCCCCGGGCGGTGAACTCAAATATAGTTAAAATCGTGTATAAGATGATTGGCCACTTGTTTTTACGTCATTTTAAAAAAAAAGAAAAGAGGTTTAAAAGATACTCACATGAGTCACATCATGCATACTGAACTTGAAGTCAGTGAACTGTGAAGAAGAGCAAACAAAACAAAGGAAATTCCACAACGTAACTAACACCTAAACAACTAAGAACAAATGAAAGATCTCCGGATTTTAAATTTGTATTAATTAGGAAGAAAAAAGTCTTGACATTAAAATTATAGACAAAGCTTCAATATGTATACATATATAATTAAATGTGCTTTCAAAAATATCATTTTTTATCTATATGAATATGCTTTTGACAGGATAAATATTGGATCGGGTTTGATATTACACGCATGGTTCAATGCTTGTATATTGATTATGTTTTGACACAAAGCGTTTCACAATCAAAATTGCAGACGCTCTCGACTGTCACTACAATGCTTAGAACAGAGATTAAAACAGTTAAGTCGTAGTAATCTTGGACAGTAAGGGACTGTATTTTGTACGTACTCGTGACGTAGGAACCAGCAGATGACCATCGACTACATCTGACCAACAGCTGGCCATGATCATGTCCCTCTAACATCGTCTAACCTGCTAACCTTTTGTCATGGATCCTCAGCGTAAAAGCCCAGAGGTAAGACATTTAAGTCATAAACATATCTTTTTGATTTTTTTTAATTTAAATGTATATTTTGCACAAAGAAAATATTTATAATATTGTCCTTTAAAAGCACAATGCATTGCAATGAACATGATGAACAGCAACACCACAGCATGATCAGTTTCTCTTTGTTTAAGTACATGCAGTTTCATATGCATATCTTTGTGTATTGCCAGGCCAATGCTTCAACAACTCAGGCCATCATTAAAATTTTTTTTTCCTCTAACCCGACCCTAAATTCTTAAGTTGGGTAGGTAGGTAGGTAAATAACTTTTTTTTCTAACAGCAGCTTTGAAAATACATTCTGAAATTCAATGGAATAATACCTTTATAATTAAGAAGAGTACGAAAGAAAAGGATTTGTAAACAGAATGTCATATAAATGCCGTTTAAATTAATTCATATCTGTTATTCAGTTGAACCTGTGAAATATCTCATGCCAGTGTAAATTTATGTAAATCGAATAAAAAAAGACAAGATTCTCAAATACGCAAGGACCGGACATCTGAGTATATTTTTTTTCAAACCTAGTCCTACTATCAGCTTCCAGTGCTTACACAAGCAATGTACTTTTTAGCGGGGCCATGAGTTGTGCAGTGTGGTTCTAGAGCATTTCATTTTGGAGTCCCGAAGTAAGGGGCTAATTTTAAGTCGCAGGTTCAAATCCCAATGAGGGTCGTTGAGAATGGTCCTTCAAATGAAACCGTAAAAACTTAGGTCCTGTGTCGCAGTAGATGCTGGCACATGCATGCAAAAAAGATCCTCACTGCTTAATGGCCATAAGTGCCGAGTACGTCTTAATTTGGAGCCCTCCACCGGGGAAATGTTCAAATGTCGTCATCCCAACAAATCTCAAAGGGATTTAAAGCAAAGAAACAACCAATCTTCAAGGGCTTAATTAAAGAGGAAAAATATACTGGACGTCTCAGGAAGCTATATCATGATTTCAAAACTATTTGGAAAGAGTATATAAACAATATTTAATTGAACCAGACGGTATCTAAAAATGATAAAATGCCATACACAATGTCATAGTCACAAAGTTAAACCCATGAATAAAAGGCATGAAGAAAGGACGTCTGAATTATATTCATCAGGATGAAATATGAAGACATATTTACAACAAGTCCTATGGTCCCATAATGGCATATGGTAAACAAAGGAACATAGATGAACTCATCAAAACTCAAATTAAGTAAAATGCAGTGAAATTGAATGATGTGTTCACAAAGTGGGCCCCTTATCTGCTCATGAGGGCCTTACCATATGTATTACGTACCTTAATTTTAAAAGACAGGTTTGTTAATACCACCGAAACACCCTTAATTAGTCATGGTAAATGTTTCAAGAGTGTAGGATTCTAATAAGCTAAAGGCAAAAGGTTGATACATTGCCATTGTTTTATGACAAACTAACCCTCTGTGACCACATCTGGGTGCTATTTTGTTTCCAACAAACGCTTGAAAATCACAGTAGAACAATGTGGGCTGTTCTGATAAAAACTGATTTTGATGAAATTGTATTTTTTAAAAGTTGGTAAACATTAAAAAAAAAATTTGAATCATCTTATTTAAAAAATCTTTTCAGTCGGTGCAATTTAATTGGGTCGGTAGCATTAGGGAAAACAAAGGTATTTTTTATTTTGGCCTCATGCATTTTTTTTTTTTATTTATGTAATAATGGAGATGAGAATATACCTGTTCAGTGTTCAAATTTACTTGGTTATTAATTTTGGTAATATATTTATATATATATATTTTTTGTTTTATACTAGTAAAATATTATAAATAAAATATGTTTTTTTTTATTTTTCACTTTAAATGTGGAGCACCCCTGTGAAAAAAAGATATGATTAAATCATAAAGCTGTAGTATTTAATACAATTCATTTGTGACAGTCTGTTTTGTAAATATATACTTGATGTGGGTGCAGGCATGCTTCAGCTTCATATTAAAATGTCACCATGCATGCAATTAAAAAGTTCCTCCCTTAGGACTGCTTTGAAGTGAATATATTGTGCCTACTCACATCTCAGCTAGATAAATTTTTTTGGTATAGGACATTTTGCAGTGGGTATGCAAATTTTCAGGTCCAACTTCCATGGATGATAGGTCTGTATGTATAGATCACCAGGCAGTCAGGCCTCTGTTACTGTGAAAACGTTTATTTCAAGATCAGTTCATCTTCGCTAGCCAATTGAGGGTTTCTTCTCACAAACCCTTGGCCTATGGTGCTGTGAAAAGTTGGGATTGTTTATGTCACATGATCTCGAATCTTGGATAGCGTCATCACAGAAATAAAAAGCGAGTTTAAAAATGAAAGTTTTTAGAGAATAATTAACAAAAAGATATCGATGTTTATTTGTTATTAAGGGTGCAAATTTACATCTGTAATAAAGATTACTGATCACATTATTTGCACATCAACTTAAGATTGGATGACACCACAGCTATTTATAGAATGGCATGTTATCTTACGCATCGTTGTTTACTTGTGTTTTTCATCCCCAAGACTATAATAAAGAGTCAAGATATATCCCAAACGCAGATATCGTCATTTAAAAAAATGCAATTGCTGATCGATCAAACTACTGGTATATCAATCAACTCCAATCATAACTCAAGAAAAAAATTTTGACAGCACCATAGCCAAGGGTTTATGAGGAGAGTAGCAGATCAGAAACCCTTGGCTAGCAAAGATGAGATAAGTCTTTCTCAATCAATAACCAGTTTAAATATTTGGGACAAGTTTATTCCCAAATGTAATTATATGTGTGGATCTTTTCCTATAAGATTTCGGAAGCAGGTCTATAGACTTTATTTAAGTGGGGGGGGGGGGGGGGGGAGGGAGGCCCATAGGGGGAGGGTATATTGGATTGTTTTCTGAACCCCTCCCCATCCTCCAAATCTCTAAGAATCTGCCAATGTAATCATTCAAACTCTTAAGTTTTATTCTGGATACTGTACTTTGTGTTTCATGTTTTCAATCTGAGAGAGTGACCAGATTCTAAAACTAATCACTTAAAAAAATGTATTAAATGTATGATATACTGTTTACAAGTCATTCTATTTTCTACAAGTCTATTTTCAAAATTGAATGTCAGAATTTACGTACATGATGTACATGCATGCATCACTGTTTTACTTTTCCATGATTCAACACTGCTTTTCTGCAAAATAAAATCTTGCTCACTTTGACAAATCATACTGCTATTCTGCGATTATATTTTTGCTTTTCCGCTACACCTCTTCAGTTAGCCAGGTAAAAATCTTACCTCAGCAACTCTTTTACATCAGTTGTAAATTATGGGTTTGCATACTTTTCTTACGCTGCATCAGTAAGAAACATATCTCTATTCTTTTCTATACATGTTTGTGTGTATCTTTTATGATTGTCAAGTGCTTCTTATGGCTATTTTAAAAATTGTGGAAAGAAGGTATCAAAAAAGGAGTTTTAAACACTTAATTGTGCATGTAGTTAAAACCTATCATGATAAAGCAGTGTGAAATAGTCTCAGAAAAGTTAGACACGGGCTGAACTAAAATTGGCTTAGATTGCGGAAAAGCAGGCTGGCCACATGCATACTCGATTTCCCAGATGTTTTAAACCAATCAAACAGTTTAACAAAAATTTGTCAGGTTAAGTCTTAAAGTTAAAACAACAATAAGCAATTGACTTTGAGAACACTTAGACCCGATATTTTATTGTATTGTGTATACCGGTACATTAATTAATATTTTCACTTTGACCCAAATAATTTCACCCATTCAGATTAAAAGTAAAAAGTTGTAGGTCACTAATGTAGAAATAATAATGCCCTAGCTATTAAAAATGAAATTACCATAAATGGCATTATCTGCAATAAAAATCAAGGATGTTGCTAGAAAGGTTAATGACATTATTTTGTTGCTTTAAAAATGTCTTCATGAATACTAGAGTACCTTACAGGGACTTGGTCAGATTAGATTCAAATGTTTTTATTGTCAGTACACTTAATATCAAGGCTTTGATCTCATTTGTTTGGGTTAAGGGTATTTAAAGCTGAGGTTATGTCAGACAGTTTAATTTAGTTGGGGCATTGCACTTCTTAATAGTTGTAAGAAATTCCAAATGTACTATGTGTTATATAGCTACAAGAAGCTGGTGTTATAAGGAGTAAGACTGACTATGTGATAGTGAATAGAGATGTGGATTTAACAAAGGGACTTATTCACGGAATACATTATGGTAAAATTATTATGATTATCAGAGTTAATTCATCCTGTTGATTGAGTAAACTTTCATATAAAAAATCATCATGTGTAGATGGTCAACTGGTATTTCAATCATTTATTATTATGCCCCCATATTGAAGATTCAGGGGTATATAGTTTTTGCCCTGTCCGTCAGTCTGTCTAGCTGTCTGTTTGTCTGCAGAAATTTTCACCTTGCCCATAACTTTTGATTGGTTGAAGCTATGACTTTTGTATTTCACATGTGTATTCTTAATGTGAAAAGACCTTTCTATGGGTACCATCATATTTGACCTTGACCTTGGAGATTGACCCAGTTTTGCCAAATTTTACCAAACTTTAACCTTTGCCATAGCTTTTGAACAACTGGTGCTAGGGCTTTCATATTTCACATGTGTTTTTATCGTAACAAGATCTTTCCATGGGTGTAAATATTTTTTAACTTGACCTTAGAGTTTGACCCACTTTCAAAAAACTTTAACCTTGGCCATAACTTTTAAACAGTTAGTACTAGGGCTTTCAAATTTCACAGATATATTCCTTGTGACCAACAATTTTAACCTTTTAATCTTGACCTTAGAGTTTGACCTACTTTTGAAAAACTTTAACCTTGGCCATAACTGTTAAACAGTTGGTGCTAGGGCTATTTATTATATTTTGCATGTGTATTTCTTATGACAAGGTCTTCCCCCTGCATACCATTAAATTTGACCATTTGACCTTGACCTTGAAGTTTGAACCACTTTTAGAAAACATTGATCTTGCATGACCATAACTTTTGAATTGTTGGTGCAAGGGTTGGGCTTTCATATTTACCAGGTTTATACATTGACACAAGTCCTTTCTTTGGACAACAACATTTTTTCCCCTTGTCAGACTGTGGATTTTGACTTGCATTTCAGAAACATTAGCCATTGCCATAAGCTGCCATAAAGGGGCATCAGTGTTTCACAAACACATCATGTTTTTTATTATTTGGGTTGGGAAGGGGGGGGGGGGGGGTATTGAGCAGACTGATCTTGAATATCTTGGATGAAATTTAATTGGTAATAATGGTAAAACTGATTGTGTACAGTGTATATCTCATTTTCATAAGGATATATTTAAGGAGTGAATTTAATACCTACCCAATTGGGTTGGGGCAGTTTACGCTTTATAAACTGTGAAGTGGTTTATAAAAAAGCATAAACTCTTCAAACCCAGTTTATACCATATAAATTGGGTAGCTATCAAATTCATTCCTTATAATTTAATTTTCATTCATTTAGTTTAAGAAAAAAAGAGATGAATACCCTTAACATTTGAACAAAAGTTAAAAGTAACGTCATGATCAGGCCGATCGATACATTTTTGATAAAAGTCATTGTGACATAAAGACAACCCATTTTATACAATATAAAGTAAATTTTATACCCAATCAAATACCACATTATAACCAGAATTAAATCATACGAAGCTAACATAAGCCATAAAGGTCAAATCCAGCTGTTTATATCAGTCTGATTTGTACATTTTCACCTACTGTAGAGTATTGAGATGATTTGATGTCATCAAAATGTTAAATGGTAAAATACTTTCAGTAGTTTTAAATTAATTTTTTTTTAATCAGAGAACTTAGTCTACAAATATCTTTGATATCAACATAAATTATGACAATCTAAAAAAGGTGATAGGAAATCAGATGAGTGTCGTACCACCCCTAAGACTTTAATTTTACCCTCATTAATTCTCTTTCAGCATACAGGGACTGAACATAAGTTTGACATCAAGATCGAGCGTCCACCTTCCAAGCCAGATATCTGGGAGGAGCTGCTCTCAATCCTACAGAAGATCCTTGACTTCTGTGTGTGCTGTATCACGTGTGGGTGCTACAAGAGAGAGAAAAATGGGGTACTGACTGACGAGTATGGAATGATTCTATTGGACAATGAAAAACAGGCTGTACAAAATCTACTTCTATATCTGGAGAGAGGTAGGAGGATTATGACTGAGTATTATTTGATATGAAAAAAATTGTAATTTCTATGCTTATTAGAGGTTTTAGAGAGTTATTAAAGAAATAAGGTATCATTTTCAAACATCTGTTGGAATAGAGACACAGGTTGGTGCATAATCAAATCTACTCATTCTATAAAATCATAAAAGGGCTTTTGCTTGGGGGTTGAATGTGTAGGTTTTGACAATGTCTACAATGTACAATACATTCCTGTTTTGACTGTGCATGGGGTACAGATGAAATGGACATACATATTAAAAAAATTTTATGAAACCATCCTGAACAGAGAAAGTTCGTGTTCTTAGTGTGTTTGAACATGCTTGTGCAGTGAGTGTGCAGTGCCTTCTTGACTCGGGGGCTATAAAAACCCTGCCCATTTTTTGCCATTCTTTTTTTTTGTTCAACATTTGAAAATGCATACTACTGGATTCATTATCATTGATTATGCCTCCAAAGAGAAAAAATGCCTGTGCGAAAAGAGCAACACTAAGATTGCCATGCTGTGGCTCCTGTGGAGACCATGCAGACCAGAGCCAAGAAACAGAGCCTCCTGAACCTGTTGTCTATAACTTATAATACTTGCATAAAACCAACAGTTAACATGTTAAAAACAGCAAGCCTATCCTTTGTCCTGTGGAAAATATTGAGGTAACAAAGAAATGTGTTTTGTGAGTTTCTCAAGTCAAATATGGAACAGAGGAAACAGTTCCCTTGTCCTAGTAGGTTGGACTTAGAAAGATCTGCTTGAGGATGATAGATTATATATGTACTTAAGATATGTGTAGAACTTACTTAGAACCATTGTAACTCATTCAGAGGTTGTAAATTGTTTTGGAACTTACTAAGGATGATCTTTGGTGGAGTTGGGTCTGTTTGCCAACGTGAGCAAATGGACCCTGTCAATCTACAAAAGACCAGGTCATACTTGTCACATTCTAACACATCCGTAGTAAGATTGAAGTATGTCTAGTACAACAATCCCATTCTTAGTACGGCCATATTGTTTGAAGTATGTTGTCACCCCGAACAAATTCAGGACAAACAGGCTCAAAGTCTTGTCCAAGCCAGTTCAAGCACATGCGTGAAGTACTCAAAGTTGCTTCTACGTTCTCTTCTACTATATTGTGTATACTGTTTGAACTCATTTGGCATCATTTTTGTAGACCATAGTTTGAGCTAGTTTGGTGTGATGAGGGCTTATATATTTTTAGGCAGGCACACTGGAGTAGGGATATATTGTATTAGGGGGCTGTTTGTTTGTTTTTTATCTGCCCGTCTTTCTTTGATTTTTTTTTTTTTAACTTTTGGATCTAGAAATGATAGATACTTTGATATTTTGTAAAGGTTAAGCTACAAGACTAACCATATTTACGTGATGTGTTATTTGAAATTAGTCACCCTACACCTCAGGGAATAATCTATTTTCCCAACTCCTTATGTTCAATTCAGAAAACAACTACTTATAATCTAATCTGTATACTAACCTTCTGTTTAATGAAATGGAAAATCTCTCAAAAATATTTTTAATCAAGTACACAACTGTTTGTGTTTCAATTGTTTTTGAATCCCACAGATACACTTTGTATAAACATGAATGAATGATAGAAGTAGTCATACCATGGGGGGTATTTTCAGATGAGAAGGCGGAACCTGTTTTAACAAGTGAACACATTCGAGCTTTGAGCATTCTGACATACTCGGACAATGCAGAGCTTCAGAGGTCTGCAGCATTGTGTATGCTGGAAATCAGCGAGAAGTGTAAGTGTCCTAGAGCATAACCTCAAAATCTTTGATATTCTCAATAAATTATGGATTATACAAAGAAATACAGTCTTCATAAATTCTTTTAACTAATCTAAAATGAAAAGTAAGTTAACTTTGTTTAAACAAAAAATTGTGTGTGTAAAGATAATTTCAAAACAACTGTCTCTTGATTTTGATACTTTACTTAATTAATCACCTACAATTAAGGCATGAACCTGTAATAATTAACAATACTTCTTTTTTAGTGAAGACTGAGCTGACAGTGGCCTTGGGACGACCTTTGGTAGAACTCCTTCGTTCCACAGACACACAGGTCCAGAAGGCCTCCACCCTCGCCGTCAGTAACTTCTGTTTGTCAGGGGCAGGTGAGTCTGGTTTGTTTGTCCAATCAACTCTCTCTAAACTCAATCTCCTTAACTTCTGTTTGTCAGGGGCAGGTGAGTCTTGTTTGTTTGTACTGTCAACTCACTCTAAACTCAATCTCAGTAACTCCTGTTTGTCAGGGGCAGGTGAGTCTTGTTCGTCTGTACTATCAACTCACTCTAAACTCAATCTCAGTAACTTCTGTTTGTCAGGGGCAGGTGAGTGTTGTTTGTTTGTCCAATCAACTCACTCCAAACTCAATCTCAGTAACTTCTGTTTGTCAGGGGCAGGTGAGTGTTGTTAGTTTGTCCAATCAACTCACTCTAAACTCAATCTCAGTAACTTCTGTCTGTTGGGGGGAAAGTGAATATAGTTTGTTTTTCATATCAATTCAATCAAAACTTGATCTCAGTCAGTAACTTCTCTCTGTTGGGGAGAAGGTGAGTCTTGTTTGTTTTTCCAGTCAATTCATTTCAAACTCGATCTCAGTAACTTCTCTCTGTCAGAGAACGGTGTGTCTTGTTTGTTTGACCAATCAACTTACTCCAAACTTGATCTCAGTAACTTCTGTCTGTTGGGGGGCAGTTGAGTCTCACTATTACATTGTTTGACCAATCAACTTTCTTAGAACTCAATCTCAGTAACTTTTGTCTGTTGGGGTGGGGTGGGGGTGGGGGGGTTGTTTGCTTATCAAATCAACTCACTTTAAAGTTGATCTCAGTGAGTAACTTCTGTCAGGGGCATGTGAATCTTGTTTGTTTGAACAATCAACTCACTTGAAACTCAAAGCAGATTTCATCAACTTTTGATAGACTAGCTAACATAAGCAGAATTAAAGAAGATTTATGTAAATTTCCTTCACTATTAATTAAAAATCAGGGACCAATATGCCCAAAAATAAACTATATATGCAAAATAATTATCATGAAAATAAATGCAGAGGTAAACATTCATTTGATTATGATTTCAAGATCATGTCTTCTCTTAAGGTCAAGATCTAGTAAATGAAAGGAGCCTACAGATTTCTCAAATTTGAGAAATAAATTCCTTTAATGATGCTTTATAATTTTAGCTTGGTCAAATAAGGTGTTTTGGGCCATAATTTGTAGGTAAACAAGACGAAAAATCATATCTTCAACTGTCTTTTTCATTCAGAAAACCTGTCATGAATACGGGAGTTTTTTTCCATATCAGACAAAGGAAATGTATCGAGATTGCCTACAGTCTCTCAGAAAACGGTAATTTGTATGTTCTTGGTCTTTTCTTTAAAATAATATTAAATTAAATATAGGTATCAGGGTCACTTTTCACTTCCTTGAAAATGTTTTATTTTCTACATAATTCTATTAGAGCCGTAAAGTACGAGAAAAAGAAAGTTGTAATTGATTATGACATTATAATGGATCTATCACCAAAAAGTTAATCGAAAGTCTTTTACTAGATCTTGACCTTAACATTGTCTCAAAATATCTTCAAATTAATTAATATCTGTATTCTTCACCAACAGTGCAATAATATGTTAAACTATATTTCCAAAACAAAAGATCACTGGTGCATGTACACATATTAGGATGTAATGAGGATATGCTTGTAAAGAAGTGGAATTTGTGTTTAAAATATTAATTTTTATTGAGGTTCTCCCATCACAGTTTCAAGTTAAATCCCCTCTTGCATAAACACCAGAACTCCCTACTTTCTTATGACCTTTATGTTTTAAAGCATTAGACTTCCAATATTTATGGGTTCTCCAATTTTGTTAAAATTCAGGTTGAAATGATTAGTACATGCCTTGGATTGTTTCCAATGTTTTCAAACTATCTGAATTACTGTAGATGAATTAAAGATCGATGTTACTGGTACTTTAAAAACGTATGTTCATATATAATGTAGTATCACATTAGTTCTAAAGATGATATTGAATGTATATTTACAAGATATATATGAGCATGATGCATTTCATTTCACCTGTTTTTAAACAACAAAAAAAAAGCCTTTGGCATAGAGTATTTATTACAAGGCCATACTTCATGTGACTTTCATATGAATTTCACTGTAAACCCTGCATGTAAGAATTGCGATCAGTTCAAGAACTTGGCTTTTGTTAGGCATGCAGAGGCAGATCTGAATTATTCTTCATTGTAAAACTTACTCATATTTTAATTAGAATTTCATTCCTATATTAATTAACAAAAGAAAAAAGGTCATGCATAATTAAAATATAGTATTAATTTATTTTTTTCAAAGAAATTGATAGAATTGTAGAATTACTTGGAGTACTCCATTGTTCCATTTACCGTTGATCTATGTTTGGGTATATATTTGTGAAGCTGAATTTATTTTGCAGACTGTATATTTTTTATATATAACAGTACATGTTTCACAAATGTTTTCAGATAATACATTGGTTTCTAGATTAATGCAAGCATACTGCATCATAAGCACAGTAGTACTACCATCAATTTAATGGTTCCAAAGTTTAAACAATGAAGTGAAACAAAGGAAAGTCATAAAGCCTGCTAGGTAAATCTTTGTTTGGCAACACCTGGGTATCATTGTCATCACCTCTCTGTGTGTGTAAAAGGTTTACATAGGCCTTGACACATCTGTTGCATGTGACCGTCATATTGTTGGACTCCATTACCAATTAAAGAAAGGTTTCGTAATATAAGCTTATAATTGCGTGCACCTTTATTAAGTTTGATCATGAGTTTTAAATCATTTTTTTTTTTAATTGAGCAGCATATCAAATATTTAAGTAACTGAAGGATTCAATTTTTTTGTGAGTGTCTGTACTGCATAGCCAGTGAACTGTTGTGTAAGGATTAGTTTTGGGCTGTCAATAAACATGATAAATGGAAATCAAAGTACACAGAAGTACAGAGAGCCAGGCTCATTTACAGAGTAGTGAACAAAGACCGTTTTACATGAAACATACATGTACATTGTAATAACAGATAAACAACGAGTTCAGACACTGGAAGAATATGTAACACAAAAAAAAATATATTGCATATAGTATAAATATAAAATGTTTAAAAAAATTAATAAAACGTAGTTTGAATTTAACATTTTTTATTGTTTCGGGTCTTATACCACTTACATAAGTAAATGAACAATGATGCAGCAAGGTCGAACGTTTATGTACAGATGAGTCCTCAGTGGGGAGTTTTGCACCAAGGTGTACGTGGGGTCACGTGCTCCCCGTATCAGTGTTAGCCTGGTAACACAACCTTTATTTATAGAATGTGACCCAGACAAGGAGATCTGGTGAAAACCTTTCGCATATTTCTAACAAATAATTAATCGAAGAAAAATGGAGAAAGTATATTACCATTAATGTTTTGTTTTGTTTTGTTTAGAGAAATTCTTTATTAGTTAAGTTTAATATGTTTAATTTAGTGTTTGTATTGCCTCAAAGGTGGTTGAGCATACGTACTATATTCTTACTCGTACATGTATTTGATTTGGCGGTGAGGAAGCAGCATTTCCGGTTGAACATCGTAACATAAGCCGAGCATTGCTCTTCGAGCAATGAGCCCGGCTAAAAATGGTACAGTGCCTACTCATTTATTATCCATGAGAAAAAATATACCAATAGTACAGCATTTAGAGAATATTTTTTTTTAATATTTTTTTGGATTCTGAATAAGACCTGTTTGTTTTATCTGCGTTATTCCTCACATCTACATCAACTTTAGTAAGATTTGCCTGTAGGGAGAGATGGACTGATAAAGAATGTGAGATGTAGTAAGATTTTATGATGATTATTGTCACATGGAGGTCAACATGCACACAGTAGCACATCACTAGAGACCTTATCATAGACAGCTGGCTAGTTTTTTATACATGCAAGGTGGATCAGATTATTCAACTTGTTTTAATGTGAATTTTGAATTCAATATTTGATACATCTCATACAGTATTCTTTAGTTTAGCCCCCTAAGGATTCTTATTAAACTCTTACTTGCTTGTAAAGATTTTAAAAAAAACCCACTAAATGTCAATCCATAAGACCTTCTGTAAAACATTGTTTGCCCTTTCCAAACCAACTGGCTAAAATTGGCCTGACTCAAATTTTTTTTAAGCCTTTAGGAAACAATTATTTTTTATTCCTGCTGGAATTTTCTCATCCCATAAACAAGAATTTTAATTTTATAAATACCTTCAATTTTAATAGATTTTGAAAATTCAGTATGTTGAAAATTTCTTCGGGAAAAAAAATTCCCACCTACATGTACCTACCCACCCAGATCTTTTATCCTTAGCCTGGAGAGGGTAAACAAATTTTTTAAAGATGGCCTATTATAAGTCCAGACTTGATTGAGAAAATAACAATATTTTCAAATTTTATACAGTGCCATTAGTTGACATTGTGCTTTAAAGACTTTTTGCTATTACTTCTGCACTAACATTTAAGGATGCTTCAGGCTTCATATGATATGTTGAACAATTTACGCATATTAAAGGAAAAAAATGCAGATTAAAATGGTGCATTGAATGAAAAAAAACTACATGAAACGCCTGCAGTTAGAGCTGACATTTTCAATGTATTAATTTCTGACATGAAAGAGATTGACATTATCAGGGTTCTATTTCTAGAAACCAACAAAGAGATTCTAATGAGACTTGGAATAGTGGATCCTTTGGTAGAACTGCTTCATTCCAGAAATGTGGAAGTCCAGTGTAATACATGTGGCTGTATAACTGCTCTAGCTACTACTGGTAAGAGTCTTCCCGTCCCTATCTACCACTGGTAAGAGTCATCATGTCCCTATCTGCCACTGGTAAGAGTCATCCTGTCCTTGCCACAACTGGTAAGAGTCATCCTGTCCTTAGTGACAATTGGTAAGAGTCATCCTGTTCCTGTCTGCCACTGGTAAGAGTCATCCTTTCCCTAGCCACCACTGGTAAGAGTCATCCTGTCCCTAGTCAACTGGTAAGAGTCATCCTGTCCCTAGCATCCACTGGTAAGAGTCACCCTGTCCTTAGCCACCACTGGTAAGGGTCATCCTGTCCTTAGCGACAATTGGTAAGAGTCACCCTGTCCTTAGCCACCACTGGTAAGAATCACCGTGTCCTTAGCGACAATTGGTAAAAGTCACCCTGTCCTCAGCCACCACTGGTAAGAATCACCATGTCCTTAGCGACAATTGATAAGAGTCATCCTGTCCTTATCTACCACTGGTAAGAGTCATCCTGTCCCTGACCACCATTGGTAAGAGTCATCCTGTCCATAGCTACAACCTCTAAGAGTTGCTCTTCTTGTCAGATACAAGGTTTTCACCTGACTGTGTGATGTAAATATTATATTATTAGAATTAATTTATCATTTCTTAGTACCAATTTAGTGAAATAAATGAACATTATTTCAATACTGTAGTATTATACATTTATGTGTATTTCTAACAAATCAATCAATGTTCACTAAGTTATCACTAGTGAAATTTTTATTAGCTAATACATATACATATATGTCCCACTGAAACTTTCGTACACTTGTCAAAGTGCAGATGTACTCAAATGAAAGTTGTACTCAAACTTCCACAACCAACAGTTGCTTTTTTATCATTATTTTTATTATAATATTTATATTGTATAATAAATGAATTCAAACAGCACAATCCAAAATAAAAGAATCTGGACTGTATGCTCTTAATCACAAAACAACACCTGAATGATTCTAAACACAGAATTGACCCATCTGTCACAAGAAATGGTACAAAAAAAAACTTTATAGTTTAAATTAATATCCAATTCCCTTTGTTCCCTATATCATATTTATATTTCTGATGATTGTAAACAAATTGCACCAGTGAATCCCATCTGAAAGGTACCATCAGATGCTATCAGGATATTGAAGATGAACTTAGAGATATTTCATTATATGCCTCACTGGATATTTCATTTTTGTTGATAAAACATATTGTTCAGACTTCAAAGGTTTTACCAGGAAATGAATTGCTTTTACTTTATTTTTTTTTTTCATTTTCTTTTTCAATTTTTGTTTGACAAAGGAAATAGAGTTTAAGAAGATATGTGATAAATGGACATGATAGAAGATCTGATTTTTTAGTTGTATGAATTAGTCATTTGTAAAATAATGAATTACTAGAGAGATAGAAGAAATAAAAAAAAATGTCCTATTTTTCTGCAGACTTATTAAAGCAAATGCTTAAGCTAATGAAAATTAAAAGAGAAATGCAAAAGCAAGGTGAACTTGGAATTAATTTGATAGCTGCATATTTAAAAATTCAAGAAAAAATTGAGGATGGTCTGCTTAACGAGGTTCGCTCCTGAGCTTTTGAGCAGATTTTTGTCTTGACCTATATTTCAAAAATTCTGCATTATGTTTAGTTCTTTCAATCAATTTGGATTCTACAATGCCAATTAAACTATATTCATATTTCAGGCAAAACTCCTTGATTAAATTCCATACCAAAAGCATAAATTGAGGAACTATATTTTGTGGCGGAAGGTTTTTTTAAGAAGAAAATGATCATCTTTTCTCTTTCGAAGTATTTAAAGTATTTAAGTTTGGATTCCTATTTTTCCATGCAGCCTGTACACAGAGTTATTCTGTGCCATGAACAGTGTTTTATGCTGGTCCTAAATTATATATTAAATAAACTATCATGAATTCTATCATCATATTTGATAAATATAGCAAATATATTGTGAAAATCCTGAAAAAAATAGCCCTAATTTAAGCTTAAAATTTAATTAGCACTATTTTAGTAATGTCTAAAATTTAACATCTCAGACCCCCACTTTTAATTTTCTTTTCTGATAATATAAGATACTTTTAACCATTCTTCTTAAATTCAGTAAAATGTCATTACTTTCAAATGATTTTATTGCTTGTTAAATTTTTAATGCCTGAAAAATGATATTTTTGAGTGCAAAAAGGTCAAATAATTGGACATGCGAAGAAATTCTAAAATTTTTCTGTTGTCACAAATCTTAATGTGTCTGTTCAAGAAGAAATAATACTGCAATTGTTCCCATAATTTATTTGAATAAAGAATATTGGAGGAAAAACTTTAAAAATTGATTTATGTGTAAGACATATTTAGAGTGCAAAAATGTCAAACTAAATGCTCTGTAGCGCCAAAAGAAGCACATTGACCCACATTTTTTATTTTGATTTTTAATTAAGCTACCGGGTATGTGTGTAGATTCTAAAAATATTCTTGATAAAGAATTCTAATTACTTTTTTTCAGATGCTAATAAGCATTCCATTGTGTCTTGTAATGCTGTCAAGCCCCTTTTACATCTAATGCGTTCTGCAGATCTACGTGTAAAGAGAAATGCTGCAGGGGCCATACTGAATTTAACACATATACGTAAGTTTATCACATACCCTATATTTATGTAAGGTCATTTACCTTTAACCAAGATAATAATTTTTTTTTCTCCAAAGGGGAAATACATACACATATAGCTACATCTGTTAATAAGTTACCATGGAAAGTGAAAAGAATTTATTTCATTAAACTATTTTAACAGATTTACCATTTAAACAGTGGATATCTGCAGTCATATGATATTGTTTTTATATCAACAATTGTGATGTCACAATGGTTTTAAGTGGAATTATTTATATATATATATATATATATATATATATATATATATATATATATATATATATATATATATATATATATATATATATTTATATATATATATATATATATATATATATATATATATGTATATATAAGAACAGCGTAAAATGTGATAGCCACATAAAACATGACAAAAAAGAATCTCCCCTGGTTTGTGGTTGGATATCGACTTTTATCCAACTAGACAGTGTGTTTTCTATACCTCCAAGGCTCAGGGATAGAAAACACACAAATCATTGGATAAAAATTATATCAAACCACAAAGCAGGGGAGATCATATATTCATATTATATACCCTACTGTGCATCACTCAATTTTACTGTTGATTACTCCATATCACCATTCTCTGAAATTGAAGACGTAGTACACAATTTGTACAACTTTTTTCTTGCATAATAAGAGTTCCTTGAAAACATGTTTTGTTTAACAGATTAATGTTTTATAATTGATCCCCCTCCCCAAAAAATCAATTATTACAATTGAACTTCGGTATCTTGAACACTGATATGTCGAATACCAGGGATATATCGAGGTGATTTGGAAGTCCCAACCACTTATTTTTTAAGTATTTTACCCTGGATATCTCGAATCCTCGGATATCTCAAAGTTTTTCCTTGGTCCCTTTGAGTTTGAGATGACGAGGTTTGACTGTATATATAGCTAATAATTATGGGCTATATACCATTATAACAGTAACTTGATCTGAAGAGCTGGATCACTTCTTGTTGACAGGCATGGATCATTGTATCAAACCCAATGCTTTGTGTCTCGTTTGATATGATATGATCCGTACCCCGTCAACTCATCGTCATCTGGCACTTCAGATCAAGTTACTGTTATTACAATATATATGACAGTCCTGCATGTCATAGAAATATTGTAGATATTCCTATTTGTCTATTAAATATTTATCATTGCATTTTCCTCAGAAAAAGTTTGTTTTTTTTTTTTAAAAAAAAAAAAGAATGTTAATGAGTTTAGGACCTATGGGTCTATTAACATACTTTTTTCTTTGTACTATTTCTTAAATAAGTGCTATATAAAAGACATGATCTAAAATTCTGTGTAGCAGCTGTGAAGACTTCATATAGCAATTTGTCATCTTATCCTTTAAGAAAAAATGGGAGTGAAAATACATTAATTTTTTTTTATTTTCTATTTTACTTTGACTTTGTCAGGAATAAAATGATTGATCATATATTTACTCTTATAAAAGTCTTTCAGGGTCAGTTGTGTAATACTTCTTAAGAAATCAATAAACCTCTTAAAATAGAAAGTGTGCTGGGACTTACCTCACACTATATATATGTGTCAAGGTCTTAGCTTATATATATTGAGACAGATGACTTTATATATATATATATATATATATATATATATATATATATATATATATATATATATATATATATATATATATATATATATATATATATATAAGTATTTTCCATATCCAGGTAGAATGTGTGCTTTTTACAAAAAAAAGTAAGACAAAAATGTTATTACATCACAAAACCAACTTGATCTAAGATCATCAGGCTTGTTAATTTTGATGACATTGAAACTTGTCAAGATTTTTTAAGTAGGACAGATGAAACCTTACATTTGAGCAAGTTTAGGTCAAGATTTTTCTTAGAAGATAGTTTTTGTGCAGTGATGGTACTAAACTTGAATTGATCATTTTACAAATATTGTGATTAATGTTGAAAGATTTCTTCAACTTGTAATACATTTTCTTAATTTTATACAAATAAACACATTAACTCAAAATAATCTCTAGTATAGCAAACAAAAATAAATATCACAAAAATATACAATAAAAAAAACCAGCACAGATCTATGTATATAAAAGTGCACAAAGGATTAATCAACACTGTCATGTATTGAACTCTTCTATTGCCTGCTGTCAGATAAGTTATAGCTGGTGCAATATGTGACTCTTGAATATGTGAACAAAGCAAAACATTATGAACTTATGTCAAAGACTTTTGTATTATGCATCAGATCTATAAAGAACATTTTTTTGTATTCTCTTTTAGAGGATTAAGTATTGTGCCCAGGAAGGCCATAAATTATTTTATTAACCGGGTACATGTATATGATTGAATAATTCCCATCTCTCTGATTGGCTGAGATCCAACAATGTTAGAAGAAATACTACGTTATATTGACCTGCACTTGACCTTCCAGGTCAATATAAGGAATTATTTATTCTACATTGGACCAAAAATAGATAGGGAAATTCAAAATTGATGCAAATAGTTTTGGAAAGTTATTTCACTTGCACCTGACTTCCACTCATATTAACATAACATTAAGGCACACAGATTTTTGGGTGAAGGGTGGGGGGTTGCAGGAGGCATGCCCCTCTCCCCACCTTTTGAGAATTGTTAAATTTAATTTGAATTTTAAGGATAAAAAATTTCAATGAAAACCCCCCTCCCCTCGTTTATGGACCTTTACATCCCACCAAATAAAATTTTGAGTTAGGGGAATTCTTTTCCTTTTTTTTTTTGGGGGGGGGGGGGGGCTGGTCAAAGATTTGTTTTCAGGTAAGTTGTCATTTTTTTTTTTCTTTTAATGCCCCCTTTTTTAAAATCAATCCTATATATGTTCCTGACATTTATTTTTTCTATATTGCACCTAAACTAGAATTAAAAATTCCCAAATAATACAACTGTTTTTTTAAACCTCGTTTCTCTTATTATATGTTTGGCTAGTACTTCAGTAGATGTGAACATATAAGATGGCATGGATTGCTTAATAACTGTGTGTCATTTTATAAATTAATCATTGAATTATAAAATAAAAGAATTATTGCTGTTTTTTTTTGGTCAATACAATGATTTAGCCACCTTCAAAGTACAATATTCACCTCACCCTTCGGGCTCAGTGAATATTGTACTTTGAAGGTGGCTAAATCACTGTATTGACCGAAAAAACAGCAATAATTGTATAATAATAATTATACTATAATGCATTTGATCATGCAAAGGTTATATTAGAAATTTGAATGTCAATATAATGGTCAATATGGCATTTTCTTGACTGACATATCTTGATATACAAATGCATGCTGTCCGATTATTATACATCACTATTGCTCAAAATGTCTTTTGTTGAATTTTATTACTCGTTGGTTTCTGTGTTCATAGTATGCACACAATTCAGTATCTACCTGTATACCTACCTAGTAAGAATAATTCAACTATGACTCAGGATGGATTTCACTGCCAGGTGCAACTAAATCTGTAAAAAATAGGAATTAGTGAGAGAGCATTCTGTATCATAAGTACCATTATCAAGAGAGAGAAAAAAATAGAATGAGAGGAGGATAACACTTTACACAGCTTCTCAGGGTATTTTCCTCCCCCTTTTCAGAGTCCAACAGGAATGAATTAGTGAATCATGGAGCCATTCCGACACTGGTTGAGCTGATCCATATGTCAGATTATGATATTCAGTACTATAGTGCAGCTGCACTCAGTAACATTGCTGTCAATCAAAAACACAGGGCCATGATGATTGCTGTTGGACATTTTGATGTGATCAGACAACTCATCAGACTTTTATCTTCAAAGAAAGACAGGGTTAGTGTACTGTGATAGAACAGAATCATCAGATTAGGCCTCCTGTATGTATAAATTTAAATGCATTACTTGAAATGAATTACTGCATGTGAATATGAAAAGAATTCATACGTTAATTGTCACAATAAAAAGGTAAAGACCTATGAATGGAGTTATCCCCTGTATACTACAATTTTATTTTACATGGTTATATAAACAAATTCAATACATATACAACATGTACAAATGCATTTAATATGCATAATTTTTTTTGTTTGGCTTACAGGTAAAATGTCAGGCATGTTTTGCTCTAAGGAATTTGGCATCAGATGGTAGGAAGATGTTGAATTTATTATTAATTTGTAGAGTCAGTCATGTTCTTCCGGTGTAATTGTTTATCAAATTAATTTGGAAACAAAACAAATTACGAAGTTATATAAACAGTTCCATATTAAAAACCAGGTATCATCTATCGTTGGTCTTTTTTTTTTCCAGATGAGAACCAGTTGTTGGCAGTGGAGAATGGTGCCCTGCCCCCATTACATCACATTCTAACTTCCTGTCGGTCTGACACACTGGCTGCAGCTGCTGCTTGTCTAAGGAATCTCTCTATACACAAACTCAATGAAGTAAGATCAAAACAAAGATACATAACTCTTTCCAATAAATGATTAAATGCACTTCATAATCAATGGTATCATATATACTGGGCATTAAAGATGAAGGCGATACATGTATATGATTAACCACAGAAAAAATGTGTTTTCAAATACAGAAAATTGTCTGAATTGTAAAGAATAAAATTTAGAATTTGGTTATGCATTTATTTCAATAAAAATGAGATTACTTTGTAAAATTTTGCAGTTCTGCTGCCGAGATATAAATGACCAAACTGCTTAGCTGTTTTATTATTATGATTATATAACATCAAGAAGATCTTGTTTTACAGGTCAATAAATATTTTTACTGATGATGTTTCTTTTATAGGCAGCCTTCATACATGAAAACTTGGTACCAGATCTTTGTCATGTTGTCTGTGATAGTTCTAACCCAGAGGCCCAAAAACACATAGCAGGAACTCTACGCAATCTAGCTGTCAGTGAATATGTACGCGTAAGTAATTTACTGATGAAGTAATGTAAAAATAAAAAGTGTGTTACTGTCAGTCAATGTATTTATGTAAGTAATAAATTGCTTTAAATTTAAAAGTGCTCACACTCCTGCATAAACCGGGGGGGGGGGGGGGTAATTTTTCATTGTTTTTGAGATATGAAGAGACCCACAAATTCATGTCTACCCCACAATGTAAAATTCCATATATAGAACTACTCAAGAATTCTTCTTCCACGAATTCAAATCCCAACAAATCCATATTTTTCCTCAAACCTCAAAAATTTGACCCCCTGAAAAATATGATTTTACTGTATTTGCTAGAAAAGCTCAGGCTAATTCATATAATTTATAAGCAAAGTTTTTATCATCTAACACTGTCAATCAGTAGGCATATGTGAGGATATTATAACAATACAACATAATACACTTTGAACCACAATAACTGTAAATGATAAAAGTTTTTGAAGTCAGGTTTAACTTGGAAGAATGATAATGTTGTTTATGCTGACACTTTGTTTATAGACCTTGATAGAGAATGACTGTGTAGAGGCCTTGACCTTTGTCCTTCTGGATCTGGAGTCAAGGATACCTGTCCTGTCAGAGGTCACAGCAGCTCTAGCGGTCATGGCTGATGAAGGTAATACAGTAAAGGTTGGTTATAGCGAAGTCCTGGGGACCTGAGAATTTAATTTGCTATATCCATAATTCGTTATATCCTATAACGAATTCGTATAAGTACGTATAGCGAATTTGCAATATACACGTTTTTCCTCGAGTATTACCACCCAATATGTTAGGGAAGCAATTATTACACAACATACCTTGGATAACTGAGGTTTTACAAAGAATTGTTAAGAATTTTGTCAGGGACCCCGGAAAACTTTGCTATATCAGTGTTCGTACTAAACAAGTTTTACTGTATATCATATTGTTATCAAAGACAACAAGAAAATACAATGTTAGAATTATGGACCCTTAGAGAGAGACAAAGAAAATACAGTGACAGAAATTTCCAAGCAGTCACAGTGATCTGATAATATGTCATACATGTATTAAACAATATGATTATAATATTACATGTATTTTTCTTATATTTTTGATATAAAAATATCATTTTTTTGTTTTTAATGTATTGTCATTTGTAAGAAAAATAATATAAATTTCAACAAAAAATATACAATTTTAGATTATACTAAAGTATACCGGTACGTAAAATATTTTACTGCATGATTTCTGTAACATAAAATGATCTGGGATACTGTTCACAATTTTTTGAGAAAGTACTGAAGAAAAACATCTCTCATTGATTTCAGATGATGTAAAGTACAAGCTGATACATCTACAGGGTGGTAAAGCGTTTAGTAAACTGGTCACCCTGGCCTCACTGTCTAGTCACAGAGAAATACAGTACAACAGCGCCGGCACGCTGGGACAACTGGCATTAGTCAGTGAGTGCAAAGATTTTGTGATTCAGCCAGAGTTACTGGCCCTAGATGTTGACTTATTTAAAAAACTGTGTAATGACGTACAATGTTTATAATATACATGTATAACAACAAACAGCATTAAAGACAAAATATAAATTGTGAAGATCATATCAGGGCTAGAAATAATTTTTTTTTTTTCACTGGTCACTTGGGCCATCACCTGAAATTTTTACTGGTCAACTCGGTACTTTCACTGTCCCACTGGGCCAGTAGAGTTTTAAAAGACTGGCCCAAAACCATGAAAATAACAGTAATATTTTGTTTATATAGTACAACTTAACATAACAAGAAATGGGAGAACTTGGATGTACAATGATGTCAAGTTAACTAGCCCGACCGTGAATGAATTTTTTTATGCATAAAAAAAAACACTGACCCAAAGGGCACATGCCCTCTACAATGTACTAGCCCAGATTAAAAATTCACTGTCCCCAGACCAGCGGGCCATTGATTATCTCGAGCCCTGCATATGACTCTATGTTCACTGAAACCTATTCATTGAGAGCTGAATGAAGATATGTTGTACTTGTAGGTTTACCAACTGAGCTAAAAGAGGCTAATAAGAAGGGCATTGTTCTTTACATTGATAAGTTCCTAAAATCTCCTGATCCAAGCTTTGTACATGTGGCTCTGTGGACTCTAAATATGCTACTTAAAGGTAGGTAAAGTTAATACACTGCCCATAATTGTTACTTATTAACAGGCATTTAAGATTGATTCACATAAAAATCTTTTTTTTTTTAAATTAAAAATCAGCTCTATTAAGTAAAAAAAAGAAGATTTTCTATTACACTTTTTGTCATATTTCTATTGTCTAATCTGGATTCTGAGTACTCAGGAATTTTGTCCCATGATTTCTTCAACAAATGCAGTATAAAAAAATTATGTGTATTCTGGATACTGTTTATTCTTAATCCGATGGCTATATTGGTCCCAGCTGTTCATAATGAACAATAATTATTTCTTCTAATCATGATACAATATCACTTCAGTCACTTCATCAATTCACACCTAGCATGATAGATGCACTATCTAGTGTTTACATAGGTGACATAGTACGAAATGAAACTCGACAATGATACAATCACTTATTTTTATTTTAGATATATTTTTCCTGAGGGCTTTCACTGACCACAGCATTGAGTCTGTTATCGACCAAGTCAAATTCACTCATCAACTGACAAAAATCCAGGACCTCTCTAACAGTGTAATCGATCAGCTCCATGGGGTCATGACCTCTTCAACCTCTAGCGAGGACTGACTTTTACATCAGGGAGGAATTCTGAGAATAATTTAAAGAATCTCTTCCATATTTGTTATCTTACTTATATGAATGAACTTGGGCATTTTCCATGAGAGAAACAAGCTTTCTGCTCTATTGTTATCTAAATTCATAATTTTAAGGTTGTCATCATCAGTACTTTTTTATGTGCTTGCATACAAACTGCTGGGCATTATGAAAAATCCATCTTACTAGAACTCATTTCTTCACTTTACAAAGTGATATGTCAGTTAATTACTGTAAACCAACATTGTACGTATGCGAGAAATAACAATGAATTTCGCAATGTATTTGTGAATATTTCTCGATGCAAACCAAAGATTTACTTATATCTTTATGTTTAGTGTTTTCTCAGTCATGAAAAGTAGTTGTTGCAGATTGATTTCAAACTGTGGGATAGCAAATAAAAGGTGTTGCAAATAATAGTTGGTTTACAGTACCTGATATCCATAAAGAGATTGCTGTACTAACACTTAAAATGGGCCTCAAGCTACACAAATTAATGCAGCAGTATTCATTATATTTCATTACTTGTAGTTGTAGGTTATTCTTAAAAAATTAAAAGAAAGAGAACCAAGCTGTAATTTTAAGAATAAAAAACTCTGAAAACTAGAAGCAAGAATATAGAGAAGAGTTTTTCTTACTTGTGGTTGATTCATGAAGTTATTGTTTAGAAATGTAATCTCACTGATTTAGTATTTTGTTAGTGGCAAATTGGTCAGCTGTGTTTATAATATTAAGATAATGATTATTGTGCAAAGGTGAAATATTGTTTGTCAGTCCAAGAACTTTTACATGTATTAACATTGTCGTCTTAGAACCATTTTTAATAGTTTATTTATTTATTTATGTTTTAGACATGTGTACTCTTGAATTTTTTATACTGGTAAGGAAATATGGAACATATGTTGGCAATGTCATTTATTTCCCTTGCAAATCCATTATTTATTTCAAGGTTTTTTCTATGTATTTGAAATATGCAATGTATAAATTAGGGCTGTGTCAATATATCGATTATTCAATACGTATCGGTATTCAGGAATGTATCGTATCAAAAAAATAACTTCCAATACGTATCGGACTGGCAGTTTTTCTCATAATTCTGTGAAAAAGTTGGGAATTTCAGTCACCAAAGATTATTTTTAACTGTTTTTAATTAAAACTGGTCAATAATGAAATAATCATGAAGGAGATTGCACATCTTAAATAACTATTACAAATTACATAGACAACTATATTTTAACATGTTAGTTTTACAGCCATTAAAAGTTTGAATTTGAAGTGTACTTTAAAAAGACAGTTAGACATGAACTTCCAATTTGGTAATAAAACACCCAGTTTTTATCAAAAGTATGCATTAAATGATTTACCAGACTTTTTTGAGACTTTTTTGATAGACTTGTTAAAGAATCCAATATATTGCATATCGCTTTATAAAATATTGTATTGAAATATTTTGCACAATACACAGCCCTAGTATAAATGCAACAAGACCTGTTCTGGTACTTACAGAGACATAACTAATACATGTATGCAACTTCAGATTTGTATTTTTGTGAAACAAATCTTTTTTTTTATTCCATCATTTTATATATATGTTTAAACCATTATTGTGAAGTTTGACATTTTTACATTTTTGTACAATACTAAAAAACCATTCTTTTAATGAATGTATTATGCTTATTATAAAAACTAATGTCCTAGAAGTACAACATACATGTACTTGTGAAAGATCCTTGGTAGTAAGTGTAGATGGGGATTATCATCTCTTTAAATTGT
The DNA here is from genome assembly GCF_033153115.1 of Saccostrea echinata. Classification (NCBI taxonomy): domain Eukaryota; kingdom Metazoa; phylum Mollusca; class Bivalvia; order Ostreida; family Ostreidae; genus Saccostrea; species Saccostrea echinata. The sequence goes on from NW_026889750.1 coordinate 27,600,601, forward strand.
ATATTTTACACCTTACTTTTTTGAAGTTTTATAAATGTGTAACCAGTAAATGCAATTTAAATTCCTTCACTTTTGCATTTATACATATATCAGGTTTTAAAAGGTAACCATTTATCCATGAAATCAGAGAATTCCCAATATGATTTCTTGAAGCCTTTATATGCTATACAATTTTTGAAGGTTATTTTTGAACAATCTTAAAGTTACAATAATTTAATTTTTTTTTACTTAACATTGTAAGCATTTTCTCTGAGTAAAGTCTTGACACCAGATTCATTAAGTTCCAATGTCGTTGCACTATCATGGGATGGCAGAATGCAATAAAAAAAAGCAAAAAAACTCTCAGAGTTTATTTGACATCACACAGTGAATATTTGCTGTAATATTTATACAATGTAACTGAATATAGTTTAAGAATCATTACACAACAACACTCTTTGAAATGGCTGCAATTCAAAGAAACAATACTCATTCGGTTTTAAGGTAAGGTTAAATCTCCCGTGCAAAGTTGTCGTTCATTACTCTCTCAGACACCTCTGCAATGGGCTCGCATCGAGATTTTTGACATCAAGCAAAAACATGGTATTATTTGAAATTCAACTAATAGTTTTCGATGTATTTTAGTATATATCAACCTTAAAGAACAAACATTAGCGCAGGTATTTAATTATGATAAAATAAACGCACTATTTCTGGTGTTTATCACTGTGAGATGCGCGAGCCAACGACAGAGGTAAATGTATGAGCCGATGGTAGAGAGTGGTTGATTTTGTGTAAAATTTGAATTGTATAGATTTCCTCTGATGTTCTTGACACAAAAGAATGCAAATATAAGTAACAAACAACGATTATTCAGTGAACATGTTAGCGCGCATCATGGAAATGCCAGCAGAGCAATTGCTATTCATAACGTCATGTTCACTGAATAACGTTATTTCCAGAATCCTTGAAATACTTTATTATTATTATAATATATATATATATATATATATATATATATATATATATATATATATATATATATATATATATATATATATATATATATCATGTATATACTGTATATATTACACATACAATTTTAAATTAATCAAAGAGCAGGTACATGTAACTGCATAAAAGTACCATGGTACTGGAACTCTTCATTGTATTTTGGACCCTCTGTAAACACCAATGAAAAATGTTTTTGGACTCTGACGAAGTTATATCATGTAAAGATGTAAATATCGAGTTTATCTATTTCATTTTCGGCATAGGGTACCTGCCATTTATCCTGAAGAAAAATGTTCAGAGACAATGAAGTGTTATAGTGAACGAAATCACTGTTGCTTACTATTATTTAAATGGGAAAAGTACTATTAATAAAGTGTTCAATTAATTCATCTAGTCCAAATGACATGTTTAGATTGCTTGAATTGATTACAATTTGAGTAATAAACTTTAGATTTCAATTTATTTAGTTTTAGATCTAAGAGCAGATCAGAACTCTCAGTGTGCCGTGTATAGAGGGTTCTTGGTTGTCAATTTTATCGTTCGGTAGATCTTTTCAAAATTAAATTCAAAATGTGTATAATTATCAATGCAACGGTAAAATAATTTAGTACTCTGAATCTCTTAATAAAAGGAAATGTTGCCTTAGTTAAGTAGGTTTGAGCAGATTTTTGTCTGGAAATTTATTTCTAGAATTCTGCATCATATTTTAATTCTTACATCAAGTATGGATTTTACAATACAAATTAAACTATATTCAATTAAAAACCCATAATTAAATTCCAAATAAAAAGCATTAAGCAAGGAACTAGTTTTTGTGGCGGAAGTTTTCTTTTTAGAAGAAAATGATCAATTTTTCTCTATCGAAGTATTTACAGTACTGTTAAGTTTGGATTCCTATTTTTCAATGCAGGCTGCACTTGGAGTTATTTTGTACAGTGAAATGTTTTATGCTGGTCCTAACATATTTATAAAATTACCTTTTATGAATTCTATCATCACACTATGACAAATATATAGCAAATATATTCTGAAAATCAGAGAAAAATAGGGCCAATTTAACTTAAAACTAACACTTTTTCAGTAAAAAAAAAAAAAAAAATCATAGACCCCACTTTTGATTATTTTCTGAATATATAAGATAACTTTGATCATTCTGCCTAAATTAAGTAAACGTTTAAGACTTTTTAAAAAATAATTTTCTTGCTTGTTATATTTTTAATGCCAGAAGAATGATATTTTCTTAGTGCAGAAAGGTCAAATAATTGATTTTGCGACGTAATTTCAAATAGGTCAAATAATTGATTATACGTAATATAAGTAATTTCAAAATTTTCTTAATTTTTACAATTTTTGATACTATGTATGTCATTTCAAGATATAATAAGAGTAAATTTTTGGTACCTTTATTTATTTGAATAAAAAGATATTGGAGGAAAAATTTCAACTTCAGTGCAATATGGACATATTAAATGTACCGTAGCGTCAAAAGAAGCGTATTGACTCCTATTTTTTGCTGTTTTGAAATTAAGCTATATATGTAGATACGAAAGATATACTTTACAAAAAAATCCTGAGACTTTCGAAAGCAGGATCCAAACTCCTTAAAATATAGGCAATGTTTAAAATTACTTACAAATATGCTAACTATGGATGAAATATTGAACAACTACTGAACTTTTCCATTTGCCTTTTTATATCATATGATAAGACTGATAAAGTTTAAGTGCAGTCTAACCAAAAAAAATCAATCATATTCATAAAATGACGGAACGGTTGTAAATTTCATTAAAGAATTTGGGTCGTCTAGGGCTCGGTAAATAAATCTGTGGCGGTCCAAAGATGGAGAACTGAATAAGTACTCATATAATATATATCTTTGGATCAAAGAATCATTCATGCTTGTTACAGTCCATGCAGCTGTAAACTGGTTCAGACTTTCCCAGGAATAAAGAATCATGCATGCTTGTAACAGTCCATGCAGCTGTAAACTGGTTCAGACTTTCCCAAGAATAAGGAATCATCCATACTTGTTACAATCCATGCAGCTGTAAACTGGTTCAGACTTTCCCAGGAATAAAGAATTATCATGCTTGTTACAGTCCATGCAGCTGTAAACTGGTTCAGACTTTCTCACGAATAAAGAATTATTTATGTCTGTTACAGTACACCCAGCTGTAAACTGGTTCAGACATTCCCAGGAGTAAAGAATCATTCATGCTTGTTACAGTCCATCCAGTTGTAAACTGGTTCAGATTTCCAAGAATCATCGTAGACTGTTGGTTTTTCTTGTAGTGACCAAAACCTCAAAAGGGGGTTTATTTTTTGAGAATTCAACATATTACATGTATATAGTTGGTATAATACATATACACAAGTGTATAAAAATTGTTATAGATAGTTTTGAATTTCTTAAATTGCAAAACCCTATGATAACAAATGCACAGAAAATGGAATTTGCCTATGCATATATTTCAATGTCTGTGATGTTTCTTCGTTCATGACAATCAAGTTTATTTCCCCATCATTACAATCTTCCAAAATGCAAATGCTCCAAGAGAGAATTTTAAATGAATTTTATTCTTCAAAACGATGTATAACTGCATGAAATTTTAATTGTCGTCAGAATCCATGAAAATATTTTAATGAGAGGAAATTTTTTGAGAAGTGAAAGAGTCTTAAAGTTTATGGCATCTGCTGTATTTTTAGAAATCATGCTCTTGGTTGGCATCTTTTGAGGATCTTCAAATATTTATCATATAGTATTCCATTTGCAGATGGCGTTTTCTGTAAAGATGGATTTGTCTCTGAGGATGTTACAGTTTTTGGAGCAGTGGTAATTTGCATGGAACCGAAAGATTATCACTCCAGAAACTGAATTTTGCTAATCCACTGTCGAGAAAAATGATACTATTTGACAAGTAAGAAAACTTGCTCTATCTCTCATTTCATTAATAAAAGAAAATGAATTCGGTACCAATATCCCAGGTTGCGACACTAATAAGGTTAATTGTAAAATTTGTTTCCCTTTCCCACAGCATAAACATACTTTCCTCGGAAAAGTCATGCCCCTGGCCGACTTCTATCGCGGTATTGGTCCATTTGCACCAGAAGGGAAAGAATTCTTTACAACTGAACACGTTATCTCTGGAAACCAACATTAACTCTTTCGCTTTCCTTTTCCTTAGTTGAACAGTTCCCGATCTAAATATCAGTTGGAAATAAGGAGTTTCAATATCGGGCGACAGTTTGGACAATCACAGGTGTGGTACACTATTGTCAATGTTGCATGTCCTCATTTTAAATGTGACACGCCCAGTTTTTGCCGATAGTCCGTGACGAGTCAGATCAAGAAAAGGTTCAATATACTGCTTCTCTGGGGTTTTGATATATAATTCTTTACGACCAACACTAAATCCTTTAAAAGAAATACCAAAAATACTAGTATGCAATTATAACAACTGCTTTGAAATTGCATTTTGGAAGCTGTTTTATATTCCAATATTCATAAACATTCTCATGAATTAGTAAATATCATTCATTTAATAAACTTGCTTAATGAATCACATGAATCACGCAGATTGCATTGATTTTTTTTTTAAAACTTTCTTTTGGGGGGGAGGGGTGTTAATCTTTTAATCATATTCTCACGTACCTTTCAGTAGGTATATCCACCAACCCTCGCAGCATCTTCCTTCTTGTATGGTGCAACTACGATTCTTTTGCCGGTAGGAAAAGATCTCACATTGTCCGTCTGTCTGACACGTTGATGCACAATCTAGCAGGGAGCGAACCGAGAGAACAACGCTGTCGTTCACTTGACAGGTTTCTCTACAGTCTACCTGTGTAAACTCAACACCTCTGTCAACCTTATCAATGGTCAGTGATTGTGCTAATCGGAGCAGGAAGACCACTGTTATGGCTTCTAAAATCATGACTGGTTTGAAATGAAAATAAGAGAAGAAAAAGACAACCATAGATCAATGGTTATATTTCACAATACTCATTTGTATGGGAAAATATAATGTATAATGTATGTCTGATATAATGGATTCTAGATTGCTTTTACCTGTTTTTGAAAGATTAATTATTAATTTTGCGGGTTTCTTTCTTTCTTTTTTTTTATTAAGTAACAATTGCAGGTGTGATGAGAATGGTAAGTTTAACTGCGTCCCAAAGAATGTCCAATTAAGGTTGTTAATTTACAAGAAAATCGTCAATCGTACTAATTTCTTAATGAAAAAAATCTAAACCCCCCCCCCAAAAAAAAAAAATAGAACAAAGAGTATCAATAGTAACAGAATTTGTTAAGACTTAATCAGTTATACAATACGGCAGACCTACATCACAGATAACAAAGAAAACAAGAGGGGGAAATCACAACAAGAATTTTCAAACAGGAAGAGAAACAAAGTTTCTTTTTTCTTATATATCACAATGATTTTTGATATTTTCTCGATGTCTGAATACTATATTAGGTGTATATTAATCACAATTTGGAAACTGAACTTTACAATATGGAAACTGAACACAAAAAAACATTATTCATATACGTGTAATTCGTCGTATCAAAGATAGTGATTCACTTTATTTATAACATTTTACATTTGTGTGGAATATTAGTATTTATGCAACTAGTTAATGAAGAGAACTTCATACCATAAAAGCTGCAACAAATTTCATTTTGGGATCTCCTTCCTTAATAACGAAACGAAAAACACAAATTAAACACACACACACACACCCTCACACACACACATACATGTGAAAGGTGTCAAACGGGGACAGGGGTTAAAGACTGTCAAAGTGGGGACTTCTTTATTTTTATTATTTCATTGACTTTTGACCAAAAATATTAGTCCTCCTATAACTCTGATGGCGAATATAATGAGAATATATCAATATCTTTAATTTTAAGCCAAGCACTTTTTACAGCACAAACGGGGACCTATATCACACTCATTAATATTCACACATCAGTACTTGATTCATTGTATCTAATCGGGGACATTTTCAAAAAAGAATGCAAAATACTCCCCTTTGTGCCTTTTATTCATTAATTACCACCGTTCTCATCATTGATTAGGATTCTTGTCTTCATAGGTACTTGAACGTTTTATATCTTAAATCAAATAACAACAGTAATAAGCCTCAAAAGTCCATTGAAACCCATAGGCACTCCCCAGCTTAATTGTTAAAAAATATATATCTACTATACTAAAAACATGTTATGTTTATAGTATAGTAGATATATTTTTTTAACAATTAAGCTGTGTAGTGCCTATGTTGAAACCGTACAAATCGTGAGCAGGGCAAACACGGACATTAAAAACACTCGAGTTCAAAGTGCCATGGAGGAGTAAGCACCCCTTCCGACTGGTGTCGCATGATATTTGGTCTGCCTTGTTTAAAATTGGGGGGGGGGGGGGGGGGGCTAATACGATAACATATAAGGTCCGCCTTTTATAAGAAAAGGTCTGCCTACGTTTAAAGGTCCGGGTAGTGCAAAAGGTTTTAATCTTGATTTAAACACATAAAATTAAAGAAAGTTTGTACAATATATCTCTAGAGCAGGAATTCTACTCCTTATCTAGTTGCTTTTAGCAGTGCCGTTTATTTTGTTTTAACATTTCCATGCTTGTGGTGTACAAACTGCATACAAAAATCTCCTTGGACTACAGATGGCATTACAAATGTAGTTTTTTAATTACCTTGATATTTTTATGATCGATGATTTTAGCATTTCAGAAGAAAATCCAGGTTTATATATTAACACTAACTCCCCCCCCCCCCCCCCAAAAAAAAAAAAATTGAGAGCCCAGACGAGAGATATTATTTTGTTTTGTGTGTTTCTTAAAATTTATTTTTTTAAATCTTTTTTTAAGCTTATTTCTAAATTTATTTTTCTTGTTGATACATTTTATTGTGCCTTTTTATGATGCATAGTTATAAAATTTCGGCGGAAAACTCAGATTCATCTAATACTAGAGGCTTGTATGCCCCCTCCCCCAATCCCCTTTAAAAAGTTACACAAATCAGATTTAATTGTTTGTTTGTATGTTTATTTTTTCTCTGTTTCAAAAGTTTTATTCTACGATTTTATGATCCGTAATTGAACAATTTCAAAGAAAACTGAAATATTTACAATAACTGATCCCCACCCTTTTCCAGAGAGAGAGAGAGAGAGAGAGAGAGAGAGAGAGAGAGAGAGGTTAATCAATATAATAAACCACATATAAATTAAATCAAGCCGTTCGTATACTTTCAGTCCTGGTGATTTTTCCCAAATGATAATTATGTTCCGGAATTTATTCCTTTTTGGAACAGTTTAGAGGATCTGTTTCGATTGCACCTTTCCTCGCACAAATGACCCGAAGAATTTAATAAAGATATCGTCCTCTCCAGCCGCCACTACACTTATCACAGGAAGCAGATACACAAGATTTGCTGAAGAAACACTGCATTATTAACGCAAATAATACCTATCGCTGTAATATAATTTTATCCAGTGATCATTTCGGCACTGAAAGCCGTTTTCTCATTAACGAAAGGCGCCCCCCCCCCCTCACTTCCTTCCTTCATGTATCTGCTGAAAATACGACTTTCTTAGACAAAGCGCTCTTCCTTGCAGTGGAAAGCAAGCTCACAGAGCAATCATCTTTACTCCGTCTTTACTGTTTCCTTATTAAAGCAATCCCAGAATCCACAAACTTTTATCATGGTACTTGCAAATGAAGAAAAAGTTTTTGACCGTTAGCCAGTCATTACCGGTATATTCTCCATGATAATTAAGTACCTTTTCGTAGGAAAAGAAGGATTAATTTTTTGAAAAAAAATAATACCAGTGTGTTTATTCCTGCTTGATTATAGATGACAATTTTGCTTAAGTTAAGACAAAATTAAAATTTGATTACACGTATTTATTTCCGCTCCGCAGATAATAGTGCATTACCACAAGAAGTGAATTCGGAATTTGCAGTGTGGTTAGAGTCCATATCTTTTAATGAATAAATGCATACATTTTTTCAGGATGAAGATTTCTGCAGAGGATAAAAATTTTCTTGATCAAACATAAAATTTAGAGACCAATCATGGGGGGGGGGGGGGTCTGCTACTTTCTCTTTTTAGCATACATTTAGTGCACCAATCCTTCTGGTGTGACGTACATTTTTATATTTTAAAAGAAATTACACCTCACGCTTTGTCACAACACAACTGTATTTTTAAATAAAAATTCGATTTCGCGGTATGTAGGGAGTTTTCCATGTAATACATCGTCGGAGACCATAATGGTTTGGATTTAATTCTTTCTTATAACGTTTCAGTCTAATTTCAGATCAATTGAAAAAATATTTATCTCTCAATAAACGCTGATAATTTATTTTAGTCATTTATGGACATTGGCAAGTCACGGTTATCCGGAGGAAAAAGTTTAATTCATAGGTTTTTCCACTTATAAAACTAATTTAGCCTCCTTCCACTCTTCCTCGCCTGAGATGCATTGTACTACCGGAAATTTCTCCAGCCAATACCGAAAATATTCATATAATCATTATTCAAAATTTTATTAGGTAATATTCGAAACATACGGAAGCCGGTAGGTGCCAGGTAGAAAAATATTTTTCTGGCGATAACTTATCTGGCGGCCACCTGAAAATTATATGGCGACCGCCAAATATTCATCTGGCAATATAACTAATAAGAAAGCGAAAATTTTGGACACGGTTCTTTTCTGTAGCATAAAAAAGTAAAGAAAGGGGCAATGTGGACTTTTAACGCAGTATAATAAAAGGTTCGCCCTTTTTATTTCAGATATCTTACTATTACAAAGCGATAATTTTGGATAGGGTTTGATTCCTTAACATAACTCATGGCCGTAGAAACCGGGGGGGGGGGGAGCACGGTGGGCCGTTCCCCCCAATCATTTTGCCGATATATAGATTACTATAGTAAAGATAGATACTATATGCTTGTGCCCCCTTAATAAAAACGTTTGATGACTTTTCTTTTCTTTTTTTTTTTTTTTTTTTTTTTTTTGCTTGTCAGGAAATTTTTGGTAGTGCCCCCTCAACTGTCAACTGAAAATGTATGGCTGTACTCCCCCCCCCCCCAAACTGAATCTGCTTCCTAAGGGCGTGTAACTAGTCAAAATGACAGGGCGGACCTTAAAACGCAGCAATAATAAAAGGTCCGCCCTCAATATTTCAGATATCTTACAAATGTTGAACAGGGTTTATTTTCGTAGCATACAAATTATAGAAAGTGGCAAGCGGACCTTAAAAGATCCCATATAAAAGTTTCTTCCTCTGTATTTCAACTATCTACATTTTACAAAGCAAAAACTTCAGACATGGTTTATTTACGACAGTAGCATAAAAACTGTAGAAAGTGGCAAGCGAACCTTAAAACGCAGATAAAGAAAGGTCCTCCCTCTGTGTTTCAGGTATCTTACTGTTACAAAGCGAAAATTGTGGACAGGATTTATTTTCGTAGCATAAAAATAAGAGAAAGAGGCAAGGCGGAACTTAAAACGCAGTATAATAAAAGGTCCGCCCTCTGTATTTCAGATATCTTACTATTACAAAGCGAAAATTCTGTACAGGGTTTATTTTCGTAGCATAAAAATAAGAGAAAGAGGCAAGGCGGACCTTAAAACGCAGTATAATAAAAGGTCCTCCCTCGGTATTCAGGTATTTCAGACATTTTACTGTTAGAAAGCAAAAAGTATGGACTGGGTTCTTTACTGTAGCATTAAAACTAGTTGTTCTCATAGTGATCAATCGTCTTTTTGTATATATACTGAAACGCAAACGAAACGCAAAAAGCAGTAATCTACAGATATTTGAATTTTTTATCTAATGATTTTTACTTAGGTAAAACTTGATTTGAAAACATCAAAGATTTGATGAAAATGTTAAATGATTATCTTTTAACTTTAGAAAGTAACACATGACTGTTAAAACACCCCCACCCCGGCCATTCAATTACAGCGTGCAAGTCTGCCATGCACAACAATTGCAGCTTGATTTCTACGATGCGATAGGTTCATCAATCTCGAGATCTGAGCGAAAGAAATATTCTTTGCCATTTTTAAATGCCTGTTTTTCAGATGATGAGGTCGAATTTTCTCTAGCCAAGCGCAGTGTAGTAACGCTTGGACTTCCGGTCCAAGGAATGTCATTCATGCTAATGATACGTAAAAGACTGTTGAGGCGTGATGGAGGTCATATTTGCATCTGCAACTCCCCATCACCTTTATTTTGAGATTTTCCAGCTAGTGCAATGGAAATGTCTACTTCAGTCATTTTCAGGAAGCCTTGGCATCGCTTACAGAAAAGATAGGGAAATTTATTTTTCGGAACATTGCTGATTTACTTATGATAAACAGATACAATACCTTAAAACTCCATATTATTGCCAAATATTTTGTTAAACATGCAATTTCTGATATTTGTTAAGCAGACTCAAACTACACTTCTGGTAATGGTATGAAAACCATTCAATTGTTAAATTACCGATATTTACAAAATTGAAGAAGCCCTTACTTTTTAGATACATAATTATATCCTATATGTAATATTTCCCACTAAAATATGATGTTGCGTTTCTTTTGCATTTCAGTATATATCAGTTTTGACTGAATCACTTAGGCTACCTTTATGGTATCTGTTCTATTATTTTTGTCAGTTTGTTTTCTTTTTTCAGTTTTGCTGTTTTTTTTTAATCAGATGTTCACAGTCTTGTTATCTACTTCAACCAAACTATGTGCTTGTATTCACAACTTTTTTCCCGCGGCTCACTTGCTTATTTTTTATGAAGGTCACATATTTCTTTTTAACTCATGATAGGTAATATTATTCAACAATACCGAGCCGCATTGGTATTCAGATGTACAATGAAATCAGAGTTATTCCCTTTGTTTAAGGCCTCATATCTACCTACGTTTTTATGACACCCGCCATGTGCTCCTTGTCATGATCGGGAAAACGGAAAAATCCATTGACAATTAAATGTGTAAATAATGGCATAACAATTAGTTTGCAAAACGTCAGTCAGCATTCGACTTAATGATAGATTGTATTTACTGACAAAGTCATTTTATCGACCATAGAACTTGTGAAATGATGACTTCAAAGGAGACTGTTGATATTCTTGTTTCATCAACGTGTTAGTCAATAAGTTGTTTTAGAGATTGTTCGTATGTAGAACATATTTTTGTGACATGAAAATATGCCCACTATAACATTCCGAAATAATTCTTAAGATGGATCAAAATGTTTTGCACACTTGTAGTTTAAATGATAAAAAAGTGTTGGTAAGAGCTAAATAGAGAGTGGAAAACCTACGTAATCAAATCTAAATTAAATTTTGCGGAAAACACATTAGATACACATATAATAATTATAATTATTTAAATTGAAGATTCCTGCACTTCCCGTTCACTCGGCATTTCAGTTGCGACTGCTGAAAATGGGGTACTAAACCAATTTTCTGCAAAATCATTTGATTGGTTGAGACCAAAATTCGCATGTAAATAGGTGAGTTCATGAGAAAGGTCATGACACAAATCATTTGGAATACGTTTCCTACTCTATCGGAGACAAAGGGCGGGGTGCGGCTCGAGCTCTCGCCCACGACTTTAGCCCCGCTCATGCCCTAAGTATAACCAAGAGTGGAATGTTTATCATAATACAATCGGGGGAATGTATATTTGAATTATACATTTCAGGGGACGTGTTTTGTGTATTAATTATTACAATACAATAAGGGATTATACACATGTATACATTTGTATTACATTTGTACAATACAGTTACTGTAGAGGAATTATTGTTAAGAATTATCGCAAAACAGTAGGGAATATTATGTATTACATGTTAGTATAGCAGTTAACTAGAGAACAAATGGAGAGCAGATAATTAAGCTATAGGGACATTTGTGGATAAATTGTCCCGATTCAGTAGAGAGATCTTTGTAATTTATAACAAAACAACAGAAAACATTTGTGTATAACTCTTAGGAAACAATAAAAAAAAATGCCGTAATCAAAACAATACAACCGAGGAACTGTGTATTTGAATTATCACAATACAATGGGGGGAGGGCATTTGTGTATAAAAACCACAATACAATAGGGGACATATATATGTGTATAAAAAAAATCACAATACAATAGGAGACATATGTGTATAAAAAAAATCACAATACAATAGGGGACATATGTGTATAAAAAAAATCACAATACAATAGGGGACATTTGTGTATAAAAAATCACAATACAATAGGGGACATATATATGTGTATAAAAAATCACAATACAATAGGGGACATTTGTGTATAAAAAATCACAATACAATAGGGGACATATATATGTGTATAAAAAGTCACAGTACAAAAGGGGACATTAGTGTATAAAAAACACAATACAATAGGGGACATTGTGGGTATAAAAAATCACAATACAAAAGGGGACATTCATGTATAGATCATTACAATACAATAGAATTTTTTTTAATAAATCATTGCGAATCATAACGACATGTAAGTGTACCTGATCATAATTCAAGAAGGGACGTGTTTATAAATTATTCTAAAACCAATGGAGGAAATTTGAGTAAAAATTATCACAAAACAATAGGGGACATTTGTGTATAAATAATCACAATACAATAGGGGACATTTTGAGTATGAATAATAAAAGTGAAATTTCTTGATCTTGGAGAGCATAAAGCAACTGGGCGGAAGTGCTGGTGAATTCTAAAATACGAAGTAGTTTTTTTTTTAAAGTGAAAAAATAATGAAAGTTTTTTCTCTGATACCAATTACTTTTGATTCTATTTTGTTTAATTTGTTCCAATGAAAGCTTGAAATTGAGCTTGAATTTTGTTTAGGAATAAAATACAGTAACTGTGGAACCCCCACCCAACCGACTTTACCTCCAAGAGCATATCTCAATATTAAAGAAAAACAATAAATACATCGACAATAGTATACTTATTCTTAAAAATGTATGTATGAAACAAAAGAAACAATATATAGATTAGACTGGAAAGAAATTATTTACTTCCGTCAAATGACGACATCTTTTGATAGAAAATGTATTAGTAACAACTAACAAGTGGTCACGGGTGGGGTTTCACTTAAAATGTTATAAAAATTTTCAAAATGATCAACCAAATGAACATCAATCGCAAGCTCAACAAAGACAATAAATAAATCTGCATTACGGAAAAGATGAAAAATAAGCTCACCTGTTAAGCGAAAAAAAAAAGAGTCGAGAATTTACATACAACTTTGCAGTTGCTGATCTGTAGCTCGTTGATCTACCAGAGGAAATTGGAATGGGCGATTAGAGAAGTATAGTCCCCCCCCCCCCCTCGACCAAATTTGACAAAAAAGTACATATCAATTGCGCACAAACGAGTGCATTGGTTCTTGATTTATTTCTCTGTATATTTAAGCTGCCAGCTCAAAATATTACAAACCATGAAATCTTACCATGCATTATATTTTTAGTGCATGAACTTCTGCGAAATATGAGGATTAAATCATTCCTTGATGATTTCCCCGGGGGAAATGGATTTTATTGGTTGAATATAATTGTTCGTATTTCCCTCATGATAATGAATGAATCGTTTGCGGTATTGTACCAAAAAAAAAACAAACCTTTGTAAATAACATTCAATTTAGGCTCTTCTTTCTAATTCACTTTTAAAAAAGTCAATTGTCTTCCGTATCTTTTTTCCCCTTTTTCAAAACACCCTTATTGGAAAGAAGATAATTGCTAAATTCGTCACTGTTTGGCAGATGAACCCTTTCTAATATTATTAATTTTGCAACTCTCGGAATTTTTAGTTTAACGAACGATACGTATTGCAAAGGGGGAAAATGTACGATGTTTTCGATGTGGTTTAGCATAACGGCAACAAGGAAATATGAAGTTTTATGACCCTGTCAAGTGACTGTATTGGACCAATCAGGTAACGCGTTGTATAGAACAGTTATAATGAGGTATAATAAATTCTTTTAATTTCTTTTACTACTTCTAACAACATTGAAAACCCTGAGGTATGTAAGGACGATTTTTTGTTAATGTATGATTGTACATGTAAGAAAAAAAAATAAAAACAATTTCAGCTTTTATTAGCTAAAACAAGATGCATGTACGTGACTGTCAACTATATTTCTATGTCTGACATTTGAGAATTTATATCTGGCAATATGATCGCACATTGCCAAATCGATATTCCACACTATAAGGAATCATTTATTACAGAAAGCAATATCCCGAATATTTTCTTTTTGAAATTACGTTAGCGGCCCTTTTAAGAAATGAGATGTCATTTGTTGTGTACATGTCGGTTGCCCCCCTCCCCCCCCCCCCTCTTTTTTTGTTGCTGTAAGATCAAGCAAATTCCAATACTTTTTTTTTTAAAATTGTACCAAAATGTAAGGAAATGACCATAATCACCCCTCCCCCTACCCCTTTTCGATATTGGACGGTTTAGTTTTTTTTCTTTGTCATAATTTTTGGTAGGTGTCCCCTTTTAAAACCATTGCTACGGGGTGCTTTAAAATGATAGGGCATGAAAAGTAGACTACTAATTAAAACCATGTACAAACTTTCTTTTATGAAGGAACAAACGAAAATAACGAGTGATTTCCGAATGACAACTGAAGGCCGGTGACAACTTTGGATAGATAACGTTAGCACGCTTCAGATTCTGTAATCGAAACGAAATCGGACACAAATTTTATGCTGTAAAAGACAAGGTATCGGAGACATCACTGTGTAAAGAACAGGGAAAATAGTAACTTAGCAATGAAATTCAAGGTCGGAATTCACAGTGAAACAGATTGCACAGGTTTCAGATTACAAAGTATACTAAACGACGCTTCCTAGCCATGCTTCTTCAAGATGGGCAGAAGAAGTGATGAAGATCTTCTGAGATTAATTAAATTTTCACTCTATAACAGTCTTTGCCCTGAATTTAACATTGTCGGTAGAGTGCTTTTTGCATATTCCACTTTTAAACACCAAAACATATTCTTATATTCTATATAACCTATATTCTTACAAAAATGAATGATTTGGAAATAGGTATCAATTAATTCTTTTTCTGGCATCAAATTTGATTTCTGCGTCAATTGAATTAAACATTTTTTCCTAAATGACATCACAAGGATAAAATGGACATATTAACGGTCCAAAAGGTATCGATATCAATTTTATAGGACAGTTTCGTTTGCCTGTTTGTTTGTTTATATATCGCGTCCCTTTCGAAAAAAAAAAATCACCCATATTGAGACGCCACCATTTGCTGGAGCAGGGGTGCAAATTTGGACCTATTCTAAGCA
Organism: Saccostrea echinata; assembly: GCF_033153115.1. Taxonomy (NCBI): domain Eukaryota; kingdom Metazoa; phylum Mollusca; class Bivalvia; order Ostreida; family Ostreidae; genus Saccostrea; species Saccostrea echinata. The sequence continues at coordinate 27,615,949 of NW_026889750.1, forward strand.
CTCAAGGCCATTGAGCAGTGAGGGATCTTTTTGGTGCCAGCATATACTGCGACACGGGACCTCGGTTTATGCGGTCTCATCCTAAAGACCGGTCTCCATGTTCTGCAGTTGGATTTGAACCCGCGACGTAAGGTCACGCGGGTGACTTTAGAATAGGTTACCTAGTAAATTTAATTTACTGCGCCTGCAATCACATCAAAGTTCCGACTCCCATAATGCTTATTCACTCCGATTTCTGGCGTGGCGCAGTGGTGGATGGAGAGTTTTAGAGTGTTTGCTTTAGAGTCGAGGGGTAAGAAGCTGATCCTTACGTCGCAGGTTCGAATCCGGCTGAGGGACGTTGAGACTGGTCCTTTTGATGAGACCGTATTAACTGAGGTCCTGTGTCGGAGTAGGTGCTGGGACGGAAAAGATCCCTAACTGCTCAATGGCCTTGCGTAAATATATAAATTTCATGGTTAAAGAAAACATGGAGCAAGGATCCAATAAACCTGAAAAACACTTTTATGAAAAAAACGTTGGTATCTCTCCGAGAAGTACTTCAAGTCCATCTAGTCAATGTTCATATCACAAACATGTTTTAAATGTCATTATTCATCCAGAGTTGTAAAGCGTGTTAACGTTAGTCTAAATAGATATTAATACTCAGGATTTTTATTGCCAGGATTTGATCCCCAGGAATACGACTTTATTTTTGAGTGCTGGTTATAGAACGTTTTTTTTTTTTTGTTTTTGTTGTTTTTTTTTTTTTTTTTTTTTTTTTTTTTTTGTTTTGTTTTTTTTTTTTTTAAACCAAAACGTTTTGTTTGTCGTAATTTTATAAATTTCAATTATTAGAACTTTACTTTTAATATTTAATTCACAAATTTGATATGATTTTATCTAATGCCATAGCATTCTGCACGCCTTGTTCGCCCATCTCCTTTATATAGAAAACCTTCATAAAGAGCAATCTCCTATAATTCATCTTTAGTGTTTAAAGTAATCAAATTAAAGGATCATGTATTTGACTTATTCGTAAAAATTAAGACTACTTTTATTGATATATTTTAATACAAAATTATATTATGTATCAATTCAAAGCAAATTTTGCGCTCTTATGTGTGTTAATTGCAACCAAAATCTTTAAATTTTTCTCCGGAAAAAAAATATTTAAAAAAAAAAAAAAAAACAGATTAAAAAAGGGAAGGCAATCGAATACAGAATTGCATACATGAGTAAGGATAAATAATATATCTAAATTCTCTCTCTTAAAATAAAATACCGGATATAAAGCAAGAATGATAGCTCAATGTAATGTTTGTTTCAGAAAAATCACGTGACTTGTTTTTCACTATACAAACGGGGACCCGTGTGTAACCCCCAAATATAATCTTCGGTAATTTTGAAAAGTTCACACTCACACACATGTTTTAATCCTAACTAACTGGGGACATTTTTTCAACATGTTGAAAAACGGATCTTTTCGGCTTTTTGGGGTAATTAGACATCCCTAATTTCGAATTTGGCGCTATTTTTAATCAAAGACAACCGGGGACGTCCCCGGTTGGGAGGTTGTCCCCGGTTGGAAGGTGTGTAAACAAACAATTGTCCCCGTTTGACACCTTTCACGCACGCACACACACACACACACAAACACAAACAAAAACAAACAAACAAACAAATAAGCCCCGACAAAAACAACAAACAATACGACCCCCAAAACAGTCAAACAAACAATGACATATGGAGACAACGAACAGTATTCAAGCTCAAAAGTCCATTCAAACAACACAAATCAGGAGCAGAGCAAACACGGACCTCTAAAACATCAGAGGTGGGATCAAGTGCCATGGAGGAGTGAGCATCCCCTGCCGACCAGTCACACCCGCCGTGTGCTCCTCGTCATGATCGGGAAAAACGGAAAAATCCGTAGACAATTCAGTGTGTAAATAATGGCCTAACAATTACATGTAGTATGAAGAAAATCAGTCAGCTTTTGACTTAATGATAGATTGTATTTGCTGACAAGGTCATTGTATCTACCATAGAACTTCCGAAATAATGACTTTAAACGAGACTGTTGATATTCTTGTTTCATCAACTTGTTTGTCAATAGCTTGCCTCGTGTTTTAGAAATTGTTCGTACGTAGAGCATGCTCTTGCATATTAAATCAACTGAGATACATAAACCCCATATGCAGGTGATAAGGGTATTGCTACATAAGTAAGGGAAGTTGATAATTGAAATGTTGAAGTCATAACGTTTATCATAAAATTTGGTTGTTAGGTTACCATTAACGACTTTTTCTAGTAAAATATCTAAATATGAAACAAATATGTCGGACTCTGTAGTATCTTTTATTTCAAGCTCACTGGGATATATCTAGTCGACATATGAATGGAAGTAACTATTGTTAATTAATAATACGTCGTCGATATATCTAAATGTCGAGTTGAAGGCCACAGAAAGCGTTTTCTTCTCCTCATGTATAAGATTGAAAAAATTATGCTTCATATAAATATAAAAATAGGTCTGCTAATAACGGGACGCAATTGGTACCCATGTGAATTCCGACAAATTGTTGGAAGACCTGGTCTCCAAAAACTACATACTAGATGTTGTCGATTAGAAACTCGAGCATCTTTTAATATCAATTTCAGAGTACTTGTGTGTGTACAATCAGAATGTTTCTTTAATAAAATAATGTTGCAAATGACCAATGACATGGTAAGTAAATTTACGAGTTCCATTTATATTGAAAAAGAAAACAAACAAACAAAAGAAAACAAAACAAACAAAGAACCCCCCCCCCCAAAAAAAAAAAAAAAAAAAAAACAACAAACAATACGACCCCCAAAACAGTTAAGCAAACAAATCAAAGAAGTATGAAACAAAAATGAACATAACAAAAACAAAACTATAATTGATACAGCCAAAAAATCAGAGCAGAAATATTGTAAGTAAATTGGACAAAAATTTTAAGGTAAAAAAATTCTCGACCCAGATAGTGAAAATTCAATGAACATCAACAACATAACTTTAAATATAATCCAGATAGTGCAAAGAGTTCAATAATAAATCCTCTGTAACTTACTGATGATGTTCATTGAGCTCTTCGCACTATCTGGATTATATTTACAGTTACGTTATTGATGTTCATTGAACTCTTCTTACAGTACTGACAGTAACATAATTGTAAATATAATTCAGATAGTGAGAAGTGTTCATTGAATATCATAATTCTAAATATAATCCAGATAGTGAGAATCGTCCAATAAACATTAGTTACGATTTTTGTTTGTTTGCTTAACGTCCCTTCGAGAATTTTTCACTCATATTGAGACGCCACCACTTGCCGGTGGAGGGCTGCAAATTTAGTTCTATACTGGGCACTTACGCCCTTTAAAGAGTGAGGGATCTTTTTCGTGCCAGCCCTAATGCGACAGAGGACCTCAATTTATACGGTCTCATCCGAAGAATAGGTCTCAGCGTCAAACAGTGAATTCGAACCCGCGATGTAAGGATTAACTCCTTACTTTGTGTCTCTAGAGCAAACTCTCTAACCACTGTGAAAAGCAGGCGACGTATATAATCTAGATAGTGAGAAGTGTTCAATAAACATCAGTAACAAAATCATAAATACATGTATAATCCAGATAGTGAGAAATGTTCAATAAACATCAGTAACATAATTATAACTAGAAACTCATTGCGAGCAATGAGAGGTCTTCCGTCCGATTCTGAAAATAAAAACGAAAATTCAAGCTGAAAAAATGATAAAAGAAATTCAGACACTCTGGAGATTCAACCCTAATCGTCAGCGTGAAAATCCAACGTGCTAACCATTAACCATTCACTTTTTTAAATCACTTCCTTTCACGACCGGAAGTAACGGCGATGCAAGATTTTCTCACGATTCAAATCAACTGATGACTGAATATCAGTCCTGAAAGTTTTAGTCCTCAGTCGTTCACTGTTGCCGAACAATATTGTGGGACTAAATTCTAATTTTGAGAACAGGTAAACACACAACCGGAAGTGAATTTTATAAAAAAAAATCTCTGACTGTTCTCTAGACATTTGCAGTATCTACAATATGCATAAAATCATTTCAGGTACTTCATTGATACGGGATATTTATGAGAAAGTTAAATATAAGAATAACGTAGTTTATCTCCTAAAACCGGAAGTTGACGTTTTTGTTTCCGATGGAATCTAACATATTTCAAAACAACAAAAGAGATGCAATAAAGTCATGTAAGTTTTTATTTATAAAAGAAAAGTTAAAATTTTTGATTTCTTCTTCTTGTGAGAAGCGGAAGTGACGACTGACGCGTTTAACCCAAACGGTTTCACCTACCCCTCAACGTCCATTACTCTTAAAATTTTGGTGTTTTAATTTTTTACCTGTTTTTGAGATCTCGCTCAGACAACTTCTCATTTTGAGGACAGGAAAACACGCGACCGGAAGTGAAGTTTTTGAAAAAAATATTTAAGGTTACTCTAGACATTTGCACTCTGAATAGCACATTTAAAATTCATTTCAAATACTTAATCTATAAAGAATATTTACGGGAAATTAAAAAACTCAAATTATTTAGTTTTCTCTTCTAACCGGAAGTTGTCGTTTTTGTTTCCGGTGGGACGAACATCTTTCGAATCTGCGAAAAAGATGCAATAAAGTGATGCAATTCTTAATTAAAAAAAGAAAAGTTGAAATTTTCGATTTCTTTGATCACTTCCTGTGACGACCGGAAGTGACTGCTGACGCTCTGAACCGGAATGGTTTTGCCTACATACTAAGATCTGTTGCTCATATAAGTTTGGTGTCATAATCTCTTACCGTTTCTGAGATCTTGCTCAGACAACTTCTCATTTTGAGGACAGGAAAACACGCGACCGGAAGTGAATTTTACAAAGATATTTGACGTTGCTCTAGACATTTTGAGTCTGAATAACATATCTAAAATTCATTTCAAATACTTTATCTACAAAAGATATTAATGGGAAAGAAAAATACTCAAATTATGTAGTTTTTCTCTTATAACCGGAAGTTGACGTTTTTGTTTCCGGTGGGACCAACATATTTCGAAACTACAAAAGAGATGCAATAATGTGATGTAAGTATTGATTTAAAAAAGGAAAGTTGAAATTTAACGATTTCTTTGATCACTTCCGTAAGCAACCGGAAGTGCCGACGACGAACGAAAAGGAGCGACCCGGCTAGTACCTACCAAGAACTATAATCCCTGAAAGTTTCACATTGATATCTCCTGTCGTTCTTGAGATTATCCGCGGACAAAATGTCATTTTGAAATCAGAAAATGGTCTGTAACTTGGCACCGGAAGGGAATTTCCAAAAAATCTCTCAGATAGATCAAGTTCATGTTACCACACACTTTTCCTGAAAATTTCATGTAAATCCATCCAACAGTCTTTGAGAAATCGCGTGCACAAAATTAGAAAGTCAAAAAAATAAGAATAAGAATAATAACTAGATGCGTTTCTTGTTGCTAGGGCAACAAGTGGTCTTCCGACCGAACTTTTCTCCAGATCGCTGTGCTACCTCACTTCATTTAATACTTTATTGAAGGTATTTTTTGTTTGCGTTTATGTAACACAGTCTTTCAACATAGATCATGATTATTAAAGGATTTCTGTAGAATCTCTGTTAAAAAAGCTTTAAAAAATAAGCAAAAACTATCACACATGTCTTCACAGAGAAAAATATCATTTACAACTGAAAAAAGAGAGAAACAATCTCCCGCCCCAGCAGGATTCGAACCCGCAACAATACGAGAAAGTTTGGATCGGTCATATCTTTGCAATAAATGCGGTCATATGAAAGATATGGAGATAACGAACAGTATTCAAGCTCAAAAGTCCATTAAACAATACAGAATAGGAGCAGAGCAAACACGGACCTCCAAACATCAGAGGTGGGATCAGGTGCCATGGAGGAGTGAGCATCCCCTGCCGACCGGTCACTTCCGCCGTGTGCTCCTTGTCATGATAGGGAAATCACGGAAAAATCCGTCGACAATTCAGTGTGTAAATAATGGTCTAACAATTAGTATGAAAAACGTCAGTCAGCATTTGACTCAATGATAAATTGTATTTGCTGACAAGGTCATTGTATCGACCATAGAACTTACGAAATGATGACTTTAAACGAGACAGCTGATATTCTTGTTTCATCAACTTATTTGTCAATAATTTACCTCGTTTTAGAAATTGTAGATACGTAGAGCATGCTCTTGCGTATCGAATCAACTGAGAGATATATACCCCGTATGCAGGTGATGAAGGTATATTGCTGCATAAGTAAGGGAAGTTGACGATTGAAAAGTTAAAGTCATCACGTTTATCATAAAGCTTGGTTGTTAGATTACCATTAACATCTTTTTCAAGTAAAATATCCAAATATGAAACAGATGTTTCAGACTCAGTGGTATCTTTTATCTCAAGTTCACCAGGATATATCGTATCGACATAAGAATGGAAATAGCCATTGTTAATTGACAATACGTCGTCGATATATCTAAATGTCGAGTTGAATACCACATCAAGTGTTTTCTTCTTTTCACGTACAAGATTTTGGACAAATTCTGCTTCATATGAATACAAAAAAACGGTCTGCTAATAACGGGGCGCAATTGGTACCCATGGGAATTCCAATAGATTGTTGGAAGACCTGGTCTCCAAAAACCACATAGATATTGTCAATCAGAAACTCAAGCATCTTTTTAATGTCAACTTCAGAGTACTTGTGTGTACAATCAGAATGTTTTTTAACAAAATAATTTTGCAAATGACCAATGACAAGGTAAGTATATTTACGAGTTCCATTTTTATTGAAAAAGCAGCTGTCAATGATATCAAAAAGCCTGGACTTTAATTTATCGTGGGGAATGGTTGTGTATAAAGTTGAAAAGTCGTAAGTTTTAAAGCTGTTGATTTTGGTAAAATCTTTTGATTTCAAATTTTCCAAAAGTTCCTTGGAATTTTTAAGTATCCACATCTGATTTACACCACTTCTCGAATATATTGTTGCACAGTACTCTTGAAGTTTCTCCTTTACCACTGTTAATATCTTAGTGAGGAGTAAAGATAAAGGCTTGGTTGAACATATACTGGAACCCGCTATGTATCTTTGTTTGTAAGGATTTTTATGAAGTTTCGGAATCCAATATAAATATGGTAATTCGAATTCATTTTGGTTGTTTGGAATATTAAAAATATTCAAAACTGACATATGATTTTGAAGAAGTTCTTCCTTAGAAAGGGAACTATGAGTATAAGTTGGATTACCACTTGTAGAATTAAATCCAAGTTCCTCTAAAATACATTTAATATAATGAGTCTTACAAACAAAGACAATGTTGTTACCTGCTTTGTCAGCAGGGACCAGTACGTACTGATCATGTAATCTATCTTTGTATTACATATCTTTGCAACAAATGCATCAATCAAAATGATAAAAACAAACTTAGAACTCTTCGAAGACTTTCTATTAACCCTGTAAATCCCAGAGAAAAATATTGAAAAACAAAAAAGTTACAAATTTAACATTTTTGAATTCACTTCCGTTTGCGACCGGAACTTCGAACGACGGTAAATAATGGTCGATCAACATATCTACATTTGATGTTCTATCACCTCAGCAAGTTTCATATTCATATCTTATCATATATATCGAAAGACCTTAATAATAACAAGTAAACTAATTGTTCAGAGAACAATTAGAGGCCTTTCCACCATTTTTAAGTGTTTTCGTGTCGTTTAGGCCGAAAAAAAGAAAAAAGCAAAAAAAAAAAAAAAAAAAAAAAAAAAAAAAAAAAAAAAAAAAACCTCCTCCACCTGGGATCGAACTCAAAACCCTTGGTTTGAAAGGCAGGTGTTCTAACCACTGCGCTACACATTCCGATAAAATTGAGTAAGTTAATTGTTTAAGACTATAGAATAAATACAAGCGTATTTTTAGAATCGGTAGGGGAAGAAAGAAGTTCTGTAAAAGGAAATAGTTCCTGAACTTGCAAGCATTATATAAAATAACAAGGGACGGGTGTGCGTGAGAAAACGTTAACACTGTTCCCTTGTTCCCTAATGAAAATGTATTAATGGACTGTAGCCCGATTCATCGATATTGTGAGCATGCTGAATTTTTTGAAAATAGCTTTGTTGTAAGCTTAAAAGATCGGGTTCGGATTTTAACATTTCTGACTGAATATCCTGAAATAAATATGAAACATTTAAATAAGCATTTCTTTGGGTTAAATTAAATATGTGTAGCACAAATTAAACTCCCAACATGCATTTTTAGAAGGGAAACACGACAATGAAAGCGAGAATTGTTTTTAATATACAGAAAATCGCTATTTCTGGAAACTGATTAATTCTAAATAAAAATCAAATAAATTCCAAATGTAAAAGAAAGAGAGAATGCTTGGTATTAAAATGTCGTATCATATCAGGAAAATCGAATGCTACTAACGACATCTGAAGAAATAGCCGATAAAAGGTTTAGATCATTTCTTCGTCCACCTGCACTTTAATTTCAAACACAACAGAACTTGTAGTTCTTGCCGTGAAACTTCATGACTTCTATAAACTTATAAGACTCACCGTAAAACTCTCAAGAAAGTTTCTCTGAGGTCTATGCTACATATGTACCAAATATGTTGTCGATCCGAGGTCTGGTTTGAATTTTACAGAAATATTTTACGTGGTTGTTGATGTGATTTTTTTTAAGAAGGGGGGGGGATGAATTATTTATTTTATGCCTCTTATAAACTAAGAATTGTAACTACTTTCACAACTTTAAGCCTGATTGTGACCTTTGGGTCAAGATCAAAGGTCAAGGTCATTTCCAAAAAAAAAAAAAAAAAAAACCAAAACAAAACAAAACAAGGAAATCTTTACTTTCTATGTTTTTACCTGATACTGGAGCTGGATGCATGTCCTTACTTTTCATTTGACCCAATGTCAAGGCCAAAGGTCAAGGTCAAAGTTCAAGGTCATTTGGTGAATTGCTATATTTTACAAATATATAAGGAATTTGACCTTGACCTATATTTTAAGGTCAAAGTCAAACATGCCGATGCAGTTGGTCCCATGTCTCTAGGATACACCGTTTTAAAAAAAGTTCATTAAATGTGAGAAGCATAAATTTTCAGGGGCAGTAACTCATACAAGGGACCAAAGAATGCTTTTGCAATGATAGAATGAAGAGAGTATTAAATGAGTCGAAGACACTGCTGAAGGCTTGGAATCTCTACGTTTTACGGTTTCGGAGGAGTAGCGATAACAAGGTTTTATTGCAAAAGGGGTGACAATTTTTGAATGGGTCAAGCTTTGGGGACAAGAATGAAATCCTTAAAATAGTTTTAGAAGGACATATTATAGATGCAAAGATATTCAGTATATGTCGAAAGGTTTTCTACAGAATCTCTGACAAAAAAGCTTTTAAAAATCAGCAAAAACTACCATACATGTTTTTAAAGAGAGAGAAGTCATTAGCAACTGAAAAAAAGAGAAAAACAAAGAAAAAAAATTAACTACCTCCAGCAGGATTCGAACCCCAGACAGTGGGACAAAGTTTGGATCGCTCATATCTTTGCAATAAATGCACGCATCAAAATATTGAATACATATTTAGAATTTTTGTAAAACACTCTATAAACCCTGTAAATCCTAAAGAAAAATATTGAAAAACAAAAAAGTTGAAAAATTGGACTTTTTGAATTCACTTCCGTTTGCGACCGGAAGTGGCGACGACGAAAAATAAAGGTCGTTCCCCATATTGGAATTTGATGTTCTATTTATTCATTTAGTTTCAACTTCATATCTTTAGCCGTTGTCGAGAAAAATTCTGGACAAAATGCCATTTAAAAAATACAAATTTCCCCAAAAATCGCGAATGGAAGTGAATTTTGAAAAAATGAAAAACACGTCTGGAGATATTTACATGATGCATCTTCCGCGAAAAAATCTCTGAAATCTGCTCACTCACAGCTGAGATATCGCCATAACTATGAAAAAAAGAATAATAATAATAATAACTAGAAACTCATTGCGAGCAATGAGAGGTCTTCCGTGTGATTCTGAAAATAAAAAAGAAAAGTCAAGCTGAAAAAGTGATAAAAGAAATTCAGACACTCTGGAGATTTAACCCTAATCGTTAGCATGAAAATCCAACGTGCTAACCATTAACCATTCACTTTCTTACATCACTTCCTTTCACGACCGGAAGTAACGGTGATGCAAGATTTTCTCACGATTTAAATAAACTGATGACTGAATATCAGTCCTGAAAGTTTTAGTCCTCAGTCGTTTACTGTTGCCGAACAATATTGTGGGACTAAATTCTAATTCTGAGAACAGGTAAACACACAACCGGAAGTGAATTTTATAAAAATCTCTGACTGGTCTCTAGACATTTGCAGTATCTACAACATTTATGAAATCATTTCAGGTACTTCATTGATACGGGATATTTATGAGAAAGTTAAATATAAGAATAACGTAGTTTATCTCCTAAAACCGGAAGTTGACGTTTTTGTTTCCGGTGGAATCTAACATATTTCAAAACAGCAAAAGAGATGCAATAAAGTCATGTAAGTTTTAATTTTAAAAAGAAAAGTTAAAATTTTTGTTATCTTTGATCACTTCCTGTGACAAGCGGAAGTGACGACTGACGCGTTTAACCCAAATGGTTTCACCTACCCCTCAACGTCCATTACTCTTAAAATTTTGGTGTTTTAATCTTTTACCTGTTTTTGAGATCTCGCTCAGACAACTTCTCATTTTGAGGACAGGAAAACACGCGACCGGAAGTGAAGTTTTTGAAAAAAATAATTAAGATTACTCTAGACATTTGCACTCTGAATAGCACATTTAAAATTCATTTCAAATACTTTATCTATATAGAATATTTACTGGAAATTAAAAAACTCAAATTATTTAGTTTTTCTCTTCTAACCGGAAGTTGTCGTATTTGTTTCCGGTGGGACGAACATCTTTCGAATCTACGAAAAAGATGCAATAAAGTGATGGAATTTATAATTAAAAAAAGAAAAGTTGAAATTTTCGTTTTCTTTGATCACTTCCTGTGACGACCAGAAGTGACGACTGACGCTCTTAACCCAAATGGTTTTGCCTACATCTTAAGGTCTGTTGTTCATAAAAGTTTGGTGTCTTAATCTCTTACCGTTTCTGAGATCTTGCTCACACAACTTCTCATTTTGAGGACAGGAAAACACGCGACCGGAAGTGAATTTTACAAAGATATTTGACGTTACTCTAGACATTTTTAGTCTGAATAACATATTTAAAATTCATTTCAAATACTTTATCTACAGAAGATATTAATGGGAAAGAAAAATACTCAAATTATGTAGTTTTTCTCTTATAACCGGAAGTTGACGTTTTTATTTCCGGTGGGACCAACATCTTTCGAATCTGAGAAAAAGATGCAATAAAGTGATGCAATTTTTAATTAAAAAAAGAATTGTTGAAATTTTCGATTTCTTTGATCACTTCCTGTGACGACCGGAAGTGACGGCTGACGCTCTGAACCCAAGTGGTTTTACTTACATCTTAAGGTCTGTTGCTCATATAACTTTGGTGTCTTAATCTCTCACCGTTTCCGAGATCTTGCTCAGACAACTTCTCATTTTGAGGACAGGAAAACACGCGACCGGAAGTGAATTTTACAAAGATATTTGAGGTTACTCTAGATATTTGCAGTCTAAATAACATATTTAAAATTCATTTCAAATACTTTATCTACAAAGGATATTAATGGGAAAGAAAAATACTCAAATTATGTAGTTTTTCTCTTATAACCGGAAGTTGACGTTTTTGTTTCCGGTGGGACCAACATATTTCGAAACTACAAAAGAGATGCAATAATGTGATGTAAGTATTGATTTAAAAAAAGAAAGTTGAAATTTTACGATTTCTTTGATCACTTCCGTAAACGACCGGAAGTGCCGACGACGAACGAAAAGGCGATTCTGCAAATTTAGAAGTCACGTTCTATGCTCTCCAATAAGTCTCCAGTTCATATCTTTAGCCATTCTTGAGAAAAAGGGGCGACAAAACTTCATTTTAAAATCAGGAAATTGCCCGTAACTTGGAACCAAAATAGAATTTTCCAAATTTTCCTTGTGATGAACAAAGTTCATACAATGACTAATTTTTCCTGAAAGTTTCATTGAAAACGACTGAATACTTTTCGAGAAATCGCGTGCACAAAATTTTGTCAAAAAAAAGAATAATAATAATAATAATAACTAGAAACTCATTGCGAGCAATGAGAGGTCTTCCGTTCGATTCTGTAAATAAAAACGAAAATTCAAGCTGAAAAAGTGATAAAAGAAATTCAGACGCTGGAGATTTAACCCTGATCGTCAGTGTGAAAATCCAATGTGATTTCTTTGATCACTTCCTGTGACAAGCGGAAGTGACGACTGACTCGTTTAACCCAAATGGTTTCGCCTACTCCTCAAGGTCTATTACTCATAAAAGTTTGGTCTTTTAATATTTTACCTGCTTTTAAGATCTCGCTCAAGAAAATTTCTCATTTTGAGGACAGAAAAACACGCGACCGGAAGTGAATTTTTGGAAGCTATTTAAGGTTACACTAGACATTTGCACTCTGAATAACATATTCAAAATTCATTTTAAATACTTCATCTATAAAGAATATTTATGGGAAAGTAAAATATTCAAATTATTTAGTTTTTCTCTTATAACCGGAAGTTGTCGTTTTTGTTTCCGGTGGGACCAGCATCTTTCGAATCTGCGAAAAAGATACAATAAAGTGATGTCATTTTTAATTAGAAAAAGAAAAGTTGAAATTTTCGATTTCTTTGATCACTTCCTGTGACGACCGGAAGAGACGGCTGACGCTCTGAACTCGAATGGTTTTGTCTACATCTTAAGGTCTGTTGCTCATATAAGTTTGGTGTCTTAATCTCTTACCGTGTTTGAGATCTTGCTCAGACAACTTACAATGTGATATTCTTTGCATGTAAAATTATATTTATATATGCTCGTAGTAAAGACACCTAAAATATTACATGGGTCTTTCAAAATGCAAGGATATTTAAGATTTCTTTTAAACAAGAATAGATATGGGTTACCCCATATCCAAGATATTCGACTTTTAATTTATTCGAATTTTCATTGTGCTCAGATGATTTCTAATAAAAAAAACAAGTATTTACTGACAAAACGTCAGAGATACTCAAGCTGTAGAAAGTCATAATAAAAGTGCCATAAATATCCTAAAACGACAAAATATTTAGGCTACTGAGTTTCAACATCTTTTGTTGAATAAAATATGCATGTACTAGGAAACAAACTGCATGTTCATATATAACGTTAGATGTAGATGCATGTAGTGACTATCACAAAGTCGCTAAAAATAGTTTTAATTTCACATAGAACATAGACTAAATATAATTAATCGTATAATTTTAAAAATGTATTTAACACCTCGTTCATTTTCAGGAATATCTAAACCAAATAGCATGTTACAGGCCTGTAGCAACGTTTTCAAAGTGAAGGGGGGGGGGGGCTCCGAAAAAAATCCCGCGTACTATATCAGTCTGGTCGAACCCCCGAACGGGCGTAAACGGAAATGGGAAATCCATACCCCCAAACGGGGGTACGAGCATGCGCAGATGCTTAAAAATGTGCGTATTTCACACAAAAAGTAGGGGTTTACAAAAATCGCCGGTGCAAAGTAACGAATTATTTGGCAAATGTAAAACCACTCGGAAATGATAGATTAAAGGTGTTTTTATAGTTTGTATTTTACAAAAATACAACTTTATTGTACAAAACGGGATTTATTCACTGGCAAAGTTGGCGATCTTTTGCTCCTTGACATGCAGGTATTTAAGATAAAATATTCGATAAACAGACATAAGCAACTAATATTAAATTGAAATTATAAAAAAATGTATATATTCTACCTTATATCTTTTATTTTTATAATAAAATGCAAGAAGAAAATGGTGCTAATATCGATTTATTTATGATCGTGTGTTTCAGTCCGCGTTTCCTCTGACTAGCAATCGACGATCTTTATTATCGATAATCATGCCCAGGAAGTGTAACAAAAATACATATAAAAATAAAATTCAAATGAAATCTATCGTATTCATTGTCTTTTATATCTTATAAGAATTAAATAAAATGTTTGGCAACTTGTTGTTGTAGTTTTTTTTTTAATAAATATGATTGTTTGGGGGAAAACACGATTATATTTTATTTTTTTTAAATCTAGATTCTAAATTAATATTTTCCTCATTCTTAGAATATTTTTCCTTGTGTTTTAAATTCCATAATCTTAATTGAGACGTCCTACAAAATAATAAATAATTTCATGAAATGACGGAAAATATTTCGTTATTCCTATACAGTATAAATTCAACATATGGAAAACTTAATTACCTGTTAATTTTTTTTCTGTTGACATTTTACCAAGTTCATAGCAGAAATAACATTATTATCGATCTTTTTCCTAAGATAGATGATATAGGCAAGTTTGTTTATATTGGATACGGCAAGAGTTACTGTTCTTGCGCATTGCATGACGGGACGGAAAACCCTCGTTTGGGGGTATACCCCCGTTCGGGGGTTCGACCAGACTGTTGACGGCCGTTGTTAAACGCAAAGGAAAGCGCGAGATCGGTTGCGGCTATGGAGCATCACTGAATATTCCTTCGTCATAGGATAGAATCCGACATTTAACACTTAATATAGATTTTGAATATACAGATGTTTTGAAGATAAACTTAGTATATTTTCGTGTTTTTAAACTGAGTAGATCGATGACCTAGTCTCGTTTTAGATAACTCAGCCCCTCTAGCCCAATTTAGGGCTTGAGTAAAAAACCTGCACTTCTTATGAAACTGGTGTATAGTTCTAAACTTCTTCATTTCCGTAGCAAATACTGATACCCAGTCTACGTGATCTAAGCGTCTCTAGCAAACGGTGCACACACCTGTGCTTGCAAGACCAAATAGCCTAGGTCTACACACGTGCGAAGATCCTTTCAGACGAGCTCGGAACATTACGTTGCTTTGCCGAGAGGTTACGATTGCAGGTGTTTAACCATAATAACCATTCCGTTATTCATTAAAAGAGAGAAAAAAAAACACACAGTTAATGATTAACATATCCATTCAAAAGAAATTATAAGGCAATGAACGAACAATAATAATGACAGTAATATAACTGGTGAAAAGATTTATCATTATCAATCGAAGTATGACCTATATATTTTCGGGAAAAAGACTGAGGAGGCAGCGAGCGTAGGAATATGAAAACTTTTTATTTGCTTTTCCGGGGAAAAGATGATTTTCTTAAAATCTTTTTACGTTAATTTTGTTTTCTTTAACGTATTAAATATACATCATTATTCTTAACATTTGTTGTAATCTTGTATCTACTGATCATGAATGGAACTATTTTCGTCGGAGCAATTGTGTGAAGAGTACCTGACTTTAGTAATATATCTTGAATAGATAATATGCACTGATCGAATATATTAAAAATGAGAATAACGCAGAATTCACAAAGAAGAAAACACTCAATATCGTTTCTAAAGATGAAAACATAAATTAAAACTAAGAAATGAGAGATTGATTGATTGATTGTATGTTGTTTTACGTCCCATTCGAGAATTTTTCACTCATATAGAGACGTCACCATACACCGGTGAAGGGCTTCAAATTTTGACCTTTACTCGGCACTCAGGGCCATTGAGCAGTGAGGGATCTTTATCGTGCCAACGCCTGCCGTGACACGGGACCTCGGTTTTTAAGGTCTCATCCGAAGGACCCGCAACTTTCACTTCAAAGTGCCGAGCGCATGGCGAAGGCACAGTTGCTACCTATTTTTTATCGACTTAGGTCTGTTGCGGCCGAGATTCGAACTCACGACCTTCCGATCACGGAGCAAGCGCTCTACCATCTAAGCTACCGTGAAAGGTAAAATGAGAAAGAAAATTCAGACATAATTCGGAATAAACCCAGATCGCTTGCTTTGAAATTCAATATGGAAACTACTACACCAGCGCAATTTTACCATTCATCATCGATTTTTACTTTGTATCAATGCTTGAAGTAACAAGCGTCAAGGAGGATAAAACTTTTTATAGAATGCGAACTAGCTAGCCAAATTTTGTGCAAGCAGATTAACATCGGAATTCGTTAATTGAGTTTAATAAACAATAACTGTCAGCAGAATAAATAAACTATTACTGATGAACTGATGATACTGTTTACTTCTTTTATTCCTTATACATATATATTCAACTTTTTATTCCATGCAATTCCATATACATGTATTTCATGTCCATGTTATCTTTATCTGCTCTTCTGTATCAGACCATTTGTCTATATGAAAAGGGAGGGGTGTTATAATACATTATTTCGCGCCAAACGTCACGAGCAAATCTTCGCGCTTTTCTTTAAAATGTTTGTTCCATTGAATGGTTTCCATCATCATATATAATATTCTATGTACCGTACAAATTACTAATTTTATTGCATTTGGAGGTCACAGTATTTATGTTTTCAAAGACCTATTATCCATTTCCAAAATCAGCCAAATCCAATAATTCCTGTACATTTCATCGGTCCTTATGCTTGTTTCGTTCAACAAGACGTTCGGCTGTCTCCGTAAACTACGACCAGCTCGTCGGAGTTTACGGAGACGGCCGCCATTTTGACCCCGCTTCAAATTTTAAAATGCAAATATCTAGAGTTTGAATTTATCAAATTTAAAACAAACTATATATTAAGTATTTTTGGAAGTGTTTCTATTAACCATAATAATATCAAAGAAAAATAATGAAAAACAAAAAAGTTGAAAAAATCCATTTGTGAAATTCGCTTCCGGTGGTGACCGGAAGCATCGACGACACACAAAAAATTGGTCAGAACATCTACAAGTCATGCTCTATCATCTTTGACATGTCTCACGTTCATATCTTTAGCCGTTCTAGAGGAGATAGAAAGACAAAAATCCAATTCAAAATCAGAAAATTGGCCATTACTTGGAACCGAAAGAGATTTTTCGAATTTTCTCCTCAAATGCACAAAGATCATAATAATGTCCATTATCCCTGAAAAAATCACTGAAAACCACTGAATAGTTTTTGAGAAAACGCGTGCACAAAATATGGGAGGAAAAATAAGAATAACAATAATAATAATAAGAAACAGTAGAATCACTATAAGGTCTTCCGTGAAAACGGAAGACCTTAATAATAAGAAACAGTAGAATCACTATAAGGTCTTCCGTGAAGACGGAAGACCTTAATAATAGAAAACAGACGGAAAACAATAAGGTCTTCCGAAGGAAGTCGGAAGACCTTAATAAGAAACAGTAGAATCACTATAGGTCTTCCGTTGAAAACGGAAGACCTAAATATAATCCAGATAGTAAGAAGTGTTCAATGAACATCAGTAACAAAATCATAAATATAATCCAGATAGTGAGAAGTGTTCAATGAACATCAGTAACAAAATCATAAATATAATCCAGATAGTGAGAAGTGTTCAATGAAAATTAGAAACAAAATCATAAATATAATCCAGATAGTGAGAAGTGTTCAATGAACATCAGTATCAGAATCATAAATATAATCCAGATAGTGAGAAGTGTTCAATGAAAATCAGTAACAAAATCATAAATATAATCGAGATAGTGAGAAGTGTTCAATAACATCAGTAACATAAATATAATCCAGATAGTGAGAAGTGTTCAATAAATATCAGTAACAAAATCATAGATATAATCCAGATATTGAGAAGAGTTCAATGAACATCAGTAATACACCTTTTAATATTGAGTAACAATTCGAAATTTAAAATGATAAGAATTATCAATTACATTTTTTTTTTGTTATTTTAGCTGCGATCTAAGCTAGAGATTATGGTTAGTGGAAAAGGAAAAAAAAACAGGTAACACTCCGAGAAAACCAAAAAGGCAGACAAAAGGACATATGGAGGTAAACAAATGGACAGATATACCTGTACATTTAATGGACAGTCACTAGGACATACAGAATTCTTAACAAGTGTCAGAAAAATAACGAAGAGCAGTTTCCACGAAATTTAAGGGGGGGGGGGGTCCTAGATTGTATGTGAAGTTTTGGGTTAAGATTTTTTGCTCCTACTTGTGCTATTTTTCCAACTGGTGTTTCAATAGAATGGAGTAAGGACAAAGATTTCTTTTTATCTCTTCAATAGAAAATTGGAATATAAAATGTTGCATTTAAAATACAGTATTCGGTATTTTGTGAACCTGACCTTCATGTATGCATTTCCTACCGCTCTATATATTCGTTAAATATCCATTTCTGCCATACTTCTTCACCAGAAGAATTGTCTCATGAACATGAATTTTTAGGAGTGGGGGGGGGGGGTAGGGGGATTAGGCCAAGTCACTTTCCATAGGTAATTTTCTTCAGATACATCTCTCCGTACCATTTTACAATGGGTCAGTGTTTTCTGGGGGAAGAGGGTCTGAAAATCCCTCGGGGGTCAGACACCACCCCCCCCCCCCCGGTAGAACTGCGCATGTTATTTTTGTTGGAAACAAAAATCATGAGTTTTTTTTTTAGCTCCTCTGGTCAGAGACAAGAAGAGCTTATGTGATAGTAAGGTGTCCGTTGTCCGTCCGTCTGTCTAGTACCGTCCGTCTGTAAAAAAAAAAAAAACTTCACAACGCTTCTCCTCCTACAGTTTTGGTCCAATTTTAATATCACTTGGCACATAAGTAGACTACACCAAGATTCATAATTCTGTGTATCGGTTTTTGATTTCAATGAACGGTGTTGCCATGGTTACCGAAAATAGAGATTTCTGGAAAATACATTCAAAACGCTACTCATCCTACAGTTTTAGTCTGATTTCAATATTACTTGGCACACAAGTAGACTACACTAAGATTCATAATTCTGTATATCGGTTTTTGATTTCAATGAGCAGTGTTGCCATGGTTACTAAATAGAGATTTCTGGGAAACGTATTCAAAACGCTCTCCTCCTACAGTTTTGGTCTGATTTCAATATAACTTGGCACATAAGTAGACTACACTAAGATACATAATTCTGTGTATCAGTTTTTGATGAACGATGTTGCCATGGTTACTAAAAATAGGAATTTCTGTGAAATACTTTCAAAACCCTACTCCTCCTACAGTTTTGGTCTGATTTCAGTATAACTTGGCACACAAGTAGACTGCACTTAGATACACAATTCTTTTTATTGGTTTTTGATTTCGATCAGCAGTGTTGCCATGGTTTCTAAAAATAGAAATTTCCTTGAAATACTTTCAAAATGCTACTCCTCTTACAGTTTTGGTCTGATTTCAGTATAACTTGGCACACAAGTAGACTACAATAAGATACATAATTCTGTATATCGTTTTTTTATTTTGATGAATAGTGTTGCCATGGTTACTAAAAATAGAATTTTTCCTTGAATTACCTTCAAAACGCTTCTCCTCCTACAGTTTTGGTCTGATTTCAATATAACTTGGCACACAAGTAGACTACACTAAGATACATAACTGTCTTCATTGTTTTTTTATTTTGTTGAATGATGTTGCCATGATTATTGAAATCATAATTTCTGTAAAATTCTTTTAAAAGGATACTCCTCCTACAGTTTTAATCTGATTGCAATAAATCTTGCCACAAAAAGAGACTAAACCAAAAATCTTTATTCTATTTATTGCTGATGCAAAGTTTCAAGTCCAAGGTCTACTTTTATCTTTCTTTGTTATAAGTAAAAACCAGTAGAGCTACAGTCTCGTCAGACACTTCTGGTTTTGATATCAGTTCAACTTTGGTCATATTTTTCATGTTGTTTTATGCTCAGAGACCCTTATTTGCCAAATTAAAATTCAAAAGAAATTTTAAAAATGTATTCAGAATAATTCGAGATTCCTCACTTATGTAATGTATTCATGTAGGAAAGTTCGTTAAATTATTACAAAAATGTATTTTAAAAATGTATTGATTTCTCTGGTTATAAGTGATATCAAGCAAATGACTGTCTACTTTGACGATGCAATGTTTATTTTCTATAAACTCTCATCAGAAGATTGTAAAACGTTGCATTTTAAGACCATCTGCATCAAACGTAGAAGATCTAATTGACAGCTAAATAAGATATCTGTACATAGTAATGTAGAATTTCTTTATTTGAAACAGGTACGCATCGAATCTCAGACGCTGAGTTTAAAATCCCAGTGGCGGATCCAGAAATTTCAGAGCAGAGGGGCTAGTTCAAGGATGAATTTTTGGACCAAAAAGGGGGATTATACCCAAACTTGAAAATCTTATTTCGGGAGGGGGGAGGGGGAGACCAATACTGGTAGGCCACTTACTTCCTCACCGTTTGAGTAAGGGGCTAGATGTACATTGCGAGAGAGCCAGGGTGACAAAGGCGAGAACGTTATGGCGACAATGCGAGACAGCGACGAAAATAATACAGGAGCGAAGGAGCCACAATACGTATATCTCTCACTTTCATGACTTTCTTTTAAATTCATGCTCCTCACATTCTCCCTTTCTTGCATTGCCCTGGTGTTGTAGATCTCTCACTAATAGGACGATTAAGCAAGGGAGCAACTGATCGACAATAGAGATTGTCCCTGGACTTAACAAAAAAGGAAAATGATATCAAATTGGAATATAGGTACGATAGACCAGGAATTCATGTATATTTGGTAAGTTATCAATTCTCAGAAAAAGGGGAGGAGGGTTACACCATTCACAAGTCATGTGCCTGAAGTCCAGATTGGTCATCGTATAAAATAAAGTGGATATGGAAAATTGAAAAATGTACATGTGTGACTGAAGTTATGTTATATAGTTAGTTCTATAGTCAGTTTTGTATCTAATCTTGAAATATGGCGAAATCATCGTAGCTGCAAATGAAATACTCAACCTGTTGAAGCAATGAATGCTGTTGATACTTTCATCTGCACAAGTTTTTCGTACCAAGAAAGTGTAAAGCCCATGATATTCAAACTGTAGACCATCTTACTGATATTGAATGATTTATACAGTCAAATATTGAGCCCTCGTTGATCAGTTGGGAAAAGTTGTCACTTTCATCTTTCAAAAGTGAGGACGCATATGCAAAAAAAAAGTACCACGCCTATATTAAAAAAAATGTATATAGGTTGTTGCGTTTTTTTAAACATGTTATTTCTTGTCTGAAATCTTTTGTCAGAATCTTTTATTGTAACAATTTTTTAAGTGTATTTAAAGTCGATTCAAAATTTTATTAATTTATTTTACATTTTATAACAATCCGGAAGACAAGCTCTGTGCATTGAAATTAAAAACTAGTATTACTTTACAATATTGTGTATCTTGATATAGTATATCTGTTTCAAAAATTTTATTGAAATGTTTAGTATTTTTTGTCAAAAAAGTACCTCTTATTTGTCAACGTTTTGAAGATTGAATACGATCATTTGAAACTTCCAAAAGTTTTAATTATTTAATTGACGCTAGTGTTTAATTTTTCTTACGTAAATCACTGACCAGCAATAACCTAAGCACTTGTTAAAGACCGCTAAGGCATATCACCTTTTAACGGCGACCCCTATCGCTGAACTGCAGACTGTACCTTTACATGGCTTAGCAACGAGTTATCGTTCTTGTCACTAGGGCCGCTAGACGGGAACAAGCGAAGTCGAACGAAAACTTTGAACTTTGTGAAGTTAGTCTATAAAGAAAAATGGTTTATCGCGATCAGGGATAACTGTTCCTTTCGACAGACTAACGACGTGTATTTGATAATACACACCTTGTTGTGTATTTAATCATAATATTGTCAACACTGAAGAATAGCCAGGTAAGAAATTTAAAGAGATATTGTTTGAGTTGGGTGGTTTCATTTTCATCAAATTTCAATGCTTTCAAATACGATATCAAGTTTATTAAGCAAAAGAATGTTTGCATCTCTCTCGTTAAGATAGATTGGTGCTTTCTTTAATGTCCAACATGCATTCTCTTCTACATTTCAATGCTTTCTTCTGTTAGACTAACTTTGTGTCTGAAAATAAAATAATATTTTAATTATATAAAAATGCATCTAAATCATGGCGTAATAAACATACATTTCATATATATTTTATATATATTTTTTCATTCCTCTTTATTTTGTATAACTTGAATTTTAAATCCCTTTCATGCTCCATACTTGTTAGTATCTTTCCCTTAAGCAATCAATTATGACTAATATTTTTTTCACTTCACGTGGCTTAATTAAAGTATTAAATAAACGTAGGTATTTAAATGTTCAATTAACAATTTGAAATATATGCCATTTAAAATTTAAGTCAAATACCACAGTCGAATTTTACCTATGCACAACAAAGCTTTATTATGCTAAGTAGCGACTAAATTCTGCACTGGGTAAAATTTTATGCCAATAATGGCATTTAAACTGCAATATGTATTTGTGTATTTACATTTTGACCTCAATCGACTCGTCGCGTAGGTAGCCCATAACACATATATAAAATATCTTGTGTTTCCAGTATGTCAATTTTGTTCAAATGAAATGAATGCATATCCTGATCGATAGGTTAAAACCCCTCTAGTGAGGGCTTTTAATTACTGTCTAAATATGTATTTATTTACACGAGAGAAATGTATCCTTCCTCCGTTTCGGTTTAGTCAATCCGCCTGAGTAGAGAGATTAAACCCTGGGAGTAAATGGTACTTTCAATCGAATAGTAAGTCTGATGAAAAATATTATTATATCTCTTTGAAAAAATATATTTTATTTTTCTGAATGAAAAAAAAAAACAACTCAACCATGTTTAAATGTTTACAAAGCACAGTTTTTCAATTTCAAAACTTTGAATTTAAAGTGCCACAGTTGATAAATACCTCTAACATATCTTGTCTCTAAGTGAATTTTAATCTCGAGTTACACATTCAATTGATTAATTTTAGGGAGAGAAAAAAAGGACAAAGTTAATCACGAAATCCCATAAAAACTCTCCAGTCCCCTCGCTCTGGCGTGTTGTTCACGGTGTTCTAGAATTGATTACCTCCCCGTGTGGCCGTCCTCGTTCCGTAGATATCAATATTGTCGGTGGCACTTCGAATCTCCGAGTAAATTTTCAATTAATTCAATAAATCTTAATACGACGAGTTACAACTAAAGAAAATAGTAAAGATTTTTCAATATAGAAATTAAAAATGGACAGAAATGAATGCAATAAAATAGCAAGAGCCTAAAAAATTTCAATTTAATTGTTTAAATTGTTTCCAGTTTCTCCAATAACAAGTTATTTGTAAGAGCTTTTGTTTTGGTAACAGACATATTGATTGGAATATAAAGGATCATGAGCTTGTAAATATTTTGGTAGGGAAAGGTTTCCGATGAATCCTGTATAGACAGGGAGTAAAATACTGGTAATTAATTAGACATAAAATCTTTTTGTAGATAAGAATGACATTTGAAGTGTTTGGAGCAATCCCTAACATTTTGTTCTTCAAGAGTACCCTTGTAGAGGCATGTGTTAAAAGTTATGTAGTAGACGATTCTGACGATTGATAACTGTTGAACTTCTTATATGGTTTGTTCCTTTCAGGGTTTTTTTTACGTGTGTCCCATGGGTCACAATGCTCACCTAAGACATATGCTCTCTCTCTCTCTCTCTCAAACGAATAATCCTCCTTTGTAACCAAAAACCAATTCAAACTTATTCAAAGGACATATATTCTAGTATTCAATTTTGCGTATATCTGTATGTCACCGGGTTCAATGTGTGAGAGTCAGTCAATATATCGGGTCTCAATAGCTCAGTGGTTAGAGCTCTGCCACGGTACTCCAGAAGCCCTGAGTTCGAGTGCCGGTTAAGACTTGATTTTTCACCACCTGTGACATTTGGCGCCCAACGTACATATACCCACTATTACCTAGGAACATGCCTTATAGCATTCCCTTAACTCAGAGAATTCAAGGGCGAATTTTCACAAAGAGGGGGAATGTGTCACCGGGTTCACAGGCGTGTGAGAGTCAATATATCGGGCATCAATGGCTCAGTGGTTAGAGCGCTGGCATGATACCCCAAAGGCTCTGGGTTCGAGTGCCGGTTGAGACCTGATTTTTTTTTCATCCCACCTGTGACATATATTTATTAGACAAGTTAAAGTCATATTTCTTCAAAATTGTTCCGAGTATTTACGAAGAACCTAAAATTAAAAAAAAAAATGTAAAATTTTAAATCCCTGTATCACCAGCCAAGATCATGTGGACCATGATTTTGAAACAATCTACACAATATAAGGATGCTATCGTATATTAATATACACAATTAAGGAATGTTCTTATTTTGAAATATTTACATTTCAAATGTCTTTGTCCGAGATAAAACTACAAATGATAAAAAAAAAAACTTGATTTCTTCATAAAGCTCCTAATTCATCGATAGGCGTGGTAAAACAAAAATCACGTGCTGAGCGGGAGCGAGAGAAAGAGAAGTGGGCGGGATTAGGATCGAGCACATGAATTTACGGAATCATGTAAATATAAGGAACAACTGTCAGGTTTTTTGGTTTTATGATGATGATCAAGCGATTGGCTTGAGTGATAAATTTATGCATAAACGCCTTCGGCGTTTATGCAAATTATCATGCAAGCCAATTGCTTGATAACATCATAAAAAAACAAAAACAAAAAAAAACTAGATAGTTATTCCTTAAAAATAATGTTTCGTCCCATTTCCTCCATCTTATACCTATATAAAATCTTGAACCATTGTGTTCTCACCAGGGGACCTGATGAAGACTTGTATCTGTATTATAAAGGGGTACCTGTAGACTCATCTAATCATTGGCAGCCCAGGCCAGAAAAGCTCAACTGAGTCTCTGGTTCAGAATAGATATAATGTAATTCGACGTAATATATTTTAGTATGATGTAGCTGAAATGTCACACACTGTACAACGTATTATTTTTGATACATTTTCATCCAGAATAATTTTAGTAAGATAAATAACTGTACGCTTTTTTTGTATATCTTATTAATATGAAATATGTGAATCTAAAAAAAATTATACTTGCGCCAATTTTGAATTACATATTCTACTATATACCAAACTAAAAAGGATAATATGTACATGTATATACATGTACATGTATATGAGGAAAATATTACGGTTACAAGTAGTTGGCAAAAGAAAAAAAAAAGTGAAAGTATATAATTTATATTTTTTCAACTTCAGGTATCCAAGCCATGTTATAATGAATGAAAAATGAGCAAGGACAAAGACGAAGTAATTCCCATTCAAGGGCCCGGAAGTAGAATCAAGGCCCTCGCGCCTACTGTGCGCAAGCATCTTATCTACACAAATGAAAATCTTAAGGTCATTGTGGATTTTTCTACCAATGGAATCAAGGCTTTTCCAGTAGAAATATGGAAAAACGAGGAGGTGCAAATAAAATCTGTAAAATTACTGGGCGAAAATAACCGTTTGAAGAAGCTTCCTAAAACCATATCAGACTTGGACAACTTGGAGTTTATAGATTTGAGAAATAATTCCCTGGGGGCTTTGCCGGGGACAATATTCAAGATCAAAGCATTAAAAGAACTCCAGTGTGGGAACAACGGTCTGAAAAGTCTCCCTGCAACCATAAACAAAGGGCCATCATTGGAGTATTTGTATGCCCAGAACAACAAAATCAAAGCCCTGCCTAAAACTATAAACAAGTGCCCTGCATTAGTACTTATAGATTTGACTGACAATGTCATTCGTTCCGTGAAAAAAACAATATATGAGGTTGGTGCCACTTTGAATCTTAGCAAAAATCGTCTTGTTGAATTACCCGATGCCAACGTTAAAAATCCGGCACTTAAAAAGCTAATTGTATCTGGAAACTCAATATCGCATATCCCTGACAACATCAACAACGTCCTTACGTTAACATACTTAGATCTAGCTGACAATGACTTGACAGAGTTACCCAATCAGATTGGGTATCTAAAATACCTCCACTATCTGAATATATCAAAAAACAAAATAGGTTACCTTCCGGAGGAGATCACCACCCTGCACTTTGCACTCACGTATTTGCACGCCTCTGACAACCAGATAAAAAGACTGCCCAAGGAGATTCATCAGCTTCAACGACTCCAGGTTTTAGAACTGGCCGACAATCAGTTGGAGAACCTACCAGAAAACTTCTACCAACTTAAGAACATCAAGAAATTGGATCTGTCTGGAAACAAGCTACAGACTGCAGCTGGTATCAGCAAACTCAAGTCCGTGGAACATATCGGTTTAGCCAGAAATTCCCTTACTGTTCTCCCAGAAGACCTCCCGAACCTCAAGTCGCTGATATCTTTAGATGTGACGGGGAATTATATTAAACATATTCCTGAAAACCTTCATAAAGTAGGCACTCTAAAGAGTTTTAAGGCTAATGACAATAAAATCAGCAATATTCCGGAATCTTTGGGAGAAAACCAGCTAATAACGGAGCTCTGTGTCTCCAGGAACCGCCTGCAAGGTCTACCACAGGATATGAAAAAGCTTAGAAGTTTGGAGGTATTTGAACTGGCTCACAACGACATAAATGCGTTGCCGAAAACATTTGACTTCCTAAAATTTCTGAGAGTTCTAGATGTTGCTGGTAATGCATTAACCGAGCTCACCTTACCAAAAACGTTGACATCTTTGAATTTATCCTCAAATCCGGTATCACTCCCTTCCGTGGATCCAAAATCTGTACTGACAATTCTTGGTGAAAAGACGTGGGCATCGCAGATGACTGTTCTCGAAATTGAAGACATCAAGCTAGATGAGGTACCAAGTACCTTGAGTCATATGAAACTCCTCAAAAAGCTCAATTTGCGGAGTAACATCCTCAAGGTCATTCCCGATGAACTTTGCAGACTTCGACTTCTGGAAGAACTGGACGTATCGAACAATGAACTGGCTGATCTTCCAGATAGTATAAGCAATATGAAAAATCTGCGAAAGTTGAACGCCTCCGAAAACAAAATTCAGCATTTCTCGAATGGACTTTGCCTTCTGCATCAGTTAGAAGAAATCAACATGTCCTACAACAACATCATGGAATTGCCGGAAAATTTCGGAGAACTAAACAAAGTGATTCGCTTGGATTTATCAAACAACGAGTTAATGGGTTTACCAGAGGACAGATGGGACGTGTTAGCGTCCATGATATATCTGGATGTTTCCAAGAACCATATAAACGTCGTACCGACCGATATGCCATATTTATACCGAGTTCAGGTTCTGAAGGCGGCGTGCAATGACCTAACATGCCTACCAGGAGACATAATAAAGATGACGAGTTTAGAGTTTCTAGACGTGTCGGACAATTTACTGGAATCTCTTCCAGATAATATATGCAAACTTCCAAATCTCACAGAACTGAATGTGTCCGACAATAAAATCAAATCTTTCCCAGGTAAAATGGAGAATCTGAAGCAGCGGTGTACGGTCAATGTAGAGTCACAATCCGCCTACAAACAACGAGATCCGCCTGATACTCTCAAAGCCGGTGAGGTTCAAACGGACGCCGATGATTCGCCAAGAAGCTCAAGAAAAATTGACTCGGAAAAGTAGTTCTTGTGACTAATGGCTGCATGTCCCTCGCCGTGCCAAAATAAGTAATATATGCTATAAACTCATATAAATAAGTATTAAACATTGAATTATGTTTGTGACGCACGTATTGAACTGTTTTACAATATGGTGTTATGAGACTGTTATTTTTGTTCTTTTACAATCATTTCACATTTTATACTTTTACATTCAATTGTCTTCTCCGTATTTATATTTTATATGAATTGTTTGAAGGAAATAAATAAATGGGGTTTCAAGAAAAAAGTTAATTATTAGTTGATTGCCGAATCAGTAGATAAACATAAGGTATATTAAGGAATATTTTTATCATGCTGAATATTTAAGGAATATCTGTTTATTCAGTGTACATGAGATGATAGCCTATGGGATCACCGTGTTCGTAAAATGCCTGTTTTCATCCCCATAAACACCAAGAATAGATACTTATTACGTACACAATATTTTACATCACAGAAACATATTGAGGGCCCCTTTTATTGCCTTTCCCCTATCTGGCTTCTTTACATTTCTCTTCCTACTCGATATCATAGCCGCGCCTTCTGACGTAATGACAGCAGTTTAAGGTAGCATGGGATATCTCCATGTTATGACGTACAAGTATACAGTGCAGGGAACTAATTTTGTTACAGCATCAATGCTGATTTGAATGCTTCCTTTGCTTGATTTTAAGTAGGTCAATGCTGGTTTTTAAATCTAGGTCAATGCTAGCTATGCTAGTTCTATCCTTTGCTTGCTGATCCTGAACCTGGTAATGCTGTTTTTTAAATGCTGATGCTGATGCTACTAATGCTTATGCTGATGCTGGTTTATGTAACAAAATTATTTCCCTGCACTGTAGTTTCCGTTTGAAGTGTTGTTCTGATCTGGCTGAGTGCTTATCATCGGGTGAAAGTTTTTTTTTTAATTAAAAAAGTAACGAGACTTACATCTTATCTTTTTTGTTTTTAAATCAGCACTATATTAATTAACTCTTGCTTATAATATCAAGCTTTTGAAAAAAAAGAAATTATATAAGAAAAAAATCAATTTTGTATTTTTTTTCTATTAAATTAATTTAAAAAAAAATATCAAAATTACAATATAACATTCTGAAAGGTGGGGGTATTTAGAATCCTACTAATTTAGGCAAATGAATATGTAGGAGAAATTTCGTTTGTTATTTCATACCACCTTAAAGATCTTACGAAATGTAGTTATGAAAGTATCATTCTAGTTTTTTCTGGTGAGGTTATAATTGACAAAATTGTTGTATAATATACTTCATCGTATAAAAGCATATGTATACAATTCCTGAATATTAAGGTAACAATGTATACATATATATATTTCAATGAATAAATGCATATAATTCCTAAATAAGGTGGAAAATAATTGTAGATTAAAGCTCTAGGTAAAATCCACCGCCTTGAAATTTTACCAGATAAACATTGAAACAAGAATCTGTCGAAACTAAAAGCAATGTAGTTAGGTATGATTGCATGTTTATATTTTGACTACAATTAATGTTGACGATGTTTGCTTACAACCTAAACCAGATTCGTATTGAGAATTCGGTTTGCAAATCTTCCTAGTACTGTGATAAAGATTAATAAAAAACAATAAACCTGGGTTCGTAATTAATCATGACATCATTTTAACAGTTCAAGCATGTTATTTTTATCGGAGGTTTGCTTTCTTGGAAAATTTAATTGTTGATTTCAATCCTTTATGATGATAAAAACCCTATCTAAAAGACAGTAAAAACATTTTTGAACGGATTAATTTGAAGAGTTAACGCAGAAGTGTGTACGATATTTTGCAGATCTGTAGCCTACTGGACAAATTGGATGCACGATCTTTGATCGTCCCTTTATCCCATTTTTACACACCAGTGAGCTACAGGTCTGCTAAGTTTACTACGCAGGGAGACATGAATCCCTGCAGCTATAGGTACAAGTAAACACATCTATATACATGTAAACGTCTGACTGTCCTCACCTGATATATACCACCCAGAAAAACAAAAAGCACTCTGTACTTATATCAAGTGTTTGCCGAGGAATTCTATGAATAGATCTTCCCCATTACTGGCTAAATACTGTATGCAATGTCAAGTGCGATGTTAGAAATCTCTCTTCCTGATACAGTAATACAGAAGTCATTTGCCGAGGGTATGGCCAGAGTACTTCAGGTGCTACAGCTCAATTCAGTTCATTTATTCACTCAAAAATCACATAAATGATGCATAAGAAACAAACACACAAACATATATTCATATACAAGCGATAACATGGGAAAAGCAAAGCTAATTGGAGGTCGATCATGATTTAAAAATTAAAAAAAAAATTCATAGTATTTTGTAGAATTTTACAGAAAAGACTTGTCTGTAAGACTTTGTCTGAACGACTAAAGACGATGTCTGTAAAACGTTACAATAAAAAAAAAAATATGTGAAGATAACGAACAGCAATTATGCTCGAAATAAGGCCAATTATACAATACAGATTATAAATAGCTGAGCAAACACATTCCCCTGAAGATCATGTGCCATGGAAGAGTAAGCATTTCCACACCGGCCGTCATATATATATATATATATATATATATATATATATATATATATATATATATATATATATATATATATATATATATATATAATTTTTCTCATTTATTCCAAGCTCTCTGATTGGCTCAAAGGTGATCATATGATCAAGTATATAACAGCATATAGACTTGTGTTACTATTTAAAGATTCTGAAATGCATATCGACTTGATGTTTCTAAAAATGGAAATAATATTCTGTAAAACAACGATAGTGCTGGCTTCACAATAGCTAATACAGTGTATGACTTGACGATTCTGAAAAAAAAAGATCTTTCAACTTCTATTAATAATTGTGATGTTCTGTAATCATTTGTAAGACGTAACAATGCCTTTAATAACGATCAACTTTATATTAAAATATGTTAGATATGTTTTCATAAAACGATACAAAACATAATAAAACAAATGTTGCCTTTTCAATGAAAAAAATCCATAAATTATTCTATCAGTATAAAGGAAACACAATTATATTAAACAACTTAATTTATTTTTATCTCTAGTCTCTATGTGTAAAAATTAAAAAGACAAGAGATACAACTTGTGGCTTGTTCCCATTATTTTAAAATTTGTTTTGTCAATCTCTGTAAAAAAAAATTATATAACAAATGTAGCCCTTTCATTCAGCAATCCATAGATATATTGACATCGCTGAAAAGCTTACAGACCGAGCACGAAGTGCTGATTGAAGATTACTCTATCTCCCTGCTTACTTCTGGTTGAAGATCTCTCTATCACTCTGCTTCCATCTCTGGTCATTAAATGTTACTCTATCACCCTGCTTCCATCTATTGTCATTAAAGGTTACTTTTTTCACTCTGCTTCCATCTCTTGTCATTAAAGGTTACTCTATCACCCTGCTTCCATCTCTTGTCATTAAAGGTTACTCTTTCACCCTGCTTCCATCTATTGTCATTAAAGGTTACTCTATCAACCTGCTTCCATCTCTTGTCATTAAAGGTTACTCTTTCACCCTGCTTCCATCTCTTGTCATTAAAGGTTACTCTATCAACCTGCTTCCATCTCTTGTCATTAAAGGTTACTCTATCACCCTGCTTCCATCTCTTGTCATTAAAGGTTACTCTTTCACCCTGCTTCAATCTCTTGTAATTGAAGGTCACTCTATATCCCTGCTTCCCTTTGATTGAAGGCTACTCTATCACCCTGCTTCTTTCCGATCGAAGGTTACTGTATCATCCTGCTTTCATCTCTTCCGTTTTTCATACTAATTGTTAGGCCATTATTTACACACTGAATTGTCTGCAATTTTTTTTCCGTTTTTCCCGATCATGACAAGGAGCACACGGCGGGTGCTCACTCCTCCATGGCACCTGATCCCACCTTTGATGTTTATGGAGGTCCGTGTTTGCTCTCCATTCCCCCGATTTGTATTGTCTAAATGGACTTTGAACTTGAATACTGTTCGCTATCTCCATATTTCAAAGTAACTCTATCACCCTGCCTCCCTCTCTTCTGATTGAAGTTTACTCTATCACCCTACTTCTTGCGTACAAAGAACCAGATTTTCTTTGCAAAAAGACAACCTATCTGAACGGTAAATAACTACCATAATCAAAACCTATCTTTGTTGAAAATAAAACTAAAAATAAAAATTATATCTTCTATACAATTTCTCAATACTTACTGTAATGGCACAGTTTTTATTTTCTATTTACCTTTATGAAGATGGGAAGGAATATTTGAGAAATTTCTTGAACGCATCGCTACGTAGCAATTGGGTGTCATATTTTTTTTATACATACAAATATCTAGGCAAAAATTGTTTGATCAAAGGCGACTTTGAGCGAAAATCATGTGTAAATAAACATTAAACTAGCTCTATGAGACAAAGAAAACAATTATCAGATGACGTACATGTTAATCAATAGCCTTTAATTGTGCCCTTTTGGGCGGAAACAAGTACCCGGTACATATAAGAATGTCGAAGAAAGGGGTGTTTGGTGCGATCGCATCCCCTTTAAAATATCAAAGAGGCCCATGGGCCACAACGCTCACCTGAGTAACTATGGCCCTTCTTGTACTTCATCACCAGACTGTTTTCCTGTTTTCCCATTTAAAACTTGATCACCCATAGCCCCACCCTACCTCGAGGACCTGATGATTAAAACAAACTTGAATCTACACTATTTGAGGATGCTTCTATATAAATATGACCAATCATGACTTTGCTGCTCCTGGAAAAAGAGATTTTTAAAGATTTTTTCTATGCTTTCCTATGTAAAACTTGATTACCCATTGTGGCTCCACCCTATACAGGGGGGGGGGGGGGGTATTTGAACAAACTTGAATATGCACTATCTGTGGCAGATTCCATATATATATGACTGATCATGACTTTGCTGTTCTTGAGAAGAAGATTATTAAAGATTTTCCCTATATATACCCATGTAAAACTTCGTTGCCCATTGTAGCCCCACCCTACCCCTGGGGGACACGATTTGAACAAAATTACCTACGGATGCTTTGAGGTAAATGTGGTGAAGCATGGCTTTCCTTTTCTTGAGAAGATTTTTTTAGCTCACCTGAGCCGAGGCTCAAGTGAGCTTTTCTGATCGAACTTTGTCCGTCGTCTGTCGTCTTTGTCGTCGTCGTAAACTTTTCACATTTTCATCTTCTTCTCATGAATCACTGGGCCAATTTCAACCAAACTTGCCACAAAGAATCCTTGGGTAAATGGGATTCAAGTTTCCTGAAATGAAGGGCCACGCCTTCTTCCAAGGGGAGATAATTATGAATTCGTGAAAACTTAATGGCATCATTTAAAAATCTTTTCTCAAGAACCACTGTGCTTGAAAATATGAAACTTATATGGAAGAATTATCAGGTAGTGTAGATTCAAGTTTGTTCAAATCATGACCCCGGGGGTAGGTGGGACCACAATGGGCAATCAAAGTTTTACATAGGAATACATAGGGAAAATCTCTAAAAATCTTCTCAAGAACAGCAAAGCCATGATTGGTTTTATGTTTATTGAAGCATCCTCAGGTAGTGTAGATTTAAGTTTGTTCAAATCCTGACCCCGGGGCTAGGGTGGAGCCACAATGGGCGATCAAAATTTTACATAGGAAAAATCTTTAAAAATCTTCTTCTTAAGAACAGCAAAGCCAGTATATTTATATGGAAGCATCCTCAGGTGATGTAGATTCTTTGTCATGAACCCCCAGGAGAATAAAGGGGCCATAACAGGGGATCATAGTTATACAAAGGAATACAAATGATATATCAATAAAAATTTTGTTCTTAAGAACAGCAAAGCCATTATTTGTCTTATTATTTCAAAAGCATCCCTATGAAGTATAGATTCAAGATAGTTCAAATCACCCCCCCCCCCCACCACCACCACCACCACTTTTATATTTAAACTTTTCAAGACTGAACTGATTTCTGCTTTTTCCTAGCCATAGTGCTCAGGTGAGCGATGTGGTCCCTGGGCCTCTTGTCTTATATATACCAATGAGAAAATTTTATCGTCCATAGTGGCCCCACCCTACCCCAGGGGGTCATGATTTGAACAAACTTGAATCTACAATATGTCAGGAAGCTTTCACAAAAGTTTCATTTTTTCTGGCCCAGTGGTTCTTGAAAAGATTTTCAAATGACCCATCCTATTTTTATATTTCTGAATAATCTCCCCTTGGGATAGGGTGTTGCCCTTCATTTGCACAAACTTGAATCCTCTTTTCCCAAGCATACTTTGTGTTAAGTTTGGTTGAAATTGGCCCGGTAGTTCTGGAGAAGACGATGAAATTGTAAAAAGTTTATGATGACGACAACAACAACGACAGACAACTGACAAATTTTGATCAGAAAAGCTCACTCGAGTCTTCAGCTCAGATGAGAAAATTGATTATTGAAACAAAATACATGGTAAATTCATCATTCATCTGATTAAGATAATATTGCTACTTTATGTTAATTTTATATTAGAAAATCATGTCTAGAATGCAACAAGATTCATCAAATTGGTACCCATTTATAAAAATCTGGCTTATGGGAGGGGCATCCCTTCAATAAGCCCTCCTTTCCAGAATTGTGGTGACAGCACCGAAGTTGCACAAAGAAATGTGAGAATTCGCAAAAAATGTGAGTGAAGACATGCAAGCAGCTTTATTGTACTTAGTACATTTTAATGACAAATCTTAAAAAAAGAAAAGAAAGAAAGAACGACATTGATAAAAAGACGATCCGAAGCCTTGCCCTGTATTACATATGTAAGTGCAGAAAATACATATATTTTTGGAGTGCCTATTGCATTGGTTAAAGCAAGAATGTAAATAGGTCCCTGGTTTAATCAATTCAAGCATAAACCCTCTGGTAATGGCTTGAATGACATGCTCAGGAAGTTGTGAGATGCCTACAGATATACATGTACCGGTTCTTTGTCACATCATTAGCATGTCAAGAGCGTATGCACGCTATACTCGTAGATCCAGATCCTTGATCGAATTTAGCTGGATGCTATTGCCTTTTTGTTGCATTTTGTACTCCTTATGATAAAATAAATAACAGAAAAGCTGTTAATATTTTTTTTTATTTCTAGAGGAAATATATGACATAGCTGTGGTTTACATAAACATCAATAGACACTTAATCCATAATGCAACATGTTAACTCGTAAGCACTTGAGACGCAAAAAGTGTCGCAGTTATAACGCAAAAAGAATTCA
Organism: Saccostrea echinata; assembly: GCF_033153115.1. Classification (NCBI taxonomy): domain Eukaryota; kingdom Metazoa; phylum Mollusca; class Bivalvia; order Ostreida; family Ostreidae; genus Saccostrea; species Saccostrea echinata. Next base: position 27,650,884 of record NW_026889750.1, read on the forward strand.
CATTCTATTTCCCACAATAAATGTGTGTGGTCAAGCAGTCACTTATAATTTTTTTTAAAAAAAATCACTCAGTTATAAATGGTCCCTAGTTTGATTTCAAATACAATTTTGATTTTATAATCTTTACAACCATAGGTATGTTAAAGAATAGAATGTAAACGTTCTTCATCTTACAAAAGATTTTGCTTTTTTTTCATTCAAAACTTCAAATTCACTAACACAACAACAATATATAAAATTTTTTCCAATATATTAACTTCATTAAAAAAAAATACAGTTTGGTTATGCAGCAGAATACAAGCTTGGCAGTGTAGCACTATATAACATGTTGCATTAGTGATTGTACCAGCAGATCCAAAGGTCACCGGGTCACGAAGCATGAGTTATTGTTCTTTCTCATGGTACTGAGAAGACACTGCAATTCTTTGTTTATCTTTTTTCCCATCATTGTTTGCCATAAACCTATAACTGGCCAGAAATATGTTCAAAATTTCATTGCTATTTTTATTTGAAATATATCAAAATCATTTCCCATCACAATTCTTTATTATAATAACGGATCATAGTAGAATTGCAATGCCTTCCCTAAAAATTGTAAAAAAAAAAAAAATAAATAAAAAAAAAAAAAAATACATACAATATTACTAGCTTAAAAGAACTTAAAGACACAGTTACACAAGCAGTAATAGTCCTTCATTAACCACATAATGTTCAAAGGACTATAAATAATTACCAATAGTACATTGCTTGAAGGGGGAGGAGGGCAGAAAAAAATTTTTTCTGAGGTAGTTTCAAAAATTTAATTATCTATACAAAAATATCAGCAAACTTCGGATTCAGCTTTCATGTTCAACATATGGTGCAGTCGTTACAAGTTTTGAGGTAATTAATCAAATTCTGTGGATTTGCTGGCAGTTATTAATTGCCTTACTGAGGTAGAGCTCTTTGGATTTACTTTCTGATGTAAAAAATACTGTTAATTGAAACATGGTCTACTTTATCCCTGGATTTACATCTGGTTTTGTTGAGGTATTCAAATCTATAGAATAAAATTATCTATGACACTATCTTTTCATTTTTAACAAAATCTAAAAATTATGCATTAGAAAATAAAACAACTTCAAAGAGTCATAAAACTGTACAAAACATAGACAATGATATATATATCAAACACAAAGTTTATCCAGAATGTCTCTCAATAAAAGTGTGTGCTTGATATTGGTGTAAAAATTCTGCTTTTAAATTAGTAACATCAATTTGATAAAATCAATCTTTACTCATTGCTGGAATATCACCTGAACAAAACCTATATATATATATATATATATTTATATATCTATTACATTTACAATGGATCCAACATTTGATAAGTAACTATACAAAATATACATGAGAAGCAATACCTTTAGACAATATACAGGTATAACTATATACAGCAAACAATATATATTTGAATAAAAGGCCTTGAACACCCAGATATTAAAAGCTTACACATACAAGTAGGACTTAACAAAGTTGAAAAGGCTATGACCAAGAGATGAAAAAATCTAACAGCTTACTCCTTTGGCTTACAAAAATAACTCCTCACGCTCTCTCATTAATAAGAAATATTTCTTCAACAACCTGGGTTAACTTAATTTTACTCCTTGACAAAAATGTAAAGACCCAACTCCTACAGAATGATCCCCATCGCCAAAATCTTACCAAGAAAAAATAATACAGTTAAGCACAGAAAGTTAAAAAAAAACCAAGAAACAGTTGCACATAGAATATTACCAAAGCTATAGGTATTACGTATATATACAGAATTACTCCAAAAATGAGGTAGATCATAATTCACTTGTCGTCTGCTACCCGTCTGACAACAAGACTCCTGAGTTTAAGATGTAACATAGTGAAAGGTGAAATGTCAAGGGTCAAGGTCATGGATACATGGAAAAATAAAAATACCATATGCATATGTATATTAAAGCAATCCTGAGATTAGAAAATAAATAAAGAACAAACATTAAAGAGGTATTAAATGATCTTCAGGATAAAATCTCCTCTCTTTACACATGTTCTTAATTATATCTAGCGCAGACAATTTATAACTAACTTTAAAGCTTACATGTGAAGGAAGAGAAAAAGATACGAGATGAATTTGTTTTTAAAACGTCCTTTTCCAAAATAGAAGAAATATGTGTATTTGAGAAAACAATAACAAGATTTTAATGAATCTTTTGTTTTTTAACAAGTTAAATCAGAATTCATTTTGTAAAATGGGGGAAAGAGAGACTACAATACATAAAGATGAAAAAAATGAGTACAGTAGTTATATACAATCAACATATAGCACTGATTTCTACATTTCATCAGTGTCTTTCTTCTGTTTTCCAAAACAAGAGTGTCTACTCATTCACGTTGAAACACAACACATAACAACATAGATTTAAACACCGGACCAACAGCACTATCCCCTGTACAGAAAACAATGCAGGACAGCAAGAAACAAGACAAAAAAAAAATTCCACTCCATGTTTTTAAAAAATTGTAGAATTAAAAATCTAAATATAAAGTATATTGCAAAAATAATCAAAGTTTTGATGTTATCGTTTTGACTTGTGCAGTTCAGTTTTGATTTACAGATCACTCAGTATTGTTCAAAGTGTTTTCTAGCTAGCTAGTTCATAGAAAAAAAAAATTGTGTTTGAACACCATTAACGAGACAATATACACACCGGAGGCTTCAAATATGGCAATGACAGAGAAATCTTCACCCTGGAATGAAATGCAACTTCTGTATTCAGCAGATGTAGTGTGTTTCTCACCGGACATTGGGCCATATGGCCCGTTTGTATTTCAACTCCTCAAAAAAAGATATTCACTCGCAAAAAATGTTAATAACTTTTAAAATTTTGACATTAAAAAAGATAAACAGATAATAATCTAAACCCTAAAATTATTTCTTAAGATGTATTGAATACTCCTGTAAAATTATTCTAATCTACCGATGAAGTATATTCATTTTGATTTTGAATGATATTAAAGTGTAAGTCATGAAAATTAGCATGAAATTATGGCTTGCAATTTCATTCACCGGTGGAATAATTGCGTTCTGAAGCAGCTTCAATTTATGTTTGAACTGCTGAGCAAAATTTTATGTTTTGGTTAAATTTGCGGTGAACACATGAGATAAATCACTTAAACGCCCCCATTTTAACCATTAACCAGAGCGAAAAATTTTGTCCTGGACTAGTGGTATTTAGCATTCAAATAGGTCTGCTCTATCATCAGGACCAAAAGGAAAAATCTCTAAAAATTATTGTTATGCACCAAAAGGTTGCCTATTAAATAGTTTAGTCTTAACGGAAATTAAAACTCTTTTTTCGCAAAAAAAAAAAATCCTAACAACCTCTTACTGATCAAGAGAACATATCCAAAACATAACAAAAATGAACATATAATCTAAATATCAACATAAAATACAGGTTTGTTCTCTATGAACATGAAAAAAAAAGCTCCCTAAAATAACAGTATAAAAGTTCTATCAGGAAGTTTTAATTCTCCCGAACACAATGATAAAAAAAACATATGGCACAAGTTTCTTCAGTAAACATGAATACAGAGACGATGTGTATATCACATGATTTATAAATATAACAGGATGACAATGGTATTCAGGTAGGAATCTTGGTTAAAATTAAATACACTTGTATGTTTGTTAATGTGCTTTAGATGAGCTCAAGACACAAAATATTATACCCGTATTATCGGTTTTCCTATCAAATAAGACAAAAAATTTCACTGGCACAAAACAGTACTATTTGAGGTTAAATGTCTCCCCTGGTGGACTTCTTCTGATTAGGGAGATAGAAAGGATCCCTACCATTACCATGGATTTATGACACTTCAGTGTCAAAAGGTCAGCCTTGCTGAAGCCTGCTTTTACTATAAATGATGATACCTAAATAAATGAATTCGTCTCTTCATAGCACTAAGTAAGTATAATGAAATAGCACTAGTCATATAATCAATAACTATATCAAAATAAATTTAGATAAACAATGAAACAATCTTTTTTCTTTACTTTTTTCCCCCTTCGCTTATTTATCAATACTACAAACCAAGGAAGACAGAAAGAAACTGGACATTAATGATTATTTTAAAGTTTTTGAACCAAGATTCCATCTTCAAATTCCAACATACTTTATAAAGCATTTGATAAAGAATAGTAATGCCAAAACTGACCTAACTTTCAATATAGATGTCCTAATGAGCAAATGCAAAACCCGTAAAACCATTTAATCAAACAAAAATCTCCCCAGGTTATGGATTTTCAAATGAAGTGTTTTTGTATTTTGCTAAACATACTTTTTTTTTTTCAAATTGGGAAGGAGTATGAAGAAATATAAATCAATTCAAAAATATACCATGAATGATTTTTCAAAAATTGGATACACATACATAAATTCAACAAAAAATCTTGAGTTAAAGGTACTAAGGTAAAAGTTTTCACATGTCAAGATTACATTTAATAGGTCAAACACTGAGAGACGATTCTACTGGTGTCCTCCATTACACACCAGTCTACACATAGCGAGATCTCTTTGTATTACAGATACATAATTACATAGAGGGGGATTATCCCCCCTTAACCTGACTTGATCCAAAGTTCAAAGGACTGAACTTGGAACTCCAAAAGCTATCAACTTTGAACTTCAAGGAAGGCTCAGGAGTGAACTTTGTACACCTAAAAGGTTTCAAAGTTAACTTTGAACTTCTAGGAAGGATACCAAGTGGATGGGGATGATGTATTGCACTTCTATTGAGGTTCATCTGAAAACAAGTCAACAATACATCTAGATAATGAGATGCTACAGTAACTCATAAAAAATTATTATGTATACAAATTACTATTCTCCTTTGATTAAAATTGCTCTTGTAATTAAATACTACTGGGTCACAAAGTACAAGACTGAGAATTTCTTTAAAATAAGAAGATACAGTGCAGAAAGCAAACAGTTACCCGATCCTGTGCCACCTACCATTATGCTTACTTCTATCCACTGCAGAGAACCAGTTAAGTCTGGTACTCCTCCTTAAAAGGTTCATAGTTAGGGATGGTGTGTGGATACTTCACATGCCAAACAATATGGAACATAAATTCTATGCGGTCCTGACAGTGCTTCTGACATGAAGGACATCGGAAGGGATCGTTGTCCAAGGGTGAATGCAGGCTCTTGTGGAGGTGGTACATTGTGAAGTCATGAAAGAAGATGTTGCAGTGAGGACAATGATGGATTCCCGAGTCACCTGTTGGTGTGATAGATGTGGTTGTCACATCCCGCTTTTCATCGCTTTCTGTTTCTGAGACTGGGGGACTCTTTGAGGCGATGAGGCTTGTTTCTTCACGCTTGAAATGCTCTGCAATGATGCGAGACTTCCAGTCACCGTCCTCGGACTCCCCGCTACTTGTGGACTTCATACTGAGGTCAATGACTTTGTTGTCAGTGACTGAGGTATTCAGGTGGTTACTATAAATAGATGATATTGGAGGTAGTCGTCTCAGGGCTGAGTGAGGTAGACTTGAGGTCGAGGCAGATTCAAATGACAACCTGTTAAAAAGGTCATCATTGAAACACCAAAATATGACTAACCATGATATTCGTCTCTTGTCTAACTCACTTTATAAAGAACTTCAAAGTTAGCTTTGTGAAAATAAATATTTCTAAAGTTTTTTGTCTCTTTACTTTTTCCTTACTTTCAAAGCAACTTAAGAGTTCTTAAATACTGTTCTCATAAAACACACAATTCTTTAACGTAAATTTCAGAGTTATTTGGTAAATAATTATAATGCTTTCTGTTTAACCAATGGTGTCTGAATATTTAAAATCTTTTTAGCCTAACACCAAAAAAAAAAAAAAAATTAAAATAAATCATCAGTTCATCTTACTATCAAGAGAGTGATAAATTCTTCTTACTTGTATCCTGACAGTGTGGGAGACATTGTGGCAGTGACTTGGGCAAGGGCGGGTGGACTTCCATTGACTGAGTTACTGCCAGCCACGTATCCAGAATAGGTGGAAGTCGACAGCACAGGAGGTGAATGCAGTAAACCTGCACTTATCTACAATGAGCAAGTTTTTAGCATAAACACGAAACAAAGAAAGACAACTCCTGTCATCTCAAGTATATTACCATTATAAAAAATTATTTTCATCACATGCAGGACTTCTAGACAATTATTTAAAGTTTTGGTTTTTTTTTTAAGATTAAATAATAAATTTTAAAAATAATTTCTGCTAGGAAACCTTGGCTTCCTTCATTTTTAGAACACAACTAACTTACAGCTGAGGTGCTGCTGGATCGGGGAGCCACGTAGAGCTGGTCCCCACCCACTGCAGAGTTCACCAGCCCAGGGTTAGAGAGTGAGCGTTCTCTGTTGCTGTTGGGTGAAGATGGGGGTGTGACCTGTTCCAGTTTAATGGAGTCGGGCGAACCCATCGGGCGACGCAGATGGGAATCTGATGAGGTAGACACGTTGGTGTCCGATGGGGCACTCATCGAAGGCAACGAAACAGTGGAACCTCCTGCCTGCATCAACCTACAAATAAAACATCAGGTTACCATACCTCATACATCTTATGTTATCATTCTTGATTAAAGGAATGTACAACTAACAATATTGGTAAAACACATATAAAAATTTTCAAAGATGGCCAAAAAAATGTTATACTCTAATTTGTTTTATCAAGATATAATTCAAAATTTTGTAGAATTTTTTTTTTTTTGATAACCTTAATCACTGGGAACTCACTAAAATTTTCTTGCAATATTCTTAAGTTTTATATAGATTCGTTAGCTCTGTAAAACTGATGTAATGCCGTTTGAATAAACTTTGCCTCTATCTCCTTCCTACCTTGCTTGTGTGACAACAGCACTCTGCATCAGACTCTCATAGGTCAGAGCATGGTGTAGCAGCGCCCTCTGCTGCATGGCAAAGGCCTGGTACGTGGCTAGATTCATGTGACTTGTGTTACGGCTTGACGGAGCAATTGGACTCCGATAGTTAGTCAATTTTCCCCTCATGTGGACATTTCTTTCATGTCGTCTTAAATCATTAGACTGTGTGAAGCACCTGGAAGAGAAAATCTTGAGTCCTAGAGCACTTGCCAAAAAATTAAGGGATGATTATACAACATAAAATAACAAGTGGCACTGTAGCATGCAACTTTTCCCCCCTACTGTAAACACTCAACACACACATGTACACCCACCAAAACACTCTCCTTCTCATCTGTAAAATCTCCCTCCCACTTCTATCTTTGATGTTTAATGTAATATAATTCCACATAATGAATTTATAATGAAATGAAATCTTTAGGGATACTTTAAAATATGTTTTTTTTTCCCCCCACATAATGCTTTAACAGTTCCCCCCCCCCCCAAAAAAATGTCCCTCTTATGTTTGTTTTGATCAAGAATAGAATCAATCAATGAAAATATGCTTCTTCATCAGGAAATAAATGTAATGATCTCCTGACATGACCTATTGAAAAACTTATAAAGTAGAAATAAAACGAAGAAGGGGATAATTTTTTGTGATACATGCTTCATGGCAGCTCATTATCTGCTTACTTGCCTGTGTCATAATTCATAAGCATGCTGACTTGTTCGCAGTAAACATTCATTTGTTGTTTTTTTATGAAAGGCACAAAACACTAATATATTTTTTGCGCATTTGAGAGGAGAAAAAAACGCCCCTGGGTTTGTTTGCTTATAACTCTTAATTAGCTCAACAAACCTGCCACGATGAGCAACATGTGTTTACGCATGCGGGATCACAGCACTGTTTTAATCAGAAAGCTTTCTTCTCACTTCAATGGCTACAGATGCCTATTGATCAGTTAATGGGGCCCCATTCTACTTTTTTTCCCCTTATATTCTTCATATGCTATATAATCGATCCTAGGTACAGCGGAAATTATGAAAATTGCCTTCCCACTCCTGAATACAAAAATCCTCATCAGGATTGAAAACTACCCCAGGAAAACACTATACATTTACAAGTATTTTTCTATAGGTCAAATAAAGGCATATAATCTGTATTTTTATGACATTTTTTCCCTCTACTGTATACTGGGATTACATTTCTTGCTTGGAACAATAGGCTTTAAATCCATTAGTATAATTCATCACCATGACATTGCCACATGACATCATGGAGTCAAACAATGACCTAGGTGTTCTGAAAATGACCTGGAAAGACCCCAATAAACAAACACACACACGCATCAAATCATTATTTTCCTCTTCTCCTTTTTTTATTACTAATAATTCTGTAATCCGAAAATTGTTGTTTTTAGCCTTGGCCAAGTGCCAGTCTTAATAAAGCATCTTTATTTTTTTTTCATCTCCCCCCAGCAGGATTTGGGTGAACAACCTTCTCAGATACTTTCCTTGTAGTATTACAATTTTGTTGGAGGTCGATACTTAAAACATGTAAGATGACTGTACCATAGAAAAATCGGTGAGTACATAAAGGCTTTGTCCTGTAGTAAACAGAGGAAATCATAAGGACATCGTCATTAATCGATCAATACTGCACTGTTTAAGAATTCCCTTTTATCCCCTCCAAGCCATGGAACAAAAGTTTTATTTCACTTAAATAAATAATATTATTTACTTATATAATTCAATTTTAAAGTGCAATTACTGTCCTAATTTGGGATAGGAGGATCATAGGGTATCAGATTTCATGTTGTATTAATGGTGGGGGGTATCATTGCCAGAGTGACCTCATTCTCTATTTTAAGGGGGTATGGCCCGTTTGGAATAAATTCAATAGGTTCACATGTACAGCCTGGTATGAAGGCTTTATTGCTAAATGAAGCACAACCAAATCCTTTTTTAACCTCCGAGATTTTTTTTGTAAACAGCCCAGATAAATGAGTTTTTTAAACTTTAATTACATTCATTGCATGAAGGCATGGTTGAAAATATCAAAAAGCTTTTATATTATCATTAAAGCCCACAAGTTTGAGTTCCATTAAGGCAAAAGGGAGGCATTTAAATTAACATTTGGGAATTGCATGATGTCGTTAAGATTTAAATGACAAAGCACATGCAAGAAACCATAGATATTTTACACATTCTGTGGATGCTATGGAATTAGTCAACCCTATCACATTATATACAGTAATTCATTAATGCCATGAAGCAGTTCCATTAACCATATGACTAGTTATATTATATTTCAGTAATTAATAACTATGGCATATTATCATACAATATGTTCTCATGGACTAAATGTTTTATGGTCATCGACTTCATTTAAAATGTAGGTCAATGGTCATTCATTTTTTTTTTTTCACATATCATGTCACCATACAATGAAAGTAAGGGGTGGCAAAAGGTAGGTCATTGCATCATATGGGCAATTAACCTAAAAAAAACCTCGAAATTCCATCAAGATTTCAGCTGATGTGCCTGTCATGTTTTTACGAGATTGTATTTCATGGGAGCTAAGCAGGATGATTTATGGGTGTACATATTGTTTACTTAAATTAATACAGATAAAAAATAAGGCAAAACTACAAAATCGTGTGCCTTACTGCATTATCCATAGAATCGCCTTACTATAAATATTCATACACACTGTATGTTTATTACAACATAAACGAAGATGTGTACGTAAGGAATTTACTCTACAACTTGTAACCTTATCTGATGTGAATAGAAGGAACGTAAAAAAAAAATTAAAAAAAATAAGAGAAGCTTTTCTTACAACATTTCGTAATCTTATCAGTGACCCCATAGTTGTATGAAGAAACATGAATTCATTTTAAAACTCTCTGATGATGAGGGAAGGCAGATGCAGCTTTATCAGTAACTTTCGACTGTTTTTCCTTGTCAGTGATGGCTTCCCCCTCTTTATAGTACTGGTATCACTTTTAAACTCACACTGCCAATAAATCTTACGAAGGAGGTGTTTCTTAAAATATCTAAACACAGAGCCAAAACATGAACTAAAACTCATATGTGAGATCAGTGATTATTGATGAACCATTACTTTTTTTTTCCATATCCAAATCACAAATTTAAAGGATTTCAAAAGATGTAAATTTACAATATACTTAGTTTTTCTTTCCTGTGACAGTTTCCAGTAATTACAAGAATGTCATTCTTAAAATGATTAAGTACAAATGTACTTAGTACTAACAAATGAAAACTGTCCAACTAATAAGCAAGTTTTTAATAGCATTCATCATAAGAAAAACATGAAAATCAGCAATTCAGCTGAAACTAAAACTCATAATTCTGATAAAAGAGAAAACAATATTTTTTTTTCTTTTAACTACAAAGTTGATTTGTTCCAATTTCACCCATTAAAGGAAAAAATTGAGCAGCTTTATTTGCTTTTTGACCTGAGGAAGCTGTACTTTCTCTAGGGTTGCTGTCTGAATGTTGATTATAGGTGACTTTGATTTTACGATGGCCATAAATAAACAACCAGAAAAGTGGGCTCTGTCTGCTTTCACAAGCCAGCAGACACAGATTTAGCCAAGTCCGCCATCACTGATGGACTGTGCCAGCCAATGGCTAATAAAGCGGCAAGGGTGATTGGAAATTACCAATTACTGTGGCAGATTTACTAATAAATACTTCACCTAAAAGACGAAGACAACTTAGAAACAATGGCTGATGACCAAAAATAGAATTTATATAGCTTTCATTTTTTTTCTTCTCTTAATTACAATCTTACATGATTTACTTTCCAACAAAATGAGGAAAAAAAACAATTGTCTTTCAGTTGAGAGAGATCTTAGAATAAATTCATCTTAAATCATTAGCACCTATCCTTAACAGATAATAGAACCTTTTTTCACTAAAATCAACATCCATGGCTCAGTAGCTAGAGAAATGGGACAACTTTTCCGTAAGGGAGTAATTTGAAGCTTTTTAAATCTATCCTTTCCTCGGATATTAATTATTCATTCAAAACCCTGTATCATAAAAAAAGGAAACATTAAGAGTCAATTTAAATATATTTTTAGAATCTATATGCATGTACATGGAATTGCTCAAGAGAAATTCCACAAATAACAAGGGATTTTTAACCTCTTCATAACATATGCTGTTAGCCATGACATGGAGCAATAAAGACATCTAATTAAAGCTTCCCTTTTCGATATATCTTCAACTGTCCTAACATTTCTGAACCGATAACAAAGATGGGCAAGTTTTTTTTTCCTTATCGCCTTAAAAAGGATGCATCATAGAAAATTACAGTGTCAGTACCCTCTTTTGTTCGTTTTCTAGAACAGTCTTATAATCTATAGATTATAACTTACTGTTAAATTCAAAATATCATATTTCTTAAGCATGAAAAGTTCATACGGCACATTTTAGCCCAAGAAGTCTAATATATACTGTTCTAAGTCTAATGGTAGATTGACATATGCAAAAACAAAATACCTTATGAACTGAATATTTTGTGCAGATAAATGGGGCATTTTTTTTTTTTATTGTTCAACATCTGTGTTATTGTCAATAAGTAAATGCTAGTTATAGGAATCAAATAATTGATCATAAACCCCCTCCCTCAAAAAATAAAAAAAAAATACTAGGCCATAGAATCTCACAAAAGCATTTTTTTTTTTTTACATTTTGAATGTTTTTTCCCAACATGTGTTGTTCTATAAGTGTTATTCTAACCCGATACTTTTTTTTTATTTTCTGGGCTATATGACACCACATAAGGACCACCGAGCAAGCCAGCTGTTACAACTGCAATATGTGCTGCCTCAAATGAGGACACACAACAGCAGGTCAAAATCAATCTGAATTCTGTCTGATCCCTGCAGTTTGTAACTTATGTTCACTTCATGTTATATTTTTAAAATTAATTTATCTTTATTACTTAAACTTCACAGATTTCAAACAGAAATCTTGAGAACATGAAATAACCCTTTGGCTCCAGATAACCAGTAATTAATATTTTTTAATTTGTGAAAAAATTTCCATTTTTTTTTTATGTAGCAAATGACATTCTATGGTGATAAATGAAATCAAAGTCTGGAATCATCTGCTCAATTTGTTGACAGAGATCTTCTAAATGTTTTTGATTGTGGTTTTAAGGTGAGTGAACTTTGAGGTATATGTAAATACTGGTCTCTTTTTTGTGTACACCAAGGACACCAGCAAACATTTGCCCTGCTGAGGTCAAATTAGCATTCAGGAGTACGATCGTTCATTCCCCCTAAGTCTCAACAATATGTTGTTCACTCCCTGATAATATGACATAGCGCATTTAGAATATGTCACTTGAATGGATTTTTTTTCCCTCACTAATTATCAATATTAAATTGCTCCCTGTGACATGCCTCAACAAATGAACTATCAGTTGAATTAAATTTTAAGCTCTAAGCTCAATCCCCGTGGCTTAGCTATTGATCCTCTCATAATATGAACACAGCCATTACTCCTCCTCCTTCTATTTGCTCTGATCTGCATCACTGCTCCCCCAAAGAAACCCCCCCAATCAATGTGTGTTTTTTTTAACAAATTCTTTATCGCTGCAGATCACCTATACATCTCTTGGTCTCATGTTTTGCGTCAGAAATGAATTTATATTTTTTGCATGAGAAAAATTAATAGTGGTTTTATGCACACAATAAAACCTTTGGCAGGACAATTTAGCAACAACTATTTCCACTTGCAGTAAGAGTACAAAGACCACATTAATGCATAATAGCCTGTCATCTGATGCCCTCTATTGCATCCTTTTGCCTTAAGCAATTTTGGGATGGATCTTCTTTTATATGATCGTAAAACAACTTTTTAATGTCTTTAGAATTGTAAAACCTGCCATGCTTCTAACAAACACTTTATATGATTATCACTGTCAATTTTCCCCTAAGGAACTCCTCTGCGTTTGATTCATGCAGTGTATTAGGTGCACGCATATTTTAGTGCATAAAGGTTTTAAATTGCCCTTCATTTATAAAAGGAAACTAAAAAAAAAAAGTATTAATGAGGAAGATCTGTTTTTCATTCCAAAGCCTGACTAATCTCGAAGATAGGATTTTTATATATAGATATATATATATATATTTTTTTTTTTGCTTCTGGAACAAGGATTTCTATTTTAGACTTGCTAGTATATAAACTTTTATACTAGTCATTTCTTCTACAAAAAGAAATAAATTCACAACATTTCATGCAAGATTACATTTTTTAATACTGTCATATAGAAAGTTTTTGAGTAGTTAACTTTTTTCTTCATAGAATCACAGCACTGTAGGAGATATTTTTCTAGTGAGACTAAACTTTACAAATCAAATTCTATAGTTTTTCATTTCTTTTCTCATTAAAAAAAATATAAAAATAAAAACTTAAATACAGCATGAATTAATCCCTGACACTGTTTATAACAGTCAAATTGAGGGACTTTTTATTACTCACAGTAATGTATCAAACATTAGATACATTAGAAGTAACAACAAAGATATATACTGGATATATATACCGTATATATATCTCATACAAGACCCCCCACTCATCTTGTCCTGACAGGGGAATCATGCTTAATAACCTTGCAAATATTTTACAAAGTTGAAAAATTATAACTGCCTGCAGCAACCATTAGTATGATATGTCTTATTTTCACAAAGGCATTTATTAGCTTTATGAACTACACACATTGAGATAGAGAAAATAGTGAGTAGATTTGGCATCGCCCATTGCTGTTTATTATAAAGTCTGATCAAAAATCACACATTAGTCCCTCAATCCCAAATTATTTCTTGTAAATGGCAAATCCATTTACTAAAACTGTATCATTTTTCATGACTGATAGTGTAAAGATGAGACTATAATATCTGTAAAGGTTACTAATGTACATGAAATTTAGTAAAAGTGACATTTTTATTTGATACAACAAAGATGAAGATGATAGATTTCAGATTGATTGCACCTAATTATACAAGTCTAGATCTCAAGAAACAAAAGGACTGTGACAATATTACACAAAACCTCACGTCTGCTAATGGCAGTGATGACAGGAAAGGAGAAACTCGAGTTGTCTCAAGATCATCTTCCAAAGGAAATCCAACTCACTAATGATCAGGTACATCTTGGTAAGAAAACATATGCCAGACAAATAGGTCACACCAAAAAAAATCAATGCCCAGAGACAGACAACTGAAGAAGAAGTTAAACGTCTTGTCCATTGTTTCAGACTGCCTCGTGGTGAGCATGATCGAATTCTTGCTATTTTCCGTGAAGAAGCTGCAGCATTTACCGTCATACACATTACTCACCAGCACATAATACATAAATTCTATTTAAACTTGGCATAGCATTCTGCATCAAATGTCTACCTATTATTTTTTTTCTGATTGTTACATGTCTTAAAGAAAATATATGCTTTAATTAAAGTGTTATTATCCCTACATCAATTCCTTGTTAAACCTGTATGATGAACAGTTGGCACCACTTCAACAAAATAATGGAGGTTTTTGCATTAGGGAAAATTTCATGAGGGAGGCTTGTGGCAGTGGCCTATAGCTATGTTTTTCCCCTCTGCAATCTGGCAGTTCATAGATGTAATGTGGCACTGTGTGTAAAAGATGGAAGAGCCCCCTTTGCACACTTTATACTTCACATTTGTATGTCAAGGTCTGGTTGTGTACTATAAAAGATTAGCTTGTACAGTATTTCATTATATGATTTAGCCAATCAAATAATAGGTTAATATCATATTAACTTAATAAAATGAACATGTACTGTTCTTCCATTTTAACTGATAAGCTGTTATTGTTCCATTACAAAAAAACCCCTAAAGGAATACCATATGCTAGTTATACACGTAATTTTATAGGTAGAAAGGTGGTTAGGTATTAAAATCAATTACTTTCAGCTTTTTCAAAACTTGTGCATATAAGGAAAACAAAGTCACATTATAAAACGTGTGGGTTTTTTTTCCTCTTGTAACACTTGACTCTCCATGAGTCCAAAATCTTCAACAAAGTTAAAAAAAGTGGGGGATTTATTATGCAGTTGTATGTAGACATGTATGTGTACTTCCTCAATAAAAATTTGAGCACTTGTGAGTGCATCAAAATAACATCCTCTTTAAACCTTTTATAGAATGGGAGGGAAAAAAGTTCATAAAAACCTTATCATGATAAATGAAGGCAGTCATAGATAAGTCAACTGATGCACAATGAAACAATTAATAAAAATTAATTAAAACCAACAGTTTTCCCTTTGTTGATATGGTTCAAAAACGAAGGAATTTTAATTTCCTGAATTTGACATTAACTGTCATAAGAAGTCTGAAAATTGTAAAAATTCAGTCTTATTTATTTCAGAAGAGCACAGCACTTTATAAATAACCTGATATGTGGTTTGTACTTCCCCAATTAATAGTTACATAACCATCAACAAGTACATACCCTGTACACAAGCATGTCACTTACGAAGTGACCATGTATTATTTTAAAAAAGTATACTTCAAAGTGATGTTGAAATCATATTAAGGAGGCGAACAAATTACCCAACAGATCCACTTAAAAACATTAAAACGATTTTTCTAGCCATATTATTTAGTAGAAAAACACATGTTCCAGCTATGATATTTTAAGCAATATCATATATTTTTATACAAGCTCTCCTGTTTCAGGAGGTTTAAATGGTTTATAAATGGCCATGACCACCTTAAGTATATAACTCTAACATACCTGTGGCATATTTTACATTTGTAAGGCCTCTCCCCAGTATGCACTCGTTCATGAACTTTGAGATTTGATGACCACAAGAAGGACTTTCCGCAGGTCTGACAGACATATGGGCGATCTGCCCGATGCAGTTGTTCATGTTTTCTGAGGGTAGCAACCTCCCTGAATGACCTCTGACAAACATCGCATTTATAGGGCCGGGGACCAGTTGTGGCAGGGAGTCTTATTCCGTTCTGCTTGTCAGCACCATCCTCATCCATGGCTAGAAGTAAAATACAAACTTCCTAAGCATTTGATTATAAAGAATTTAATACTAAGTATTAAGGCTTTATATCCCTCCAATAAAAGAAAATCGTGCATTCATATCGGGTTTCTAAACCTTTCTGTTAGTTCTATTATAAAGCCTTTGGTTATATGTTGGTTGAGGAATATTATTATCATAATTAATATGTGATGTGTATAAATAGGCAGGAAAAATATACAAATGAATACAGATTTATATAAAGTGTAGATAATATTACAACTCCCGAAAGAAATCAACAATGATCAGTATGATTTTTTTTAAAAATAAATCTGGTTTACAACACTTCAGTTGTTTTACATGAACATTGAAAGCATTATTTAAGATACAGATACTAACATTTGCAGGAGATTTTCTTTATCTCTTATAAAAAGAAGATAAACACTTAATTTTAATTATCCTAAGTATGCTCAACATAAAACTTTGTGAGAACACAAGCCAAACTCAAGTTTGAAATTCGAGTAAACCCACACAACACAAACAATATTTCTGTTTATAAAGATAAAAACAAGCAGATTGACATGACTGTGATTGCCGAAATAGAGACAAGTGAGACTGTGATAATTAAGCGTTAAATTGAGATGAGATTGA